>NC_138167.1:62488341-63104141 GCF_964165515.1 Mesoplodon bidens | reverse complement strand
CCAGCAGGTCTGAAGGGCCGGAGGGAGGACCAAGAACTTAAGAAGGGCCAGCGCTTTGGTAGGAGTTAGCTGGTCACAGAGAGAGGAGTGACAGTCCAGGCAAAGGAGCAGGATGTGCCAGGCCAGGAAGGGGAGGCTGGGTGCTGGCCGGAGTGTGACGGGAGGAGGAGGGGGGTCGAGAGGGGCCAGAGAGGGGCTGCAGACCAGCCAGGCGGGACCCGGGCTCATCCTAAGAGAAAGGGGACGCTCTGACCAGAGCTGCGTGTTGGGATCACCCTGCAAGGTCAGGTGTCCAGGACAGATTGTGAAGCGAAAAATGCAGCAGCAGAAGCATGTGTATAGAAGACCCTATTTGTGTGGGGATTTTGATCCTGCTTGTTTTTTAAAATATACATGACTTCACAGACATGCGCCTGAACCTGCACGGACGCTGTCTAGAGGGTGAGGTTGAAGGTGAACCCACAAGGGCCACAGGAACCTGTCCCCAGGTCATGTCCCCAGGTCACCCAGGGGGTCTCTGTGCCTGCTTTCCTCACCATAGTCAGGGAGGGGGGACGCCCCTTGTTTGGTCACAATGAATGATTTCCTTCGACTGTTCGTGGTCTCTGGCCTGGGCTATGAGGTTGAGGCTGCCTTACTCAACTGTGCTGTTGTCCGTAAACCTAACTGTGCTGAGATGGGCTCATTTGGCTACAAAATCACTGGGCAAACACAGCAACAGCAACAGCAGGATTAATAGCATTTTCAACTAATACAAAATAGTTTTTTCATTATTGATGGAGAGAGATATTCAAGAATTTCTCATGAATAGGATCTCAATAAAGGAAATAAAGTGACTGTACCTTTCCACTCAACAATCAAGACACAGTCTTTGGGACTTCCCTGGTGGCACAGTGGTTAAGAATCCGCCTGCCAGTGCAGGGGACACAGGTTTGATCTCTGCTCCGGGAAGATCCCACATGCTGCGGAGCAATTAAGCCCATGCGCCACAACTACTGAGCCTGCACTCTAGAGCCTGTGAGCCACTGCTACTGAAGCCCATGCACCTAGAGCCCGTGCTCCGCAACAAGACAAGCCACTGCAATGAGAAGCCCGCGCACCGCAACGAAGAGTAGCCCCCACTCGCCGCAACTAGAGAAAGCCTGCACGCAGCAACGAAGACCCAACGTAGCCAAAAATAATAAATAAATAAAATAAATTTATTTATTTTTTAAAAAAAGACACACTCTTTGTCCCGTTTACATATACGCGTGAGGGCAACGAGCAGCCCCCCAGGGAACCTGGATATAACCAGCACCCAAGTCTGTATCACGCAAACCCTAGCAATTAGGGGTTCACGTCTTTGTCTTATCTACTAGGTTATAAGCTCTTTGCAGGATGGGTGGGTGCTGGTGAACGTTTTTAGTTAACTATTTAAAATAAAGACCATCTTAGGAAATACGGGACATCTGTGCGCCGTAACCAAGCTACACTGATAATAAACGTAGGAAGGCGGTGGCGCCAGCAGGGAGCTTGGCCTCCCCGTGTCCCCACGAGGAAAGGAGAGTGGGGGGAGACAGGCGGGGAGGGGCCAGAACAAGGGGCCTGCGCTGCCATGGGTGAGCCAGCAGGACAAAGGCAGCAGCGGGCGGTGGCCACCCGGCCCTGCGAACCAGCACGGAGGGGCTGCTTGCCCCCACGCCTCTGCTTCCCCTTCCGCCCTCTCTCCCTCCCGCCAGGCTCTCCGCCCCGTAAGTGACCCCCGCCTGCTCCGTGCTCTTCTCCACTGGGCACCACATTGGACGAAATAATGAGGACTAACCCTTCCCCCTGTCTGCTTACGGTGACCACATGTTTTCAAACCAAGAATTAGGACGCACGGTCTGATGTCTGGACCGAATAGTCAAAGTCAGAACCATGCTGCAAATCCGAGCTAGACAGTCATCATAAGTATATGTTTTAAAATGGGAGCTCAGTAATAACCAAAATGAATCTCCAATTGGCAATCCACGCGGGGAAGATGTTTCAAGCACAGCAAACTCTGGATGCCCTGCCCCTGGGGGCTGGCTCCACCCACAGGGTGCTCCCCACCTCTCCTCCCCTGGACTCACTGGATCTTCACCTAGTGAGGTGTTTGCCCCTGAACACCCTGGGGTCTCCACACCCTGGCGAGGACACATTCTAACTCCCTCGTGCCCTCTGCCCCGTTTTGTAGCTAATGTGGTCGATTTATCAATTTTCCTTCCCACTTTAATGACCCTCTTTTACTTCTCAACACAAAAACATTTGAGGTCATTCCTGCCTCTGTGTTTGAATGGCTGCTATTTCTCCTGTCTTATCCATTACAGCTTCTGCATGCAAACCACGCCTCGGTCACGCAGACCTGGGAGCTTTTCCCTAAAGCCCATGACCTGTCTGCCACCCACCTTAAGCAAGCCCACTCTTCTATTTTTCACTCCCTTGTTTTTCTGGCCAGCACATGCTGAGGGTTTAAGATTTGGTTCAGGGGTCACCTCCTCCAGGAAGCCCTCCTTAATGGTTTTTTTCCCCTGTGATCCCATAGCACAGTACCGGTCCCTCTACGGCAGCCAATCATGATGTGTCGAATTGTCTGTTGACCATCTGTGTCTTGGGCTGGACTGAGCTCCCTGAGCAGGGCTCCCATATTTCAGCCCCAGCTTTTAGCAGAGAGTCCAGCTTATGACATGTAAGTGCACAATGCTTGTTTGGTGAGTGCAGGAGTAGAGTGGATGGAATGCCTGAAAGCATCCCGAATTCACTGGAACTCGGGTTGTCACGCCCCTTCCCACCCCTCCCTGTCTTGTGAGGAGGGTCTCCTTACTTCTCCAAGGCCTTTGAGGGGCAGAAGGCAGACCCAGCAAAGTGTCAGAAGGGAAGGGCCTCGGGGAAGGGAGGGGATCACAGAGTTAAGCCCTGTCCCGGGAAGGGGAGAAAAGGCAAGCCTGAGTCTGCGGATGGAGCGCTCTGTGCCCCGATGAGCGGGATGTGCTGGGGCCGCAGGGCTCACACCCGCTGCAGCTGAATGGCCGCGAGCGAGGAGAGGGCAGGAGGGGTGTCCCGAGAAGCCAAGCAGCAGAGAGGTCATGATTTACCCAGAAGGATTCCTTCAGTCTCCGGGGGAACTGTCTCAGGCACTCTTCAGCAGTTATAAAGTAGCCGTCCAAGTTCCCTTTGGAAAGAACTGGAGTCTGAGATGAACTCACTTCTGGCCCGTTCATCTTAGGATCTGAAACAACGACATAAATCAGGGGACTTCCCTTAGTGGCGAGCACGGCTCTTTATTTCTATGTCAACACTTGACTTCTTCGGTCCCCAGGCCTGTTAGAACACTATACAGTACTACGACCCCACGGACTTAACCTAGCATGAACTCTCTTATGATCTTAGACATGTCCCCGTCACCACAAGAAGAACCTGTTCTCCAGACCACCAGGGCCATGCTCTTGCCCAGCACGTTTCCTGTCTGGCTCCTCTGTCCGTCCTCCAGGGCAGGGACCACATCTTGCCCATCTCTCCATTCCCAGAGGCAGAGAATGAGGATTCCTGCCTGTTCTGTTTCCTAGAATCTGGTCCTAAACACAGGAAAGTGTAATTCAGTCATGAGGCAGGTCCTGACCTCCTCTGTGCTAGAGGTCTCTGGACAAGTCCTGGTCTTTTCAACAACCCTAAGAGGTACAGTCTCTTCTTGAGCCCAGTTTACACACAAGGAACCCTATTCTTATGCCCATTCTCCAGATGAGGAGATGAAGGCTCAACTTCCCCAAGGTCACAGGGCTCACAGACATCACAGCTAACCCAGGCCCATCGGATTCCAGAACCCAGCTGGTTGATTACTGCATTAGGCCCTCTCTCTCTCCTAAAACGGAGGAAGGAGGTGTAAACTGAACTTAAAAACCAACCCATTTCCATCAGGTTGTGACACTTGAGTGTGCCCTTGTCTAAAGCTAGGCTACAACCTGGGACTTGGTTTTGGATGTGAATCTCTGCACACGTCGCACCCACAGCCTGCCTGCCCCCCACGTGGTCTGCAGGACGGGCAGCGAGCAGGGCATCTGGAGCTTGTGGGCAACCTTGAGTCCAGCCCTGAACCTGGCCTCTGCCTTACCCTCACCTGGGCCTGAAGTGGCCTCCCCGGGCTTCGCTACGCCTGGCAGATAACACCCGCCCCCGCTGCTTGATCCCCTCTGCTGTGTCCACCCCCAATCCCCCAATGGCCTGGAACCGCCATCTTCCCCCACCCTCAGCATCTGGCCATATGTTGGGGGGACTGATGGAGGGCAGAGAGCGGGGAGGAGGGCAGGGAGGAAGCTGCCGAGTGCGGTGCTCGCTCTGTGACAGGCTCACCACCCTGGGACCTCAAGCAAGTGACCCCTCACCCTGGGCCCCGATTTCCTCACCTCAACGATGGATGCACCCGGGCACTGGAAGCACCCACTAAAATAAATGGGAGTTCCTTTCCCTTCTTTTTATTGTCCTTCAAAAAAGTCAAAACACATAGCCAAAGAAAGTGTCAAAATCCTAAAATTCCATGGCTTCTCGTATTGTCTTTTTGAGGGGTGTGGGACCTCTCTCCCTTAGGATCGGCAAATGAAATCGGGGGGGTGGTGGTGGATGGGTGAGGAGTCCCAGTGCCCAGCTTCTCCAGCGAGGGCCGCCACACCATCCAGTCATCTCCCAGGCCAACCCCGGGGAAGACGGCAAAATGCAAATAGGGTTCCGGGTTCTGCCCCATCCAGCCTGCAGTGCATTTATATATCCATGGAATCATGCATACATATGCGTGATTTCTGCAGCTTTTCCAGAGGGCTTATTTGTCTACCTAAACTTCAGTAAGAGTGGAGACAAGGGAGGGGAGAGATGACAGAGCCAAGAAGCGGGAGGCTGGGTGCTGGTCATCCGTCTGCCTGGCGTGCGGCTGGGAGAGCAGGTTAAAGAGCAGGTGGCAAACGGGAGGCCCCGCCTCCAGCCCGGACTCCACGGTGCCCAACAAATTTCCTGACAACCATGTGGGTCCGGGGTGGGGGGCAGGAGGGGAGGGACAGTGGCCGGGTGATCTTGGGCAAGTCACTGCATCTTTTAGCAACTCTGTTCCCTTATCTGCAAAAAGGGAGGAAGAACATTTGCCTTGCTGGTGCATGGGTGTCACCAATTACAGATAACCAGCATCCATTTTTAGGGAGGAGAACCTTAAAGGACATGAGGTGTGATTGGAGGAGCATAGGCTGAGGAGTAAATTTTAGAAACCATTTGGGCTCCTACTATTTGTAGAAGGCTCTGTCCGACAAAATTCTGCACTCACGGTGTGGCTGAGTGAAAAAAAAAAAAGGCCGAAACACAAAGAAAAAGTTTTTTTAAAATGTCTGCTTCAGTCTTAGGACACACGCACCGTTTCAACATCTTAGCTCACACTACTTCAACCCCAGCAGCCTAGTGGCGCTACTCGGAAAGACCAGCAGGGCCACGGGTGGGAGACAGGTTTGCACCTGGCCATTAGCTACCTTCAAATCCTGTGGCAAAATCAAGATAACTCATCCCTTCTTTCTTATATCCTAATTCTGCAGTCAGCAGAGCATACTGATTGTCATCCATCGGCATTCCGTTATCTTCCAGGACCTGACAAGGAAGACAAGCGAGGGGAGAGGCCGTTAGGTGGTCCCGGGGTCCCTGCCAGCCGAGCCCCTCCAGCCCCGCGGCAGGCTCACCACCATGGCCCCTGCGCTCCAGCCTGTGACTGTTACTTGTCTGCCTCCACCCAAGGCCTCCCTGCGGGCGAGGCCCAGTGTCCTGGGGTTAGGGCCCAGTGCCAGGCTTGTTTGTTGAGTGAATGAGTGAACAAAGAGACAGGCGGGTGGCCGGCCTGGCTTGGGTCGGTCGGCGCGGCAGGCACTCGGGGCTGCAAGCATCGCTGCAGACCTTTTCCCTGGCCATGCGCCATGCCGTCCAGGTCTTCAGATTCACATTTGCTATGACAGCAGTGGCTTTCAAGGCTCACAAGTGACATTTATATTCACATATGTCCTAGGAAACATGAACAAGATAAAGCAAGGCGGTTTGAGGAGGGAAAAGTAGAATTTTGATCGAAGTCTCATGATGGTCCACAGTGTAAACTGTGAGTTACTAGGTTTTTTTGCAGGGGGATCCGTGGACACCCCTTTTTTCCTCTCCTGGTGTGATCCACTCACTGAAAGTTATCCGTGATCCCTTCATTCCAGTGCACATAACCCACTTTTTACCAACGGTTTCCACTTTGTGTGAATAGAAAATTCACACCCCTGGTGGGCAGGGGGTGGGAAGCAACTGAGAAAACACACTTCCCTGCATTGCAAACTGAAGCAGAATCACCTAGATGACTCTTCCCAGGAGACGACACCTTCCTAGGAGAAACTGATGAGGTGGGCTGTTCGAAGGGCACGTGACGCTGGCATCCCTTTGCCCATAGCCAGTTAGTCGACAACCTGGACAGAGCTGCCTGGCTGGAGGTGAACCTCCCAGAAGGGATGCTGAGGGGAAGAGAGGTGGGACAGAAGACAGCACCCCTGCTGCTCTCACGGTTCACGATTTAAATGAGAAAACATGGCTTTCCTTCCAGAAAAGGACATTGAATCACAACTCAAAATGTGTCCATGCATCTAAGGGCCAAAGACACCCAGGATGACTGGACTTTCCCAAGACAGATGCAGGAAAGCTGTGTGGGAGAGCCAAGTCTGGAGATGAGTTAGAAGAAAGGCTGTGCCTGAGTGTTGGGGAACACACAGATCAGCCATTAACACGGGGATGATCAGGGGTTGTGATGGCACAGGAAGCCAGAGTAAGTTAGAGAGCAGAGGAATGGCGGGGTTAGCACCACACTGACTGCATTCTGTGGAGCAAGCTGCATAGGGGAAAGGGAGCAGGAGAATGGGATGAGATAGTACCCATCATCACCACCACCACCACCATCACCATCACCATCATCATCATCATCACTATCATCACCACCGTCACCACCATCACCATCATCATCATCATCACCACCATCATCACTATCATCACCACCGTCACCACCATCACCATCATCATCATCATCACCACCTTCATCATCATCACCATCATCACCATCATCACCAACCATCATCACCATCATCACCAACCATCATCACCATCATCACCATCACCACCATCATCACCACCATCACCACCACCATCACCATCCCATCACCACCACCATCACCATCCCATCACCACCATCATCACCACCATCATAACCATCATCAACATCATCATCACCACCATTACCATCATCATCATCATCACCACCATCACCACCATCATCACCATCATCACCATCATCACCACCATCATAACCATCATCCTCATCATCACCATGTAGCAGTGCTTATGCCTGTTACATGACAGACACTGTGCTGAGATCTTTACAGGTATTAACGTCTCATTTAATCCTTGTCATAAGCCATGAAAAAGCACTCTTACTAACTCCATTTTAAAGATGTGGAAACTGAGGCTATGAGAGCTGCCCCAGTCACACGATTAGAAAGTGACAGACCTGGGGTTCAAACCCAGTTCCTCTTAACCCCTATGATGAACTCCACTGTTGGAACAAGGTCACTGGGGCCCAGACAAAGAACAGGGCAGGCGGAAGTGAACAGGAAACGACAGTAGGGAGTGGGGGAAGTGCTCCTCCATGGAGTGCTGGCACTCTCACAGGTATCCGAACAGGCCACACAGGCAAAGGCTAATCTGAGTCTCGACAGAACACCTTGAGATGCCCTTGGGACACCAGAGGGTGGGAGGCCTCTAAGAAGTGGCTATGAGGCCACCTCCCACTTCCCCCTATGCCCCGGGCACAGAGGAGAACCTCCCGGGAAGCTGTCAGGAGACAGTTTCTTCTCTGCTCTCTGGGGCCTGACAGGTGGAGCCTTGTGCCCCGGCCTCCGCAGACTAGGTCTGCAGAATATAAACCTACTTAGCAGCAACAGGGTACCCACAGCAGCAGTACAGCCATCAGCCCCTGCTTTGGCGCCCCCGTTTCTGGCGTGTGGGCTAGGACCAGGGAGCTGGCACCCCTGGCCATCTATGTCAGGAATGAGCTGAACGTGACAGCAGCTGGCTGTGTCTGTGCCCGCCCAGTCAGTCGGGCACTGGCCTCGGCTTGGCTTGTATGTGTGGTGAAGCAAACAAGCTGCAGGATGCGCTCGGTGCGGGTTTGGAAGCAGAGCGAAAGGGAAGGCAAGGCAGGTGTTGCGGTGCTGCCGGGGGCTCGGTGGAGGCGGGGAGCAGCGCTGGATTCCAAGGCTGCCTCAGGGGCCCACCTGGGGACCTGGGCAGGAGTGCGTGACTGGGAATTCTGGAGGCTCTGCGCCATCTGCAAACACACCCAGCCCGTCCCGCTCTGCGCAGGAGCCTGTCCCAGCTCGGGATGGAGCAAAAGCCTTTAGAAAGACTGCCGTGGCCCACGCACAGGCACCCAAGCAGCAGTGGGGCTCTGAAACGGATAGATTGGTGGCTTTCTTTGAAAAATTACTTTATATTTTGAAAACAATTATACATGAATTATTCATTGCAAATTCCTCCTGCTCAGTCCTTTCATAAAAACATATGTAATAAACAGTAAGAAAATGTCTGTAGGCAAATGTTTCACAGCCTGGAGGGAGCGTTGAGAAGCACTGGGGAGGCTGGGCATGCCTTAGGCAGCCTGTCCGGAGGTTGCTGGCGTGCCATCCTCTGTGGGCACAGAGCACCACCAAGGATACAATGCCCGGGAGCGCAGTCCCCAGAGAGGCACTAAGCACCTCACAAACATCAGTGTGCCTCCTGCCCGCACCTCGCACCACTCATTCCTAGGATGAAAAGGGCAGCGAATCAACTACACTTATCACAACCTTGGGGGCAATTTACAATATAATGTAAGGCGAAACTGCAACATTTATAAAACAGATTTTCAAGTGTTTAACCATTCAAGTTTTGTCCTTTGGTCTTTTCTAGGAGGCATTTCCCTAAGAAAGTTCCTCAAAGAATAACAAACTGTGACCTGGCATATTCTGATTCACCAAATTGTCACTTCCACCATTCCCAGGACATCACTTAGATCGTAGACTGATTCTTCCACATTAGGCCACACCACTTCATGGAGTTGTTGCTGGGCTCTCTTGGTGAAGGCAGGTGCTCCCCGGTAGGTGCCCAGTAACTGGAAGTTGAACGAGTGATTCAGTCTTTCCAAGTCCAGCTCCTGCAAAGCATCTCGTGCTCTGGGGATATATCCACCAGTCTCTATGTGAGTAATACTTGTTTGCTATGCCTCTGGCATCATTTTTGTGGTGGTTGATCTAGGGAGTATAACACACACCCTTAACTTTTAACAGTCTATTTAGTAATATTGAACCACGTCACCTGAAATGTAGGAACCTTGCAACCATGTAGATTCGTACCCTGCCCCTGTCCTTTAAGCTGTAATTGTAGGTTTTTTGATATCTACATATATTCTAAACCCCACAAGACAATGTTAAAATGGTCACTTTAAGCACTCACATGCACTTTTTGAAATTAATTAATTAACGAATTAATTTTTAGCTGCGTTGGGTCTTCGTTGCTGCACACAGGCTCTCTCTAGTTGTGGCGAGCGGGGACTACTCTTCGTTGCGGTGCACAGGTTTCTCATTGCTATGGCTTCTCTGGTTGTGGAGTACGGGCTCTAGGCACATGGGTTTCAGTAGTTGCAGCACATGGGCTCAGTAGTTGTGACTCTCAGGTTCTAGAGCACAGGCTCAGTAGTTGTGGCGCACAGGCTTAGTTGCTCCACGGCATGTGGGATCTTCCTGGACCAGGGCTCGAACCTGTGTCCCCTGCACTGGCAGGTGGACTCAACCACTGCACCACGAGGGAAGCCCTCAAATGCATTCTAATTAAGAAGAAAATAACCTTTTATATTTAATTGGATATTTACCATTTCCAATGTTCTTTATTCCTTCAGGATCATCTGAGTCTCCATCTAGTATCAAATTCCTTCCCTTCCTTTAGCATATCTTATAGTGAAGATCTGTTTGCAAGGACTTATCTATGTTTTTTTTTAATCTGAAAACATCTTTATTTCACCTTTATTCTTAAAGAAGACTTTTGCTGGATGTGAGGGGTTTTTGTCTGTTTTTGTTTCTGCTTTCCTTTCAGGATGGTAAAGTTTCTGTCCCACTGTCCTCTGGCCTCCATCGTCTCTAATAAGGTGATGGTAATTCAAATAATTGTTCCCCTTTTAATGTGTCATTTTTCACATGCTGCTTTAAGATTTCTCTCTTTGATTCTGGTTTTCAGTTTATCTATGATTTTTCTTTTTATCCAACTGTGGGTTTTCTGGGTTTCTCAAATTTATACATGTAAAAGTTTCACCAAAAATTGGGAAGTTTCAGCCATTATTTCTTCACATATGTCTTCTTCCCTGGTCTTCCTTTTCTTCTGTGACTCCAATTATACCTATGCTAGACCTTTGATGTTGTTCCACATGTCCCTGAGGCAACTGTTCTATTGTTTTTTTTTTCACCTTTTCCTTTCTCTTCTTCAGTTTGTGTAACTTCTGTTGATCTATCTTCAAGCTCACTGACTCTTCCTTTTGTCATCTCCATTCTGTGGTTCAGCCCTTCTGGTGAATTTTTATTTAGGATATTCTTTTTTTCTTCAGTTCTAGAATTTCCATTTGTTTTTTTTCAAAAATTCTATTTCTCTGCTGAGATTTCCTATATTATCATTCGTTATGAGTATACTTTCCCTTGCATCACTGAGCATAGTTATAATAGTTACTTTAAAGACTTTGAGTGCTAATTCTAACATCTGGATCATCTTAGAGTCTTTTCTCTTGAGAAGGGTCACGTTTTCCTATTTCTCCATATGTTGATAAATTTGGATAGTATCTTGGACGTTATGAATGTTATGGTGTGGAGATTCTGGATTCTGTTAAATTTTGTTTATTTGTTTGAGTAGTCAGTAGACTTGGTTGGATTCTGTCTGCTGGGCAGCAGTTTAAATCTCAGTTTGGTTCTTTTATCCTTAGCCAGGCTCCTTGCAGTCTGCCCCACTCTTGTTTCATTCAGGGTCAGCCAGAGATTTGGGCAGAATTTATAAACAGAATTTGGAGCATCCACTCTCTGGCTCTGTCCTTTACAGAAATCCTCCTTTACTTCCCAATGGCCTTAGTCACTCAGACTTCTCTCTGCTCTCTGGTTCTTCAGGCTGGAAAGACTGCTGGTTTTCTATCAGTGTTTTATCTACCTTATGTGGCACCAACTTTAGCCTTCACTCAGGTGAAAAGCTGAAAAAAATGGGAACATTTCCCCATGCTATTCCCGTTTCCATGGGAACGTTTCCCCATGCTATTCCCGTTTCCACGGGAACATTTCCCCATGCTATTCCCACTTCCAAGAGCTGACTCCTCTCTGGAAGCTGTTTGCTTAGTTTCATTCTCCACAGCCTTCAGGTACTTGATTATTTATTTACTTATTTATTTACTAACTTGTTTCACATCGCCCCGTGTTTATAGTCGATGTTTCTGGGAAAGTTGGTCTAGTAGGAGCTTATTCAGCCACACAGGAAGCAGAACTCCCTGTAATGCTTGCTTGCATGCTATAGCAAGCGCATCCTTAAATCACAGCTATCACCAGCTCAGGGAAAGCCTTCCCAGTCCTTAGAGACAAAAGTCTTTTTTGAGCGCCCATAGCCCCTCTGCTTGCTTCTATCATAAACAGTCCCTCATATGGGACCTACCACATGGCAAGCACCTGACAAACTGCCGGTGGATAGAGAAATTAGCAGCACTTCTTTTTCACCTCTGTACCCCAAGAGTACCCAGTAGATGCTCAACAAATGCTGAACGAGAAGAAGAGGGGGGATGTCAGTGTATGGGAACCCTGGACACTCGCCCAACTCCTACGGCATGAGGATGAATCTTGAGTCTGATGTGAGAAAGTCCACACGAGGCAGATAAGCGTGCAAAGTAGTCATCCAGCCTTGGGTAGGAAGTAGTTAGACTATCAAGAATATCGTGAGGCAGGACAAGAAGACATTGTCCTGTGAGACGTACAAAAGGAAGCAGGAGGAAAGGGAGTCAGGCTAGGAACTGTGAAGTTGTACTTGTTCTTGAGACCTGACCTACAGATGCTCCACACTTGGGTATTTCACTGCTTTGGTGATGGATCAGCCACTACATTGTTATTGTTCTCCCCTTGATACTATATTTAGTAACATTCTCTTTTGAAAATGTCAGTCTGCCTCGGTTAAGGGGAACCAAGGAAAAGACTCATGTTTATACATAAGCCAGAGATTTAAAGGACACGACCCAAGGAGAAGGTAGAATTCAGGTGCACAAAATCTGGAGACTGCTTTTTTAGCCATTCCTCCCTACCTGGAGATTCTCTAACCTAAGTTATTTGTGATAAAACCAAAGAGAGTTCTGGGCTTTCTTTTTAATAAGTAATATTACTGGTATTTCTTGACATACCCATTCATAGTCAAAATGAAACAGGCAAAAAAGGTCTTCTCTAGAATTTCAGACTTACTCCGTCTCCCCACCCTCCATCCCCCATCCCAGTGATTCCTGCTCTTCCAGGTCCTCTCCCACTATTAGCTGCCATAGTCATCCAGAATGTAGAAATAATCAGAGAATTCAATCATCAAGACTATCTGGTCACATGCAAACCCGGTACTAGGGATGAGAGTACCATGGCTGGAAAAGAACACAGAACTCTCAAAACAGATTTGTACTTGAATAGAAAGTTGAAATTCTTTTAGCAAATGCTTCCTAGAATATTCAGACACACACATCTGATTGTCCATGTGGCCCCAGCAAGACAGAGTGTTCAAAGCTGATGCAAACCTACATGAGAGGCAAACATGACGCTGTCACCTGCACAGGTCGCAGTGTATTTAGTTTGAGATGCTGTTGCCTGTTATGAGTGCAGTTAAAGTAACGGGATTTCCTTTTTGTTTCTTAAGTGACAGGAGTACTGTGAAGAATGAAATGGATGTTCAAAGGAGGTGGAGCATCTTAGATAAAAAGCCCCTTGCATGAGAACACTGGTGGTGGCCAGGGGCAGTGGGGGCACTGTTCCGGAGACAGTGGCTCAGAATTGAGAGTTAAAGCTGGTGAGCATCTCAAGCACAGAGTCCCAGCATTAATGGCCTAAAGACAAGGGCCAGAGCTGACTTCAGAGCAGTGAACACGGACTCCCAGAAGTAATAGAAACTTCGCAAATGTCACTGAGAACGAGAACTTGACTGAAGAGCTACTAGGTGCCAGCCATGGTACACATTATCTTATTTAAACATCGCAACAACTCCTCAATGGAAATATGACTAAGTCCATCTTACAAATGAGGAGACCAAAGTTTAGGAAGGCTAATAAACCAACTGTTTGCTAGAAAGACCCAGCTGTAAGCAGTGGAGCAAAGGTTTGAACACGTGTCATCCTGCCTCAGCTGTGGGAGAGCCTGGCACATTGGTTGCAACATTTACAGATTCACCCACAGATGAGGAGCCTGAAGGCCAGAGACACCGACACCTGCCCCCAAGGACATGCTTGAGCACAGAGAGGCTCAAATAACTCTACTGGGGGTACTGCCAAGGGATGCTTGGTAGCCAATGACAACAGCCCAGCAGTGGTGGCTGAGTCTGGACTCACAGTTGAGGCTCAGACTCTACAAGCAATGGACAGCCTCACACTGGGAGGTGAATCACTCCCCACTCCAACGAGCCACCCGGCAGTCTGCAGAGGACACAGTTCAGACCGGGTTTGGGTGCTCCCCAAGCCTCTGTGGACCACGTGTTTGGAACAGAGTGACACCAGGGGCAGAGACTCTGAGTCAGCTATCACATAACAACCATCCAAAATTTGGTGGCCGACAACAAAACAAACATTTATTCTTGCCCTAGTGGATCTGCAGGTCAAGTGCAGCTTGGCTGATATAAGATGGCTAGATGTTTCTGATTCAGGCTGCAGGTTGGGTTTAGGCCTGTTTCACATGCATTCATTCTGGGGACCAAACTGAAAGGACAGCAGCTGCCCTGGGCAAGCTCTTCAAATAGCCCATCACTGGAGCCCAAGGCCAAGCCAGACCACACAAGCAGATTTAAGGTTGATGCTCAGGTCACATCTGCCACACTCCGTGTCCAACATCACTGGGTAAGGGAAGCATCCCCTGAGGTGGTGAACAACAGAGAGGGAGGATAATGAAGAGAGAGTGATGGATGGCAGGTGCATGAGCTCTGAGGTCCTTTCCAGCTCTTTGAGTCTATGGGATTCTATAAGTTTGGTGGCAATGCTGTGACCTCTAGAAAGATGCCATGATCACAATCCAACCACTCCCCCAAATCTAGAAATGTCTAATCCATAGGCTAGATCTATCCAGTCCACCTGATCCAGTTCCACCCAATCCATGGGTGATGGTGCTGAACCACATTTCCAAAAACAATCCATCCTCCAACCATACTGCCCAACTCTGGACCTTCAAGACAGACTGATGGTTTGGTAACAAACAGGAAGTTGTAAAACAGTAGGGTTTTCCTTTTCTTTTTTGCTGCAGGCATGATGATGACAATGAAAACAATGACAATGATGATTTGGTTTAGTGGGCTTTTTTTTTTTTTTACTATATTATCCCTGTAGAACACAACAAGACTAAAATTGTGGTTAGATGGCTCAGAATGACAAAATGCTGAGCCTAAATGCAACCTTCAGAAACTGTGAAATGAGAATAAAAGGCAAGGTGACCTGACAATCTTCGGTGTCAAGGGGAGTGCCAGGGGTGACCTGCAAATCGACCAGACATGTCTAACCTTGGAGGCAAATACCCAGAACCTAGTGCACTTTTGAACACGTGTAAAATCTTAGCATATTCCACGGGCAGATGAAACCAGTACTTCAGTAACAGATTGTGAAGAATGCAGATGAAAGCAGACAAGCCAGTCCTCCTTCAGAGGAGGCTGTTCTCAAGTCCTGGAATCACATCTGTTGTTCAAAGGGCAGGTGGAGACAAACCACGGGCCCAAAGCCAAGCATAAGGTCAAGTGCGGCAGGAGAAGCTACCACTGAGCAGCCGGCCACCCTCTTCTCTGTGCGTGTCTTTATTCCTCTCTTCTCGATTCCAAAAGCAGATACGTTTTCAATATATAAACTTGATGCAAGTCCAATTATGACCCTAATAATGCATTTGGGAGTAATGCGATAAAGCTTATATGGAAAAATATAAATCTGGCCTGAGAGTAGGCAAGAAAATATAAAAAGGAAGAAAAATAAGGAAAGATCTGTTTTACTAAACTAAAAAAAAAAGACATTGATATAGAAAAAGATGTATAGATCAGTGTAACAAAATGGGAATTTTCAGATGTACACCCTACTATAATGAGAATTTCACAAAAGACAAAGGGAAAATATAGAAGAGCCCCATCTTACACAATTAATTCCATACAGATTAAGCATTCACATTTAAAAAATAAAGCAGTAAAAATTCTTGCAATAAAGTCTAGATTATCTGCAAAATATGAGAGAGACCTGGGTGCGGGGTGGGGGGGCGTGGGGTGGGTAGAAGAATGAAACCAAGACTTCAAGCCTAGAATTTATTTTAAAAAAAAAAGAAAAGAAAAGAAAAGAGGAAGAAAGGATAGAAGATATTGGGTTGTACAAAATCTTAAAACATTTTAATGGCAAAAGATATAAAACAAAAAGACAAATGATAGATTGGAAAATATATCTGTAGTGCAGAAGACAAATGGTTAATAAATCATTAGTTAATTCAAGAGATATTGAGGGACACCTATATGCCAGGCACTATTCAAGCTACCAGGAATACAAGAGCGAACAAAACAGCAAAGTCCCTGACCTCTGGTGCCAGGCCCTACTGAAAGGGCTCATGTATTGTACTGAGTTGATTGTGTCTCCCCAAAAGATATGCTGAAGCCTTAACCCAGGTTCCTGTGAATGTGACCTTTCATGAAAACAAGGTCTTTGCAGATGTAATCAAGTTAAGTTGAGGTCATGCTGGATTGGGTGGGGGCACTAGATCCAATGACTGGAATGCTATAAGAAGAGGGAAACCTGGACACAGACACAGGGAGAGAAGAACATCAGGTGAAGACACAGAGGCAGAAGGGAGAAGCCAGAGATCAGAGTGGTGGCAGCTACCAAGCCAAGGAACGCCGCCACGGATTGCCAGCAACCTCCAGAAGCTGGAACAGGCAACGAAGAGTCCTTCTCTGCAACCATCGCAGGGAGGACTCTACTGACACCTTGACTTCAGGCTCCTGGCCTCCAGAACTGTGAGAGAAGAGATCTCTGCTGTTTAAACCACCCAGTTGGTGGGAATTTGTTACAAATTCCTAGGAAATTAATACACTCAGCTTAATCAGCTCATTTAGTCCTTATAACAATCCTACGGTATAGCTACTAAAATGATCTCCATTTAGGGATACGGAAACTGAGGCACAGAGAGGTTTGCCCAAGTTCACACAGTTGTTAAGGAACAGAGCTGGGACTTGAACCCTGGCAGTCTGGCTCAGAGTGAGCATTTTAAACCGCAGTTCTACAATGCTTCAAAATTGATGGGTTCATCCAAAAAATATTGAACACTTGTTTTGTGCCGGGTCCTGTTTTAGAGGCTGGGGACAAGGCAGAGAATAAAAAAGACACAGATAACTGCCCTCGTAGATGTACACCTCAGGGACGGAGGGAGGGCTGCAGGGAAGCAGTGCCCCCGGGAGAGAACCAGGATGGAGTTGATGCAAATGGGACAGTGTCAGAGAAGAGCTGTGGCAGCTGGGAGGGGAAAGGCTGAGGTCAGGTTAAAGGATACAGAGCCATATGGGGAGAAAGTCCCCATGGTGACAATCTAGAGGATGGGGGTAAAGTGGGAGGCCCGGGCTTCTTAAGAAGACAGGGATAAATAATGATGTCTAAACCTCTTATAAGTTGACAAGAAGGCAAAGGATGTAAATAGGCAACTTGCAAAAGAACAAATCCTCATGGCAAAAAAAAAAAACGAAACAAAACATACGTTCACTAGTAGTCAGGGAAGTAAATGCAAATTAAATTTAAACTGAGCTATCATTTTAAAACTATCAGACCAGCAAAAATTAAAAAGAGCTATAATGCTATATAACAGGGGTTAGAGAAAAAGATACTCTCACACACAGCTGTTAGAAATATGAAATTCTATAGTTTTTTTTTTTAAAAAGCACACAGACAACATGTGTTAACATTAAAAAATATATTATCTTAGACCAAGCACCTACTCCTGGGAATCCATTCCATAGAGATGAAAGCCTCAGTATGTAGAGATACATAAAGAACAATTGTTTAAAGAGGAAAAATAAAAGAGAAAAAGAAATGAATGCCCATCAAAAAGGGGAAGGGCTGGTGTTCAGCTTGCAGACCTTTGCTTCTACTGAGAAAAAAGAGAAAAGCCAGATAAAATACAGCAAAACATCTGTTTGACATATAGATAGCTGCTGAGTCAACCAGGACTCAAAGGGGCACAAGTCTGAGCAAAGGGGGACCTCAGTACTCGGAGGAAAAGTAGGTCATGGACCCATTCTGGGAGCAGGGCCAGGGCTCAGGATGGGGGCTGCTGGCCCAGGCAGTCACTACCAGCTGATAGAGACACAAGTGGAGGTCATGGGGCCATAAAGACCAAAATTAGAGACTTGAATGGTCAGGTACCTGGCAAGAAGGGAAAACAGAGAACAAACCATGACACTGCCAGTTTTTCCCTGACACTTGCTGAATTCAGAAGCCACGTGGGGCAAAAGACTGAGGAAACAAGGCAGAAAGACCAGAAAAGCTGAAGAGATTTTTTTTTTTTTTTTGGTCACCTTTTTGGGTCCTGAGGAAACTAAGCTTAGATGGAGTTCAGGACTTCTCAGGGGTAAGGGCTCAGAAAATAACCCACACTCTGAGTTAAAAACTTTAATGACTACACCCTAAAAAGGAGTTTAAAAAAAAAAAAGGCAATTGGAGCCTTGAAAAACTGCAATCCAGCCTCAAATCGATTCATTCCCTAACTGGATTAAGGTCATCTGTCCCCAGTCTATCTGACAAGCAAAGGAAAGGGTGACCCATTATCTAGAGCCTCTCAATTTTCATAATACAATATCTCACATTCAATGAAAATCTGTCCAGCATACCAAGAGCTGGGACCATGTGACCCTAAATCAAGGGGAAAAAGAGACAATAGAGAAAGTTCTACAGGTGATCCCAATACTGGAGTTAGCAGGAAAAAGATTTTAAATGGCTATAAATACGTTTTTAAAAATTCGGGAATACTTTGAGACAACAGAAGTAAAGACACAGGTATGGAATATATTTTAAACCAAATGGACATCCCACAACTGAAAAAAATACTAAAATTAAGAACTAGGGCTTCCCTGGTGGTGCAGTGGTTGAGAGTCCGCCTGCTGATGCAGAGGACACAGGTTCGTGCCCCGGTCTGGGAAGATCCCACATGCCGCAGAGCAGCTGGGCCCGTGAGCCATGGCTGGTGAGCCTGCATGTCTGGAGCTTGTGCTCCACAGCGGGAGAGGCCACAACAGTGAGAGGCCCGCGTACCCAAAAAAAAAAAAAAAAAAAAAAAAGAACTATATGAATAAAACCGCAGATTGGAAAAAGCAGAACAGAGGATTAATGAACTGGAAGACAGGTCAATGGGACTGAAGCACTGAGAGAGAAATAGTGGAAAATACATAAAAGAATGAAAGAGACCCATGGGATATTGTGACCAGGACTAACATACACAATTGGAATCCAAGAGTAACAGAGAGAACGGGGCATACGCAAAAGGAGAAGAGATAATGGCTGAGAATTTTTCACAAAAATTTTTGATTAAACACAACAACTTACAGATTCAATAAGAACTGCAAACCCCAGCAGGATGCATACAAAGACAGGCGCACCTAGACACATTTCTAAAACTGATGAAATCCAAAGACAAAGGGAAAATCTTAGAAGCTTCTAGAGAAAAAAAGACACACTACATTCAAACAAGCAACAGTAAGACTGGTGGTTTATTTAACAGCAGAACTGACAGAAGCCAGAAGACAATGCAGTGATATCTTTAAAATGCTGGGAGAAAATAACTGCCAACATAAAATGCTACTCCCAGCTAAAATATCTTCAAAAAGTAAGAGTGGAATTCTGCTTTCAGGTTCAACATGTAAAGGGCTTTGAAGTAATCACATCCATCCTTACAACAAGAAAAAAGCTGAACAAATGAAAAATCAATGGCTTTTCTTAGAACCATCAGAGAAATTTGAAATCTAGAGGGACAGATGTACACAGAGAATCATGGCCAACATCAGCTTACCTGGAACAGACACCACTGTGGTCACAAACTGGTAGGAACACTTAAGTGGTGATTCTGACAAAGTGCTGGAAGCTGAGTGAGGATTAGCTTGAGAATGAGAAACTCCTGGGGGCCCAGTCTCAGAGGTGGGCACACTTTCCTGGATTTTACCACCAGGTTCACAAGGTGAACATTCCAAGAAAGATCCCCTGTGTGTCAGGCAAATTACAAAAAAAATGTAGAAGGAAATAAGTAGAAGAAAAGAAATAATTTTCCAAGACCGAACCAGGAAGAAACAGAAAATATAAACAGACCAATCAGGAGCACTGAAATTGAGACTGTGATTAAAAATCTTCCAACAAACAAAAGCCCAGGACCAGATGGCTTCACAGGCGAATTCTATCAAACATTTAGAGAAGAGCTAACACCTATCCTTCTCAAACTTTTCCAAAATATAGCAGAGGGAGGAACACTCCCAAACTCATTCTACGAGGCCACCATCACCCTGATAACAAAACCAGACAAAGATGTCACAAAAAAAGAAAACTACAGGCCAATATCACTGATGAGCACAGATGCAAAAATTCTCAACAAAATACTAGCAAACGGAATCCAACAACACATTAGGAGGATCATACACCATGATCAAGTGGGATTTATCCCAGGGATGCAAGGATTCTTCAATATACACAAATCAATCAATGTGATACACCATATTAACAAATTGAAGAAGAAAAACCATATGATCATCTCAATAGATGCAGAAAAAGCTTTCGGCAAAATTCAACACCCATTTATGATAAAAACCATCCAGAAAGTGGGCGTAGAGGGAAACTACCTCAACATAGTAGAGGCCATGTACAACAAACCCACAGCAAACATCATTCTCAATGGTGAAAAACTGAAAGCATTTCCTCTAAGATCAGGAATAAGACAAGGTTGCCCACTCTCACCACTCTTATTCAACATAGTTTTGGAAGTTTTGGCCACAGCAATCAGAGAAGAAAAAGAAATAAAAGGAATCCAAATCGGAAAAGAAGTAAAACCGTCACTGTTTGCAGATGACATGATACTATACATAGAGAATCCTAAAGATGCTACCAGAAAACTACTAGAGCTAGTCAATGAATTTGGTAAAGTAGCAGGATACAAAATTAATGCACAGAAATCTCTGGCATTCCTATATACTAATGATGAAAAATCTGAAAGAGAAATTAAGGAAACACTCCCATTTACCATTGCAACAAAAAGAACAAAATACCTAGGAATAAACCTACCTAGGAGACAAAAGACCTGTATGCAGAAAAGTATAAGACACTGATGAAAGAAATTAAAGGTGATACAAACAGATGGAGTACGATGTTCTTGGATTGGAAGAATCACCATTGTGAAAATGACTATACTACCCAAAGCAATCTACAGATTCAACGCAATCCCTATCAAACCACCAATGGCATTTTTCACAGAACTAGAACAAAAATTTCACAATTTGTATGGAAACACAAAAGACCCGGAAGAGCCAAAGCAATCTTGAGAAAGAAAAACGGAGATTGAGGAATCAGGCTCCAGGACCTCAGACTATACTACAAAGCTACAGTAATCAAGACAGTATGGCACCGGCACAAAAACAGAAATATAGATCAATGGAACAGGATAGAAAGCCCAGAGATAAACCCATGCACATATGGTCACTTTATTTTGATAAAGGAGGCAAGAATATACAGTGGAGAAAAGACAGCCTCTTCAATAAGTGGTGCTGGAAAAACTGGACAGCTACATGTAAAAGAATGAAATTAGAACACTCCCTAACACCATACACAAAAATAAGCTCAAAGTGGATTAAAGACCTAAATGTAAGGCCAGACAGTATCAAACTCTTAGAGGAAAACATAGGCAGAATGCTCTATGACATAAATCACAGCAAGATCCTTTTTGACCCACCTCCTAGAGAAATGGAAATAAAAACAAAAATAAACAAATGGGACCTAATGAAACTTAAAAGCTTTTGCACAGCAAAGGAAACTATAAACAAGACCAAAAGACAGCCCTCAGAATGGGAGAAAATATTTGCAAATGAAGCAACTGACAAAGGATTAATCTCCAAAATTTACAAGCAGCTCATGCAGCTCAATAACAAAAAAACAAACAACCCAATCCAAAAATGGGCAGAAGACCTAAGTAGACATTTCTGCAAAGAAGAATACAGATTGCCAACAAACACATGAAAGGATGCTCAACGTCACTAATCATTAGAGAAATGCAAATCAAAACTACAATGAGATATCACCTCATACCAGTCAGAAATGCCATCATCAAAAAATCCACAAACAGAGGCTTCCCTGGTGGCGCGGTGGTTGGGAGTCTGCCTGCTAATGCAGGGGACACGGGTTCGAGGCCTGGTCTGGGAGGATCCCACATGCCACAGAGCGACTAGGCCCGTGAGCCACAACTACTGAGCCTGCGCATCTGGAGCCTGTGCTCTGCAACAAGAGAGGCTGTGATAGTGAGAGGCCCGTGCACCGCGATGAAGAGTGGCCCCTGCTTGCCACAACTAGAGAAAGCCCTCGCACAGAAACGAAGACCCAACACAGCAAAAATAAATAAAATAAATTAATAAACTCCTACCCCCAACATCTTAAAAAAAAATCTACAAACAATAAATGCTGGAGAGGATGTGGAGAAAGGGGAACCCTCTTGCACTGTTGGTGGGAATGTAATTTGATACGGCCATTATGGAGAACAGTATGGAGGTTCCTTAAAAAACTAAAAATAGAACTACCATACAACCCAGCAATCCCACTACTGGGCATATACCCTGAGAAAACCATAATTCAAAAAGAGTCATGTAACACAATGTTCAATGCAGCACTATTTACAATAGCCAGGACATGGAAGCAACCTAAGTGTCCATTGACAGATGAATGGGTAAAGAAGATCTGGCACATATATACAATAGAATATTACTTAGCCATAAAAAGAAATGAAATTCAGTTATTTGCAGTGAGGTGGATGGACCCAGAGTCTGTCATACAGAGTGAAGTAAGTTAGAAAGAGAAAAACAAATACTGTATGCTAATACATATATATAGAATCTAAAAAAAAAAACCCAAAAATGGTTCTGATGAACCTAGGGGCAAGACAGGAATAAAGACACAGACGTAGAGAATGAACTTGAGGACACGGGGAGGGGGAAGGGTAAGCTGGGACGAAGTGAGAGAGTGTCATGGACATATATACACTACCAAACGTAAAATAGATGGTTAGTGGGAAGCAGCCACATAGCACAGGGAGATCAGCTCGGTGCTTTGTGACCACCTAGAGGGGTGGGATAGGGAGGGTGGGAGGGAGACGCAAGAGGGAGGAGATATGGGGATATATGTATATGTATAGCTGATTCACTTTGTTATAAAGCAGAAACTAACACACCATTGTAAAGCAATTATACTCCAATAAAGATGTTAAAAAAAAAGAAATAATAAAGGTAAGAGCAGAAAACAATGAACTAAAACATGGACAAACAATATAAAAAAATCAATGAAACCAGAGCTTATTTTATAAATAGAGCAATAAAAGTGATAAATCTCTAGTTAGACTATTCAAGAAGCAAAGAGAAAAGATTAAAAATCACCAATATCAGGAGTGAAAACGAATACATTCTTAAGGATCATATAGACATTTGAAGGATAATGAGGCATGAGTCCATCCTGATAGAAATAATTGGATAAATTCATAAATGGGAGAGAAGAGACACGTCTCCCTTGCAGAAGAATTCCAAATAATTTATGTAGGTATCCTGCCCTTAAAGAGGTGGAGCATAATAATTCCCCACTCCTTAAATGTGGGCTGTACATAGTGACTTTTTTTTCCAAAGAGTATAGTATGGAAAAAGAGAAAGAGGAAAAAAAAAAAAAGATTAAGTTTATAGAGGAGAAGCCTGACAAACACACCTCAGCCAGGTGATCAAGGTCAACATCAACAGTAAGTCATGTTGACAGCCTGTGCCTGATGTGATGTGATGAGAAGGGCACTTTATCTCTGTGGTCTTCCTCCCCAAAGCATTGCTCCAGTCTAATCATGAGAAAAATATCAGACAAATCCCAATAGAGGTACATTCTATAAAATATCTAACCAGTACTCCTCAAAAGTGTCAAGGTCGCCAAAAGCAAGGAAAGTCTGAGAAATTGTCACAGCCAGGACGAGCCTACGGAGACATGATGATGAAATGTAATGTGGGATCCTGAATGGAATCCTGGACAGAAAAAGGATGTGACATTAAAACTAAGGAAATCTGAATAAACTATGGAAACTCAGAGAGTTAGTTGCCAGTACATTTGCGTTAAAAGAAGGACAAAGGGTAAGTCTTCAGGCAAAGTAAAAATTAGTCCAGGTGCAAGTACACAAAAATGTAAGATAGAAAGAACGACAACAAGGGTAAATATGTAGATACATATGACATCTTATTTACCATAAAAAAATAGTCTTGTGGGATTTAGCATAGATGTAGAATTTAAATGCATGACAAAAATAATGTAAAAGATAGAAAGGGATACATGAAATTAAGGTATTTTTATATCTAGCATTGCTAGAGAAGTGGTAAACATAATTTATATCTAACTACATACAGTATGACAAGGATGCATGTTGCAATCTCCAGGGCAGCCTCTAAAGACTGACAGAGGAATGTATTCATCAATAAGCTGATAGAGGGGGAAAACAGAATGGTAGAAATAGTTAAGTAATCTAAAAGAAGGCAAGAAAGGACAGAAAAAGAAAGGACATGAGACAGCTGAGTAAAAAAGAACTAAGATGATAGATATAAAATCTACTATATCAGTAATTAAATATAAAATGGACTGAATACTCCAAGTAGAAGACTAAGACTGCCACACTTTATCTTTTAAAATATCAGCTATATGCTGTCCATATAAGACCTACTTTAAATGTAAGTACCCAGAAAGTCTGAAGTAAAAGGATAGAAATAGATATACTATGCTAACGCAAATCAAAATAAAGTTGAAGTAACTATATTATTATCAGACAAAAATAGACTCGAAGGGAAGAAGCATTACTCTGAATCAAGGAGTCATGTCATATGAAAAGGAGACAATTCACAGGAAGTTTCAGCAATTCTAAGTCTATGTGTACCTGATAATTTAGCTTCAACATGAATAAGGCAACAATCAACAGAATTAAAAAGAATCTCACTAGACAAATCCACAGTCAGATGACAGACTTCAACACACTTCTCTCAACAGCTAATGGGATGAGCAGGCAAAACTTTGATAAGAATATAGAAGTTCTGAAAAACACAATTAATAAAATCAACCTAATATACATACTTAGAAAACTAAAGGTCCATGATGGAGTACACATTCTTTTCAAGTGCTTCTGGAACATTTACCAAAATGGTCTCTATGTTGGGTCATAATCCAAGCCTCAATATATTTTGAAGGATCAGTTGAAGTCATTTAGACTTCACAATGGAATCAACTTCAAAATCAATAATAAAAGGTAAACTAGAAAATCCCAACTGTTTGGAAATTAAACAATAAGCCATTGGAAAAAAGAAGAAATCACAAGGGAAATTATAAAATATTTTGAACTGAATGACAATGAAAATATGATAAACTGAAACTTGTACGATGTGGCTAAGCCTGCACCTAAAGGGCAATGGATAGCCATCAATTCATACATTAGAGAACTAAAGGCTGAAAAGCAATGATCTAACATTCTATCTCAAGAAATTAGAAAAAGAAAAGCAAATTAAATCCCAATCAGGTAGAAGGAGGAAAACAATGGAGGTAACAGCAGAAATAAATATAAAACAAATACACAAGGGAAAAATAACCATACAAGTAAAGTTGTTACTTTGAAAAGACAAAAATGACAGACCTCAACTTCTGCTTTTGGATAGGAGGTAGTAATTCACAGCAAGCAAATATTCCCAATGAAAACAATGAGAAAAGCTCAATCAATTAAAAATAATAAAAAGTCATCAGAAAGCCACGAGAGACATGAGGTTTAAAGAGACCAAAATTCCAAGGTGGGAAGGACCGACCCTTCAGAGGCAAACCGAGGCTATGCAATTGCATTTTCCCTGGGAACAGCTGATGATTCTGAGAGTGGACTTTGGATTGAGAAATAGGCTTGGGCCCAGCAGAGGGCCACTCCAGCAGAGCTGGTTATGTGGTGCTGGAGTGGCAAACTTGGAGATGTGAGGGGACAGGCTTAAAGCATGACTGGTTTCCCCTTCCGGACATGTGCTGAGCTCTGGAACTGCTCACGGCTGGAGTCTAAGGACCTAAACTGAAAACTTTCAAAAGCAAGATGCAAGTCCCCACGCTGTGGTACTTAGGAGACAAAGGCACGCCTGGGACAAAGGCCATGAGAACACAAAGGCAAAAACGAAGCCCTAGAGGTATGGTCAACTGACACTGAGTGTCTGCAACTGCCCCTGCCCTGGAGGAACTGGCCAACTTGGGTACAGCCAGATGCCGAGAGAGTCCAGTTTTAGCCTCTGCCAGAGAGTTGTTGCTGGAAGATGCAGAAATAAATATAGACTTTTGATGGCTGTGTGGAACTTGGACCAACAAAAATGAAGACGTGAGGGACCTCGAACACACAACTGGTCACCCCCTTAAAACATCTGCAAGATTAGGAAGCTGTAAGGAACAGCTATGAGACGCTCGAGGGTGTTTGTGGGGCTTGGTTTACATTGGGGTCCCTGTCCCTAGGTGAGTAAGACTGCATGGCATTAGGAACTGATGGCAGAGGGTGGGGAAGGTGCCAGTTCCCCAGATGTGTGAGTTTGACCAGGATCCAAAGGGCATAAGGTGGTCTGCTGGAAGGAGGAAAGAAAGCTCGCCTCCTACGAGGCAAGGTGAGATGCCCTTGCCTTCAAGCAGGTGCAGAAGCAAGGGGCTGAGGCTGCTAAGGACCTGGGATGCTGGTCTGGGCCATTACAGACCCCTGCTTCCCTTATCCATGTCTCAGGGGCTCTGTTTGTGTTAGCTGATGAGCTCTGCAGCCCGTGTCTGTCTCCAGAGGCCTCTGCTGGGATGCCAGAAATGGGACTAAGAAAAACAGTGAGCTAAACAATGTTCAGTGTATTTACTGAGTATGAAGAATAATAGTTTCCCATTAGGAACAGCCAATTACAGGGAACTGGAATCGTAAAGCTGCCCTCAAATTCCTGATGAATGGAATAGTTCAGTTAGTCTAATTACTCAATTAGGCTAATCTTGACTTATGTGTCCTTGGGTGTTTAGTCATTTTATGTTTCCCATGGGTCACTAGTCCCAAGCAATGAAACTTCTGCTTTATCCATGTTCCCCATGTGGCTTAGTCCTATTCCAAGTATGCAACAGGCACCCTCAAAATGTTTACTGAGGGGAAGGATAGCAGGGACTGTTGTACTTGCCTGCCTAATGCATATTCTCTCCTTCTCCCATAGGGACAGAACCTTGCTTTTTCTGTAATGTGCCCAGCCAAAAAATTATATATATATATTTGTATTTATACTATTTCCCATTCTTCCCTATAGATCAGTATGGCCATATGACACAGTCCTGGTCAATAAAATATAGGTGGAAGCTTACAATACATTACAATAAAATGTAAGTGGGAGGAGCTTCCAAGAAAGCCCATTAAAAAAGAAAGACTTCTCTGGCTCAAGCCTTTTGCCCTTCCCTTTTCCCTTTCTTTATGCCTGAAACATGTGTGTGATGGCTGGTGTTCCAGCAGCTATCTTGCATACTTGAGGATAAGACTGGAAGAGTAAAAAGCTAGAAGCAACCTGGGTCTCTGAAGACACTGTAGAGCTGCTGCAGTGGCCCAATACCAACAACCTCTGGACTCCTTGTTATAGGAAAAAAAACAGCTACTTTTTAAATTTAAGCCACTGTTTTGGGGGTTTGCTGCTAATTCAGCAAATGAAGGACAGGGAAAGAGGAAGAGAATATATCTAGAGAAGGAATATAAAGATTCTAGATTACCTGAAAACTCAAAAACGGTTTTCTTGCCACATTACCAGTTCGTGACTCATTATTTAAATAAATTGACACATTTAAAAATGCGTGATAGTCACAGGCTTTGCAGTGCAGTGGTCACAGCAGTGAACTGGGAGAGGGGGATTTCCTGGGAGAAAGAATATGGGTTACAGGGTTGTTGTGAACGCTGGTTTAATGTATGATGCAAAATACGCAGGCCAGGTCTACTACAATTCCAGAAATTCCTTTCCCCTCCACCAGTGGAAATTGTACACTTAACCATGAAAAACACATTGAGTTCATGAAAACCCCAACTGAGTTCATGAAAACCCCACTCCTCTGTCAGGGCTGTCAACTCAGTGTGGTGGCCCTGGTTATCCCAGACTAACCAGAAACTCCGAGATCTCTTACACTCAAGAGAGAAAATGGGGAAAGATCAATTATTAGTTAACAAACAGAATTTGTATAGCAGACAAAAACTTCCTGACCATGGGGGTGAAAACCAGTAACAGGGTCTCAACAACGACAACGCAGGGACTTGTGGACTCACTGACCTGGAAGCTCGTGCCGGGCTCTGGATTCTATTCTTACAGCTCTCCCTCATAGAGCCCGTGTAGCCAATCACTTCCTGCCCCCACCACAGGGAAGGCGATGGCTGGTGAGAATAAATAATTAGCACTTCTAATTTAGAGTGCAAGGTATGCAGGCCAACGGCTAAGCAGTGCCTATGTTCAAACGATGAACAAGTGCACGGACACAGAATTGGGCGAGCGGGTATATGGGACTTGTATCTTCACTCCCAATCCCCCGGGCATGAAACTGCAGCCACTGCAGTACTAACTGGTGAGATAGAGATTTGGGAGAACAGAAGGGTAAGAACATTGCCTCTCTACAACCAAAATGGTAGGAAGAAGTGAAGGGGCATTGTTATTGAAAGCAAAGTCCTTCCCACCAAACTCTGAGGCTAGATCCAACCTCAAAGCTGCCATCAGTTATACTGAGCTAGCCTGTATTACACCCACCAAGCCGGTGTCACACCCAGCAAGGGTCCGAGGCTGATACAGACCAGCGTGGATTCAAATCCAAGTGCCTGAATGGCTTACCAGCTGAACAACGCTGAGCCACGATCTTAACTCCTAAGCTTTGGTCTCCTCATCTGTGAAATGAGCATAATGTGATCTATACCTCACGGGGCTCCTACGAGGATTATAAATAAAGTATGTGAAGCAACTTCCCCAGTGCCTGCACATTGGTGGGTTGACGAATGCTACGTGTAGTGAGGACCAGCACCGTGAGCATCACTGTCCCAGCGATGGTTGGCGTCATCATCGTGGTTATTATTATTGCTGTTGTTACCATTACAGAACTGTTATCATCATTTATACTTGAAGCTCTCTAAAGGAGTTGGTTTCAAAGGTTTCCTTGCCACTGAAGTTGGAAAGCTTTAACCTCTGGATGCCCTGCATTATGTCTAATCTAAATTCTTGTTTCTTTCTACAGTAGAAGTCCATGATTTTTCCAGCTCTGACTTCACCAGTAGTAGAATCACTCTGATCTATAAATAATTTATTTAACAATGAAAATTTACATTTATACAATGCTTTGAGGTAATCAGCTTATAGAGTTGAAATCTGGGTCCCTAGTAGACTGTTTAAAATCACCCCACGGTTATCCATCTTCAAGTTAAACGGTTGGTCACGACAGGTTGTTTCCAAAGGTTAAACCCAACAAGTCACTAGAAGGGAAACCAGTAGACTATTTGCCTGACTGTGTTCACAGGGAACTGATGGTTAGTCTCTTGAAATGACAACAAACCTTTTCCCCTGCATATCAGTCCTCTAGTGGTTTCTGTTTCCTTTCCCCACCAGTGGCACATCTCGGGAAAGCCAGGAAACAGGGAGGCACCACCATGAAGCAAGGGCAGAATGACCATTCCTGTAGCCGCCCCTCAGGTCGACTGGAATGCAGAGACACTCAGGGGGCAGAGAAGGGAGCTAGGGTGGGTTTGCCACGTACAGGTACGGGAACCGGCTTCATGTTCAGGGATTCCAACGGGCTTCTGAAACGCCTGCTTCCCTCACTCCTCAGGTTGCCACCTGAGTCCATTCAGGGCCCGCTGGGGATTCTAGTTACTCAAGTTCATCAAGTTCATCCGTCCATTCAGCAAACGCTTGCTGGGCCCTACTATGTGCCAGACACTTGGGATGCATCACTGTCCAAAAGAGGTAACAATGTCTACCTTTGGAGCATACGTCTTAATGGATGAGGACAAGCAAACAAGCAAAATAAAGAAATGAACTAAAGAACTGTAAGTACAATGTGGGTGGCAGTTGGTGACAGCACCGTGAAAAGAGAGAGAGGGTAAAGGAGGTCACGGGGGGTGGAGGTCAGGCCGCGCTCACCACGGGGACGTCAGGCTCGGACCAAGGCTGGCAGGCGGTGAGGGGACACCCAGGCCAGCATCTGAGGAGCTGGGCCAGGGGGACGGGACAGCCCGATCAAAGGCGGGAGCAGGTCTGTGTCTGAGGGAGAGCAGGAGGCCGGTGTGGCTGCAGCGTACGGACAAGGGGGGAGGTGAGAGTTGGGGTCAGAGAGGTGATGGGTGGCTGGGTCGTGCTGGGCCTTCTAGGACTCTGGTTTTTATACGAGTGATGGGGGAGCCATTGGAGGGTCCCGAGCAGGCGTGGCCCGCTCTCACTGACTTGTTGGAAGGTCACCCGGGCAGCTGGATTGCAACTAAGCTGTAGCGGGCAGGGCAGGAGCAGGGGAGGGCGAGGGGGCCGCTGTAACAGCCCGGGAGAGGGCGGCTGGCTGGGAGCGGGGCTGGCGAGCAGTTGCTGTATCCTGGGGAGAGTTCAAGGGGCCGACAGGCGCAGGTGATGCGCTGGATGTGGGTGTGAGAGAAAGAGGACAGTCGGGGGGACTCCAAGACTCCAGGCCTGAACCACTGGCAAAGAGGCTGCCCCAGGCTGAGAACGGAGCGGCTGCTGGCCGAACTTTTGGGAGAGCGCTCTGGGGCAGGAACTAGCCACGTGAACGAGGGAGCCCCTGGCTCATCGACGGCCGACGAAGCCTAAGGTGGAAACTGCTCAGCTCAGCTGATGGACCTAAAGGTGCTCTCAGGTGAGCAGGTGAGAAGCTGGCCTCAGAGTCGCGGGTGTCAGTCCCAGCTTTGCCGCCACCTACGGCCCTTCTCGAAGGCAGCCGCGTTCCCCCCCTGGAAAGTCAGAGGCAGAAGGGTTGATGCCTGATTTCCTGTGAACCTGTGAACTGACTCTGTGAATCAAGACCGCTGAGCGCCATGGTCATTCGAGACTGCTGTGCGTCGGGGCCAGGACCGCTGCCAGGTGGCTCTGGGATAGAGTCTAGGACCAGGCACCCTGGGAGAGTTCCATGATTCCCGCCCATTTAGCACCCTAACCCCACTGAAATTGCCCCCATTGGAGTTAGCAGTGACTAATTATCAGCCCTGGTCCCCCAAACCGAAATCTAGGAACTACCCTTGAATCTTTCCTCTCCCTTATCCATTGCCCCCATCTCTCCTCACCACTCCCCGTATGCTCGCAAACATCAGATCCTCCACTTCGTGTCTTTTGTGTGGGGAAGGGGAGGTCTGGACTGTTTCGACAGCCATCTAATCCCATCCCTGGGCCTCCAGCCGGGGCTCCCTCATCCATCCATCCTCCACGCGGCCACCGTCAGGAGGCTTGGAAATGAGATACGGAAAGAGTGTAATACAGCGCCTGGCATGGGGGCAGGAGCTAGATAAATTGTAGCCACTAATATAATTGTTCTCTTCTTGGAAATATATGTCACTGCCTTCTTCTAAATTTGTCCACACGGACACTGCTACCTATTAGCTGCAATGCTTCCCTTAAAAATAGCTGAAGATGATTAGCTAGAGGGATCGTAATAGGAATTTTAAGCAATCATTTAAATGAATTCCTGAGAAGTCTATGCAGAACCCTTCAAACGGAGTCCTTTCTGGCAGAACCTTGCCAGTTCCCACAAGCACATGCAAATCAGCGCTCTGAGCTTCGCATTTTCCCTGCCAGGTTTTTTCCCCACTTTCTGGAGGAACAAACCACAGCTCTGTTATCACAGCATGGCGGGGACCCCTTGCTGGCAGGGATGGGGGCCCGAGCAGCTTCGCTCCCGCCTGCACGCCGCCCCACCACACGCAGGGAGACAGGTACTCAGTGGATGGCCAAAGAATGCGACAATGAAGGCTGTGTTTGGAAAGTTTAACTATCAAAAGCCGGCCACATCCATATCAAAAGCATGCTCTGAGAAAGTTGCCAAAGACATTTTTGGCCAGAAGAATCCTTATCAATTGTTGAAAGATGCCTAGAAATGAATCTGCTTTGTCCTGCAATAGACCCTTAATGAAAAAATGTCTATCCTTTAAAGCGTGTTCGTATAAGAAAACAGCTGAACTTCTTCAGGAAAGGAGGAAACACAGAAACACAAAGAAACCCATTCTCCTACCTTCTTGAAGTCATGCACATTAATCTTGCCATCAGGCTCCTTGCTGAAGTCCAGAAATCGTTTTCTGAATGCTGGGTCCTGCTGCCGTATACAGTTTTTGAGTTTTTCAATAACCGCATCCTTGGTCATATTCTTGGTCACAGCACTTTTACTCTCGGTGGGCTTGGCCCTGAAATCACAAGCAGGCACACAGATGCAGCCAAGCACTCCCTATAGACCTCACCCACGTACGGTTCAAACCCAGGACAACAGGGGGGTTTACCATCCCCTTTTCACAAAGGAGGAAAGAGATGCTGAGGTCGATGGAGTGACCTGGGGACTTCTTACACACTCATGGCTTTCAGGTTCAGAGACAGGCCAGCAGCACTGCGTCAGGTAAAGCTCTCCCTGAGACGCCAGCACGTGTCAGCAGACCAGGGTGGGGAGCTTCAGAGAAAGGGCTGCTGGCATCCTTGTGCTAAGAGTTTCAGCTGTGCTTTGAGCTGGCTGAACGTGGTGTGTGACCGGGAAGACATGGCCGAAAAAAGAAATTCTTGTGAACTGGGAAAATGAAAAGTCAGAGCCTCTTATAGGCCTTAAATTAAATAGGCCGTTTTGTGGTAACTAGATCAAAGGGGTCATCAAACAGCCGTGGGAAGGAAGGGACGTCCACAATTAAACCAAGTTGATTCACAAAATCAACTTAATTTATAAAAGATAGGTTTTACGTGATGTGCTCTGGGTCTGAGCATGAGAATGTATGTGTCATTGAAGGATATTTATTCTCAGCTCTCCAGAAGTCTCCCGGACCCCGTTTTGACAACCATGAGATAGTCCCGGAGAACAGAGTTCTACTCCTTTCCTGCTGCTTCTGTCGGCTTCAGGAGCTCTCCAGGAATGCCCACATTTTACGAAATGCTTAATTGCTATTACTTCTTTCACTGGTCTTTAGGAGGCAGATATATCTCATCACAGAATATTTAACCTTTCTCTTAAACTACCATCTTTCTGCCCATTCATAAAGCAGCTACTACTGAAGTGCCCAGATATTCAAATTTCATTAGCGTAGCATTAAAATATTCCCATTGCTCTACACGTAAGAATTTTTTAAAGGGGATATGACAATGTGAAGTCGGCTGAATAGTTCTACATTTTACCTCTCCTTATGGATTTTTTATAAGCTATGAACAAGCAAGTTAAAATAATATCTTTTCATTAGATGAAACCTATATTTTTCAAAATGAAGAAGAGCTCAAATATTCATGTCTGACTTTTAACAGATTTACTAAGTATGTTTTATTTTTACAATTCAATGTGGCAATCATTTAAATAATTCTATCATTCATGTTAGAAAATGTTAACCAGTTTAATGAGTATATTTTGCAATAAACATTAAACAGTGGTAAGGAATCTAAGTTTCTGGAGAAGAATAAGTGTGAACGCAGGTACATAATAGTTGAGTGGCAGGCGGGTTCTCTGGGAGTTGAAAGTCCTGGGTCCTTCCCCCAGGATGAGCACCATGCTTGTGAATAACCCGAGGTAAGTCCCCAAATCTCTCAGGTCTCAGTGCTTTCAATTCTAGAATTAATAGGTCAATGCAGTAATTCCTAAGATCTCTGCTGTTTGCTCTAAAACTCCCTGACTTTAATCACTGTTTTTATAGTTTGCCATCTTTCTTATTTAAATCATAAAATATTTAAATACTCAGTCAACAAATATTTATTAACTATCTACACTGCAATAGGTACAGTGGTTTTTTTTGTTTGTTTGTTTGTTTTGCAGTACGCGGGCCTCTCACTGTTGTGGCCTCTCCCGTTGTGGAGCACAGGCTCCGGACGCGCAGGCTCAGCGGCCATGGCTCACGGGCCCAGCCGCTCCGTGGCATGTGGGATCTTCCCGGACTGGGGCACGAACCTGTGTCCCCTGCATCGGCAGGCGGACTCTCAACCACTGCGCCACCAGGGAAGCCCAGGCACAGTGGTTTTAATCAACGCTTTCGTTTTGCTTTATTTTACCTCTCAGAAAGATCCGGCTGCTGCTGCTCCTCTTTTGGAAGATGTTCATTTAACAGCTGATCCTTTGGATCAGGAACTGGAGAGACAGTGGGTGGGCCATTAATTCCTAGGCATGCCAAAAGTTTCTTGTAAAGGATTCTTCCTGAAGCAATATCCTGAAACTTATTGCAGAGTCTGAATTTCAAAAATAATTAGAACACACCCATTAGAATGGCTAAAAGAAGACTGACCCTACCAAGTGCCAGCAAGGATGTGGGTCACTATGACCCTCCTCCACTGCTGGTGGGATGCAAAATGGTGCAGCCACTTTGGAAGACACTTTGGCAACTGAATATCCACTCACCAGAGGAACCAGCTGTTCCAGCCCTAGGTGCTTAGCTGAAAGAATAAAAATGTATGTCTACACAAAGACGTGTAATACATGTGGCTTTATTTGTAATAGCAAAAACTGGAAACAAACCAAATGTCCATCAATAGGTGAATGGATCCACAAAGTGGGGTAAGGCCATGAAACAGAATTCTACTCAGCAATGACCAAGAACCATACAACAACGTGAGTGAACCACAAAATCATTATGCTTGGTGAATAAAGCCTACCAAAAAAAGAGAACATCTTGTAGCCTTCCATTTATAGAAAATCCTAGAAGATGCAAAGTCATCTGTAGTGATATGGTGCTAGGTGGGTGGAAGAGATGAATTGCAAAAGGGCACAAGAAAGCTTCAGGGGGAATGAAAAAGTTTGGTATCTGGATTGACAGCGTGCGATGGGTTCACGGAGATATATACACATGATGGATTTCCTCAAATTGTGTTATTTAAATATGTGTAGTTTATTGTTTGTAAGAATACTGCAATAAAGATATAATAAATGTAAAATAAAGAAAAAATTTCGTGAGGAATTTGGTATGGAATTATGGAAGTACTTTACTGGAATTTGGGGGGTATGCAAATATTTGAGAAAAACATAGGAAACCACTAATATGGCAGGATCCTTTTCTTTTCCAACATTTTGTTTGTTAATTTTTTCTAATGATAAAGGTTGTACGTGCTCATTGTTGCAAACTTGGTAAAGCCTGAGACCCAAGAAAAAATTCCACAGGTCCGTTAAAATGCACAAGGCTTAGAGCACAGTAGGTGTGGGTGTGAGCCCTGGATTCTGCCTCCCGGGGTCTGGATATCTGCTCCATGACTGAAGGCGGGCTTCACGAGGTCTGGTCCGCGGACACTTCCCCAGCACAGTGAGGCCACGGCTCTTTTCACATGAATACACGATGTCATTTGTCTCTTCCAACCTGAGTCTCTGGTGCGTGTACAGCGGACTTTCCAGAGGCTGCAGGGCATGTGATCATTCCTTGCTCCGACCGCTGGTGGAATGTGTGCTCGTGTGGGCTGCGCTCACTAACATGGTCTAAAGCTGCAGAAACATGTAGGGTTTCCATGAGGAGCTGGAGTGGGCTTACAGAGCTCAGCTCAGCTCCGTTTCTTTACAGCACTTTACTAGCTCCTTACGAGCTCATGTTGGTTAGCCCTGCTCTAATTTCTGTAACCTCTTTATTATCCAATAAGTCCTTATTTTGAAATCCCGAAGTTTTTCCTGAGCCTACAGGGAAACAAGTAGTAAGTGCACTCTCATTTTCTGCAATGACAGTTTAAATGTCTCAGTTTTCGCTTCTCATACAGTAAGTACTGGTAGACACGCTCCATACAACAGAAACCCTTTGAGGTTCTCGATAACTTTTAAGAGCATCAAAGGGCCGAGAAGCTCTGACCTGGGGCACATGACCCTTTCTATGCTTCAGTTTCCTTGTCTATAAAATGCACATAATGAAAGTCCCCACCTCAGAGGATTATTGTAAGAATTCCATAAGAGGATCCACGTAAAGCTGTTAGCACTGGGCTGGCCTGTTACATGGATCTGTGCTCAATAAACTACAGCTGGAATAACAGGACCACAATATCACGATGACATGCATGTAGCCAGGGGTCAGAGCATGAGCTCCAAACTACGCTTTGCTCAGTAAGTACTAGCAATTGTTATAATTGCTTCAGTAATACTCTGCGATGAGCACTGTGCTAAGTATTATAGCTACAACTGTGAGAAAACCAAAGCAGTGCCCACCTCACAGAGCTGTGAGAGGCTGGGAGAATGCTCATCCTGAACCGAGGGAACAGATCACCGAAAAGCCCAGAGGCAACAGAGAGCTTGGTGTTCTCAAGAAACAGGAAGCCAGTCAGCCCAGCTGAGCTGGGACCCACCCGAACAGCCGCAGCGTACGAGAGCTTCCCAGGGGCTTGACACTGGGTGAGAGGCTTTATGGCTATTACTTCACTTGATCCTGACCACAACTTTCTAAGTAACATGTGCAGGAGGGAAGAGGCTCAGAACTTGCCCAAGTTCACAGCTAGCTCTGGGCCAAGTCGGGATTTGAACCCAGGCAGTCTGGCTGCAGAGCCCGAGCTCTGGAGAGGTTTCTTTCTTCTTTTAAATTAATTTATTTATTTTATTTATTTACTTTTGGCTGCGTTGGGTCTTTGTTGCTGCATGCGAGCTTTCTCTAGTTGCGGCGAGCGGGGGCTACTCTTCGTTGCAGTGCGCGCACTTCTCATTGTGGTGCCTTCTCTTGTTGCGGAGCACGGGCTCTAGGCGTGCGGGCTTCAGTAGTTGTGGCGCGTGGGCTCAGTAGTTGTGGCTCGCAGGCTCACGGGCTCTAGGGCGCAGGCTCACGGGCTCTAGGGCGCAGGCTCAGTAGTTGTGGCGCACGGCCTTAGTTGCTCCACGGCATGTGGGATCTTCCCGGACCAGGTCTCGAGCCCGTTTCCCCTGCATTGGCAGGCAGATTCTTAACCACTGAGCCACCAGGGAAGCCTCTCTGGAGAGGTTTGAGGGTCCTGACGGGCTGGGAAGCCACACTCTGTTAAAGCATCTGGTATTTCCCTAATGGCAAGAGGACACCCAAATGCTTCAAGCAGGGTTTTAATGTGATCGTCTTTGTAGTTTAGACAAAGACTGGCTACGCAATGGAGAAGAGAATACGGGGGCTTCCATCTCAAATATCCAATTGCCTGCACAACCAATCCACTTAAGTTCACTCATTCCTTCATTCATTCCATCGCTTGACACTTAAGATGCCCTGTCCATGAGCCGGGTACGGTTCCACGCCTAGGTACCGGGACTTTGGGAGTGAAGAGACAAAGTCCCTGTGCTTTACATCCTTGGTGGGTGGCACAGGTAATAAACATAAACAAATGCCAAGAGCCATGAAAAATGGAGCCGGGTGACAGGTAGAGAGTACCTGGGAGGTGGGGAAGGAGGTGAATAGAGTGACCTGTCACTCTGGGTGGTGGGGTGTCACCAATCTCCTCTCCAGGTTAATATGTCCAAAATGGAACTTCTGATTTTCAGCCCTGAAACTCCCCCAGCTCAGGTGACAACCCTGAGTACCCAGATGCTCAAGCCGGAAGCTGGGGCTCATCCTCGCTTCCTCCCCACCCCAATCCACGCCCCTAGCTGTCCACACACCCTAAACCTCCACATGAGTTCATGGTGTGTACTCGTCGGAGAACTACAGAGATAAAGGGTAGCTCCATCGGCGGGGGTGGGGGGCTGGCGGTTCTTGTTACATCAAGCTGATTTCCAAAGGGGCTTTATCATTTACACGCCCACAAGGCACACATGAGACGACCAGTTTCTCTACCTCCCTGCTCTATCTTTTAGCATGTTTGCAAATTTACAATTCTTTTACTTCAAGTGATATCTAATGTAGCTCATATTTCCTTCTACTTATTAACCTATATTTTAACAAAGCGATAGCAAGTCTCAGGCTCAGAGCCCTTGGCAGATAGGGGCATCTCATTAGGATTAAATCATATTGTTTTCATGAAATGCAGTCTTAGTGTAACCTCTTTATAGCAAGTGAGGATGTTTTTACATGTATGGTGGTAAGAAAAGCCTTTAAAAAATTAATATACTTCAGAAAAAGAGGAGTTGATATAAGGAAAATAAAATGTACTCAGGTAGAACATGAATGCCCAAAGTCTGGGCGACATCTTCCTTTTTATGGACAAGTAAACAGAGACCCCCAAGAGGTTCCCCTCTCTTGCCCCTTGGAAGTTGCAGTTTCCCAGGGTTCCTATTCCTTCTCCAACCTCCCCCTCAGCTGATGATCTCACCTCCCCCTGCAGCGAGGAAACAGAAGTCCGGAGGGCGGGACTCCTAGGTTAGCACCCACGCCCACCCCTCTTCCTGGCCTGGCTCCATCTATCAACACTTTTTCTCTCCAGTCTCTGGCTTTCCACTAACTTCTCCTCCCAGCCCACAGATAAGCACAAAGCCTGTCTGTGAAGCAGGTGAACCCTTTCTCAGCACTGCATCCTCCACTCCATAAGCACCCCTGGTACCTGCTGGGGGTTCCACCCGCCCCTCCCAGCCCCGGCCCCTGCTCAGCCCACCTGCTTCCCATGTGACGTCAGACCTGGCTGGCCTCCTCCTGCCCCCTTAGCCCCGGGCACCGCCCTTCCTGTCCCCTTGCCCCAACCTTCTCGGCCTCCTTTGCTGCTGGACGAGCCAGGGCCCTGGTTGTCTGGTGGTATTCTGCCAGGTCCCACCTGCAGCCCTCTCACCTCAGGCGGTCCCCCATCCACCCCGGGCAAATGCTTGCTGAACGAATGAACGAACCGTGTGAGGAGGACGCTGGAGTCTCATCACGGCCCAGACTCCTCTCTGAGCCCCACGGCCTCCTGGAGTCTTTTTCCCGTGTTTTCACCCCGACTGGCTGACTCCTTCTGTGTTCTCTCACTGGCCAACAGCCCCTGGCATCATTGGAGACTCCTTTCCCTCCTCTGCCATCAGCCTCCCGGTCCAGAGTCACCAGGTCTGTCCTTCTACTGCCCAGACCTATCCCAAAGCAGTCGCCCCCTGCAGTCCTCTGCCGCCCCCTCCTTTTAAGCCCCTTCTTTCCCTCTCTCCCCATTATGTCTGCTCCCCTCACTGGAGCCAGAGCAATCTTTATCCATCAGGGTTTTCAAAGCCCTCTGGGTGGCTCTCAAACCCTGTGGAGAACCCTGCCCGCTGGGTTAATCCAGTTCCGTAGTGTAGAGCCGCAGTCCCTCCTGCCCGCCCTTTGGTACCGTGACCCTGCCGTCCTCCCCACCACACTCCTGCCCCAGTTGTCCACGTGAACGTGCCGTGGGCCCCTAGCCCTCTGGGCTTCCTCCTGCTAGCCTACAGCCTGAAATGCTCTCCCCTTTCTTCTCCAGATTCAAGCATCACATCCCTGGGGAGCTTCTCGCCTTCCATGCCATGACCCCTGCCCCATCCTCCCGGCTCTAAGTGTCCTTCAAGAATTGCGCACGGTCCTCTGGGCTCACATGCCACGCGGGGTGCGTCTGCTTCGGTTTCTCTCACATTAGACCACTCTGTAAATGAAGGGGTTTCTGTAAACCTATTAACAGGACGGCCGGGATGCAGGAGGCTTGCGCAATACTCTTGAGTGAAAGACCAAGTGGAGGAAGAAGTGAACCGCCCTGCCAGTCCTGGGTTCCGCTTCCCTCTGCCTCTCTCCCTCTCCCCGGACCACGCGCAGCAAAGCCACGAGCCAGCGAGTGATTGAAGCCCCTGCAGACACGGACGTCAAGGTGGCCTCCCCGCCTTGCCCACTGCCCAGCCCAGGCCCTCACCCCTCCCCGAGCTCCTCCACAACCCTCTCTGGACTTGCTGTCACCTGCTTCTCCCCTGTGCCGTGTTTCCACCCACTAGAGAACTGATCTTTCTGCAAACGTTCCGTAAACTGGATGAATGCAAACACTCGGCCTGGCACGCCAAGCTCTCTGCAAGACCCTCTTGCTCGGGAAAGCCTAGGCCTCCCCATTCTCTTCTTACAAACCACAGGAGAAACGGGCTATGAGACATGAGTGTTCACAGAAGGGAGATTCAAGAGGCCAACAATTACCAATAAGATCAACTGTGTTTCAGGTCACTTTAAATCAATGTAATATAAAGAAAAACAATAAATAAGATCTTTAACATTCCAATCGGGAGGAATGAAAGAGAATCGTTGTGATTCCACTGGATTTCCACCCACAGTGATCTCCCAGATCACTGCCCACACGCTGGGAAACACCAGCCCCCGTCCCTGAGGCCGTGCAGCTCTGAGTTCTGGGACAGCAGCAAGTGGGTGGCAGGTGGCGTGTGGGAGGCGTCATCCCCTGCAGAGTGCCAGCTCAGCCTGCAGGTTGTCGAGGTCATCTGCAGAGAGGGAATGCCCCAAGGGGTGAGCCCCTCCGCGTGGAGGGTGAAAGGGACACCAGGCAGGGGACCCCTGGGGCCTTCAGGACACCGTTTTCTTCTTTCTCTAATATCCCTGTCCCCCCCGCCCCCCAGCTTCAGCTCATCCACCACAAATTAAGTTTTAAACTAAAACAAAAGAAAAGTATAATTCAAGTTACCATTTATGGGCTGGCTGATCATAGCCAGACACCCTGGGAGGTAAAATGGCATCACAATTAAGAGAATAGGAGTCATACAGACCAGAGGTAGAAGCCAGGCTCCACTGACCAGCTGTGTGACGCCAAGGAGGTGCTTAACGTCTCCAGGCCTCCATTTCCTTATCCACGAGAGGAACTGTCATAGCTGCCTTACACGCTCGTGGTGAGGACTACGTGACACAGCATATATGCCAGACTCTCAACCAACACCCGATGCTTAGTACAGACTCAATAAATAGGAGCTATTATCAGTACTACCTACTAACATGGCAAAAAAAAAATACGTAGAAAAAGGTTTAAAATTGTAAAACAGACTTTATGGAAAACACAGCATGAATTAATTTTGTTACCAGAAAACTTACTTTACTAAATGTTCGGTTGTTAAAAATGGGCAGAAAACGCGCATGATTTTCTTGAAGTTATTTTGCCCAATGTGCCCTGTGTCTCCAAGGTCATGTGACCGCAGCATATTATAGAAAACTTGTAGATTCCTGGCAATGGAGTCATGAACAATTTCTGCCACCTAACAGAAAAAACAAACATATTTACCAAGCTGCACGTTTGTAACCTGGGGTGGTAGCACCTTGGGGCCACATAGGAAAGCGTTACTTACTGAATCCCAAGCCAGGAAGAGAGGTGCCTTGGTGTCTTTACAGGAGGATATTTTGCTTAGCTAATTGGGAAAGAGAAAATATTTAAATACAAATCACTCATAAAGGTAGTAGGAGCTTTGGAGGCAGGTGGACTTGGATTGTCAGCTTTGTCCCTGATTATTAGCCAATAGCTTTAGACCTTGAGAAGTGAGTTTGCCGCCCCCCCATCCCCATCTGGAAATGGGATAATAACATTTAACTTGTGCTTATTTTTAAGAAGTACAGGAAACATGAAAAAATCCATCACCTAGAAATCAAATAAACGCAAAGTGAAAGAATAATGAGATGACATTTTTGCCTACCAGAATGGCAGAAATAAAAAAGGCAGCAAACTGCTAGTGTTGGAAATGGATAACATCAGACAATTTGATAATCTACAGCCTCTAGAGTAACAGTGACTGTCTCTGGGGAGCGGCTGGGGACAGAGGTAGAGGGAAAACTCACTTCCACTGTATTCCCTTCTGCATCTTTTGCATTTTGTACTTCATACATATATTCAACTTTTAAAATATTTAAAAAATAATATATAAAATTTTTATTCCATTTCTGGAAATTTATACTAAAGAAATTATCATAGGATGATAAAAAAAGGAGGCACTACAATATTCCTTGCAGCAAAATTTATATAAGGAAGAAAAATGAACACCCAGATTATAAGAGCAGGGACTATGCTGCATCTTTTAATATTACATAGCAGAATTTTTACTGACACTAAGGGTTAACAATACGTTAATCAATGACAAACTCAAAAGTCACTAATTATGCGGTCTCATTTTAAAATAAAATAGATACTATATATGAAAGTATACATATATCCAGTTCATCAAAGTATATACATTACACATGTGCAGTTTTTATATATCAATTATACCTCAATAAAGCTGAAAAAATCATATGCCTGTGTAGGTATAAAGGTTTGGAAGAATATGCAACAAAGTATAAGAGTGAGTAACAATGTAACAGAATTCCTCAATGCTAGAATTAGCAGTGATCTTAAGTTTCTTCTATTTGCATATCTCTGCCTTCTAACGTTTCTAATTCACTTGTTTATATTAACATTCACTCAACAAACTGCTTTGTGAGTGCTGCTGGCACTGCGCTATGCCTGTGGGTACAATGGGCAGTAAAACCAGAAAGGTCTCCGCCTTCCTGGAGGCACGACATCGTGACAGAAACGTTACCCTGTGACTGGCACGGTGTGTGAGGTTGATGACTGCGAGACAGGCTTCCTCAGAGGGGTCAGGGAGGGTCCCTGGAGAATGGGCCCTGGATCAGGGAGCGGCAAGGGGATCCTGGCAGGAGCTGCACTGCCAAGGATGGCGGCGGGAACCTGGGGAGCCCGGGGACCCGAGCGGTGCGGTGGTGAGGAGACCCCGTGAGAGACGGCAGGGCTGGACCACGTGGCACCTCATCAGCTACGTGGGGAAGTTCTGCTTTATCCTACGGGTCCCAACGCCATTAGAGGGTTTGCAGCCTAGAGGCTGACAGCATCTGACTTAAGAGCAGGCAGAGACCACGCTGCTGGCCACATGGAGAGCAGACTGCTCACATGTCTGTATTTCTGTTTTTAAAGGAAAAAATGTGGCTATGTGCAGGGCTGCTGTGACAGTCAGAGGTGATGATTTACAAAAGCTAACACAGGGTCTGTCTCACCGCAGAATTCTGGAAAAGTTGCAGTTCTTCATTTTTACGTGTAAAAGGACTCTGGGACTCACTTTTGAATCAGAGTTCAAGAAGGATTGAGTGACATGGTTTAGGATGTGCACAAGGTGGGCATTCAGGAAGCCATCATTTTTTTTTTTTTTTTTGGCGGTACGCGGGCCTCTCACTGTTGTGGCCTCTCCCGTTGCGGAGCACAGGCTCCGGACGCGCAGGCTCAGGGGCCATGGCTCACGCGCCCAGCCGCTCCATGGCATGTGGGATCCTCCCGGACCGGGGCATGAACCCGTGTCCCCTGCATCGGCAGGCGGACTCTCAACCACTGCGCCACCAGGGAAGCCCAGGAAGCCATAATATTGAAACCAAAAGCTAATCTGTACCTGGTAAAGAAAGTCTTTAACAAACGTTTCAGCGAGACTCTGTTAGTGCTTACCGCACGCATTATCTGAAACTAATCTGATTTTTTAAAGTTCTTAAAATGTTAAAATGCTAATAGCTATTAACGTTATAGAAGTATTTTTAATAATGAAACCATCAACTTTTCAGCCAAAAGAAACAAATACTAAAAGTAAGTATTTGTCACTAGAGGCAATAAGCAGTTTTTGGTTTTGTTTCTACTGCAAGACATGATTGCAAGAGCAGTGCCGTTGCAATGCTGGGAAAAGGAGTCACATCCAGCATACAAAGTGCTGTCACTCAAGGAAAAGCTTTCAGAAATGTCAAAGAGCATCCTTCAATGAGACTTACAAACTAAAAGTTAAACAACTTTTAAACACAACTCTTACTTAAAAATTAACGCAGCTGGAAAATGTGCTCATCCATTTATTTAAACCATATTTCACCTGCATCTCTTATTTCACTAAGAACACTTAAGTTTCCTGCCGTAAACAGAAAAGCAAACGTGAAGTTGTTGTAAAACTCACCTTAGGGTTCTCTTCAAGCAGTTCAATAAACGTGCTGACGTTGACCCATCCGGTGCACCCAGGGTCAAGTGTTTGCACTAGTTCTTTGAATTCTGAATCACTTATTTTTACATCCATGCAATTTAGAATATGTCGCAATTCTTCCCCTGTTATATGTCCATCAGGTTTCTGAGTATGAGAATATATAAGGGAATTTTTTAAAAAGAAAAAAAGGAAGGAAGAGCATTACGTGTATTTAGCAGCACTTAATAAAGCATGAGTTTGGGCCAGATAGAGTTATGATTTGAAACAAGAATACCTCAACTGATGATCGTCACTGTATAACCCACATGCCAAGAGCGGTGGGGGGAAGGGAATCTAGAACTTTGCAAGTGCAGTTCCTACAAGGTTCTCTGTCAGGACACGGCAGGAGACAGTCCCAAGAGAGGAAAGAGGCTGACCCTTTTCCCAGGACAGGCTGAATGCTGGCTGTCACAGGGCACCCCAACCCACCTGAGGGCCCCACGGCTCAGCCACATGGGGCACAGAATTTCCTGGAAATTCAATTACAACGAGCCGATTCACTAAGAATATTAACCATGCTCGTTTTCACTACCACCAACCTCATCACTTACATAAATGTACAATTACTTAGTGAGAAAAAATTTCAGCCATGTTGCATAAAGAAAACATTATGAACAAAATACTGCGAGGCAAATTTCTTCCTCCAGAATAAAAAATTACCAATAAGTAAATTGAATATCAAAACTGAGAGAAACTGGGCTTCCCTGGTGGCGCAGTTGTTGAGAATCTGCCTGCCAATGCAGGGGACATGGGTTCGAGCCCTGGTCTGGGAAGATCCCACATGCCGCGGAGCAACTGGGCCCGTGAGCCACAACTACTGAGCCTGCGCGTCTGGAGCCTGTGCTCCGCAACAAGAGAGGCCACGATAGTGAGAGGCCCGCGCACCACGATGAAGAGCGGCCCCCGCTCACCGCAACTAGAGAAAGCCCTCTCACAGAAACGAAGACCCAACACAGCCCAAAATAAAGAAATTAATTAAACAAACAAACAACAACAACAACAAAAAAAACTGAGAGAAACTGTTTACTGGAAAAGCAGGGGAAATAAAGAACCCTACCTCTTCATAGGGAGATATTGTAAATACCAGCGTGACCAAAGACTTAAGTGATAAAGCAGTGTATAAATGTCAACTATGACTTTGGGGTCCAAAATCTGAAAAGGATATAAGGTCCTCTTGGAGAAAATTAAGTAATTTAGAGGATATGTGCAGGACACTTTTTGGTTTGGGAGTGACAAGTGTTTAATGCCCAAATGGGAATCACTGACAGCTAATATTTATGATTTTCAGTAAATTTATCAATGATCACCACTATCTAACTCCAGAATATTTTCATCACCCCGAAGAAACCTTGTGCCCATTTGTACTCACTCTCCATTTCCATCTCTATCCTAAGGCAATGAATCTACTTTCTAACTCTCTATATTTGCTTTTTTCTGGATATTTCATGTAAATACAATCATACAGTATCTGTATGCACCTTCCATCTGGCTTCTATCACCCATTATAATGTTTTTCAGGTTCATCCATGGTGTTGCGTGGATCGGTATTTTCTTCCTCTTCATTCCTGATATTACTATTCCACTGTAAGATAGGGCACATTTTGTTTACCTTGTCATAAGCGGATGAACATTTTGATTGTTTCCAGTTTAGAAATTATGAATAATGTTACTATGGACTCTTGCACACAAGCCTTTGTGTGGACACGTATGTTTTTATTTCTCTTGAGCAGATACCTAGGAGTGGAATTGCTGGGTCATGTGGTAAATTTCCGCTGAAATTTTTAAGAAACTACTCTGTTGTTTTCCACAGCAGTTGCACCATTTTCCATCCCCACCAGCAGTGTATGAGTTCCATCTCCACAATCTTGCCAACACTTACTTCTGTCTGTCTTTCTGATAGTAGCCTTCCTAGAGGGTGTGAAGTGATATGTCTCACTGTGGTTTTGATTTGCATTTCCCTGATGACTAATGACGTTGAGCATCTTTTCATGTGCTATTTGGCCACTCCTATATATTCTTTGGTGAAATGTCTATTAAAGTCTTTTGCCCATTTAAAAAATCAGGTTGTCTTCTTATTGAGTCCTAAGAGTTCTCATATATTCTAGATACAAGTCCTTTACCAGATATATAATTTACATATAGTTTCTCTCAGTCTGTCATTAATGGTACCTTCTGAAGCACAAAAGTTTTAAATTCTGATTAGTCCAATTTACAGATTTTGTTCTTTTATGGATCATGCTTTTACTGTCACATCTAAGAAATATTTGCCCAACACGAGGTCACGAAGATTTACACATATGTCTTCTTCTAAGACTTTTACCGTTTTAGCGCTTATATTTAGGTCTATGGTCCATTTTCAGTTAATTTTTGTATATGATGTAAAGAAAATGTCTAAATTCATCTTTTTGCATATGGATATCCAATTGTCTCAGCACCATTTGTTGAAAAGATTATACTTTCTCCTCCTGAATCGGTTGAAAATTAATTGACCATAAATGTGTTTATTTCCATACTCACAATTATGTTCTGTCAACCAATAAGTCTATCCTATGCCAGTTCCACACTGTCTTTATTACTGTAGCTTTATCCTAAGATTCAAAATCTGGAAGTTTAAGTACTCTAACTTCATTCTTCTTTTCCAAAATTGTTTTGGCTATTCTGCCACCTTTGCATTTCCGAATGAAGTTTTAAGATCAGCTTTTCAATTTCTGCAAAAAAGCCAGCTGGGATTTTTTTTTTTTTTTTTTTTTTTTTTGCGGTACACGGGCCTCTCACTGCTGTGGCCTCTCCCGCTGCGGAGCACAGGCTCCAGACGCGCAGGCTCAGCAGCCATGGCTCACGGGCCCAGCCACTCCGAGGCATGTGGGATCTTCCCGGACTGGGGCACGAACCCGTGTCCCCCGCATCGGCAGGCAGACTCGCAACCACTGCACCACCAGGGAAGCCCCCAGCTGGGATTCTGATGGGGTTTGCATTGAATCTACAGATCAATCTGGAGAGAATTTCCACCTTAATAATATTGATTCTTCCAATCCATGAATATGGAATGTGTCTTCACTTATTTACATCTTCTTTTCCTTTTAACAGTTTTTTATAATTTTCAGTATACAAGCCTGGCACTTCTTTTTTAAATTGACTCCTAGGTAATTTATTCTTTTTATGCTATTGTGAATGGAATTGCTTTCTGAAGTTCATTTTCAGATTGTTCATTGCTTATAGAAATATAACTGATTTTTGTATATTGATCTTGTATCCTGTGACCTTGATGAATTCATTTATTAGTTCTAGCAGTTTGTGTGTGTGTGCATTTCTTAGAATTTTCTATTACAATATCATGTTGTCTGTGAATAAAGACTGTTTTACTTCTTTCTTCCCAATCTGTTTGCACTTTCTTTCTTTTCTTTCCTGATTACACTGTCTAGAACTTCAGTATAATGTTGAAAAGAAGTAGCTAGAGCTGATATCATTGTGCTCTTCCTGATCTCAGGGGGAAAGTATTTAGTCTTTTACCATTAACTATGCTGTTAGCTTTGGGTTTATCGTAAGTGCCCTTTATCAGGTTAGGGAATTTTTCTATTCCTAGTTGGTTGAAAATTGTTATCCTGAATGAGTGTTGAATTTTTCAAATATTTTTTTCTGCATCTATGATCATGCAGTTTTGTCCTTGTTTCTATTAATATTTTGTACTACATTAATTGATCTTTTGGAAGTTAAACCTTGCAGTCCTGGGATAAATCTCACATGGTCGTAGCATTTAATCCTTTTTACATGTTGTTGGATTCACTTTGCTAATACTTTTTTGAGAATTTTTGCAACTATATTCACAAAGGATATTGATCTGTGATTTTCTTTTCTTGTGATCTCTTTGTCTGGCTTCGGTATCAGGATAGTATTGACCTCAGAGAATTAGTTGAGAAGTGCTCCTGCTATACCTTCTGAAAGTTTGTAAAGGATGGCTATTTGTATAAGCAATCTTTCTAGCCTTCAATGTAGAGAATTTGCACATTCTTCGTTAGATATATTTCTAGGTATTTGGGTTTTTAAAATATTATTAGAAATGATATTTTAAAACTTCTTTTTCTAATTGCTTACTGCAGGTTATAGAAATATTACTGAGCTTTGCATATTGACCTTGTATCCAATGACCTTCTCAAGTCTATTATTAATTCTAATAATTATTGGAAGATTTTGGTGGACTTTCTATGTATAAGGTCATGTGAGCTGCAAATAATAACACCAAGAATAAACAGGCAGAGTACAGATTGTTTCCGGGTGCAAGAAAATGAGCCACAGCTGATGTAAATGGAAGTGACCAGGGTGATGGGCCCACGTGGAGGGAGGATGCCGGTGTGTGGAGGCAGCACACACAGCTTCGTGGAGTGGCCCTAAAGCATCTTCTAACAGCTCTGTGCCCCTCTCTACAGCAGGGGGACCTGCTTCCCAGGGCTGCCCTCTGTGGCCAGGCAACATGCCATCCCTGGCTCTCTCCCTCTGCTCTCCTTCTCCTTCCAGGTCCCAGAATGTGGCCAAGACCCAGGTAAATGGTCAGAGGGGTTGGAGCGGGCATCTTAATCGGAAACCACGCCCTCTGCAGCTCTCAAGTATCTGATGGCCATGGCTCTTGTGTGACACTCCAGAGGGTGAGCTCATTGTCAGCAGGGACTTCACCTCATTCATCTGTGAGTTCAACCTAAGTGCCCACGGCCGGGTCAGGCACCGTGGGGCAGGCACTCAATCCCCCACCTTCTCATGTTTGTCCATCAGTCTGTTTGCCGAGTGCTACATCAGTGACATATTTAGCACGGTAAGCATTATTACAGCCCTCCATTAGCGGAGATGAAGATTTCACTATTTTTAATTAAATTACTTCTTCAATATACTAATACAAGCTGAGGGGGATGAACACACAGAAGCCTTCGTTTATCTTAAAGAGGTGGTCCACCCGACACGCGAGCAGGCAGCTCAGCGCAGGGCGGAACGCGCCCACTCTGGAGCAGCCGGTTCGAATCCTGGCCCCACCACTCACTAGCTGGGAGCCTCAGGCCGGGCACGCGCCCCCACGTTCCTTTCCTCCGCAAATGAGGATGAAATGAAAGAACTGAATGAAGATCATGACAGTGTCCACCTCACAGAGGTGCTGAGAGGCCGAAGTGAGTGAATACGAGAAAATCACTGAAGACAGGGCCCGGCACACAGTCAGCGTCCCTATTCCTGTCCATCCTGAGAGAACAGGTCATATAGGCATCAAGATTAATGACAGCTGGTGTACCAACTAAAGCATCTCCCCCACGAAAGCAGGACCCCAAACCTTGGAATCCACACTATGCAGTGGCATTCTAGATGGACAGAGGTGCGGAGCTGCAGCCTCCAGAGCAGAGAGCAAACCCCAAACCCATAGGTCCGCCTCCAGGCCCTGGGAGCCTCCCCAGAGCCCTGCCCCACAGCACAGACTGCCCCTCATTCGGCGGACTTTGCAAGGTGGACACTGAGGCCGAGTAGCTCCTCTTTGGTGCTCGCTCATGTATAAGTCTGAGGCAAAGTAATTCATCGTACTCCTGGTTAGTTACTAGAGATTCAGTTATTGGATGTGCTCAGTAAATAACTAACTTGGGAAATATTGCTATGTACCAAAAGCATCCGAATGCTGCTTTCTAAAATAAACATGAAAGTGGGACAGGAGCTAATGTTTCAAGCAGAGTCATGAATAAGCCTCCCTTTGCAGTACAACTAAGTAAGTAAACAGGCTATTTTGGAACTAAGAAAATGTTCCTGTCATGGAATACAGTTGGTTATGAACCCATACACTCTAGGGTGGGGAGTGGGAGGACGGGTCAGCAGGCCTGGATTAGTCCTTAATTAAACAGCTAATGATGACTAGTCACTCCATACTTAACAACCTTGACACACGTTGTTCTCATCCCCTGGCATTTATATTGCAGTAAGTTTTATGTCTTCTATCCTCCCAACTAGACCCAGCTCTTGAGGTCAGGCTTTGTATCCCTAAGGACTCAGAATATTTCCTAGCATATAACGGGAGCACAAAAAATATTTGTTGAGTGGATAAATGAATGAACATACAGTTTTTATTGGTCCTGTTTTGAGTATTAGCCTTCTTTGAAACAATGAGTTTTTCTCCAGAGAAGGGTTTCAAAATCTTACAGAGTTGGGGCTTCCCTGGTGGCGCAGTGGTTGAGAATCCACCTGCTAATGCAGGGGACATGGGTTCGAGCCCTGGTCTGGGAGGATCCCACATGCCACGGAGCAACTAGGCCCGTGCGCCACAACTACTGAGCCTGCGCGTCTGGAAGCTGTGCTCCGCAACAAGAGAGGCCGCGATAGTGAGAGGCCCGCGCACCGCGATGAAGAGTGGCCCCCGCTCGCTGCAACTAGAGAAAGCCCTTGCACAGAGACGAAGACCCAACACAGCAAAAATAAGTAAATTAATTAATAAACTCCTACCCCCAACATCTTAAGAAAAAAACAATCTTACAGAGTTGACAAACAGCAGTGCTTTCTTCAACGATGCACAGTGATCTTCATGTCTAAATAACTTTGTGATAATGTTCCCCTTGCAAAATTGATTTCTAAAGTTGATGCCGCAAGAGAATTAAGAGAAAAACAGGAATAAGATTATGTTCTTGAACTTTGTTCTTAATGCGAAAAAAACAAAACAAGAAGAACACCACCCTAACAACAACTATAATAGTGCTTTATTTGTGGATGGCTCCTTTCCCTGGAAGTGTCATGTGCTTGTGAGGGCCCATCTGTCACTCAGTTAACATGGTACCTAGTAAGGGAGCTGGCATGGATGCAATTCCCATAGGCATCAATCAGCTTTGCTGAGCCATCACTCACCTCTTCCCGTGCCGACTAGCTGTGGCCAGCCCTCTTGCCGATCTGTGCCTTTGGTCTCAAAAAAGACCAGGAAAGACGCCTCGATCACTGCTGAGACAAACACCTCCCTGTACAGGCAGCGTGCTGTAGCCCACTCGCCAACATGGTAACTGAGGGCACACATTTCCAGTTTTGAAGCAGTGAGGATGTCAACCTTCACAACCTCTCCCTCCCTGTTGACAGTGGCCATGACCACCATGACCACCTGTATTATCAGACCCATCTCCCTTTCTTGCCTCTTGCTTTCATCCCCTGAGCTCAGGGCCAGCAGTCTGCATGTACCCTTGAAGGCCCATGATCATCCATCCACTCTGGAGATCAAAGCCAACTTCACCAGGGACTCTGATCAGAAAGGGGGCTGGAGAATCTCCTAACAATATACACTTGTTGGCCTCCCTTTTCAGTGTTCAGTTAGACAGTTTGACATTTTCCACTAAATAAAGAATGATCGTGAATCATACTGGCTCTAAACAACTCTCAAATTATTTAGGGGAGTTTATTGCTGCATCTGTACAGCTGTCTTAGCTTTTTCCAGTTGTGTGAGAACATATAAACACACACACCTTTACCACCACTTTTAAGAAACATATAAAGTGGCAGAGGGCTTCCCTGGTGGCGCAGTGGTTGAGAGTCCACCTGCCAATGCAGGGGACACGGGTTCGTGCCCTGGTCTTGGAGGATCCCACATGCCGCGGAGCGGCTGGGCCCGTGAGCCATGGCCGCTGAGCCTGCACGTCCGGAGCCAGTGCTCCGCAATGGGAGAGGCCACAACAGTGAGAGGCCCGCGTACCACAAATAAATAAATAAATAAATAAATAAAGTGGTAGAAATGTTGAATCTGAGTTCCTTGTGTGACCCACTAGAACCTGGCTTTCCTGAAGACCACAAGCACTGGCATGAATGGGGACAACTAAAAATGTCTCATGACATTGCAAAATGTCTCCTGGGGGGCCAAGATTGTCCCCAGTGGAGAACCACTGTTTTAAAGTAAAGAAAATTCACAGGTTAATTCCTACAGTCCTGGACAAGGTGCTGTGAGACAAGAAAATTGTAAAGAAACAGAAGTAATTTCACTTAAGAAATGAACTCACAGAGCCGCATCCCAGAAATGCAATGTGTGGGGAGTGCAGTGGGCTCCGAATACCTGGAAGGCTGGTGACCAGGGCAGTTCATTAAATATTCATAAATTCCCCGAGACAGGGATAGGACCCAGCAAAACGGGAATTAACTCTGTGGTACATTTTTCTTTACAAGAGAGCACAGCGCTTTCAATGAACGTGCTGAGGTTCTAAAGTCTGTTTTTTCTTTAAGATTTACATAGGGCGGTCAGTACAGGGTGCACATCAAGATAAAATAGTTCTTAGAGGGAAAGTCTAAATTCAAAAATGTCATATTATTATTTTTTTATGTTTTGGGCCACCACCGCCCACCACAATTTATGTGATAAATATAAATCTGCAGTTATAATAGACGTTAGAATGAAAACAAAAATAATGGTGCTCAAGGCAAATAATCCACAATATTTGCACCATGCAGAGAGCGGTTGGAAAACAAGTTAACATACATTGCTCTTTTCCATATAATATTTAACAAATACGTGTTTGTACACGATTTTACAAGATTATACTTAGTGCTCAGAGAGTGATGCTGGCAGGGTCAGTGTGTGTATTGAGGGTATTCAGGCTCCGTTTCTGCATCCGTGACTCACTAAGCCTATGACCTAGTGAAGACCCCATATAGTCTTATTTTTTCATCTAGAAATTAGAATAATAATTATACTTACCTTATAGTTTAAGGCAGTTTTAAATAAGAAAAATATAAGGAAAATAATTTATAAGCTATACGTTACTATGCAAAAGTTGGTAATTATTCAAAGAAGACTAATTTGTCATTCAATAAATGAAGAAAAAGTAATTCAGATATTCTCTAACCTTTTACATATTATGATATGTGTAACCAAAATTTAGTTTAGTTTAGTTTTTTTTTACATACCTATTTCTTTTTGTCAGGGGAATTTTATTACTAGCTTCCAACAACTGAGGCTCATAAAATGATGTTAAAAATTGCTTCAAATTGACTTTAGTGGTGGTTTTAAGTCCAAATCTGGATTAAAAAAAAAACAAAAATAGTATTTTAAACATTTTTTTCTATAATGCTGCATGGATTAGATGTTTAATATTTAATTGAAAATGGAAGCAGTGAATTTATATGAAGTTTCATATCTAAGGTAAACAAAATAATTTAGTAAAATAATACTACAAATTGATTTTTTAAAAGCAAGGAAAAACCAAACTGATTAATACATCTCCATGTCTTTATATTCTGTTAGCAGTAGCATACACTGAAGGAAGAAACAAAGGGATTTGATTAAAATTCTAATGTTCATGAAATAATTCTTTCAAATTCATTATTTGAAGAGCTCAGTTACAGTGGTAGGCAGAATAAAGGCCCCAAGATGTTCATGCTCTAAGTCCAGAAAATAGAGAAATAAGAGAGAAGATTTCTGGAGAAAAGCTTTAGATATGCTTGGGTGAGCCCCAAGCCCAGCACAAGGTAGGATGGATGATGTGTACCCCTCACCTCAAGCCTTGTGGAGAGAACTGCTCTACTTGGGAGTTTGCTAGATGCCCCTGCCATGGGGGGATCTAATGTATCAGTGCCTGACGCCCTCATAGAACAGAAACCTTGCAGATGAGAGCCGAACTGCTAAGCCATTGACCAAAAATGGGGGCGGGGGCAGGTGGGGAGGTGTTGGCAAGACTGCTGGCTGACTCTCAGTCATCGGGGAAATAATGCAAAGGGTCTCGCGTGAATCTGACGTGGGCCACAAGCAAGAGAGCGAGCGTGAGTGTGTGCACACACAAACACACAGGGTCATCTAGGTCCTGCCTGAGAAGGCCACCTGGAAGAATGAACAGACCTTAATAAAGAAGGTTTTCCTTCCCTGTTTCCAGGTTCCCAGGGGCTGAGGAGGGAATAAGCGATCAGCTGAGATGGAGATGCATTTGCCTTCATCAAAAACCTGTGGATATGACAGCCGAGTGTGAAGCCCAGAGACACAACAAAGACTCTCATGAAAGGAAACACCTTCAGACAGACATCTGTTAGGGCCAGAAAGTGCGGTTTCCAGCTCACAGCAGAGCCAGTCCAATAGGAACCTTCCTGCTCCCCCCTCTTTCTCTCCTTCCTCTGGGCATTCCAGGCGTGGAGGAGTCAGAACCCAAGTTTGTAAAATATGAGGAAGGAAGAGAAGTGCAAAGCGGAGATGGGGAGAAGAAGCCATCTGTGTCCCCTTTATTCTTGCCTGCAACAGACCCTAACTGGGTAGGGAACACAATTCACGTTTAAATCAAGTCTACAGCTTTGACCATAATGTGAAACTGGCTATTGCAATTACTAAGCTGAGGCTCTTTGTGTGATCTGAAACAAACCAAAAAAATCAAAGTCTGCTCATGCTTTCATCCAAGGGAAAAAGAACTAATCCAACTGAGAAAATTTAAAGGGACAGTGGGCAAGAAAATTAAGTTGCCTTAAGATTACAGTCCATGACTCTTGCCAACTCAACTGAGGTTACATTTGCACGCATCCATCCAACTATCCATCCATTCATCCATCCATGTGTGGTGCCAAGCCACCATCTTTTCTCACTTGAATTACTGCTATAGTCTCCTAACTGGTTTCCTTGTACTTACTCTTGCCTTCCACCAATCTATTAATATTTTCGTACTTTAACCAGCCTGCACTTTTTGAAATGCATATGTGATCAGATTACTCTCTTGCTTAAAATCTTTCCATGCCTCCCCACGGCTCTTAGGATAAGAATTAAAATCCGTCAGTAACGTACAGCTTGCACAGTTTGACCCTGCTCACATCTCCAGCCTCATCCCATATCGTGCTGCCCCTTGCTCTCTTGGCTACAGCCATGCTGGTCCTTTGGTTCTTCAAAAGGCTTGTGCTCTTCCTCGCCTCAGGCCCGTATGCTTGTTGCTGCCTTTGCCAGTTGCCACGTTCTCCCCACTACCTACCTCCCCCACTTTAGGTGGTTAATTCCACTCCTCTTTCAAGTCTCAACTATGTCTCTATCCTTTATAGTATTTATCCCTACCTAAGTATTAATATCATTCGCAGTCAACACTTGTATAGTGCTTTGATTATGATTATGATTATAGCAGCTAATGCTTGATTGGTTATTACTTCTACTTCTGCTATTAGCACCATGTATGTGGTCATGAGGAAGAGAGAGAATTGATTGACTAATTGATTTCATTACACGCACATGGCAACATATAATAAGTAGATTGTGACCATGGTTTAATTCACTGCTATTCGCATACAAAACAAAGTTTCATCTTTCATACTCAATCTTGCTTCCCCAAACTTTGCCCACTATGTTGATATAGTTTGTTATTGCTGTATATTTTCACCTTAAGTTTCAGCAAGTTAAAAATTAATTTTTTATATTGGAAACACTGTGGCTACTATTAAAATTAGAATCAGCTGCATATATTATGTTTAGGAAATTACCTTGCTCTTTGGTAAAATGTCAAATTAGATCTTCACTACATACCATATACTAAAATAAACTCAAAAGAGATCAAAAAGTTAAATGTAAAAGCTAGGACCATTGAAAAATGAAAAAAAAATTTAGGCATATATTCATCTGGTATTTGAATGAGAATGGATTTTTAAGCAAAATTTAAGAAATAAACTTACTTAATTACATCAAAATAAAAAATTTCTGTATACCAGAAATATTAAAACAAAGTTTAAGAGAAAAACAACAGACTTATAAAGTTCCCTATCATAGTTATGCATAACAAATTGTTAATATTCTTAAAACACAAAGTGCTTATACAAATTAATACGAAAATATTAACTTAACTTCTTTCAGTATGGTGTAGTAAGATCCTATTGGACCAATTCTCTTACAGATAATCACAACAAACTCTGGGCATAATATCAAAAGTAGCTACCTAAAAGCACTATAGAGTGAACAGAAGTGGGCAAACTCTGATGGGAAATCTATGCTGAGAGGAGCTGAGTTGTGAGAAGTATTTTCAGTGCATCTAGCCCAGGGCCAGGCACTGCAGCATGAGGGGTGGCACAGGCACCAGTACAAAAAAAAAAAGTGGCCTTTATAGCCTGGAAAACTAGAAGATCAAACCCAGGTAAATCATAAACCTAGAGAGAAAGAGGAAATCCTGGAAGAGAAAGGGGCAGAGAGGGGTCCCCAAATTCTGTCCCACCACATTTCTGGCTGGTTCCTGAATCTCACATGACCAGAACCTACTCAAAATAGCTTAGCTAAACACAAAAGATCTGAATTAAGATCAGAACTGCCACCCGAGAAACAGAATATGCAGCTTGAGTTCAAACAAGATAAGTACGTACTAAAACAAAAGAAACAACATTAATTGAAACAGTAATTATAACAGAATTTACAGTCTCCATGATTTAACACTCAAATTTTTCAGGATAGAATCTAAAATTACAGGAATACAAAAAAACAGGAAAATGGAACATTAGTAAGGAGAAAATAAAGTCAACTGAGAGGAATCCCAAATAACCCAAATGTTGGTATTATCAGACAAGGAGTTTAAAAGCAATGATTATAAGTATCATCAATGAAACAAATGAAAACATGCCTAAAATGAGTCAAAAGATAGGAAATCTCAATAGAGAAATGGATATAACAAAAAGAACTAAATGGAAATTTTAGAATGATAAAAATACTATCTAAAATTTTTTTAAAAATCACTTGACAGAATTAACAAAAGAATGGCGAGGATAAAGGGGAGAATGAGTGAACTTAAATACAAATCAACCAAAACCACCCAATATAACACAGAATACACATATATTTATAAAATGAATAGAGTCTCAAAGACATACTATAAGACAGTCTTACATACATGTAATTGCAGCCACAGAAGGAGAGAAGAGAAAGAATAGGGCAGAATAAAAACTAATACTTGAAGACATAAAAATGACATTTCCCCCAAATTTAATTGATATACATTTACAGATTTAAGATGTTCAGCAAACACCAAGCAGTATATCCATGGAAAAGGCCAGGCCAAAGCACGTCACAGTTAACAAAGCTGAAAGTCAAATTCAAAGGGTAAATCTTGAATGCAACAAGAGAAACATTACTCACTACATACAGGAGGACAACGAGTTAATAAATGACTTCTCATCCAAAACACTGGAAGCCAAAAGGAATGGAACATCATAATAAAGTGCTGAAAGAAAGAACCGTTACCCAAGAGTTTTCCATCTAAGAAAATATCATTCAAAAATGAAGGAGAAATAAACACATTCCTAAATAAAACTAAGGGAATCCATCTTTAGTACACCTATACTTCAACAAAGGAAGTTCTTCAGGCTGAAGGAAAATGACAGAAGATGGAGATCATGGCTCCTCAGAAAGGAATTAAAAGAGGGTTAGAAATAGTAAATATCTGAAAATTTTTTAAAGGCTATTTTTTTGCTTTTTTTTTCTTCTTTATTTGTTTATGGCTATTTAAAGCAAAAAAAAAAAAAAGAAAGAAAGAAAAAAAAACCCACATTATTTTCTGGAGTTTATAACATAGGTAGATATAATACATATATTATCCATAGTACAAAGGACATGGGGGGCAGGATATAGACCTATGTGTTACATGGGTTCTACATTTTATGTGAAGTGGTACAGTATTAACTGTATGTAGACTGGAAACACTTAAAATGTATATTATAGTCCACAGAACAACCATTAAAAATTATGCAAAGAAGTATATCTACAAAGACTTTAATAAAATTAAAATTAAATTCTAAAAACAATTTCAAATAATCTAAAAAGAAGGCCAGAAAAAATAAACAAAAAGCAAAAGGAGAAAAAAGTGGGAAACCTAAATCCAAACATATCAATAACTATTTAAAATATTAATGGACTAAATGTGTTAATTAAAAGACAGACATTATCAGAATAGATTTTTAAAAAGCAAGATGCAAATTTATGCTGTCATAAAAGAGATACATTTAACTTAAAGACACAGATAGGGTAATATTGGGGTGGCCAAAATGTTCGTTCAGGTTTTTCCATACCATCTTACAGAAAAAACGTGAACGAACTTTTTGGCCAACCCAAATATAAAGAGGATACTAACTTAAGCCACGTGATCAAGGTCAACATCAATGGTGACAAATCATACTGATACTATGTACCCTTGACATAATGTAATGAGAATGGTACTTGACCTCCATGGTCTTCTTCCCATTACCCTAATCAGCCAAATCCTAACTGAGGGACATTCTATAAAATATCTGACCAGTAATCCTCAAAACTGGCAAGGTCATCAAAACAACAAGGAAAATCTAAGGAACTGTCAGAACCAAGAGGAGTCTAAGGACACGTGACTACTAAATGTAATGGCGTATCCTAGATAATAACATGGAACAGAAAAAAGAATATTAGGGGAAAATTGAGGAAATATGAATAAAGTATGGATTTCAGTTAATAATAATGTATCAATGTTAGTTCATTAATTGTAGAAAAAATGTACCATACTAATGTAAGATGTTAATAAGGAAAACTGGGTGTGGGATATACTGAAACTCTCTGTACTATCTTTGCAATAATTTTGTAAATGTAAAACTGTTCTAAAATAAAAAAGTTATTTTTAAAAAGCATATTGAGCGAACATTATAACTAGCTTTATGGCAATACATTTGATAAGTAAGATGAAATGATATTTGTTGAAAAACACATATTATCAAGAATGACCCAAGAAGAAATAGAAAACTTGAATAGTTCTATATTAACTTTTAAAATCGAATTTATGATTTTAAACATTCCCCAAAAGAAAACTTCAAGCCTAAATAGTTTCTCAGGTGAATTCTATCAAACATGTAAGGATAATAAAAATAATAACAATGGGGCTTCCCTGGTGGCGCAGTGGTTGGGAGTCCGCCTGCCAATGCAGGGGACGCGGGTTCGTGCCCCTGTCCGGGAGGGTCCCGCGTGCCGCGGAGTGGCTGGTCCCGTGAGCCATGGCCGCTGAGCCTGCGGGTCCGGAGCCTGTGCTCCACAGCAGTGAGAGGCCCGTGTACCACAAAAAATAATAATAATAAATAAAAAAATAATAATAACAATGGCAGTCAGAATGTAGAGGGGAAGGAGACATTTCCCAACACATTTTCCAAGGCCAGTGTTACTCTGATCCCAAAACCAGGAAAAAAATTTACAAGAAATGGCATCTTTAGAAAAATATCACTCATGAAAAAAGATGCAAAAAAAATCTTAATAAAGATTAGCAAAGGGCCTCCCTGGTGGCGCAGTGGTTGAGAGTCCGCCTGCTGATGCAGGGGATACGGGTTCGTGCCCCGGTCCGGGAGGATCCCATATGCCGTGGAGCGGCTGGGCCCGTGAGCCACGGCCGCTGAGCCTGCGCATCCGGAGCCTGTGCTCCGCAACGGGAGAGGCCACAACAGTGAGAGGCCCGCGTACCGCAAAAAAAAAAAAAAAAAAAAAAAAAGATTAGCAAATAAAATCAAACAATATGTTAAAAGAATAATATATCATGACCAAGTGGGGTTCAATCCCAGGATGCAAGGTTGGCTTAACATTTGAAAATCAATCTGTGTAATTCACAATATTAATAGAATAATGGAGAAGAGCTATATGATCATCAGAATAGCTGCAGAAAAAAAATTGACAAAAACCAGCATACATGGTTTAAAAAATTCAGCAAAGATGTTCATTTTGGAATTTTAAAAATACAGATATATGCTATTTTACAAGAAATACACTGAAACCATGACAATAAAAGAGTGAAAACGAGAGGCTGGGAAAAGAGATACCTGACAAATACTAATCAAAAGAAAAGTGTTATGAGTATTTTAATAGCATATTAGATAGACTATAAAAGCCAGAGGGATAAAAGGGTAGTGATACAATTACAAAGGGGACAGTTGGCCAGGAAGATGACGAAGCTTCACTTCCAGATATGTGCACCAGGAGGCATACGAGATTTATAATTCCTTATATTAGCACTTGGGAGTTCACCCTGCTGTTGCCTCTTGCGCCCTGTTCCACTGGGAATTCTGGGTGGGTGACATGACAAAGGTCATCATGACTCCGAAATCCCTGGATCCCTGGCTAGAACACGTAAATACCACCACATCTCTGGCCGCCCTCAGCCTCCTAATACACTCACTCTACGTGCCCATCAGTCTTCACAGCCATCATCCCCTGCCAGCCACTCTGGCCAGGAACTCTTTGTTATTTATTTCTGCATTCTTAGCACCTCCCACAATGGCCAGCAGAGAAAAGCACTCAGTAGGCATCCATAAAATTATAATTTTGAAGACTATGAAGCCAATGTGAAGAATGGTATAATATGCATTCCTATTTAAAAAGCAAGATATAAAACTGTAGGTGCATTTTGATTACAAATATGTAAAAATTATATATGTATGTGCATACAAAGTGGAAAAGAATGTGGAAAAATGAAAACAGTCAATTGGTTATGTAAGGTGGATGGTGACTTTTTGTTTTTGATTTCTATTACTGCTACTACATGATTATTTGTGCAATTTTGAAAATGAAACAAAAAGAAATGGCTATACAACTCTTAGCTATCCAAGAAAGTAATTCCTAAAAGATTTCACTATGTACAGGCAGGAAAATAGAGCTGTTTTCTGAGCCATGGAAATATTTATGCCCTTCGCTCTAGAAGCCATGGTGGTAACACACAGGCGACTCTCTCTGGACACACAGGGTGCTGAGAAGGGAAGGAAGTGCTATGGGAAATGGGTCCAGCTGGTCTAGCTCAGTCTTATTTTTTCCTTCTCGTTCTCTAATGCCCCTTCCTTTCTAGGTAACCCCAAGGTGTCCTCCAACTATTCAGAGTTTCACAGGACAATCTTTCCATCAGCCTCAACCCCATGTCCCCTGAGAAAAGGTTCTCTGAGTTACCTGGACAGAAAACCAGGTAAATTAAAGACAGTATTCCTCACCCAAAGTTTGATCTATATATACCATTTCCAACTAAAAGTAAATAGGAGTCCTTGGAGAAATGGCTGATTCCAGGTCTGGGGCAAGAGATGTACCAGAAGACCCTAGAGCATCTCGTTATACCAAGAAATGCTATCAAGGACTACTAGGGGGCTTCCCTGGTGGCACAGTGGTTGAGAGTCCGCCTGCCGATGCAGGGGACACGGGTTCGTGCCCCGGTCCGGGAGGATCCCACATGCCATGGAGCGGCTGGGCCCGTGAGCCATGGCCGCTGAGCCTGCACGTCCGGAGCCTGTGCTCCGCAACAGGAGAGGCCACAACAGTGAGAGGCCCACGTAACGCAAAAAAAAAAAAAAAAAAAGACTACTAGGGTCACACCAGCAGGCCTCCAGAGCCAACACAAAAAGCCTCCCAGTGGCCAAGACAGAACAAATTGAGTATCAAGGAGAATAATAACTGTAATAAATTGAAAGACATCAAATATGTTAACATTCATGAGTTCATAATAACATTTTTTTTAAGAAAAATCACTCATTGCTCACTTCTGGAGGATGCTAGGAAACCAATTCATTATTTTGAAAAGTAGTAAGTGAAGGGAAAGAACCAAGGAGATCCTACCTTTCTTACACTAACTGTGTCTCATTGTTACCAAATGGTTGGAAAGGGGAAGTCTGCATTACAGAAGTACTCCAACTAATACGGAGAAACAGTAGACACAGAGCGTCACCACCTTACAATCCCTAGTGAACTGATGGATATAGGGGTGATCAACAAGGGCTGCTAACGTCACAAGAAGAAAGACAAGCAGTCCATATATGCTTGCTACCACCTATGAAGTGTTCTTGCCCCTCAAATTGAACCTGGATCCGTGCATGTATCAATTCAGGGGCAGGGATTGGGGGTGAGGGAGACAGGAGAGCATGTTACATGTCACCGTGGGTTGCAACCAGTCAGATTCAGACTGTAAGAAACTCTACATAACAAACAATCCAGACTTCTTCTACAAGTGCATCTTAAGGGGGGAAAATTAACAAATGGAGAGAGACCCTGCAGGTTAAAAAAGAATTGTGGCAAATCAATCAATTGCAATGTACAGATTTGATTTGGATCTCGACTCAAATAAGTTATAAAAGAAAATGTGAGACAATCGGTTAAATTTGAACTCTGACTGGATATTTATTAATATTATTGAGAATTCTATTAGGTGTGAAACAGTATTTTCACCATGTTTCTAAAAAGAGTTCTTATCGACAGACATAGATCTTTTCAATGAAATATGTCTGGTATTTGCTTCAAAAATATCTGAGGTTGAGGAAAAATGGGCAGGGATAGCAATGAAATGATTGACCATGAGTGGGAAGTTGCAGACGGGTAGTGGGAGCATTCGTGGATTCATTACATTATTCTCTTTACTTCTGCATGTGTTTGAAATTTTCAATAGTAAAAAAGCCTAAAACATTAATAAAAAATAAATAAAGCTATTCCTGATCCTCACAGTTGACGTTTAGGGGAAAAAAATGTCAAGGAAACAACGGGACTCTTACCTTTTCATTAACTGGATGAAAATTCTTCTTGGTAATCGGTATACAAGGGTGTCGAGGACAATCTTTAGGTAATTCAAAGATACATATCCACGTTTGGACGGGTCCCCTGCACTCAGGGCCTTTTCAACCTTTTCATAGGACTTTGAAAGCTGCGGTGAATTAAAATTAGAGTACAGCATTCACAGAAATCAGCGGCACAGAGCTGCTCAACCACTTTATTTTCACCAAAACCTCTTCACATTTTCCTTTCCAAAACTGATCAAAAAGGTTACTATGGCATGTACTGAACTTCAAATGTTTAATTGATGAGCTCCCTACAAAACAGTATCCCCAGTCACAGCTACTCAACTGACAAGGCAGACAAGTTTCTCAGGGAAAAACAGCACATACAATAGCTCTAACTCAAATTTCAGAGCTAAAAATACTTGGTGGATCTGCCAGTTTGATACATCTTTCTTAATATACTTTCAACCCATCCCTACTGTGAGCCCATGCCAGGCTGCTCCTGATTAAGTCAGGTCAATCAAACAAAAAGCTGGTAACATTTTATTAAAAAAAGAAGTAGCTTTGACTGTAAGGGAAATCGTTAGGATTTCATAAACATCGTACACATTGGACATTTCTTTAATTATCCTTTTTTGTGTGTGGGGGGGAATTACAAAGAACCAGGGTGAATCAGCTTCGCTTATGGGACTTCTAAAATGCAGTAAAGTAGGTTAACCACTGATTTTTATATGACTCATAAAAATGCTATGAAGATTGCTTTTATTTCCAAAGGTTTTCCTGCTGTTTATTATTGAGTAATAACAATATTCTTCGATATTTCCAACCCTCTCCACGTTGTCTGAATTCACTTTTTTCCTGCTAACTGGGATACGAAGATAAACAAAAGAAACACCAACTTGGTGTAAAAGATGACGTTTAAAAAGCTGCTGGAACATGGAAATATATGTACAAGTGTCTCTCCCACTAAAGGAATAAGAAGCACATTCGTTAAGACTTCCTGAAGGTGCACAGGAATATTGGAAATCTAAGGGGAAATCTTTAAAAGAATCTAGAGACTTACAGGGCCTAAGCTTCTTAGAAAGTTGCATAAAATTAACCCAAAATGTGGCTAAATGTGCCCATCTCTCTCTCTGGGAGGTGGGCTGCCTGGGGGAAGCCTCTAGTGGAGGGAAGCCAAAGTCAGACATGGAGTCTGGTCTCAGTATATTTATTGGATTAATGAAATCTGCTTTTAATATTTTAATGACATTTAGTCTCCAATCAGGTTTTTTTTCAGGAGAGTGTTTTGACATAATCCAGAGCTCTTAGAAGAAAAGCAGGAATGAAACAAAAGTAATGTCTTTGTTTTTCTTTTTCTTTTTTTTTTTTTTAAGACTTTATTGAATTTGTTACAATATTGCTTCTGTTTCATGTTTTGGTTTTTTGGCCACGGAGGCATGTGGGATCTTAGCTCCCTGACCAGGGATCGAGGGATGTGATCGAACCTGCACCCTCTGCATTGGAAGGTGAAGTATTTACCACTGGGCCGCCAGGGAAGTCCCCAGAAGTAATGTCTTTGTGACATGTAAAACCTTTTAGGAATTTTCATCATTACTGTTTATAATGAAACAAACAAAAAAATGCAAGAAATTCAGCAAAGTATAAAAAAGGACATAAAGATACAGGAAGTCTCACTACCCACAGGTTTTTATATAGTGTTCCAGAAACTCCAACATGATCACATAAACATATAATTTTACAAAAATGGGACCATACTACACTTTCAGTTTTGACAAATGCTTTTTTCACTTAACAATATGTCATGAAACTTTTCCCACAAGAACTAGTGTGTATCTGCATCACACTTTTGAAATGATACGTGGCAGCCATCATGTTATGGATGGACAAGCAAAAGGTACACCCATTTTCCATGTTTAAACATTTGCTTTTTATAAATGTTCCCCTAACCCCCAATCTAAATGAGGCTCCCCTTGTTATTCTCTCTTATAATACGCTGTCCTTTTCTGTCATACCACTCTAGGAAAATGGTAGTTACGAATGTGTATTTGTTTAACATCTCTCTCTCCCTGATGTAAGGTCACGCAATCTCCATGAGAGCCAAGATTCTGCCCTGTTTTGTTCACTAATAATTATCTAAAATGAAGCACAATTTGGCATGCAGTAGGTACTCAAGAAATATTTGTTAAAAATGGATACATTTTTACCAAAAATGTTCTAAAGAAAGGCTGTAAAATATAAGGAGCTATCTGACACATCAGTAAAACGAGAAATAAAATTTAAATTATAGCTGAAATGCCATTTAATCTGCATCAGACTGGTAAAAATGTACAACTCTAATGATATCAAGAGTTGGTGGGTACATTGGACAACAGGAATCCTCATATGCTCCCAATGCGAGTGTGAATTGGTATTCTGAAAAACAACTGGATACTGCCAATGAAAGCTGAGGAGCATGTTCCCTACAACCTAGCAAGGAATGCTGGGTGTAATTCCCAGAGACACCTTAGCAGGCACGCACCAGAAGCCAATCACCAGGAGCCAATCACTACGGTGGCATCGTCTGGATGAGCACAAAATAGGGAGCAATCCAAATGCCCATCCCTGGGCAGCGCATAATTTGTGTATATATAGCTAATGGAGAACTGTACAGCAGTGAAAATGAAAATACAGCTACCTCCATAATATGAGTGGATCTCATCCTAAGCACAAGCGGGATGAAAATAAATGGCTTTACAACTATGCAAACAAACTACAGAAAAAGAAAGAAACAAACAAACATCAAGCAAAAGACAAAGAACCCAATCTGTAGGAGAACAGGATACAAAAAATATATATATATATATATATCACCAGCAAAGCTTTCGTACTATAAAAAGGAACTAAATAAGAATATGAATTCATTAAAAGAAAAGCTTGAAGACAATACGATAAAACAATGAAAGAGAGTAGAAGGATATTTCAAAGCTAAGAAAATAGAAAACAAAAACAACATCATTACAGGAACTAATAACAAATTAGAAACAGCAAGAATAAAAGATAAGGCTGAAATTAAAATTAATAGTAAAGGAATGGCTTGGGAATTCCCTGGCAGTCCCGTGGTTAGGACTCAGCACTCTCACTGCCAGGGCCCTGGGTTCCATCCCTGGTCAGGGAATTAAGATCCTGTAAGCCATAAGGTGTGGTCAAAAAAAAAAAAAAAAAAAGAATGGCTTGAAAGATTCCCAATGAAGGCAGAGGAAAAGGACAAAAGTATTATGGCATTTTGAGAGAAGATGATTACCATCAAGGATAGACAAAGATGATCCAATATAGGATAACTGAGGATACCACTGAAGGAAGGAAAGATGGAAGGAAGACAGAAGGGAGGGAGAGAAGGATGGAGGCAGAAGGTTTTAGTGACGTGACACAGGGAAAATTTTCCTGAAGTGAAGAACTAAGTCTGTACATCAAAAGAATATACTGTGTTCCAGGAACTTTGGCAAAATGCTCCATGCCAAGACAGCTTAGTTTTGCTTTTTTAATTTCAAGGATTAAGAAAAAATAGTTTAGGCATCCTGGTAGAATAAAAAATTATCTACAAGAGGGAAAAAGTCAGTTGACCTCAGGATTCTTCTCAAGAACACCCAATGCCAGAAGACAATGTAGAAAAACAACATTTTGAGGAAAAGGAAGAATGATGGAAGAATTATACCCAGCTAAGTTGTTGTTCTAATAAAAAAAAAAAAGGGGGAGATAGTATGAAAAAACAAAAGGAATAAAGCACCCATGAGCCTTTCTTGAGGGAATTACTTGACAATGAAATCCAGCCAACCAAAGAATAAATCAAAATAAAGAACTCTGAAAGGGATAAGCTATGATAGCACTGGAGTAGAGTGATGTGCATTAAATCCACATGTAAATGTAAAACGCAGGCAAAACAACTGGGGGAATTACAGTAACAGAACAAAATGTAAATATTATAAACTCTGACTGAGAACAAAATATAAACAGCAAAAATTGTGTGGTGGGAGGGGTTGGGAAGAAACACTGCAAGTGCCAGTCACAAGGAGTTTCATAGCCAGCCCGTGCTGACTGTAATTGAGACATCCTTCAAAACACCATCATTTCTCCAACTCTTCACGGTTTTCTTAATCTCTTTTTTTGTCTCAAAACCCTTTTTGGGACCTGATATCCCTTGTGGTAAAGAAATATTTATCCAAAGTTCAGAAATATCTTTGGCTTCACTTGAGGACATTATCACGTGGAGCACCCAGGGTTCAGACAGGGCCCCAGGACTCTCTGGCGGGGTAACCTGGGCCAGGTCATTAAACCCCCTGGTGCTTCAGGTTCCTCATCTTGAAACCGGAATGATAATGGTGCTTAACTCCGGGAGTTGCCGTGAGGCCTGAACACCTGAGAGGCACTTACAATACTGCCTGGCACAGAGGCAGCCCCATAAAAGGGTTAATTATGAGGGTGATGATGACGATTTTTTTTTTTTTACTTCTGGTAAATTAAAAGAAATTTAAATTAAATATGATTTATTTGTAAAAAGGAGCATGATTCTCTTCTTATAAAATTATTTCTATCTATGTATCCACCCACCCACCTGCCGATGCAGCAATCCTTCTATACATAGAATAAAGACAGGCCTAGAATTATGTTCACCAAATGTTGCCTTTGATTATTTCTGGGTGGTGGATTTTGAATAATTTATTACTTTCTTCTTTATACTTTTCAGAATTGCTTACATTTTTTGCAATGGTCATGTTTTCATAAAAACAATAATTCATTAACAACAACAAGAGAAAACAAGTTTTACCGATTTACCAACATATTCATGCGTTCCCCCTCCAACGCCCTTATCAATATTGGCTTCTGTTATTTTTTTCCTCATTGATGATTTTCTACTGAAAATTTTATATTAATAATTTATAAAAGTTCTACATATGTTAGGAACAGTTATTATTTATCTGTCATTTACATGGCACATGCTTTGCCAAGTTTATCATTTGTTTGTACAAAGTTTTGCTGTACAAATACTTTCTCATTTTAATATAGTCAAATTTATCAGTCTTTTTCTTTATGGCTTTGGGGCTTTACTTCATGCTTAAAAGTCTAAATTTCAAGATTAAAAATTTTCACCCAGATTATTTATTTTTAAATTTAAATAGTGGGGGCATACAGAATTTCTTTTGGTGTGGAGAGTGGAAGGTTCCAAGCTTTTTTCCCCACATGGCTGGCTAGCGAATTATCCCAATAATAATTACTGAAACTTCTCCTCCCTCGTCCCCACCATACTTTATTGGAATGCCTCACATCATATGCTAAATTCACATATCAAGATTGGCCCACCACCCAACTACTGTTTTAAACCAATTTGAATGTTCACTGCTGCACCACCGTCATAATATCTTAATTATTATACCTTTAAAAATATTTTATATGTGATAGGATAAGCCCTCTATTGTAACTTTTCAAAAGAAAAAAAAAATATATATATATATATCCACCCAGATGTAGGGAGAGAAGGTGTTAATACTAAATCTTCCCGTCCAAGAGCTAGAAAAGCCCTCTTCATTTTTTCAGGTTTTCCTTTATTTTACTCAATAAAGTTGTATCATGTCTTTATATAAGTCTTAAATTTTCCTTATGACATTTAGTGTGTGGGTAGCAACAAGGAAGTACTTAATGTCTCATCATCGTTACCATCATCCATGCATTGTTGTTATGAGAAGCTGGAGGAGGTCCCAGGGCTTGAGGAAGCAGAGGTGGTTCAAAGCAGTTTAGAAATAACGTCTAGACCTAATGGTCTTCCACAGCCATCTACTCTCTCTGTTCACACTTTAGATAACCCTGGCACTAGGAGAACGTTCTTACCTCTTGGCAAAAGGTCCTCTCAATTTCATCTAAGGAGAAGTTTTTCCAGGTATCTTCAGATGAAACAGGACTGGGGAGGTACTCTCTTTTGGAACTTTTGACTCGTTGATCCTCCCATGGGACCTCTATTAAGACAAAAGAACTCCAGTTTATGAAGACTGTCAAACGTATATTTGAATATTAAGTGTTTCCTTTTCATCATCACCTGTCTGGTAAAAATTAAGACTCAAATAAACCAAAAACATGAACTATATAATAAGTGCTGTTGAAATAACTGGACGGACATTTTAGAAAAAAATAAAATTAATCTACTTGCTACCTTATCTAGGCTAAATCTGGATAGAGTAAATATATACTAAACACACTAATAAAACCATAAAAGTAGTGGAAGAAAATTAAGATGACTATACATAATACATGTAATACATAATCACTGTGTGAAAAGTCCCTTCCAAAGAACACATTAGAGCCAGAAATCATTTAAATAATGGATAGGTCTGACAATATAAATATTTAATTTTTGTTTGTTAAAAAAATACACAAATAACAATGAAAGAAAAATGAGTGGGAAAAACTATTGTTAATATATGTGAGAAATGCAGGTTAATTTCCTCAATATATGAGTAGCTCTTATGAATCAAAAGGATAATATAAATCCCCAATCACACAACAGACTAAGGTTTAAACAGGTAATTCACATTAAAAAAGGATTTTTAAAAAGCCAAGAAATGTATGAAAAACTGCTCAAACTCACTGGTAATTTAAAAGGTCTAATTAACACAAGTTAATTTTTCCCTACTTGTCAAATAGGCAGGGATTAAGGCAAATGACAAAAAGAGAAATCAGTGCTGGCTTGTATACAGAAAATGTGGTCCCTGAATATTCTCAAATCCCCTTCTAGAACTTTACACTAATGCAATAATAGGACAGATGCATATGTGTAAGGATCTGTTCTATCCTGTTTATAAGAAGGGAAAAAATGGAACAATTTAAATGCCCATTAATAGAAGACTGGTTTTATAAATTATGGTTCATAGACATTAAAAACAAAGGGCCTGTCTAAATCATGAATGCAAAAAATTTTCCTTGATATTGTTTCATGATTGAAAGAAAGAACAACTAGCATAATTTAATTTTCATTTTAACGCTTATTTTGTGTACTTGCTTATCTATCCATCCATCCATCCATCCATCCATCTATCCATCTATCTATCTATGCACCAGAAACAAAATCTGGGAGGATAATACACCAAAAGAATACAGTGGTAGGATTATAGGGAGGTGTGATTTTGTGTTTTTGTGTTTTCTGGACTTTTTGCAACAAGCACTTATTATTTTTATAATAAAAGAGAATAAAATAAGTCTAAGATATAGCCACTTTCTTTCTCAAAGTCAACTGCAAAGAATCACAAATGATTTCCCAGATTTATTTCCTAAAATGTCTGCAAATGAGCTCCACTCAAATTAAGCACAGCTGCAGTTAAACTGCTAGTCATCTGGAATTCCATTTCCTACCTCAAGAAAAAGAAGAAAAAGAAAAGAAAAGAAAAAAAGTAAGTGAAAAAAAGTAAGTCTCCCCCAGTGGACCCCCTCTGGCTACATGATAAAATACAAAACCAGCTCTTTAGAACGCAGTCTGGAATTCCGTGGCTTCAGTGGGCCTAGCATTTGAAACATGGGCTCTCAGAGCATAGAAGCTGTGAGAACCTCACTGAGAGACAAGGGAGCCACGCAGGTATCACTCGGTGAGGCAGGTCTCAGCCCCGGCTTTCTGATGCCTTGGTCCTGCACTTACTCTGCGCTGGGCACTGCTACTCTAATGGGGGCTTAGAGGACACACACAGCACGTCTAGGGAAACCCCTTGGTGCTCCGTAGACAGCACGCCAGGGTGGAGGGCAGAGGCGGGGCCGAGGCGTGAGGCCCGCCCCGGGGGAGCTCACCCCCAGTGCGGGACCTCCGCCGTACTGCTCTAGCTGCTTCTGCAGGCTGGCCAACAAACTCGATGAAGCCACATCCAGTGACTCTGCTCACATCACAGTTAGACCAGCTTTCGCTCTTCTGTGCAGCTGAATAATTCCTGCCGCCTTCCGATTTCCCCAAAATTTCCTCTGAAGGATTCTAGCTGATTTGAAATGGAGTAGAGAGGAAATCCAAAACTTAAGGGGGCAAGTATGTATTTCATAGGTGCAGCAAAAGGAATTCAGCCCCCAATGTCATTTCTTCATGTGCCCAAAGATTTGGTGCTCTTGACAAGCAAGGTCTTGATGGCGTCTTCAGAACAAAAGTAGCAAAAACAGAAATATGCAAAATTCACAGAAAACAAATATTGTTCCATGTATAGAAAAGTCACAGATAATGGGCTGCTGCAGATGAATGGAGACTCCCTTCTTACAGTACTTAATAAGAAGCAAAAGAAAAAAATAGTAAAAATTAGGAAAAGTAGTAAAAATAAAAAATACATGTATTTATTTATTAGCAAAGCAAATAAATAAATAAATTTACTAGCATAAACTGAAGCAAGAAGAAACTTAATATGGGCAGCCAGAAAGTTTTGCTTCCAGTTATGGTGGATTTGCTCATATTGAAGCAAACCTCCCAGCAGATAACAATTATAAACTCTAGCCAAAATATAAACAAAAAACTCTCTGAAGGCAATGGAGAGCAAATGACATAAACTGGAGTCAACCCTTGGAAAAATGGAGTTTCTTGTTATTTGGCCTTTTGCCTGAGGGCAGGCTTCACCTGGAACCTTATGCTAAGTGGCTGGAGTTTAGATATAAACCCAGGATCTTACTGGTTTTAGGAATCAAAAAAAGAGAATTCAGGACTACCACAGCAGCTAAAAAGTAAGGAGGGAAAGCACAAAAAGAAAGGCATAGCAGAGGATCCCCAAAGCCCGTGAAAAAACTCTGCCAAAATCACTGGCTAACACTGGGAACTATAGATGTGTAGAGCAGAAAACAAGATGCCCAGCTAAGGCTAAAACAGCAGAAAAAAGATCTCACGTGTTGACCCCCTCAGGGAAGACAAAGATAAGTCTTCTACTAAAGTAAACTGGCTACTAAAACAAAAACTTAAATTCTTCAGAGGAACATAACAGACTCCATAGTCTCTACAATGCAAAATTTACTATATCCAGGATAAATTCCAAAATTACTAGACATAGGCAGAAAAAAAAATCCCACAGGAAACTATGATCCATATTTTTTTAAAAAGGTAATCAATAAAGACCAAATCCTAAAATGACCTAGATGTTGAAATTAGCAGGTTAAAATTTGAAAGCATTTTAAAATTTAAATTTTTTAAATAAGTGTTTGAGAATATGAAGGAAAATATACTACTAATGAAATGAACAGATAGGTATTCTCAGAACAATAGAAGCTGAGCAACATATCCTGTATTTCCTTTGTTTGTTTGTTTTTTGGCCACACCACATGGCTTGCCTGTGTATATAGTGTATGTAAAAGTATGATGTATGACAGCAATATAACAAAGGACAGGAGAGAAGAATTCAGAAAATGCTTTTAAAGTCTATAATTCATGTGAATTAGTATAATATTATCTGAAGATAGATTCTGATTAGCTAAAGATGTATAATGGAATAAAAATACTCAATCAATCCAAATTTTTAAAAATTACACAAACTCTACAGGAAAAAAGTTGGGGGAAGGGGCTGGTGGATAGAGAAGGAAGGAAAGGAGCATAACACAAAAAGGCAAAGATCCCACCTTGGAAGAAAATGTAATTCAAGGTACAAAATTACTTAACAGAACATTTTAATAAGAACACGAATTCATTAAAACAAGAGCTCAATAACAAGATGGTAAAACAATAAAATGAGAGGGGAAAACAATATAGTAGGCCAAAGGAAACAACATTATAGAAGTAATTAATAAAGTGGACATAGCAAAGAGTAGCATAGACTAAAGTGAAAATCAAATTACAGGTATAGATAGCTAAAAGGCCTAAGATGATCCTTGTGAGTACAGAGGAAAAAGACAAAGAGAATAAAGCACTTCAAGATAATTTAGTCAACAGAGAAGACAAAAACAACTCAACATAAGGGTAGTTTGTATCACTGAAGTTAAACTGAAAAGTGGAACAGAAACTTTATTCAAAGATGTACAATATTACTAAAAAACAAACAAACAAACAAATCCTTGAAATGAAGAGAGAATTGAATTTTCAGGTTCTGGAAAATTGATGAAGAAAGCTGAACACCAAGACATTTCCTAGCTAAATTCATTTAGCACCCTGGAGTCAAGTTTTCTCATTTAAAAAAATGGTATAATAATACCCACCTCACAAAACTGTTGAGAGAAATAAAATTAAAATGAAGGTTTAAAAAGTAACTACATAGAGCACAATAAACAGATGCTTTTTAGTGTTATTTTTTATGTGACTTGTTTTGTGTCTTACCTGTCCTGTTAAAATATATATACATGTACACAGACATACAAACACACACACATACACACACATACACCCACGCACACATACTTCTTAAAGTTAGATTATTTTACTTGGCTTTGTACCCAATGAAGGATCTAGTAGTACAGGGACTTGCACATGAACTAACAAAATGTAAGGGATGAAAGCATCCTTGGAAGGTCATATTGTCTAGTAATTCCCAAAACTTGGAAGGCTTTGAAAAGTAGAGTCCTGGGGTCTGCTCTAAGCTATCTTGGTTAGTGAAACTGAGCTGAAATCTGAGAATTTCTCATTTTTAAGTTTGCTAGTCAGGCAGATCTGGGAATCATAGAAGGTATTAGTGCATATTTGCTGCAAAGAACTGCACTGAAACCAGACAGTGACAACCCATCTTGAATGAGCCAGTACACACGTGGTAAACCCCTGAGGCAAGAAACCGCTTGCCTCAAATGACCAAAGACCTGGAAGGGAGAATCTCTGATTGCATTTTTCATATATCCATCCTCGAGGAACTGGACCCCTGCTCTCTCCAGAACTGTGCAACTCTGGGCATTGTGTTCTAGAGGCTGGGATAAAGACTATCAGTGCGAGGAAAGTTTTTCCTTCTCAAGGTTGTATGCCTGCATGAGCCCGGCCTTACATGTCCAGTATAACCATATCATCTACTCAACTATTTGCCCTTTTGTATCAAGATTGTTCCCATCGTTAAAGGAGTAACATGTTCATTAACAAAAAATTTTGAAAACACAGAAGTAGCAGAAAGAATCAAACACCCAGAGACATATCACTTAAAGACAATCTATATTTTGGAATTTCTTTCCAATCATTTACTGATATTCCACATACATTTTCCATGTTATGATTAACTTTATGGAAATCATTGCTTGTGGATGCACATTTTACCATGTCTATAGGCTGTGACTCACTTAACCCTTTTCCTGTTGTTAGGCATTTATGTTATTCTTATAAATAAAGATACCATGACGGTCTTTGTGGATAATGCATTTTCCATATTTGAAAGTGTTTCCTTAGGACAGATTCACAGACGAGGAATTACCATGCAAGAGGATACTGAAATCATACTTTAAAATACTTACCTTGACTTCCCATAGAATATTTAAGGTTCAAGTCATTATTTGTACTGAGGTTCTTCAAAAGAACATTATAATCCACTGCAGTATCTTTATCAATGTTGTAGTGTTTTGCAAACCTAAAATGGAACTGTTCATTAGTATTCAGAAATTGTGATACAGAGAATCTAAATGAAGCAAGTTTTTTTTACTAAGGTATCCTTTACTCTGGGGTTGGTGTTAATTTTAATGTGTGTTTCTAGCTAGAGCTGGAATAAAGAAGTAAACCCTACGAAATGTTACTGTAAGATTTTAAAAATGCAGATACTCCTGAAACTAACACAATCAACTATACTTCAATTTGAAAATAAATAATTAATTTAAAATGCAAATATTTAGGAGGAGATCACTTCACTCTCTCTCTAGATGGCTGTGTACAGATCTGCGTGCAGAGGTACATCTCAGGACCCACTAAGGGAACGCCCCCTGCGTGCACCCCATAGGGTCTTCTCCCTTCTCTGGTGGGGGTGGCTGAGGAGCACCCCTGCAGTCAGACAGCAAAAGCAGGTCCCACTTCCTTTAATAATTGGGGGGAATGGATCTGGGCCATGAGTCAGCATAAAATTTCTGTAACCAGAGAAATCTAGAGCCGGTGGAGGAGAGAACATAGCCCACCTCCTTGACCAAGAATATCATTTCGCAGAGAGAAACTGTGCCCAGGATGGCGTATCGTGTTAAAGCAGTCAATGATGGGAGTGGGGGAGCTTTTCTTGGAGCATTTTAGGATGTCTATGCATAAAGAGAAATTTTGAAAACACTTAACCAAGGTCTCTCCCTGAAATACACTGAGATACTCTTTTTTTAAAGTTAAGATAAATACAATGCTTGGATTCTTTTTTCCTCTAAAATGAAATTACTATTATTCAAACCTGCCACTTGATAAATGGTTTTCTAGATGATTTCTGCATTATTACATTTATAAACAATTGACAGTTTTTAAATGTTTGGTTATATTATCTCCATATGTGTTGGTTTCTATAATTATCTAATTTCATGCTGCTTTCTAAAAATTTAGTAATTATCACTTAAAGTAGTTGTTATTTTTCTGTTTCCGAATTTAACAAAGAGTGATGTCATGTATTCATTTCGATGCATACCTTTTTTTCCACTTTGATGAATCTTGCCTATTGTTCTAGTAAGAAAAATTATCTTGAGATATGATAGCTGCCAGATGTTCATCTTGAAACTCCCTAAATAGCTCCATCTTTCATCCACAGACTCTGTCTGGCAAAAATAAGCTGTAAGCACGAGAACCCAGAAGGTGGCACCTAAAGTGTACCTTTTTGAGTTGCCGTCCTACAGAAAGTCCCGGCTACTCTGCAGCTCCAGGAAAATGTCAGGATACCGATAAAAATCTCATCACCAACTTTCCTATTTTTGGTGAAAATTCAGCATCCCTTCAAACTGGTATTGGCTCATAAGAGAATCCTGACCTTTCCTAATGCCCAGCCCACCGCATTCATAATACCTGCTACATAGTCACTGAGAACAGACAGACACAATTCCATGGTAATATTTCCTACGGATAAAATTCAAACATGAAGCCTCAGTACTTCTCGAGGATGCAGTATCTCCAAAGGCTTTTTTTAACAAGAATCAAGGCATGGGAGACAGAACCATTCCTAAGACACAGCAACCAAGGCCATTTTCCCAGGGACCTGAAGTGTGGGCAGGAGAACTCACACATGTGCAGACACCCAGGGCAAGACGGTCACATGGGAAAGCCGACTTCAGATGCAAAGGGAATGATGCCAATTGACCCACAAACCTCTCCAGCATCACCACCTAGAACTGTGCCTTGGGCTTCATTCATCTGCCCAGGCAGCAGGCTGAATTCTAGTGAGTTTGTTTGTTTGTTTGTTTCTTTGTTTTTCAAGGTCTCTCATAAATTATTTTACCCGGATTCAAATACTTTGTCCTGCAGGGCAATGGAGAGGAAAGTAGGGTGGTGTGAGATGGAAAAGGAAGAACAAAACCCAGCAGGTCTCGGGACACTCTGGCTAAGTATGGAACTTGGAGATAATCTTCTCCCCCGCTCCTTGTTTCCATAGGCTGGATGGTATTCTGTAGCCAGAAGAGAACTGTTTCCCAAAGAGTAAAGGGCACTCGTGGAATCTTTACGATTATGATAGCATCGATGTGAAACGAGCACCTACTGCGTGCCAGGTACATTGCAGGCGCAGAATCTTCACGCCAGCCTTGCAAGGTGGGCTCCTCGGTCCCCATTTCTTTAAGAGAGAGCCGAGTCTCAGAGAGGCCCAGGAGCTTCCCGAGGCCCCGCAACTAGAAAGGGCAGACACAGACCTGACCCCAAGCATGCCTGGCTTCAAAGCCCAGGCCACTCCTACCTCGCTGCACGCCAAAGGCTGATATTAAATAGAAAGCTGTTAGATAAAAAAAAGGATTCAAAACTGCATTGTGTTTCCTGCTCAAACACTAAAAAGGCAAAGTTAATACTGAAGCAGCTTCTCAAGGAAAGAGTATATTCTTGAGCTTCGATAAGAAAAGCTTTAAAGCAATTGAAGAAATGGTTACTTTTGATCTTCCGCTTTTCTATTCTGAAGGAAAGCAATTCTATTGTGTTAAGTTCCTCAAGCCTTATCATGCAAACAGTATTGTTTTTGAGGCTTAAAAAAAAATCTCAAATAAAAATTTGTGGAGTTCTTTACTATTCAATACTTGTGAGATGGGGAAACAGACAGTAACATTTTTTTATAGATTTACTAGGTTGGAAACTGCAGTGCCAAACGCAAGGTTTATTGTCAAATAAAACACTGTTTTGCTTTTTTTTTTTTTTTTTTTTTTTTTTTTTTTTTTTTTGCGGTATGTGGGCCTCTCATTGTTGTGGTCTCTCCCGTTGCGAAGCACAGGCTCCGGACGCGCAGGCTCAGCAGCCATGGCTCACGGGCCCAGCCGCTCCGCGGCATGTGGGATCTTCCCGGACTGGGGCACGAACCCGTGTCCCCTGCATCGGCAGGCGGACTCTCAACCACTGCGCCACCAGGGAAGCCCTGTTTTGCTTTTTGATTGCTTGTTTTAGAAGAGTGTTGCTTCTGTTCTATAATTGTGTGCACAAAATTATTTAATTTGTTTTGTTTGGATCTTATTCTGGACATTTTCCCAGTCGGAAAGATGTAAAAATTAAAACATCTATTATGTCTTTTATATTCTGAGGTGGGTTATAAGGAGAAAATAAAAAAGAAGAAGAAGAAAATATTCAAAATACTTGGAAATATCCATATTTTTAAAGTCTCCTTGCTTTTCAGACCCTGCAGTGCCTGTGAGGTTGTCACATGCCCTCTAGACTTGTTTTTGCTCCAGGAGCAGATTCTTCCACTAACAGAGGCAACATCGTCTTTATAACACTATGGAAGCAACCACAAAGGCCCATTTTAGTAGCGATTTATAACTGCGGTGTGATGTGAAACTCTTAGGCTCAGAGTGAAATCATCAGGCTTGGTACTTTTGTTAATGGCCCAGAGGATATTCAGAAAAGTGGGAAAAAGCAGGAAGAGGAGGAGTGCCTCTTGGCTGAGTACTATATAAATTAAGTTAAACACGGCCCCCCCTTCCAGTAGCTTCCATTCAATTCAAGTAGCCACAGAATCCAAGCATTTGGCTTTTCTGAATGATATGGAGTTTATTGGAGGCTCAAAAATATGTCTCTGCAGGCTTCCACACACTGCCCTCTAGTCAGGAGCAGGTGGCGGCTTTCAAACGCCAAGAATCAGCTAACGTCCCCCTGCTGCAATGCCCACCCTAAACTCAGCAACAAAGTCCTCAAAGGAAAATTAAGCTTCTGTTATTATGTCAGGATGGAGAGCCAATAGGGAGCACATCAACCAACGAATAAATCCTGAAATTTTTCATTCTTCTCCTAACCCCGGGCTTTGAGTAAAAGTCAACTGTGAACTGGAAACCCATGGGGTGGTGGGCGAAGTCCCAAGCAGGCAAAGAGAGACCACTGGTGATGGATGACTTAAATCATCGAGATGCGTTCAAAGCTGCAGGCCAGATGACTCTCACCTGCGGGGACTGGAGGAATTAGAACCGTTAGCTCTCACTTCGGAGAATTTGTGGAGAGCTTCACGAACATGGGAGAAATGCAGATTGAGGACCTCTTTTAAAAACAGTCAAGACAGAGAAGGCAGGAGGGATGGACGCTGCCTGGATCCAGTGAACCCAACAGGTCCCATTTTGAAATTGGCTGAAAGTCCTCCTGAGCAATCTCTCACCATACCTTCGTTTACTTACTTTTTGTATTCATCATCTTTCATCTTCAAACAGAAGGTCTCCAGAACCCTCCTCAGCGCATGTGGTTGGACCAGACCCATCTTGTTAACATCAATGAGCTTAAGGGCTTTGATAACAGTTTTAATGTTTTTGAAAATCTGTGTATAAAAAGAGATTTAGGAAAAGTCAAAAGATCCAGCATTAAAAATCAAGATGGTAATAAAAAAAAGTGAACGTGTTTAAATACTTCTTGTAAAATAAAATGTTTTCAAAGACTCACAGTCGTAGGTATTGCAAAATGACATATCTATGGAAAAAAGGACACTTTACATTTCTTGAATGTCTCAAAGCAATTTTCTCTGTAAATGGTCTTAGTAGGTTTAAAAAAAAAGAACTTTTTCTGATGTAAAGCGGTAAGTCTCATACACAATTCATTGCATTTTAGAGCCATATGAAAAATCTTTTTTGTTAATTGATACTTTAAAACCATAATTCTGGCATAGCTGGATTTGGACAATTTTTATTTTTCATAGCCATATGCAAACCATTTTTACTAGGAGCTGAAAAATATGAGTGTATATTTCAACCCCTCTGAATTTTTAAAAGATATTACAGAAAAGTTTTATAGTGATCTTTCCCAAATTCAGCAAATGCATATTTATTGGGCACACAGACCTGAAAGGCATTTGGTTAGGTCCCGTGGAGACGCGGGGCCGTGTGCCTGCCCTGAGCCACTTCTAGGTAAAGCAGAGAAACATCCGCCAGGGCTCACCCGTGCCAAGCACAGAGCCCTGTGACTGCACTCTCCTGAGCCACATGAAGGATGTACCGTTTCCCCACTTTCAGATAAAACCGAGGGTGGGGGAGGCCACATGAGTTGCCCATCATCACCTGGTTAGACGATAATGATGCTGGGGTTCAAACTCAAGTCCACCCCCAAACTGCACCTTCCGCAGAGCAGATAAGGCATGTAAATAAATATTCACCAAGATAGGAACCATGGGAACAAGAGCCAAACACCAGAGACAGACAAGCGAGGAGCTGTGGGTCTTCACACAAGAGAACAACACTTCCAGCAGAGCCACCTGGGAGGCTTCCTGCAGGAGGTGGCATCTGAGCCAGGAGGGGACCGGGGCAGGACAGGAAGGCACTGAGTACAGCTGGGAGTGAAGGGGGTTGTGGATGAAGGGTGATGAACGTCTGGTATGGCTGGATCCTGGGAGGTCTGACTCTGCATCCTGTACTAGATCACATCCAAGTCCAGCCCAGACTCGGAGGGAAATTAGTGCACCTTAAGGCAGGAGTTTAGGGAAGACTCTAAGATGAACAGGATTTTCCCTAGTTTCCTCAACGCCTCCTCTGACGGGTCCCTACACTGTCTCTGACCTGAAGGAGCCTCCTGCCAGCCCCCTTCCGGGGTGGCCGTCTTAAGGATCACGCAGGAGGAACCACTGAGCTGGACTCTGCCCCAGCTCCTCCCGGCTGGGTCATCTGCGGCCCTCCTGCCTCCGCCTCCCCGCCCCCCGGGGACGTTAACCGTCCTCTGACTCAGCTCCTGTCCTCCTCCCGTCCAGAGGTCACCTGCCTGCTCAAACTCACGCCTCGTCACCACTGACTGCCCTGCTCCAAAACAAAGTCCCACATCCAACGCCCCCCATCTTTCAGCCCGAACCCCAACACCCTCCTCCCCTCCGGGAGGTCCCTCTCCTTCTCACGCCTCCCCACGGCCCATCTTTACAGTGACCCGGTGCCTGTGTGCTTGACCGCCACCTCCCTCCTCCTGCCTCCCCGGTCTTGGCTAGACCCTAACCCTGGTCAGATCCAACTCACCGCCTCTTCCAAGCGCCTGATGCGGCCAGAGAGGACGGGCCATCGAGCACTCACCTGGGTCCCCTCACTCAAGACCATCAACCCTGCCAGCAGGCGCGCGTGGTGATGCTCGCCTGGGCGGTCCGCTCACCCGCCACCAGGCACCTTTCCCACCTTCTCTGCTCTCCGCCTCCCTTCCCACCCCGCCTCCTTCCTCTCCGCTGATAACCTTCCTCCTCACTTGCAGAGAAACCAGAAGCAACTGGACGGCAAGGCCCCGTGCTCCCCGACACGCCCAGCCTGTGTGCCTCCGCACCCGGCCACCCGGCCACCTGCCTCCGGTCCTGCGCGGGGCCGCCGCCGCTCTCGCGCCCATCAGGAACTGCTCGTGCCCCACTGTGCCCGGCTCTGAGCTCGTGTCCACGATGACGAACCATCTGAGAGGTGAGCCCTCCCTCCTCGCCCCGCCTCACCCCTGCCCCCAGACACTCCTTCCCTTTTGCAGAAATCCCCCCTCGCAAGCTGTCTGTGCACCCTGTCTCCAGCCTCTCTCCCCACACATCCTATCAGTTCTGTCTGCACCACTGCACAGAGACTGTGACCTTGTCAGGGCGACCCTGCCAGGCCTGGCGGCTCCTGGGCACCCATCTTGCTGTCTCCGCAGCAGCCCTCCTCCCAGCTCACCGCCCCTTCTTCCTGGACGTACGCCTCCCCCCGGCTTCCACACTCCCGCCCCGGGTTCTCCTCGGCTTTCTGGCTCGGGTTTGGCCTGGTCCCTGCCGGTCCCTCCTCATCTCCCGGCCTCTGAGCTCTGGGTACCTGCGGACTCGGGCCTCGGGGCTCCTGGCTTGTCTAAGCACACTCCCTCCCGGGCGGCCCAGGCCTGTAGCCTTAATGAGCAGCTGATGCCTCTCAGTGTCCGTCTCCAGCCCTGGCTCCTCCTCGGAGCCCCAGTCAGGACGTCCAGCTCTAGAGGCCAGCAGACGCCCAGCTTCGCCCCGTCCCACGGTGGCCGGGCCTTCCCGCCAGATTCTTCACTCACATCCCACGTCCAGGCTAGCCCGAGAGCCCAGCAGCCCTCCCTTCAGAACGTTTCCAGAACCCAGCCCAGTCTCTCCGCCTCACACCCTACTGGCTGGGCTGGTGCGACGGCTTCCCACTTGGGCCCCCAGTGTCCACGCCCGACCCCACAGCTGAGGCTCCAGCAGCAGCCAGGGTTCTGTGTAGCTAAGGCTGAGCACGCCCTCCAGTCGCTCTCGTCCCCTCCAGGTCAAAGGCCAGAGCCCCGCAGACAGGCTCCTGCCGGCCCTCCATCCCCCCAGCCGACCGCTGGCTCATTGCCTTCAGGCCACGATACGGTCTCTCTGCTTCTCGTGAGTGCCGGCTAGGCACCTCCTGCCTCAAGGCCTTTGCATTTGCTGTTCCTTCTGTCTGGAAACTTCTTCCCCAGACACCCACTGGCTCTGCCCTCACTTCCCGCAGGTCTTGGCGCAGATGTCATCTGACCCAAAAGGCCTTTCCTGATCCCACCCCCAGCACTCATCTTCTGCAGGGTACTTCCCACCAACGGATTTAATGCTTGTCTTTACTGTCTGTCTCTCCCTCTGGCAAGTGTGCTCCCTGAGAGCGGGGCCCTGTTCACTGCTTCACGCCGGGGTCTAGAACAGCCTCTGGCAGAGTGTACATGCTCAGTAAGCATGTGCTTGAGTAAATGAATGAATGAATCCATCTTCTTTTCACCTGCCTGGAAAAAAGCCACACTCTGAGGAAGCCTTGTTATATGTTGATGAACACACACCTCCTCGGGGCCAATCCTGAATGTAATAATGATTACATTCAATGTAATAAAGATTACAATAATACGATAATAGAACAAATGTGAATTGGATGTTTGCAAGGCCCTGTGCTGAACTGTACACACATCTCCCCCTTCTACTGACTAGAGAGCATTGGCTGAAACGAGCTTAATATTCAAAACCAGGAAGTCCAGGCAAGGAAGAGCTGGGAGAGCATCAGCTGGAGCGAAACCGCTCGTGCATGTCCACCCTCAGCTCCACCACTTTGTCTAAAAGCACAGGGCCCCAGCCGCAGAGAGCGCTTGCGCCTGTGGCCAGAAAAAACCCCTCGGTACTTCGTCTGCTGCCAAACCCTGATTCACCTCTTCTGGGAGCACATGAGGCGATGCGCTTTTTTAAAACCCAAAGTAACCCAGATGGACCCAGCGTGGAAAGCAGGGAAGCAGCAAATCTGGCACAGAACTCACACCCACCAGAGGTATGTCTCCAAGTTTCTTATCATTTGTCAGACTGAAGTTTGGCAAGATCTACATGGCGCTGCAGATGGTGAGGCTCATCAGAGGCCCCAGAGTTAGGGCCGTGGTGTGAAGACTTGTCCCACCCGGTGACGGTGACGGGAAAGAAGAAAAACACAAAGGAGTAAAAGGACCTGCCCCTGCGTCGCCCCGCTTCCCTCTCCCTTGGAAAGGGAGAAAAGGTGGGAGAGGAAACGCAGAGAGAGAAATCGGGATGGTGTGGGCAGCATCCAGCTCCTCTCTGGGCCAGCCAGACGTCTGCCATTTGGCTCCAACTGGGACACGTGTGCATTAAGAGCCACTGACTCTGAGCCTCCTGTTCCTCCCACCCCAGCCCCAGTTCTCACCCCCCAAGGCCCTGGGCTCCAGCCACACTGAGCTCCCTCGCTTCCCAAGCCCTCCGGGGTCTCTTCACCACGCCCAGAGCCCTGGACGATCTGACCCCCACCACCTCCTGACCTCACCCGCCAAGTCCCCTGGCCCTTTCCTGCTCCAGCCACACAGGCCTCCCTGCACATTCTCACACACACCAGGCGCGCTCAGCCGTTAGGGATTCTGCACGTCTGGCTCCCTCCGCTGGACGGCTCCCTGACGCCCTCATTCAGGTCTCGGTCACGTGCCACCTGCCCCGAGAGGCCTTCCCGATGACCTGCACAAAAACACACCCTCGTCCCTTTTCTCCTTCGCGTTCACCCACACCTGCACGTTTCATATTTCTGTCTCTGTTTATTGTCTTTCTTCTTCCATTGAAATGTAAATGCCACGGAAGGGGATTTGGTTTCATTTGCTGCTGTATCCTTAGGCTTACAACAGTCCCTGGACAGAGTGGATGCTCATAAATATTTGCACAGTGAGTTTACAGCCGTGTTGCTGCCCAAACGCCTTCCCGTCCGCTCCGGGGCAGGAGCTGGCGCCGTCTCTCCTGCTCTTCTGACTGCACTTCCATCCCGACACTGGCCCCCTGACCTCCATCTTGACATTTTGGTGAATTCCTGCCTGAAAGTGGTACCCAGCTCCTCCCCCGCAGGAGGGGACCTCCCTACTCCCTGCCTGGCCTCTGCTCTCCAGGAGCTCCAACCCCCTTCACTTCCCCACTGCTTCTCGGGAGGAGGGCTCAGAGAGGGCCAAATCCACGGAGAGAGGAGAAATGCTGCACAGCTCACGGGAGGAAAGGGGCCTCCTCCCAAATCTAGCTTCTCAGAAAGGAAAGCGTGGTCTTGCCCTGTGAGGACTCAGAGACCAGCTTGAGAAAGGTGCTCTCCTGGCCCAGCTCCAGCACCTGTGGTGGCCGAGCTCCCTTTCCTGCGTTCCAGGTGATGCAAACTCCTGCCTGCTGCCTGTTTTTATATGCCTGCAAGCTAAGAATGGCTTTTACATTTTTAAACGGTTGGAAAAAATCAAAAGAAGGATATTTTGTGACGTGTGAAAGTTATCTGAGTTTCAAGTTTCAGGATCCAAAAGTAAATTTTATTGGCGCTCAGCCATGCCCCGTTCATTTATGTAAATGAGTTGCCTCGGCTGCTTCCCCTACAGGGGCAGAGCTGAGTAGTCAGACTGAGCAGTCTGGCTGGCCAAAATACAAATATTTACCATCTTCACAGAAAAAGTTCACAACCCCTGTTCCACTCCCTCCCATGCAACCCCAGACATCTGAGTGGGTGGTAGGTGTCAGGCAGCTTCAGGTGCACAAACACGGAAGCAATGAGGATTTAAAAAGAAAACCAAAACAATAGCTAATTATGATGTTAAGGCTCAAGAGGCAGGAAATGGCCTGAGGCCCCTGAAGACCTGCCCTCAAGTCTTCTCTTCCCCGCCACCTGCCCCAGACCCAGTCCCCGCTCCATCCTGGGCAGCCAGGGGCCCAGCCAGGAGACACTTCCCCCGACCCATGCTCTGAGCCCTGCGCCAGGCTTAGGAGTGCGCCGCCCTGCCCGGCCCCCTGGTAGACCCCCCATCTCCCTGCGGCACCCCAGGCCCCCACGGCCCCCAGGCTCCCCCTGCAGCACCACAGACCCTGCGAGAAGGGCAGCATCTGACCCTCTTCTTTTCCTCAGAGCCCCCATCTGGGGAGATGACTGAGCCCTGGGGATGAATCAGAACCAAGCAATCTAGGGAAGTGAACCACAGTGAAGATGCACTAAAAGGTTCGCTTCTTGCATCTGGACAGCAGGGCTAGGAAAAAGCAGGCTAGAAAGCCTAAAAGTTCTGAAGTATGGCTACATAAACCAGGACTTGTTCACCTAACATTTCAAGAAAAGGAAAAAAAAGCCCCATTTCACACAAGAATACAAAAGGAGGAAGTGATTACTGAAAAGGAAGTGATAGGAGCAGAATTAAATTAAAACTTTCCCCAAAAGATTTAGATGAATTCATGGAGGGCAGACTCACAAGTGTTACTACATGGAGCAGAGAATATCTGTCCTGAAGAGTAAAGCCAGGGAGGGAGTAGGGAACAGAAACCTCCTCCAGATACAGAAAACTACAGAAAGCACCCCGGGCTGCCATCGTTTGGGTAACCTTGGAACAGTGACCTGACTCTTCCTAACTTCAGTTTCCTCGTCTGTGAAATGAGAATGAAGAAGGGCACTGTATCAGCGTGTGCAGATAAAATGAGCTCACGTGGACATCCCTGGCAGCGCAGTGGTTAAGAATCTGCCTGCCAATGCAGGGGACACAGGTTCAGTCCTTGGTCTGGGAAGATTCCACATGCCGCAGAGCAATTAAGCCCGTGCGCCACAACTACTGAGCCTGTGCTCTAGAGCCCGCGAGCCATAACTACTGAGCCGGCGTACTACAACTACTGAAGCCCGTACGCCTAGAGCCCGTGCTCCACATCAAGAGAAGCCACTGCAGTGAGAAGCCTGCGCACGGCAACGAAGAGTAGCCCCTGCTCGCCACAACTAGAGAAAGCCCGCACACAGCAACAAAGACCCAATACACAGCCAAAAATAAAATATAAATAAATAAATAAATTTATAAGAAAGAAAGAAAGAAAGAAAAAAATGGGTAGGTATAGTAGAATTTCATCAAAATTCATTAAAAAAAAAAAAGAAATGAGCTCATGTGTGCAGGTACCTCACAGGGAACATACTCAATAGATGGTGGTCTGATAGGAATTGCTGATCAGGACCGAAGGCTGAGGACAGAGATATAAATAACCAGATAACCACACACACATGCTGGAGAATAGTAACTGGCAGAACCAGCACTAATCCCCCCACACCAGCCAGCTCCTCTACCTCTTTCAGAAAGTCTTGAGTGGACAGGAGTCCAGGGCCAAGAACAGGGCCTGGATCAACAAATAAGTGTTAAGTGGATGAATGTATGGATGATGGATGGATGGATGGATGGACGGATGGGTGGATGGATAGATAGATGGATGGACAGAAGGACAGAAGGAAGGATGGATGGATGGATAATGGATGGATGCATGCATGCATGGATAAGTGATAGATGGATGAACAGATGAACAGATGGATGGATGGATGGATGGACAGATGGATAGATGGGTGATTGCAGCATTCATGGGGAAGGAGCTTTGGTGAGCCAATGAAATCCTTGTACAGACAGGACAGGTGCCTGCAGAACGGCAGATAGGCATGTCATTTCTGTGGACACAGTGATCTGCTCTACACCTTCCTGGGGGAAGAAACTTAGAATTGAACAGAAATAGCAGAGCAGGAGGGGAAGATTAGAGTGGTCTACCTGCCTATTGTTGGCATGGACAGGACATGTGAATTTTCCATGAGTTAAGTGGAGAACAAGAAAGGTAGAAGGCTAACAATGAAGTATCAGAAAGAGAAATTAAGGAAACAACCCCACTTACCATCACATCAAAAAGAATAAAACACCTAGGAATAAACCTATCTCAGGAGGCAAAAGATCTGTACTCCAAAAACTATAAGACACTGATGAAAGAAATTGAAGATGACACAAACAGATGGAAAGATATACCATGTTCTTGGATTGGAAGAAGCAATATTGTTAAAATGACCATACTACCCAAGGCAATCTACAGATTCAATGCAATCCCTATCAAAATACCAATGGCATTTTTCACAGAACTAGAACAAATAATTTTAACATTTGTATGGAAACAAAAATGACCCTCAAACAGTCTTGAGAGAGAAAAACAGAACTGGAGGAATCATACTCCCTGACTTCAGACTATACTACAAAGCTACAGTAATCAAAACAGTATGGTACTGACACAAAAACAGACTGATAGATCAATGGAACAGGAGAGAGAGCCCTGAAATAAACCCACACACTTATGGTCAATCTATGACAAAAGAGGCAAGAATATACAGTGGAGAAAAGACTGTCTCTTCAATAAGTGGTGCTGGGAAAACTGGACAGTTACATTTAAAAGAATGAAATTAGAACATTCTCTAACACCATATACAAAAATAAACTCAAAATAGATTAAAGACCTAAGTGTAAGACTGGATGCTATAAAACTCCTTGAGGAAATCATAGGCAGAACACTCACTGACATAAACTGCAGCAATATTTTTTGGATCCATCTCCTAAAGCAAAGGAAATAATAACAAAAATAAACAATTGGGACCTAATTAAACTTAGAAGCTTTTGTACAGCAAAGGAAACCATCAACAAAACAAAAAGACAACCTACTGAATGGGAGAAAATATTTGCAAATGATATGACTGATAAGGGATTAATATCCGACATACATAAACAGCGCATACAGCTCAACATCAAAAAAACAAACAACCCGATTAAAAAATGGGCAGAAGAATTGAGTAGGCATTTTTCCAAAGAGGAAATACAGATGGCCAACAGGCACATAAAAAGATGCTCAACATCGCTAATCAGCAGGGAAATGCAAATCAAACCCACAATGAGAAATCACCTCACACCTGTCAGAATGGCTATCATCAAAAAGAACACAAATAAAAAATGTTGGTGAGGATGTGGAGAAAAGTGAACTCTCCCATTGTTGGTGGGAAGGTAAATCGGTGCACTATGGAAAACAGTATGGAGGTTTCTCAAAAAAAAAAAAAAGAAAGAAAGAAATAGAACTACCATATGACGCAGTAATTCCATTCCTTGGTATATAACCCAAAAAACCAAAAACACTAATTCGAAAAGATACACGCACCCCAATGTCCATAGCAGCATTATTTGTAATTGCCAAGATATGGAAGGAACCTAAGTATCCATCAACAGATGAGTGGCTAAAGAAGGTGTGGTATATACAATATATACAATGGAATACTACTCAGCCATTAAAAAGAATGAAATTTTGCCATCTGCAGCAACATGGATGGATTTGGAGGGCATTATACTAAGTGAAATGAGTCAAATAGAGAAAGACAAATACTGTACAATATCGCTTACATGTGGAATCCAAAAAATACAACAAACTAGTGAATATAGCAAGAAAGAAGCAGACTCACAAATATAGAGAACAAACTAGTGGTTACCAGTGGGGAGAGGGGAGGGGCAACACAGGGGAAGGGAAGTGGGAGGTACAAACTATTGGGCGTAAGAGAGGCTCAAGGACATATTGTACAACACAGGAAAATAGCCAATATTTTGTAATAACTGTAAATGGAAAGTAACCTTTAAAATTTGTATTAAAATTTTTTTTCAAAAGAAAAAGAAAGGCAGAAGGCTTGAGCTGTCCTGCTCCCAGGGCTGCTCCTCAAGTGAGGGGACAACACACAGCACGAGAAGGCGAGGGGGACCACCGGCAGGAGGGCTGAGGAGGTGCAGGGGGTTAGGCCAGAGCTGCTCGTCACCAGAAAACCACAGAGTTTGGAGGCCCCCAAAACACTGCCCTAGTAACTCCCCATGTGCCCCACGAGATCAGCCTTTACCTGCTCCCCACAGAGGACACCAGTGAAGGGAGAAGGAGGCCAGCTCCCCTTCCTCAGCCCTCGTCACGGATCCCACGAACCGGGGAGGAAGGAAGCAGAAGGAGGGAGAGAGTCGCCGACGAACCGGCAGCCCCCCTGGCCCACCCCCTCCCCCCCGGGGCCCGTGGAGCTCGAAGGAGGGAGCAGCGGCCAGCTGAGCTGCATCTGAGCTCCGGGTTTAAAACTGGACTAGTCTACGCTGGGCTTGTTCTACCTGAACGTGACCAGAGAGCCGTGGGATCTGCTAAGACAGCCTTCGGGGACGAGGAAGGCAGATGCGCCCACGCCTGCGTAAGAAGCAAAGAATCAAACTGCTTCATATTTGTACCCCACTGAGTTCAGATGGTTCAGTAAACTGCTAACAGTGGATGTGATTCTTACTCTATAGTTCTTTGTTTAAAATTCTTTTTATAGCACTGGGAGCTCCAGGAAGGTAAGCTGTGAACCCAAATAAATATGACCACCCAGACTTGAAAGGAGGTGAGAAAAGGCCTAAGGTTTCCTCCCTGGAGCCCAGAATTCCCCGTCTCCAGGCCTGGCTCTGGTGGGGCCCCTCCCGGGGGAAGGCAAACCTTCCTCAGGCCAGAGGGCAACCTGCACCATGCTATCCAAATTGGCTCCTGATTCGCTGTTTTCTGTTCCCTCCTCACCTGGAGCCACCTTCCTCACCTGGTTTCTAGCAGCAGGGGGTCGGGGACGGCAGCCCACCCGCCCCCCTGCGGACTGAGACGCAGGGGAGGGGGCCTCTGGCCGCCCCTCTGTCTTGGCTCCGCAACAAAACGCAGGGTTCGGCAGCCACTGCTGTCAGTCTGGCACCTTTCTGTCACCACGACTAAACTCATTTTAAATTTAAGGAGTACATTTTAAAAATTGAAGCCAAGAAAAAGGATTTCTCTTACAATAAACACATCAATGCTCATTTTCCTTATTATTCTACTTTTGGTTATTTCGTATAAAATCTTTAATTAAAGTTTTTCTTTGAAATTGTCATTATCAACCCAGAAGAAAGAAAGGGGGAAAAAAAGAACAACACAGCTGTGCAGCTATGAAGCACTATTCAGGACTAAATGAACTGGAACGGAATAAGTAGCCTGACTGTTATGTTCTTGGTTTTGGCTGTGTATTCTCAACAGCAGTCTAACTTGTCACTTTATATCGATTCCATCTGTTTACACTCTGCAGAGTATTGGCTTCCTACCGTGAACATTTCCTATTTACCAGCTGGTAGAGATGGTCCAAACCAGATAGGAAAAAATTAGACTACATTCAGAACCTCATAAACACAAACTTTCAATCTGGGGACGCCGTGTGGACGGAGCGGCGCTGGCACTGCTCCCCTTTCACAAAGGGGCTGACTTCCGCTCCCGGCTCCGATGCTGCGCCCCCAGGCCGAGGACTAGGCATTGAAGTATTGAACAGATGCAAACCCTGCCTTTACCACAGACTGAATAAGCTCACATAAAGAGACATCTAATGGAGACGCACGAAAACAGAGAAACAGGGAGCAGACTAAAAAAGAGCTACAGCAACCTAAAAGTCATAGTTGCTATGACAGAGCAAAAATCCAAAAATCTGATTTGGGGTTTCCTTGCAGCCACAGTGAAAAGGGAAACTTCCTGTTCTATACACCACAGGCCACATATACCTCCCCCTACATTTGATTTTCATTTTTAAAATGCCCGCCTGCCACAAGTAGCTTAAAGTCGTCTACTAAGAAATTCTAGCTACTCACTGAACTTCTGACACAGCTATGAAAATAAGCCCCAAGTCTAAATACCTAGGGCTTTAAAAAGGCTGCCAAATCAAGGAGAAATATTTCCCATCTCTCCTTCTTTCTAACCTAGCCCACACTCATAGGATGGAAGCTTCTCCCCAGGCACCACAGGCCAAGAATACTGAGGCCCCTGTCACCCCGACCCCTGACCACTCATAGAACAGAGCTGCACACCAGGAGGGGCAAGCCGATCCCCTCCCAGGAACTCCATGGCATCCCTCACACAGCAGAGGCGCTCAGCAAATGCAGGCTGACGGTGATGGTGAGGGGCTGACTACTTCCAGGGCCTGGGGACAGGTACCCCCGATTCCAGCTGCTCTCCCATCAGGTGCATCCATTACTCTGCTGACACCATCTCCTAAATTCCTCCTGTCTCATGTCATCATCCCCTATCAGAAGCCTTCAGTGAACTGCCACCATCAGCACCACCCTTTGCCCCATGCTTTAGGGTTAATGCCTCCACCTTCTTCTCCAGCCTGCATTTCAAAATGGCTCTGTCCTGGGGCTTCCCTGGTGGCGCAGTGGTTGAGAGTCTGCCTGCCGATGCAGGGGACACGGGTTCATGCCCTGGTCCACGAAGATCCCACATGCCGCGGAGCGGCTAGGCCCGTGCGCCATGGCCGCTGAGCCTGTGCGTCCGGAGCCTGTGCTCCGCAACGGAAGAGGCCACAACAGTGAGAGGCCTGTGTAATGCAAAAAAAAAAAAAAAAAGGCTCTGTCCTCTGTTCTATCTTGCCTGAGAAACAGAACTCCCCACAGAAGCGTCACAGAGTTGGTGTCCCCGCCCCGGCCACATCTCCACTGCCTTCAGCTCCGCGTCCTCTCCTTCCACCAGGCTGCAATCCTGAAAGCTGTCCCGAGTCCCACCCTCTGCCCCGTCCTCAGCACACACTGACAGCCCAGCCACAGTCCAACTCAAGCTCCAGTCTCAGCTTTCTCGTCAAGCTTTTCCTGGCCACTCCAATTACTGTGAACTTTTCCTGCAGAGCCTTATTTACTCGCCCTGTAAAAGTATTTACTGAGCTCACATTAGGTGCTCAACATGTTCTGTTTGAAAACATAGGATCTGTTTAAGGCACTAAAGTTCCAACAGTGAGCGACAGAGAAGGTGCCCACTCCCAGGGAACATATTTCCTAGTAATGAACAAGTAAACAAAAAAAACCCTCAGGATGTTTTAAGTGCTGAGGAATTTTAGAGTGTAGTCCAAAGAATTTCCAGCGGGGGAGACCTCTCATGCTGAGTGCCAAAAGCCAGGTTTTTGTCTGACGTTTATTCAGCAGGTGACCAGAAGCCACGGGGCATCTTAACCAACAGGGTCTGATGAGATCTGACTCATGTTTTGAACAGATAGCTCTGATGTCATGTGAAACGGAGGCTGTAAGAGGCAAGAACAGGAACAGGAAGGGCAGTCCAGGGGTTACTGACAGTGCCCAGGGTGGAGATCCAGCGGCAGTGGGGATGCAGAGAGGTGGATGGGCTCAGGATATGGCACAGGATGCAGCCGACAGGACTTGCCAGTGGACTGGACTGGGGAGAGGGGCCGGTAAGGGAAAGATGGGAATCAAGGCTAATCCTGTTTCTGCTTGAATGACCCAGTGAACGGTGGAACCATTTACTAAGACGGAGGGAGGTCCGGAGAGGAAGGCCTCTCGGGGTGTGGCAAGGAGGACCATCAGCAGCCCTGGTTTGGTCTGTGGACAGAGGTGAGTCTGGGGCCGAAGATGGAGATAGAAACATGGGCGCCATCAGCACACAGGCCTCTTCGTAGCTTTAAATCGTAAATGACCACGTACTATCATTTAATCTTCCACACAATAGCTCATTTGTCATATCTCCTCCAAATGTGAACTCCTAATTTTTGGAGTAACTGCTATGGGCCCTGCACTATGGTAAGTTCATTTTATATTTATTCTCATAAATAATCTCAACAATATTGGAAAAATCTTGCAATATGCTTCTCCATTTCACAGCTGAGAAAAAAGTTTCCAGAGAGACTGGTTTGCTCAGGGTCACTCAGATAGTGAGTGTCTCAGCTCAGATGCACACTCAGACTGTGGAGTCCAAGGGCTCCAGCCTCCCCCACTCCACCATCCTGTCCCCTCACTCCACCATCCCGTCCCCCCACTCCACCATCCCATCCCCCACTCCACCATCCCGTCCCCCCACTCCACCATCCCGCCCCCCACGCCACCATCCTGTCCCCCCACTCCACCATCCCACCCCCCACGCCACCATCCCGTCACCCCCACGCCACCATCCCGTCCCCCCCACGCCACCAGCCCGTCCCCCCATGCCACCAGCCCGTCCCCCCACTCCACCATCCCGTCCCCCCCACTCCACCATCCCGTCCCCCACACCACCATCTCGTCCCCCCACTCCACCATCCCGTCCCCCACACCACCATCCCGTCCCCCCACTCCACCATCCCGTCCCCCAACTCCACCATCCCGTCCCCCCCACGCCACCATCCCGTCCCCCCCATGCCACCAGCCCGTCCCCCCACGCCACCAGCCCGTCCCCCCACTCCACCATCCCGTCCCCCCACGCCACCAGCCCGTCCCCTCCACTCCACCAGCCCGTCCCCCAACTCCACCAGCCCGTCCCCCCCACGCCACCATCCCGTCCCCCCCACGCCACCATCCCGTCCCCCCACACCACCAGCCCGTCCCCCCACTCCACCATCCCGTCCCCCCACGCCACCAGCCCGTCACCCCCACGCCACCAGCCCGTCCCCCCCACTCCACCATCCCGTCCCCCACACCACCATCCCGTCCCCCCACTCCACCATCCCGTCCCCTCCACTCCACCATCCCGTCCCCCACGCCACTATCCCGTCCCCCCACTCCACCATCCCATCCCCCCCACGCCACCATCCCATCCCCCCCATGCCACCATCCCGTCCCCCCCATGCCACCATCCCGTCCCCCCACGCCACCAGCCCGTCCCCTCCACGCCACCAGCCCGTCCCCCACACTCCACCATCCCGTCCCCCACACCACCATCCCGTCCCCCCACTCCACCATCCCGTCCCCTCCACTCCACCATCCCGTCCCCCACGCCACTATCCCGTCCCCCCACTCCACCATCCCATCCCCCCCACGCCACCATCCCGTCCCCCCACGCCACCATCCCGTCCCCCCATGCCACCACCCTGTTCCCCCACTCCACCATCCTGTCCCCCCCACGCCACCAGCCTGTCCCCCCATGCCACCAGCCTGTCCCCACGACACCGCACTGTTTTAAACACTCAACCGTGCAATCTCGTGTGTACTACTGACTTGCCACATGCAAGAAGATTTTTTTTTTAAGAGAAACTTAGTCTGAAATAATATAAATTCTGACATAACAAAATCTTTGCTTTAGTTTCCTGATGAAGCCTTCAGTAAATTACTAATAGAGCAACCAAAAATAGGTCCTGGGGTAGAAGCATTTTCAATATCATTTCTTTATAAAATGGCAGCTGATTATTTTGTTATGTGAAATTCTCTAGATCCAATGTAAGCACGACTCTTCATTTAGCTGCACAGAGACACAGGAATAAGAGCTGTGACATTATTAATCACTATACTCAGTTATGATTGATAGGCTTTTCTGCAGGAGGAAGAAGTGCCTCAGATACAATCTATCCCAACAGCTCTGCGATATGCTAATATTTTCTGCAGACGAAAGAGAAGTTGTGTTCAAATACCTGCTATGATAGGTAATTAATACCAAGTGCACCAGAGGAGAGATGATAAAAGTGGGATTAGGAGAATATTACGAATTAACCAAAAGCTTGTATGTTTTAGTAAATGGTCTCATTTTGAGTTTGACATGGTCTTTTTATTAGGCAAACAGACTGTATTCTGATACATTCGTTTGTGCTAATGTGGTGTTCTAATGTTAAGCTATGTTCATGAAACGGTTGTGATCCTAACAACTGTTTCTTATCCCTCAAGCAATAATTTTTTAAATTTATTTTTTAAGAAAATTCACCTATTTAAGAAAATGGATATACCCATCACTTGTGTCTTCCCTTTTGTGAAGATATTACCGACCAAGCAAGCAGATTAGTACCTCTAATTATGTGCTAATTGCTTCTGAAATGACTAAGGCTGCATCTACACAACTCCAAGGCACCAGGGCAATCCCAAAACGACTTGTGTCACTTGGTGTCCAACAGACACACTAGTCACGGCTGACTGGGTAGACCAGATATTCTGACATCACAGCTCCCAGGCTAAAAAGAGCAGCCCTGATTGGGGCAGGGATGTGGTATGAGAGCAAACAGCCTGGGGCTTTGGGTGGGTTTGTTTATTTTCCTTTTTTTAATGTCTTTAACTGAATTGCACATTCTTGAATTCTAGTCTTTAATTTAAAACAATTTTTTTTTTTGCATGTTGGGGGAGGAGACTAGTCATGACACTTCTAAACACACACTGTGTTCTGATATGTCAGAATAGCTTCCTGTGTCTCGGCAATTCTCTGGACATGGCTTACAATGAGTATCCCCTCACCTCAAGAGGCAAGATGAGATTCTCTTCCTTTGTTAGCCTCTTCTTTTACTTCCATCTCACCCTCGTGTGGGGAGTTGACAAAAGATAAAACAGAGTAAAAAGACCCAAACTTTGTTAACCTGGAAACACATGGAAGCTTTGCTTTAAGTCCTTTTTTCCTGGCAGTTTCCTCACCTGAAGCATGTGGAGAACCTAAGTCTTGGGCCTCGGAAGGTGCTGTGGCTCCAGGACGGGGCTGGGGCCCTGCAGGACGGGCAGAAGCATAAGGGTCTGAGGAGCTGGGAAGAAGCATGGGAGGGCAGGATGCCAGAGACAGAAAAGGAAAGAAAATTCCCAAATCTGAAGTAGATGCTACACGGACAAAGAGATGATCCTGTGGCTAGGAAACAACCTCCACTCATTCATATGGCTTCGGTGAGCAGAGATGCTTCTCTGCGATGGGCTGGGTCCACCTCCAGGCATAACAAAGAGTCACATTTGCTGCAGGCAGCCACCTTTCCCAAAGGGTCCTCTCAGAGGTAGGGTGGCCTGAGGTTAAGAGCCAGGACCCTGGAGCCAGCAGCCAAGGCGGGGACTGCAGCTCCTCTGCCCGCCAGCTGTGCACACTTGGCCCAACTGCTCAGCCTCTGTTCTAGTTTTCCTCCATATCAAGGTGGGATAACAAAGCATCTGCCTAAATTGAATACAAAAACACAGTAAAGCACTTAGAACAGCTCCCAGTAAGTGCTCAATCCGTGCTAACTCTCGTTATTATCAGAGTTGGCAAAATCCAAAAAATTACATCAGTGTCCAAAGGATTAAGGCCCAGCCAGCTGGGGGTTCTTTGGCTGGGAGGCTGAAGCAGACACTGTTGGTTGCTTTCTCCAAATCCATTGACCTCTAACCCCTTCTCTTTCTAATGAAACCCTCCATTTTCCATTTGGTTCAGATATCCACCCCCTGGGTGGCCCTGTGCCTACGGGGAGGGAGCCTAGCCGCCACACCAGGGAGTGACCAGGGTTGGTCCAGGCTGCCTGCAGCGGCTAATGCCACCGCCAGTGACTGGTTTGGGTGGGGACAAAATCCTGGCCTGTGAGTCACAGGAAGAAGTTTCCCCGTGTTTATAAAGAGTCACAGTGGAAGAAACAGCATGCTGGAAAAAATCCGACATCGCAGTATCTGCATGTTGAGCCTGGAATGCCGGCCACCTCCTGGTGACTGGAGGAGATGTGAGTGAGCAGACCCTGACCTGCCCTCCCTCTGGACTTCTTAGATGAGATGAGAAGTTCCTTATTATCTCAGCTCAGTTGGGGGGTCTCTGCTTGTCACAGGGTAGGACACCAGACACCTCGGTGGCTGACGGGGCACCACCTGGTGGCGGGTAAAGCTACCACAGGAAGGGTTTCAGGAGTGCCTGACAGGGAGGACCAGCTTCACTGATGGGTAGAGGAAGGGACGAGTATTTATTGAGCATCTGCTGTATGCAAGGGCATCACTTACATTATTCTCATTCATTCTCGTGATCACTCTGACGGGTAAGTGCTGTTGTCTAGCCTCCAGAGACGGGGAAAGTCAAAGCAGTGGGAGACCTGCCCACGGCCTGTGGGCCGCTGCAGAGGTGAGGCTTCAGGCCAGGTTCACCTCCTTCCCACTAACTCCCTCTGCCTCCCAGGAGATTAAGAGGGCAAGGAACCTGAAAACCAGAGAACTCAAGGGCAGCCAAGGAGACGCCCCGTAGAAGGCACAGAAGAGGAGCCAGAGGGAAGCACAGTCCTCTTTGTGACACAAGGAGAAGCCGGGGCCCAGAAGGCGAGGGCAAGTGAGCTGCGCACCAGACTCAGAACGCCCACTGGGTGGAACCTGAGTGCAGGTTAAAGCAGGAACCAGGACCAGCGGGAGCCTGAGACGACACCCTGAGGACCACCTGGGGCCCCACGGACGCAGACAGCAGGCTCTTCACGTGAAGCCATGGGTCACAGTCACCAAAGGATGGAGAGATGGGCCTCGGAGACCACCCAGTCTGCCTTCCCCTCGACTGATGGAGAAAACGAGACTCAGGAAGCCCAAGGTCTCGACTGAACAAGGAGCGTGAATGTGAACACATGCTGGAAGGTCTAAGTGCACATGAATTAGGGCGAGGCTGAGGAACCAGCCATCAGACCAAGCTCACTGTAGAAGAAAACAATTAGGAAACCCAAGCCCTGGGGTTCGGGCAGTTTGGGGTGCCAACTGCTAACTACTTGTTGGTTTAGGAAGGCTAGACCACACACACATTCAGCAAAGACTGGCTCCCAAAATTCAGAGATACATTTGCATGCATTCTTGGCTCCAATAAGCCATGTGGACGTATATTTAAAACAAAAGAATTAGCATCTTTCATTCCCAAACTGTGTAGATCGCCCAGCAATGACAATGTATGTCTGAAGACAGCCTTCTTTTACTAATCGCTAGGTGTTCCTCTCTGTCTCCAATGTTTGAGTGTGGCCCATTTGCAGGACCAGAGTTGTAGCTGGAAACATGCTACTGCACACAGCCAGCAGCTGAGGAGTGGATTTGGTTTGTTCTGTTTACTTTGGGGTCGGTGGGAAGGGATGACACTCATTTAAGTTCCTACCTATACTTCAAAGGAAGCTGTAGTAATAACCATAATAATGACAGCTGGCATCACCTAAGTGTTCCAGGTGCTTTATGCTGGATACCTTTAAGCCACACAACAGCACTGTGAGGTGGGTGCTCTTATCCCCACCGACAGATGAAGAAGCCCAATGACAAGGACTTTTGTTTTTTTTTAAAGAGACGGTTGGTTTTTTGTTTTTGTTTTTAGAATGTTGGGGGTAGGAGTTTGTTTATTTATTTATTTATTTATGGCTGTGTTGGGTCTTCATTTCTGTGCAAGGGCTTTCTCTAGTTTTGGCAAGCGGGGGCCACTCTTCATTGCGGTGCACGGGTCTCTCACTATCACGGCCTCTCTTGTTGCGGAGCACAGGCTCCAGTCGCGCAGGCTCAGTTGTGGCTCACGGGCCTAGTTGCTCTGCGGCATGTGGGATCCTCCCAGACCAGGGCTTGAACCCGTGTCCCCTGCATTAGCAGGCGGATTCTCAACCACTGCGCCACCAGGGAAGCCCCCACCAATGACAAGGACTTTGCCCAAGGCCACCCAGCTGGTAAATGGCAGAGCCCGTCCATGCCACCTGCCTGCCCAGTGCCAGGGTGGCAGGTAGAGTTGGGGCTGCAGCTTGTGCTGGCCAGACTGCACGGCAGAGAAAGCCCTGGAGCTGCCCTGTGGTCAGGCGTTACCTCTATCACCCGTTCCTCAGCCTCTCACCGTCACCCTTCTTTTTAAACCGCGCTGCTTTAAACTCACTCTTAGTGAGAGGGCTTCTATGGGAAGGAAGCCAGGATGAAAAAGGACTGAGATGAAAGGGCGGCCAGTGGTGGAGTTCCCCTTCAGCTTTCCTCTTCGAAGCCTCACTTTCAGTAACTTACAAGCTAGGCCTATGTCCCTACCTTCCCCTAACTGTAACGTTGCATTACTGACCCACCTATGTAAGCATGATCGTCATAAACAGCTGACTTTCCTAGGATAATTTCATGATTAACAAAGTTTGTGAAGAGACAAATTAAAGACATATACCATAAATAATATCTATTACATATCAATTACAAATATTTAATATTTCTTACAGAATAACAAATGAACCACAAGAGAAGCAGCAAATCATTACACCAGGGTTCCTACTAACATAAACTAGAGTGAAAGTAGATTTTTAGGAGCACATAATGCTAAAAAATTATCACACTAGGATGAATTTTCTGGTGTTAATGGCATAAGCCAGGGAAATTTAGACAAACATTTTGTAGGTTTCTGGCTATTTTTGATTTTGAAATGTTTGACAATCTCAGAAGGGTTCAAAAAGGAAAGAAAATTTGTCACATTTCAAACCAACATATTGAATCAAGTAAATTAAACTATGATTCTCAAACTGCTCGTATAACTGACAGGCTCAAATGCATTTTAAAAAGGGGTCCGATTCCAGCCCCCGACGGCCGTGAGCATCTCCTCCCTCCCTAGTTGTGCGCCCTGATAGCTACCCACAATCAGCAAACAGGAACAGAGCTATATGCTCCTTTCTAATTTCTAAGCTTTTGTGGCTAAATTACTCAATTCTTAAATATGTGTCGCTCTGAGTTTCACCAGTTATTTTTACCACGCCGCTCGATTGGCATTTACTGCTGAAAAGCAGTAGTTTTCTCTTTCTAAAGAAAACCCTGCCTCAGTCGTAGACAAAAACCAAAAGGGCAGCCCTACTGATAATGATCTAAAGTTAATACAAAAGTAATTAATATTCCAGGACTTCGGCTGGTGTCGTTCATCAAAAAGGATGCCATCCGGGCAGGCGAAGTCATGTGAATACAGGCTTTCGTGTGAGCTCTATTGGGTGAGGCATGAGAACGCAGACGACAAGACACAGCTCATTCTGCATCAGCTCCCTCTGCTAGCAATTACTTTTTTTTTTTTTTGGCATTTTGGGGTTTTTTATTAAGAATTTATTTTTAAGAGCAATGTAAGGTTCACATCAAGATTGGGGGAAATGTACAGCAATTTCCCATATACCTCCTGTCCCCACACATGCATGCTGTCCCCCATTATCAGTATCCCCAACCAGAGTGGGACATTTGGTTCAATTGGTGAACCTTCACTGATGCATCGTAATCTCCCATAGCCCCTAGTTTACATTAAGGCTCACTATTGGTGTACGTTCTGTGAGTTTTGTCAAATGTATAATGACACGTAGCCATCATTATGGTATCAGAGTATTTTCACTTCCTTAAAAATCTTCTGCTTTCCACCTAAATCATCTTCTCTCTCCACCCTCTGCCCTTCAACCTCTAGCAACTACTAAACTTTTAAATTTTCCATAGTTTTGCCTTTTCCAGAAGAATAGCAATTACTTTTGACGAAGGGTGGGGACGGGGGGAAGAACTTTGAAAGCTCTCTGTTACCTTTTCTCCTACTTGGACTTCGAGTTCTTTTAATGTCCGACAGCAATTCATTTCACTCTCACCTCCCCTTAAAGATAACAATTAAAAATCTTTTGTTAAAATGTTTTAACTACATTAATGTTTACATAGGACACACAGAGATCAAAATTATAAGAATTTCTAAGTCACGTATTTTTTAATGCAAGGTCTTTCTTACACACTACCATCTGCCAGAAGCGTGAACTTGGGCCAGTTACTTAGCTTCTCTGTGTCGGGTCCCTCATCTGTAAAATGACATAGCTTCTCCGTGTCTCGGGTGCCTCATCTGTAAAATGACACACGACATCGACTCCTCCTGGGGTGGGGTGGGAATGGAGTGATTACGGCCTTCACACAGAGAGCCCTCATGGAGGCCAGACCCCATCTCATATGACCCTCACTTTCATGGGTTAGCGGCCACCACCATCCCGCTTTCCAGAGGAGGCTGGAGGAGCTGAAGGTCATCGTGGGGAAGCCGAGGCACCGGTTTCAGACCCAGGTGGCCTGGCTTCACGGGCCACGCCTAACCCTCGGCTGTGGCACTGTGTTCTGACCCCTGCGGGCTCCTGCTCGCCCCGCGGTGTGCACTGAGCCCCTCTGCAAAGGGCTTAGGACGGATGTGCGTCTATATCAGCCCCCTGTCTCCATCCGCTTTTATTAACTATTTTTGATTTTGCATTACCTGTGCATCTATAAACTGCTTCAGAGTCTCTCTTTGGAACTAACCATAGGGCTAGCGTGAGGATAAAGGACAACAGAGGCCACTTCAGAGTATTTATCCAGTGCCTCCTACACTCAGGCCTGGGCGTGGTGTCGAGCAGGACACCGTTCCCAGGCTTGAAAAAGCTTAATGCTAGTGACAGTGACAGACTGGAAGTAAGCAATCAAGTAAGTAATGTAAGCTGAAGTAATAACAAGTGCTCTGAAGACAGTAAAGACAGGTGGGGATAGACTGGACACTGGGGTGAGATGGGCCGACTCTCTTGGATGGGGTGGACGACAGGGCATTTGAATAGAGACCCACAAGCTAACAAGCCAGGAGCCACCCTCTCGGAGGAAAAGCTCTCCAGGCAAAGCAAAGGGAACGTGCAACAGCTTGAAGCCCAGAGGTGGCAGGAGCCTGGCACATCCCAGGGCTGCTACTGTGGAGGCCAGGGGGACCAGAGCCCACCAAGCAGGGCCCAGGAACATGGGGTGAGTCCAGAGATGGAGGCTTACACCAGCGCCACAGTGTGGGGGCCATGATGAGGAGTCTGGACTTCACACTGGGGAAGGGGAAGCCACTGGAGCGCTTTAAACAGAAATTAACTTAATTTTACACACGAGGAAACAGGCTCAGAGGGGTTAAGTGCCGAGCCCAAATTAAAGATGAAACCAGGAACCCAGCCTTATGATTCTGTGTTAAATGTAATATATTTAAAATGGTTTTAATTATGTATTGAAGAGATACAAAACACTATTTGTAACATGTTTAAGATTTAAGGAATAAAAATCATACATACCTGACTTTTTACAGCTGTGTGCCCACCATCAGCTGAAGAAATGGAGAAATGCCACTGCCCCAGGGGGCACAGGAGGTCACCCCTCCCAACCTCAGCCCCCTCCCCCCTTCCTCTGCATTTGGTCAAGGCTTCCTCAGCCCCAGTGGCAGCTCCTCTGCCCAGTCTGGCTCCAGTCCTCTTCCCTTCACAGGGAAGTGTGTACCCCAAACTCCATCTCAGTATCTGCCTCAGGGGAGCCCTGTCTACTGTCTGATATTAACTTAGTGATGCCAGCTTTCTTTAGATTAGTATTTATTTGAATAGTATGTCTTTTTTTTTCTTTTTCTTTTTTTTTTTTTTTTTTTGCAGTACGCGGGCCTCTCACTGCTGTGGCCTCTCCCGTTGTGGAGCACAGGCTCCGGACGCGCAGGCTCAGCAGCCATGGCTCACGGGCCCAGCCGCTCTGCGGCACGTGGGATCTTCCCGCACCAGGGCACGAACCCGTGTCCCCTGCATTGGCAGGCAGACTCTCAACCACTGCGCCACCAGGGAAGCCCGAATAGTATGTCTTTTTAAATCCTTTTACTTTTAACCTTTCTATAAAACTATGTTTAGGTTTTTCTCTTAGTGGATTTTACTATCTGTTATCTTTGTCTTTCAAGTGGTATATTTATTAGAATTACTGATATATTCAGGATTTCTATTTGTCCTGCCTATTCTGCTGCTTCTTGCCTTCTTTTGGGTTGATACCATTTTTATCATTCCATTTTTGTGCCTCTATAAGTTTGGGAGTAAACACTCCACTTTTAGACTTGTAGTAATTGCTCTGGAAATTGCAACCAGCATAATTTTCAAAGACTCAAGTTAATCAGAACTTTCGTCTTCCGACTGGACAATGTAGCAACTCCAGAACATTTGACTCCAGTCCCTCCTCTCAATTTATATATTACTACTACCATGTGTTCTAATTCTATCCTATTTTTAAATTCCAGAAGCCATCAGTATTCCCTACAGTCATGAGTATGTCCTGTACTTGCCAGGTGTTCAGCCATCTTCCCTCGGCATCCCTTCTTGCATCATCTCAAACCTTCCACCTGGGATCACTTTCCTTCTACCTAAAGTATACCCTTAGAGTTTCTTTTTCTGGGCCTGTTGGGGGCCAAATCCATTTTTGTTTGAGAATGTCTTTACTTCAATATTTAAAATAGTGAAAGATATTTTCTTTAGATACACAGTTCTAGGGTGGCAGTGATTTTCTTCCAACACATCGTAGTTTTTAATCCACTCTTCACCTGGCTTCCATTGTTACAACTCAGAAGTCACTTTTGAGTAAATGTTGCCCTTTGGCTCCCTTTAAGGTCTCTTGCTCTTTGGGGTTCTGCACCCACCCATTTTAAATCCTTTTTGAGATTTGCCTTCTTGAATCTGCAGGATAGCACTTTTCATCAGTTCTGGACAATCCTCAGCCATTGTTTCTTTGGCTATTACCTGTCCCATCTCTCACTGCTTTCTGTACAGAGCTCCAATTACATCATTTATGTCTCTGTTACATTCTGGCTAATGTTTTCTGACCGATCTTCCAGTTCACTTATTTCTTTAGCTGTGTCTAATACGTTTATTAAATTCATTGAGTTTTAAATTGCTATTGTGAGATATAACCTTTACGCAGTAAAGTACATACAGTACATATGCATAGTTTACTTACAATTAAGGCAAACACCTGTTTAACAATTACTCAAATCAAGAATTAAAGCCAGGGCTTCCCTGGTGGCACAGTGGTTGAGAGTCTGCCTGCCGATGCAGGGGACGTGGGTTCATGCCCCAGTCCGGGAAGATCCCACATGCCGTGGAGCGGCTGGGCCCGTGAGCCATGGCTGCTGAGCCTGCGTGTCCGGAGCCTGTGCTCCGCAACGGGAGAGGCCACAACAGTGAGAGGCCCGCGTACCGCCAAAAAAAAAAAAAAAAAAAAAAGAATTAAAGCCAAACAAAAGAGGCTCCCATTTGCCTTTCTCCAATCATAATATTTCCTCTCCTCCTAGCACTTAAGATATCATTTACTCTTATTTTGTTATAATTTTACCACCTAGGTATGTATCCCTAAACAATACAGTTCAGTTTGTCTGGTTTTGAACTTCACATATGAACAGAAGCATTCATATGTTTCTTCCTCCTTCACTATATTACGTCTGCGAGAGTCATTCAGGTTGCTGACTATACGTGTCGTTTGTTGGCTGTCATTGCTGTTTTTCCATCCACTTATTCAACAAATATATATTAAGCACCCACTATGTGCCAAACATGGTCCTAGGGGCTTGGGATACATCCATAAATAAAACTGATAAAGTTGCCTGCCCTCATGGAACTCACATTCTAGAATGAGAAAATCACATCTGTGTGTTAACCTCATGGGTGTGAGCCGAGTGACCTACAGCTTTATTTGGGGGAGAAGTGCTGCGGACACCGGGGAACCACCAGTCAAAAGCCCTAAGACGGGAGCAACAAGAAGAGGACACAGTGAAGAAAGAGGAGAGCAGAGAGCGCCTGTCAGGGAGGCCAGCCAGGGCACAGAGGGCCCTGTGGGTACCGGGTACCATAGGGTCACTTGCCTTCTGCCGTTTAGCATATCTTTTATGATTTCCTTTAGTCAAGATCTGTAGGAGGTAAACTGTCTCAGTTTTTGTCTGCAATGTCTGTATTTCACCCTCCGTCTTTATTTTTTAAAATGTTCCTCAGTGACTTCTATCATGTCTTTAATCTTCAGAAATTCAAAGAAACCGTCCAAACTGAATTGACCTTTAGAAGCATAGAAATTCAAGATGTTATGCAGAAGGCTTCTTTTCTTTTGTTTGAATCGGTTCCTTTACTGGAGTTCCTTTAGCTGCGTGTTTCTTTGTAGCAAACAAGTTTTCCCCTCCAAATCCTGCTTCTCTTGGCCAAAAGCCTTCTTTCCTCCTTTTTTCTCAACCTACCCAGGCTACCTGCCTAGAGTCAACTTCACATCTGCTCTGTTGACAGATGTTCTACCGCTGTTGCTTGCTTTATCGGCTTGAATTTGTGGTACCTGGCCTGGCCAAGGAATGTTGCAATACATGGTCTTGTGAATGAATGTTTTTTTCAGCCTTGTCAGAGCAATAATAGATCTACTTAGAAACTTTGTGGGAGGAGAGAGGGAGGACATGAAGCCCCGGAAACTTGGACAAATAAAGCTGGTTATGGTCATCAGGTAAGCAAGGGAAGATTTTAGAATAGAAAAAGAGAGGGAAAATTCAATTATCAGATTTGAGACTTGAGGGCAAAGTACATGGTCACAAAATGGCTAATAAGTCAGGGAGAGGAGGGAAATAGGGCATCAGTCTGAATCTGACACAGTCCACAGTCTCCTTTTTATGTGTATTGTTTTTTAACTTCTTAGAATCAGATCCATGCAGTTTCTTTCTTCTTTTACACACTCTTCCATAGTTCAGTTGGCCCTACATGTTGATGTCTGAAATGTGACATTACACAGGAAGGTCGGTTGTGTTCTACCTCATGTCTAAGCCACAGTGAACGATAAGTTCTCACAGGTGACAGCTAGTTGTAATATATGCCACATATGGCTAAAGGTTGATATTTGAATGAAGGAAATATTGATGCTGAATTAAAGAAACCGGATGTAAGTACAGGGAAAAATTCTTTGATTCTTGTTGCTTTGCCTTATAAACACCCTGCATGTATTTGTGAATGAATTTTGTTTCAACATAATTCTCAGGCTCTTCAGTAAGTTCTTCAGAACTCCGTCGTGAATCTTTCTGCATGGTGCTCAGAAAGCTTTCAAAAACTTCTGCTAAGATCTGTTTCGGTTGCTTTGTACGTGGAAGTCTGTAGTTATTCTTCAGGGAGGTAGCATTGTGCTGAGTGCCACACGGATTACCAAAGTAGGAAACACTTTTGGTCCATAAGCAGAACTGTTCGACATGTCCATCAGAAGCAAATCTCAAAGGTTCAATTTACCCATTTTAAATAGAATAATTCCTTGGATGTTTTGGAAGGGTTATTGATGATACTGCCATTATTACAGATGATGTGAGGTCATCCATGGCAGATGCAAGAGGAGTTGCACATTTTGTCCTTACCAGCTCTCATACACTCAGAGGCATAGACTTCTTGACACCATTCCAGGTCCTAAATGACTTCTGATGCAAAACATCCTCTTTAATCTTCATGTTGCTTCCAACTTAATCAACCACTGTAGCACATTCAGTAACTTCCTCATATTAGACAGTTCTGGTGAGGCTGAGATGGCCAGGACAGAACAGACGGCATATCTCTTCTGTGTTGTGTTCATTCTACGTTGTCAAGGGCATCAAGTTTCGGCTGATACAAAATATGACCTCTTGAACCGTATTTCCAGAAGGGAAGTGCTGTGACCACAATAATAAGTCCCCCCACCACCAATTCAGGGAATTTGAGCTGCAAATCTGTCAATGTCCTAAGATTTAGCCCAAGTCTAATGACCAGATAATTCAATGCACAGGCTGCCTCATTTTCATACAAGTCAGTGTAAAGAGAGTATACAAGATCTAGGTGAAAGGTAACCTTGAACACCATAGGCAAAGGTGCCAGATGTGTCTTCCTTTTCCAAATACTCTGATACCAGTGGATGAGCAGATACCATGGCAAGAAGAGGAGAGGCTCTCAGGGGTTCCCACAGAAAAAGTTCTCATCCTTATTCTTACAAACATAGTATAAAGTTCTAGGATGGCAAATATTTTAGCTTCAGTGCATTGAAGACATTTTCCCACAATCTCATACTTTTCATTCTCACTGTTGAGACATCAGTGTCAGTCTAACTGTCACTCTTCTGAAGTCAATTTCCTTTTTCTTCTCACTGCCTTTAATATTTTCTCTTTGATGCTGATGTTCTGCTGTTTTACCATGATATGTCTAGATAGGCATCCCTTTTTATTTATCTGGCTTGAGATTCTAACCCATTACCTTTTCAAATATAATCTCTGTCCTACTCTTTCTCTTACATATCTGGAAATCCAGTAAGAAGTATTGTTGGGCCTTCTCTTCCCACCTCCCATGTCTCTCTTTTTTTTTTTTTTTGGCGGTATGCGGGCCTCTCAGTGTTGTGGCCTCTCCCGCTGCGGAGCACAGGCTCCGGACGTGCAGGCCCAGCGGCCATGGCTCACGGGCCCAGCCGGTCCGTGGCATGTGGGATCCTCCCAGACCGGGGCACGAACCCATGTCCCCTGCATCGGCAGGCAGACTCTCAACCACTGTGCCACCAGGGAAGCCCCTCCCATGTCTCTTATACCTGTTCTCCATGTTTGGTATCTTTCTGTCTTTCTGTGCTGCATTCTGGATAATATCTTCAGATCTATTTTCCACTCCACTAATGCTCTTTTCACTGAATCCACTGTTTTCACCCATCCGCTGAATTTTATTCTATAATGATTGTATCTTTCAATACCAAGAGTTCCATTTTGTACTTCTTCAATTGCCTCTTGTTTTGCAGTCATATATTGAATCCATTCTTTCATTTCTTTAAAGATATTAAAACACTACTTTTAGATTCTGTATCTGATAGTTCCAATATCCCACGTGTTTGGAGATCTGATTCCACTGGATATGATTTCCATTTGTTTGCGGTCCTCATTCTTTGTCTCTTCATATGTTTTCAAGGTTTTTTTGTGTGACACTTTATCTGTGGTTTTCTTTAAGGGCTATGTTGTAGATGTATTCCTCCACAGAAGGGCACACCCAGTCCAGGACCAGTTTTAAGTAAATTCCTAGCCTGAGACTTTTCAGACCACACAGGTAGCATTATTTTAGACACAGATTTTCATGAATTGACTTGTGATTACAATTTTTCCCCTATTCACCCAATGCCAGCGTTGAAACTGGTAGGTTTCCTTGTGCCCTTCTGCCATGCAGGTTTATATTTTGTAGATTATCCTTATAAGAGGGTATAGGGGTCCCAACTGCGCCTGTACTGGTCTTCCCTTAGGTTTCTCCACCTTGGGCAGACCCTGCAGGTTTTGACTCTTGTCCCCTTCACTCCAAATAGCCAACAAAGCTGAAACACAAATTCACCAAGATTTGGCCAATACCTTCAGGGTAAAAACTGGCTTTATAGAAAGCTCCCTTCTCTGGATTCCAATTTTTACTGCATGTTTAGCCTCTGAGAATTACCTTCTTGCCAGCTCAGTAATGTATTAAAATATTTTACCTTTTATCCATCATTTTATTTGTTTTCAGTGGCAGTGTTTTTCATGGAGGTAGCCTACCATAGTACTAGAAAGAGAAGTTTCTATTCACTGTAATTCGTGGTCTTCAACAATACAGAGAATTTAGCTTCATGTGTAAGTCAGAAATCTTTCAAATTTAGTTTAAATATTTAGTCTTTTATGTTTAAGGAAGTAACTTATGATACTTTTCATCTCAAATTATTAGCTTTTCCAACTGTTGAGTTGTAGCATTTCCAACTGTTGAGTTTTTCAGCAAAGAATGTTCAAATTAGATTACTTATTCCACAAATGTGGATGGTTTTAAGTCAAGAGCATGAATATAGAGCCTATAAAATGACCAGTGGTCCTTCTGAATGAGCCTGGAAGTTATCCTAGTTCATCACTTATGGAACATCAACTGATCAGAGCACAAAGAAGTCCCACATCGTGGAGCAGATAATACCTTGTCATTCTTGTTGGAGCTGCTGCACTAATTCTTTTATTTTTTTAATTGTGGTAACAAAAAACCACATAAGTTACCATCTTAACCATTTTTAATATACAGCTCAGTAATATTAATATATTCACACTGTTGTGCAACAGATCTCTGGGACTTGCTCACCTTACAAAACTGAAACTCTACATCCAGTGAACATCAACTCCCCCTCCCTGCTCCACACTGCTGCACTAAGTCTTACACCTCAGCTGCATCCAGGATGGATGCAATCACGAAAGCTGTAATACCAAAATTTGCTAATATTTCAGAACCAAATTTAATTGTTTTATAATTGTTTACACAATTCCTGAGAAAATGAAGCTTACCCATTTAGAGTCAGATAATCTGAGTAAACAATTTTTTTTACTAAAACAATATTTCCTACATCATACACTAGAATCACAGAACTTTACAGCTGATAGAGACATTAAAGTTCAGACTTTAACTCTCTTGTTTTGCACATAAAGCAAATGAGCTTCATGCTCATGCTACAATTATGAAATAAAGAGGAGCTCATACAAAGATCTTTTTAAAATATTTCATTTCTAGCTACCAAAATATTATCACTATCCAATGAAAGACATTAAAAATGTATAAAAACAAATTAAAAATTTGGCATCTTAATACTTCTACTTCAAAGTTAAAATTCCTTATTTCCAGGGAATTCCCTGGCGGTCCAGTGGTTAGGACTCAGCGCTTTCACTGCTGGGGCCTGGGTTCAATCCCTGGTCGGGGTACTAAGATCCCGCAAGCCACATGGCACAGCCAAAAAAAAATAATTTTTATTCCTTATTTCCAAATCTGAAATGCATTGCATATGAAATATGTTAGTCTGGTTCTAATTTGCTATGTTTCCATTTTTAATACAATATTATTTCTCTTATTCTGAAATATATCTCATTTAGACATTAGAATCTTCTCTGAATAAAATTTTTGACTGAGGATTATATCTGTTGACATGATTATCTCTAATGGCCTTGTGTCCTATTTCTTATCATTTCAAGTTTCACATTTGCATATGAGGAAAAAAAAACTTACCTCTTTATAACATTTATATTCAGGTCAATTCCACCAAATCTGGACAGGAATACAAGGTATGGAATGGCACCAGAGCTGGTGAGGGGGATCTAAACCCAAACAAGAAGAATAACAGCCCATTAGAGAACTCAGATCCAAGTAGTGGACAGCACAGCAGGTTTCATGACGTAAGGCAGGACATTCTTAGTGGGATAGGCATTCCAGTAACATTCACAGCTATTCAATCCTGGTGTCTGAGTTGACATGCACCCTTAGCAAACTAAGCACAAGCAGCATGAATGCCAGAATGCCAGTCTGTGCTCAGTTAAAAGCCAACAAGTTGTCTACAAAATTATCTAAAACCTAGGTCTATCTAAAAGATAAGTAAAATTAATAGAAATATATTCTAATATATATTTTACATATGTATATGTATTTTTATATATGTGTATATGTATAAATATATATATCTATTTCCCAAAAGTCTGAGGCCACAGCATAATTAACCCTCTGAGTGTCATGTGTACTTACTGTACATTCATATAATTTCAAGGTAGAAAAAATCATTTTCAAATCTAAAATTCTATAAAGGACATCATTGGGTCAAGTGGGTTAATATGGACTATAGGTTAAATTAAAGTATTATTATCTCAATGTTTAGTTTACTGAAGTTGTTAACTGTACTGTGATTCTGTAAGAGAATAGTTCTTATTCTTAAGGAAATACACACTATAGTATTTAGAATTAAAGAACCATTAATATAAGCAACATCCTCTTAAACGGTCCAGAAAAAAATTATGTACACATTGTGTATTTCGTATATATTATTTGCACATATGTATGAATGAAAGATCACGGGAGAAGCAAACGAGGCTAAATGTTCACAGCTGTCAAATCTGGGTAAAGGGTATATGGCTACTGTTTGTACCACTCTTATCCTTACAAATTTTCTGGAGGTTTGAAATTACTTTTAAATAAAATGTCAAAATTTTTTTTTATTAGTTTCTGCTTTACAACAAAGTGAATCAGTCATACATATACATCTGTTCCCACATCCCTTCCCTCATGCATCTCCCTCCCTCCCACCCTCCCCTCCTCAAAATTTTTTTAAAGTGAAAATAATTATTTCCCCCCAAAAAAGCATTATGAAATTAAAATTAAAATAAATATATAATCAATATAAATATATTTTATTAAGCTTCATGCAAATACACAAAGTACAATTTCCCATACAGGTGAATGGCTCCCAAGCCTATACAACCAAGTTTGATATTTACTTAGTCCTTAAAATTCCAGCCTCAAAGCCTAGCACGGTTATCTCAGTCTTCCCCAAAGGACAAATTTCTCCTTGCTATTAAAAACATATATAACTAGGAAATGGGCCCAGAGGGAGAGTGGCTCACAGGGTAGGCCTTTGTGAAGGCTTTTGCTAGAAAGGACACCCAGGACTGGGATTTCTGATAGGGTATTTTTTACTAGATATAATTTGGGTAGACGCTTCAAAGGTTCCCTAGTTTTACAGAAGAAGGGCAAGAACAGATTAAACGTGCTGTTTCCCAGACTGGATGCCCTCCTAGTCTTGGTAGTGATAAGAGTTAACATGGAAGGGAAGAAACTTACATTTGCAGAGCTCAAACTTTATAAATGGGTACAAGCACTGCTCTTGGTTTTAACTCATTTAGCCCCAAACTACCTTCTGAGGAGGGTGAAATTTTCCATATTTCACAGAGCAGAAGTGTGACCTCCCTGCAATGGCACTGCTATTAAGTCATTTAGTCACAGAAATCTGTGACTCCAGAGCCCAAGTTCATCTCACTACACTAACCACCCTTAAAATCCATCAATCTATTGAAGCTGGGACCTCCCTGGTAGCACAGTGGTTAAGAATCCACCTGCTAATGCAGGAGACACGGGTTTGATCCCTGGTCCAGGAAGATCCCACATGCCGTGGAGCAACTAAGCCTGTTCACCACAACTACTGAACCTGCACTCTAGAGCCTACGAGCCACAAGTACTGAGCCCGCATGCTGCAACTACTGAAGCCCGTGCATCTAGAGCCCGTGCTCCGCAACAAGAGAAGCCACCGCAAAGAGAAGCCCGCACACCACAATGAAGAGTAGCCCCCGCTAGCTGCAACTAGAGAAAGCCTGGGTGCAGCAACTAAGACCCAACGCAGCCCAAAATAAATAATAAATAAATAAATAAAAATTAAAAAAAATCTATTGAAGCTTTTGTCACATTTCATATTGCTACTTATGGTCTAATGCAAATTCTAATGTGGCAGATACACATTTGCAATGACTGGTCTCCAAAACTAAGCGCTTAGACAACCCAAATCACCTCTCCAGTATTTGCTATTCTGGCAAAAATGTTGGAGCATGAAAACCGTCCACTGATGAATCACTGAAAGCAATTCTTAGACTGGGGCTGGGGGAGTGTAGTTTGCAAATCCACATCCAGTATGTTGATAAGTACCTTCAAAGACTTCTCTTTCCCCAACCCAGCACAACCACCAGGATCAGAACGGAACTTAGTTCTCCTTCTCTGGAATCTATTTACCAATTCAACTTCTTTTAAAATGTTTCTATTAATATTCAGAGACTGAAGCCACATTTTTTTATTGTATGTTTAAAAAAATTTTTTTTACATCTTTATTAGAGTATAACTGCTTTACAATGGTGCGTTAGTTTCTGCTTTATAACAAAGTGAATCAGTGATACATATACATATGTTCCCATATCTCTTCCCTCTTGCGTCTCCCTCCCTCCCACCCCCTCTAGGTGGTCGCAAACCACCTAGCTGATGTCCCTGTGCTATGCGGCTGCTTCCCACTAGCTATCTATTTTACGTTTGGTAGGGTATATATGTCCATGCCACTCTCTCACTTTGTCACAGCTTACCCTTCCCCCTCCCCATATTCTCAAGTCCATGCTCTAGTAGGTCTGTGTCTTTATTCCTGTCTTACCCCTAGGTACTTCATGACCTTTTATTTTTTTTTCTTAGATTCCATATGTATGTGTTAGCATACGGTATTTGTTTTTCTCTTTCTGACTTACTTCACTCTGTATGACAGACTCTAGGTCCATCCACCTCACTACAAATAACTCAATTTCGTTTCTTTTTATGGCCAAATAATATTCCATTGTATATATATACAATTTCATTTCTTTTTATGGCTGAGTAATATTCCATTGTATATATATACCACATCTTCTTTATCCATTCATCTGTCGATGGACACTAAGGTTGCTACCATGTCCTGGCTATTGTAAACAGAGCTGCAATAAACATTGTGGTACATGACTCTTTTTGAATTATGGTTTTCTCAGGGTATATGCCCAGTAGTGGGATTGCTGGGTCGTATGGTAGTTCTATTTGTAGTTTTTTGTTTTGGTTTTTTTGGGGTTTTTTTTGCGGTACGCGGGCCTCTCACTGTTGTGGCCTCTCCCGTTGCGGAGAACAGGCTCCGGACGCGCAGGCTCAGCGGCCATGGCTCACAGGCCTAGCCACTCCACGGCATGTGGGATCTTCCCAGACCGGGGCATGAACCCGTGTCTCCTGCATCGGCAGGCAGACTCTCAACCACTGCGCCACCAGGGAAGCCCCTCATTGTAGTTTTGATTTGCATTTCTCTAATGATTAATGATGTTGAGCGTTCTTTCATGTGCTTGTTGGCAATCTGTATATCTTCTTTGGAGAAATGTCTATTTAGGTCTTCTGCCCATTTTTGGATTGGGTTATTTGTTTTTCTGTTATTGAGCTGCATGAGCTGCTTGTAAATTTTGGAGATTAATCCTTTGTCAGTTGCTTCATTTGCAAATATTTTCTCCCATTCTGAGGGCTGTCTTTTGGTCTTGTTTATGGTTTCCTTTGCTGTGCAAAAGCTTTTAAGTTTCATTAGGTCCGGTTTATTTATTTTTGTTTTTATTTCCATTTCTCTAGGAGGTGGGTCAAAAAGGATCTTCCTGTGATTTATGTCATAGAGCATTCTGCCTATGTTTTCCTCTAAGAGTTTGATAGTGTCTGGCCTTACATTTAGGTCTTTAATCCATTTTGAGTTTATTTTTGTGTATAGTGTTAGGGAGTGTTCTAATTTCATACTTTTACATGTACCTGTCCAGTTTTCCAAGCACCACTTATTGAAGAGGCTGTCTTTTCTCCACTGTATATTCTTGCCTCCTTTATCAAGATAAGGTGACCATATGTGTGTAGGTTTATCTCTGGGCTTTCTATCCTGTTCCATTGATCTATCTTTCTGTTTTTGTGCCAGTACCATACTGTCTTGATTACTGTAGCTTTGTAGTATATTGTGAAGTCAGGGAGCCTGATTCCTCCAGCTCCATTTTTCGTTCTCAAGATTGCTTTGGCTATTCACGGTCTTTTGTGTTTCCATACAAATTGTGAAATTTTTTGTTCTAGTTCTGTGAAAAATGCCATTGGTAGTTTGATAGGGATTGCATTGAATCTGTAGATTGCTTTGGGTAGTAGAGTCATTTTCACAATGTTGATTCTTCCAATTCAAGAACATGGTATATCTCTCCATCTATTTGTATCATCTTTAGATATTTTATTCTTTTTGTTGCAATGGTAAATGGGAGTGTTTTCTTAATTTCACTTTCAGATTTTTCATCATTAGTGTAAAAGAATGCCAGAGATTTCTGTGCATTAATTTTGTATCCTGCTACTTTACCAAATTCATTGATTAGCTCTAGTAGTTTTCTGGTAGCACCTTTAGGATACTCTATGTATAGTATCATGTCATCTGCAAACAGTGACAGCTTTACTTCTTCTTTTACAATTTGGATTCCTTTTATTTCTTTTTCTTCTCTGATTGCTGTGGCTAAAACTTCCAAAACTATGTTGAATAAGAGTGGTGAGAGTGGACAACCTTGTCTTGTTCCTGATCTTAGTGGAAATGCTTTCAGTTTCTCTGGAATCTATTTACCAATTCAACCTCTTTTAAAATATTTATATTAATATTCAGAGACTGAAGCCACATTTTTTAAAAACTCATTTTACTATTAATGTAACTAAGGTATAGGGCAGGTTACGAGCAATGCCTCCTCATCACTCTTGCCCTGATCAATCATCAAAACACCCTGACGTTCAAACATTCTTGACATGGTTCTTGAAATAAAATTAAAGCTAAAGTAAATTCACTATAACTGGAAAATTCTTTCCTAATTTTAAGGGTGAGATTCCCATGAAATATTTTACCTGTTTTATATATTTCCAGTTAAGCTTGTATTAACTATTGAAAAAGAAAGTTTGTATCACCACCTGGATTAGTCATGAAAAGATCTAGAAAAGGGACACACACTGTGAACTCCAGGGATTAGGAAGAGACCCCCTGCCCTTCATTCCCAATGAAATTGGCCTCCTGAAAAGGCACCACACTGCAGTCTCCTTGGTTTATACAGGAGGGGGTCACAGGAGCTCAAGGTTCTAGAAAAATGTCCTGATTATAAGATAGACTATCAGAACCTGTTTTTAAAGTCTCTGAAGTTCTACAGTTCTCAGTGACTTCTTTTAAAAACAGATGTAGCTTTTAAAAAACGGATACACATTTCACATTTTCTGTACTTTTCCTATTCCTGCACAGCTGATTAGCTTGGGAAGGCTGTCAAAATTTTAAATTAAGATTAGATCATGAATATAGGGAGACATCAGCAGGAAATAATATTTTAACTTTCCATTTGGTATAAAGAAAGGAACAGTTAAATCAAGGTTATGAGGAAACATGTGATATTTGTGAGGACAAAGGTTCTTTAAAAGCAAGAGAACATTACCATATGACACAGCAATTCCACTCCTAGGTATGTACCCAAGAGAAGTGAAAACATATGTCCACATAAAAATTTGTACATGAAATTTCACAGCAGCATTGTTCACAAAAGCCAAAAAGTGAAAATAACCCAAAGATCCATCAACTAATGATAAAGTACAGTGTATCCATGCAGTGGAATATTATTCAGCCATAATGAAGAATGAAATACTGATTCATGCTATAACATGGATGCTTACTTAGCATAACTAAACATTATGCTTAGTGAAAGGAGCCAGTTACAAAAGATCATATATTATATTATTCCATTTTATGAACTCTCCAGAATAGGCAATCTATTGTGACTTAGGGTATCAATAGATTAATGGATGTCAGGGATTAGGGGAAGGGGAGTGGGGAGTGACTGCTAATGAATATAAAGTTTCTTTTGGGGGTGCTAAAATGTTCTGGAATTAGATGGTGGTGATGGTTGCACAACTCTGTGAATATATGAAAAACCAGGAACTTGTCCACTTTTAAATGGTGAATTTTATGATATGTAAATTATATCTTTATAAAGCTTTTATTTAAAATGCAGATACAATAAAAGGTGATATGTAAAAGAATCTATATATACTATTTGTGAAATTCTGGAAGTGAATAAAGGGGATACATTTTTTAAAAGAAGAAGAGAAAAGCTCTTCATCATTCCTCCCCTTCCCTCCTTCCCTGTCTGTTCCCTCACAATTCAGTCCTACAGTCATTAGATGGGGCAGACAAAAGTGGCGTCTGCAACATGGGGGAGCCGTGCTCCACAGCAGGGTTGGAGGAAGAGGGCATCCACCTGGGGGTGGAGGTGCTGGACATGGGAGATGAGTCACATGCCAGGGAGGCTGATCAAATAAGTGAATATACACAGAACACAGAAGCCAAGTGGCTCATTGTCTGAAATGGTAGTTACAAACATAGAAAGTGAGAAAATTACGATGAACCCTGAGGTACTGGGCTAGAATTGGCGGTATTGGTGTGAACTCACAGTTTTCAATATATAGATTGATATAGAAATACATGTAGATGTAAATATATGTAAATGTGTATATATGTTTATATATGGAATATATCCCCTAGGGCTCTGCCCACTTAGAGGGCCTGGAGCAAAAAGCAGCTCTGGTATACTCAGATCCCAGATTCTGGATACTTTGTTCCATTAAAAGGAACCAGAGCTCTTTGGAGAAATGGATGATTCTGGGACCGAGGCAATAAAAGTACAGATGAGTTTATAATATCTTGTATCAGAAAGTAAGGAAGTGCTCAAAGAATGATGGGGACATGTCAAAAGGACACAGAAACCAGCATGAAGGGGCTCCTACTGGCTATATTAGGGCCAACTGAAACATCAAAATAAATAATGAAAATAATGGATCATAACCCACTTCATAAAACAGGAAATCTTGAGTCCCTGCAAACATATAAACAATAAATGAATATACGAAAGTTTGGTGAGGAATGGCATATCTACATAGTTTCAAAGTTTCTCCCACAAAATGCTTATTAATTACAAAGTAGATAAAGAGCACTCCACCAGGAAAAAGACAGATGGGTCTGATAGATTCCACCTTAATCAAGTGACTGCAGTGAACATCAGCAGTAATGGGACAGACTGAAATCACCTGTAAGCTAATAAAAGCGTTGAGAAGAGCACAGCATCATTTCTGTGACATTCCTGCCAAAGATGCAAGCCTGAATCTAGTCATCAGGAAACATCTGATAACTCAAGTCAGGGACACTCTACAAAATAACAGGTCTGCAATCTTCAAAGTGTTATGGTCTTCAAGACTAAGGAAAGACTGAAGAAGTGTTCTAGACTGTAGGAGACTTGCCAAACGCACTGCATGATTGTGACCTGGGGCCTGGGGCTGAGATGGCTGAAATGAGTTGGCATTACTATCCTTACCACGATGGCTGGATTGTGGGTATATAAAACAGGGCTCTGGTTTTAAGGAAACATACACTGAAATATCTGAGGTAATGGAGCAGCTTACCCCCAAATGGTTTACGAAAGAGAAAATTGTTCTTTGCACTATACTTCCAACTTGTCTGTGACTTTGTGATTGCTTTTTAAAAAACAATAAAGCAGAAGAACTTCTGGCAGAGAAAGCTCTCAAAAGACTAACCTCCCAGAGACAACATCCATAAACTCTGTCAAAATACAAAAAATAGCTATCTAAAGGTTCTGAAGAGTGAAAGAAGGCAGGCAGATTTTGGAGGAACTTAAAACTTTAGAAGAAGGGACAAGTACGGAGGGAGTTTCCTGTTCTCAGTGGCTTTGAACCTAAGATCAGGCCACAGTCAGTGCCCAGCACAAAGCAGGTAAACTCCGCCCCCTAAAAAAACCCACTGTCTTTCTGGCCTGAAGAGCCAGCACACTGAACCCAAAGCAACCACACCCGTTAAAAATGTAACAGGAACCTGAAAGAGGAGGAGCACCACCTTCTGTGTATGCACTCTGTCCACATTTCCAGCTGGTGCTTGAACCACGTGTGTGTAGGTCAGACTCAAGAGTCCCAGCAAAAGACCGAAAAGCTGAAGCAAGATATGAACGACAGGGCTTCCCTGGTGGCGCAGTGGTTGAGTGTCCGCCTGCCGATGCAGGGGACACGGGTTCGTGCCCCTGTCCAGGAAGATCCCACATGCCGCGGAGCGGCTAGGCCCATGAGCCATGGCCACTGAGCCTGCGCATCCGGAGCCTGTGCTCCACAACAGGAGAGGCCACAACAGTGAGAGGCCCGCGTACCGCAAAAAAAAAAAAAAAAAAAAAAAAAAAGATGTGAGCGACTGCCCACTGCAGGTGAGGGAGAATTTGCAAGTTAATTGCCTATCAAAGCAAAAGTATCAAAAGTCTCAGAGGAATATAACAGAATCCAGAGTCTCCACAGCACAGCATTCATGACGTTTAGCACTGCACTGTTTAATGAACAGCCAGAGCCATATGTGACTCCTGAGCACTGGAAACGTGGCTAGGGTAACTGATGAACTGAACTGTTTGTTAAATTTAATGTTAATTTAAATTCTAAAACTAACTTCGCTTTGGGAAAACTTTTAAGTTTGGAATGACCGGGTATATGAATCTAATATTTCAACAGCAAATTTTATGAAATCTAAATACAGATAAAGTATTTCCAATGGAAATTTAGTGTCAGCATTGAGGTCTTCTGTAAGTGTAAAGTACATACCAGGCTCTGTAGACTTAGTACACAGAAAAGAATGTAAAATATCTTATTACCAATTTTAAATAGTGATTACATGTTGAAATGAGATAATATTTTAGATATATTTATTTGGTCAAATAAAAATATTATTAAAATTAATTTCACCTATTTCTTTTTATTTTTGTAATGTAGCTACTAGAAAATTTAAAATTACTTATGTGACACATTATATTTCTATTGAATAGCACTAGTCTGGGATATTATCCAAATATGCTCAAAAATGAAGAACCAGAGAAATGTGACCCTTCTCAAAGGAAAAAAAATCAAAGCAGGCCAACCCTGAGATGATCCAGATGTTAGAATTACCAGCTAAGGACTTTTAAGCAGCTATTTAAACTACGCTCAATGTAGTCAAAGAAATATGCTCATAATTTAAAGAAAAACCAAGAAATCTAAGCAGATAAATAGAAATTATAAAAAAGAACCAAATGAAAATTCTAGAACTGAAAAATATAATGTCTAAAATTAAAAATTCACTGAATGGACTTCATAGCAGAACGGAGATGCTAAGAAAGAGTCAGTGAATTTGAAGACACATCAATGGAAATTATGCAATCCGAAAGATAGACAGGAAAAATATTTTATAACATGAACAGAGCCTCAGGGGTCTGGAGGACAATACCAAAATGTCCGAGAGAGCAGAGGAAGAGGTAGAAAAAAATATTTGAAGAAATAATAGCTGAAAACTGTCTGATTGCTCTACATTGGGTTGAGCATACAGTAGATGCTCAATAACCACTTCAGGTAAGAACAAACGCAAATACTAAGTTTCAAAGTACATGTTGGACTTCCGGGTAAGATGGCGGAAGAGTAAGACGCGGAGATCACCGTCCTCCCCACGGATACACCAGAAATACAGCTACACGTGGAACAACTCCTACAGAACACCTACTGAACGCTGGCAGAAGACCCCAGACCTCCCAAAAGGCAAGAAACTCCCCACATACCTGGGTAGGGCAAAGCGGAGAGATTCCCGCACAGAGGATCGGTGCTGAGCGGCACTCACCAGCCCGAGAGGCTTGTCTGCTCGCCCCGGCGGCGCTGGAAGCTGAGGCTCGGGCTTCGGTCAGAGCGCAGGGAGAGGACTGGGGCTGGCGGCGAGAACTCAGCCGGAAGGGGGCTAATGAGCCACAGCTAGCCGGCAGGGAGTCCGGAAAAACTCTGGAGCTGCCGAAGAGGCAAGAGACTTTTTCTTCCCTCTTGGTTTCCTGGTGCACGAGGAGAGGGGATTAAGAGCGCTGCTTAAAGGGGCTCCACAGACGGGCGCGAGTCACGACTGAAAGCGCGGAGCCCAGTGACGGGCGTGGGATGCGGGGGCTGCTGCTGCCGCCGCCAAGAAGCCTGTGTGCGAGCGCAGGTCACTGTCCACACCGCCCTTCCGGGAGCCTGTGCAGCCCGCCACTGCCGGGGTCCCGGGATCCAGGGGCGGCTTCCCTGGGAGAACGCACGGCGCGCCTCGGGCTGGTGCAACGTCACGCCGACCTCTGCCGCTGCAGGCTCGCCCCGCACTCCGTGCCCCTCCCTCCCGCCCGGCCTGAGTGAGCCAGAGTCCCCGAAGCGGCTGCTCCTTTAACCCTGTCCTGTCTGAGCGAAGAACAGACGCCCTCCGGCGACCTACACGCAGAGGCGGGGCCAAATCCAAAGCTGAGACCCAGGAGCTGTGAGAACAAAGAAGAGAAAGGGAAACCTCTCCCAGCAGCCTCAGAAGCAGCGGATTAAAGCTCCACAATCAACTTGATGTACCCTGCATCTGTGGAATACATGAATGGACAACAAATCATCCCAAATTGAGGAGCCAGGAGTCAGTGCTGTGCCTCTGAGGTGGGAGAGCCAACTTCAGGACACTGGTCCACAAGAGACCTCCCAGCTCCACATAATATCAAACGGCGAAAATCTTCCAGAGATCTCCATCTCAACACCAGCACCCAGCTTCACTCAACGACCAGCAAGCTACAGTGCTGGACACCCTATGCCAAACAACTAGCAAGACAGGAACACAAGGCCACCCATTAGCAGAGAGGTGGCCTAAAATCATAAAAAGTCCACAGACACCCCAAAACACACCACCAGACGTGGACCTGCCCACCAGAAAGACAAGATCCAGCCTCACCCACCAGAACACAGGCACTAGTCCCCTCCACCAGGAAGCCTACACAACCCACTAAACCAACCTTAGCCACTGGGGACAGACACCAAAAACAACGGGAACTACGAACCTGCAGCCTGCAAAAAGGAGACCCCAAACACAGTAACATAAGCAAAATGAGAAGACAGAAAAACACACAGCAGGAGAAGGAGCAAGATAAAAACCCACCAGACCTAACAAATGAAGAGGTAATAGGCAGTCTACCTGAAAAAGAATTCAGAATAATGATGGTAAAGATGATCCAAGATTCTATTTCCCAGATCCAAAATCTTGGAAAGAGAATAGACAAAATGCAAGAAACAGTTAACAAGGACCTAGAAGAACTAAAGATGAATCAAGCATCGATTAAAAACACAATAAATGAAATAAAAAATACTCTAGATGGGATCAATAGCAGAATAACTGAGGCAGAAGAACGGATAAGTGAGGTGGAAGATAAAATAGTGGAAATAACTGCTGCAGAGCAAAATAAAGAAAAAAGAATGAAAAGAACAGAGGACAGTCTCAGAGACCTCTGGGACAACATTAAACGCACCAACATTCGAATTATAGGGGTTCCAGAAGAAGAAGAGAAAAAGAAAGGGACTGAGAAAATATTTGAAGAGATTATAGTTGAAAACTTCCCTAATATGGTAAAGGAAATAGTTAATCAAGTCCAGGAGGCACAGAGAGTCCCATACAGAATAAATCCAAGGAGAAATACGCCAAGACACATATTAATCAAACTGTCAAAAATTAAACACAAAGAAATCATATTAAAAGCAGCAAGGGAAAAACAACAAATAACACACAAGGGAATCCCCATCAGGATAACAGCTGATCTCTCAGCAGAAACTCTACAAGCCAGAAGGGAGTGGCAGGACATAATTAAAGTGATGAAGGAGAAAAACCTGCAACCAAGATTACTCTACCCAGTAAGGATCTCATTCAGATTTGATGGAGAAATTAAAACGTTTACAGACAAGCAAAAGCTGAGAGAGTTCAGCACCACCAAACCAGCTTTACAACAAATGCTAAAGGAACTTCTCTAGGCAAGAAACACAACAGAAGGAAAAGACCTACAATAACAAACCCAAAACAATTAAGAAAATGGGAATAGGAACATACATATCGATAATTACCTTAAATGTAAATGGACTAAATGCTCCCACCAAAAGACACAGATTGGCTGAATGGATACAAAAACAAGACCCATATATATGCTGTCTACAAGAGACCCACTTCAGACCTAGAGACACATACAGACTAAAAGTAAGGGGATGGAAAAAGATATTCCATGCAAATGGAAACCAAAAGAAAGCTGGAGTAGCAATTCTCATATCAGACAAAATAGACTTTAAAATAAAGACTACTAGAAGAGACAAAGAAGGACACTACATAATGATCAAGGGATCGATCCAAGAAGAAGATATAACAATTGTAAATATTTATGCACCAAACATAGGAGCACCTCAATACATAAGGCAAATAGTAACAGCCATAAAAGGAGAAATCGACAGTAACACAATCATAGTAGGGGACTTTAACACCCCACTTTCACCAATGGACAGATCATCCAAAATGAAAATAAATAAGGAAACACAAGCTTTAAATGATACATTAAACAAGATGGACTTAATTGATATTTATAGGACATTCCATCCAAAAACAACAGAATACACATTTTTCTCAAGTGCTCATGGAACATTCTCCAGGATAGATCATATCTTGGGTCACAAATCAAGCCTTGGTAAACTTAAGAAAATTGAAATTGTATCAAGTATCTTTTCCGACCACAATGCTATGAGACTAGATATCAATTACAGGAAAAGAGCTGTAAAAAATACAAACACATGGAGGCTAAACAATACACTACTTAATAACAAAGTGATCACTGAAGAAATCAAAGGGGAAATTAAAAAATACCTAGAAACAAATGACAATGGAGACACGACGACCCAAAACCTATGGGATGCAGCAAAAGCAGTTCTAAGAGGGAAGTTTATAGCAATACAGTCCCACCTTAAGAAACAGGAAACATCTCGAATAAACAACCTAACCTTGCACCTAAAGCAATTAGAGAAAGAAGAACAAAAACATCCCAAAGTTAGCAGAAGGAAAGAAATCATAAAAATCAGATCAGAAATAAATGAAAAAGAAATGAAGGAAACGATAGCAAAGATCAATAAAACTAAAAGCTGGTTCTTTGAGAAGATAAACAAAATTGATAAACCATTAGCCAGACTCATCAAGAAAAAAAGGAAGAAGACTCAAATCAATAGAATTAGAAATGAAAAAGGAGAAGTAACAACTGACACTGCAGAAATACAAAAAGATCATGAGAGATTACTACAAGCAACTCTATGCCAATAAAATGGACAACCTGGAAGAAATAGACAAATTCTTAGAAATGCACAACCTGCCAAGACTGAATCAGGAAGAAATAGAAAATATGAACAGACCAATCACAAGCACTGAAATTGAAACTGTGATAAAAAATCTTCCAACAAACAAAAGCCCAGGACCAGATGGCTTCACAGGTGAATTCTATCAAGCATTTAGAGAAGAGCTAACACCTATCCTTCTCAAACTCTTCCAAAATATAGCAGAGGGAGGAACACTCCCAAACTCATTCTACGAGGCCACCATCACCTTGATACCAAAACCAGACAAGGATGTCACAAAGAAAGAAAACTACAGGCCAATATCACTGATGAACATAGATGCAAAAATCCTCAACAAAATACTAGCAAACAGAATCCAACAGCACATTAAAAGGATCATACACCATGATCAAGTGGGGTTTATTCCAGGAATGCAAGGATTCTTCAATATGCGCAAATCAGTCAACGTGATACACCATATTAACAAATTGAAGGAGAAAAACCATATGATCATCTCAATAGATGCAGAGAAAGCTTTCGACAAAATTCAACACCGATTTATGATAAAAACCCTGCAGAAAGTAGGCATAGAGGGAACTTTCCTCAACATAATAAAGGCCATATATGACAAACCCACAGCCAGCATCATCCTCAATGGTGAAAAACTGAAACCATTTCCACTAAGATCAGGAACAAGACAAGGTTGCCCACTCTCACCACTCTTATTCAACATAGTTTTGGAAGTTTTAGCCACAGCAATCAGAGAAGAAAAGGAAATAAAAGGAATCCAAATTGGAAAAGAAGAAGTAAAGCTGTCACTGTTTGCAGATGACATGATACTATACATAGAGAATCCTAAAGATGCTACCAGAAAACTAATAGAGCTAATCAATGAATTTGGTAAAGTTGCAGGATACAAAATTAATGCACAGAAATCTCTGGCATTCCTATATACTAATGATGAAAAATCTGAAAGTGAAATCAAGGAAACACTCCCATTTACCATTGCAACAAAAAGAATAAAATATCTAGGAATAAACCTACCTAAGGAGACAAAAGACCTATATGCAGAAAATTATAAGACACTGATGAAAGAAATTAAAGATGATACAAATAGATGGAGAGATGTACCATGTTCTTGGACTGGAAGAATCAACATTGTGAAAATGACTCTACTACCCAAAGCAAACTACAGATTCAATGCAATCCCTATCAAACTACCACTGGCATTTTTCACAGAACTAGAGCAAAAAATTTCACAATTTGTATGGAAACACAAAAGGCCCCGAATAGCCAAAGCAATCTTGAGAACGAAAAATGGAGCTGGAGGAATCAGGCTCCCTGACTTCTGACTATACTACAAAGCTACAGTAATCAAGACAGTATGGTACTGGCACAAAAACAGAAAGATAGATCAATGGAACAGGATAGAAAGCCCAGAGATCAACCCACGGACATATGGTCACCTTATCTTTGATAAAGGAGGCAGGAATGTACAGTGGAGAAAGGACAATCTCTTCAATAAGTGGTGCTGGGAAAACTGGATAGGGACATGTAAAAGTATGAGATTAGATCACTCCCTAACACCATACACAAAAATAAGCTCAAAATGGATTAAAGACCTAAATGTAAGGCCAGACACTATCAAACTCTTAGAGGAAAACATAGGCAGAACACTCTATGACATAAATCACAGCAAGATCCTTTTTGACCCACCTCCTAGAGAAATGGAAATAAAGACAAAAATAAACACATGGGACCTAATGAAACTTAAAAGCTTTTGCACAGCAAAGGAAACCATAAACAAGACCAAAAGACAACCCTCAGAATGGGAGAAAATATTCGTAAATGAAGCAACTGACAAAGGATTAATCTCCAAAATTTATAAGCAGCTCATGCAGCTCAATAACAAAAAAACAAACAACCCAATTCAAAAATGGGCAGAAGACCTAAACAGACATTTCTCCACAGAAGATATACAGACTGCCAACAAACACATGAAAGGATGCTCAACATCTTTGCTCATTAGAGAAATGCAAATCAAAACTACAATGAGATATCATCTCACACCAGTCAGAATGGCCATCATCAAAAAATCCAGAAACAATAAATGCTGGAGAGGGTGTGGAAAAAAAGGAACACTCTTGCACTGCTGGTGGGAATGTGAATTGGTACAGCCACTATGGAGAACGGTATGGAGGTTCCTTAAAAAACTACAAATAGAGCTACCATATGACCCAGCAATCCCACTACTGGGCATATACCCTGAGAAAACCATAATTCAAAAAGAGACATGTACCAAAATGTTCATAGCAGCCCTATTTATAATAGCTCGGAGATGGAAACAACCTAAGTGTCCATCATCGGATGAATGGGTAAAGAAGATGTGGCACATATATACAATGGAATATTACTCAGCCATAAAAAGAAATGAAATTGAGCTATTTGTAATGAGGTGGATGGACCTAGAGTCTGTCATACAGAGTGAAGTAAGTCAGAAAGAGAAAGACAAATACTGTATGCTGACACATATATATGGAATTTAAGAAAAAAAATGTCATGAAGAACATAGGGGTAAGACAGGAATAAAGACACAGACCTACTAGAGAATGGACTTGAGGATATGGGGAGGGGGAAGGGTAAGCTGTGACAAAGTGAAAGAGCGGCATGGACATATATACACTACCAAACGTAAGGTAGATAGCTAGTGGGAAGCAGCCGCATAGCACAGGGAGATCAGCTCGGTGCTTTGTGACCGCCTGGAGGGGTGGGATAGGGAGGGTGGGAGGGAGACGCAAAAGGGAGGGGATATGGGAACATATGTATATGTATAACTGATTAAATTTGTTATAAAGCAAAAAATAAAAAAATATATATATACAAAGTACATGTTGACCAAATACTCTTTATATGGAAGCCTTAAAAAGTAAACTAATATGACTATAATAGTGCTACACACAAAATATGACCCAAGCACATGATAATTGTCCCAAAGCTGCCAGAATTTAACTGATTTGTGACAAACAAAACTCTATTTGGGACAGTGGGGAAAAGCCAGACGAGGTTACATGCTCCTGTAATATACTGCATCCTCTCCTCCATAATGGGTGATTCTGAGTCTTTTTTGCACTGTACCTGAGCCAGCACATCTTGAAACTGCTCTCTCGTGAGAGGCAGCAGGAAGGTTGTGATGACTCTTCGCAGTTCATTCTTTGTCACCGTCATGTTGTTACTGATGTCGAGCAGGTGAAAGGCTTTCTTCAACTCATCTCCTTTATCAGTAATTTTTTGAAATAAAATCCGTTTAACATCTAAGGACGACAGTATTGGATTTGCAACAGCTGTGGCTATAAAAGAGAGACAGCTATTTATTAAACGCTCTCAAAGCTAAGACAATAAACAGCATTTCACTGTGTACTAGAATCCAACAAACTTCTGAACAGTATTTCTTCTACTATATCTAGGTTTACAAGTAGATGACCCGCAATTGCAAATCTGCAGTCATTTGTTGCACCTCTGAAATTTACATTTCAATCAATATAAAATAATAGTAGTAACATTAGGGAAAAAAAGCGAAGATAATCTTCCCTATAAAGGACCTATGTCACTACAAGTGAAAAACATGGATACTGAAATAAAACTTAGTTAAGAATCAATTTTATCTCAAATAAACCTTCAAAATATTATATTCACTTTTCGGGCTTCCCTGGTGGTGCAGTGGTTGAGAGTCTGCCTGCCAATGCAGGGGACATGGGTTCGAGCCCTGGTCTGGGAGGATCCCACATGCCGCGGAGCGGCTGGCCCCGTGAGCCACAATTACTGAGCCTGCGCGTCTGGAGCCTGTGCTCTGCAACAAGGGAGGCCGCGATGATGAGAGGCCCGCGCACCGTGATGAGGAGTGGCCCCCACTTGCCGCAACTAGAGGAAGCCCTCACACAGAAACGAAGACCCAACACAGCCATAAATAAATAAATAAAACTAAAAAAAAAAACCAAATTGTTAAAAAAAGTATATTATATTCACTTTTCATCCCCTTGCCAATTTTTGAGGGAAAAACATGTAATTCTTAAATCTACAACCTTTTCCTTTCAAAGACAAGGAAGAGGTGAGAATCACTGGATACTAAAGGATAATGAAGAATGTTTAGTTCTCTAATGAGCTTGCAGGGCACCTGCACTTCCTGGTGGGGAAAGGGGTCCCAGCTGTAATGGTTTAGGTTCCAGAGTCCCCATGTCGCCAAAGGGCAGCTGACACCCTACAGACACAGTAACTACAAATTAGCTCATGGTGCCAATCAGTCTCATAAACATGAAGATGTGATTAGTCCCTTTCGATATTTTATAACCTACTAGGTAAAGAGGAGGCTAAGAACCATGGTAGCTTGGTAAATCTTTTATATCTATTAATGAGATTGCAAAGGCTTGGTGACCATAGTTCATTTAGTACCTCTGTCTTACATAGTAAATTCTGGACACGTTAAATGTCTTGAACATAGCCTCATTTTTGTCAAACTGTTCACAGCAGAAGCTAGGGGAGGATGACTCTAGTTATTTCCCTTTAAATGAGAATTTCTTATCAAGCTATGGAAGCTTCCTGGCATGAGGACAGTGACAGCTTTAGTCTTGGGGTGACCTGGGCCAGATGATGGATTCAAAGTGCCAACGTGGACCTTCCCAGAGGTAGTGAGGGATCTGCTCACAGCTGTAGGATGGCTGAGCAGTCTTCCATTTGAGGCGGTAACAGAGAACATACCAGCACCCACACCTGCCGTGAAGACCTTACGGGTCCTAACCTTAGGAGAAGCAGCGTGGAGGGTCCTGGAGACCACTTCCATCCTTCCAGGGGCCGTGCTGGCCGTCACTGATACCCACCTTCCCTGATGCTTGCTCACCGTGCACACACGAGGCCTGTGCCCGGTGCTGGGGATGGCTCAGCTCACGATGCCCACGGCCTCCTCCAGGGAGGGGATTACTTAACTGAGATACATTGGAGATCCAGAACATAGAGTGGTTGGTTTGGGGTGACAGGATGAGGGTCTCAGGAAAATCTTCTTAGAGGACAGAGTGACACTTCCACTGCAATGTTGTGCTCCCTGAGAGCGAGAGGGGCTGGAAGTGGGGCTGCTGTGGAGGACAGCCAGGAGGGGACATGCAGAGCGGCCACCAACCAGGAGAGGAGACTGGGAAAGTCAGCAGGAACCAAGGCACAGCGGTCCTGTCCTCTGGCTTTGTGCTCTGGTTATGGGATGCTACAGCAGGACTGTCATCGAGAGGATAACACAACCCAATTTTCATTCTTAAACTTCACTTTGGTATCACATGGGAGAGAAACAGAAAGGGGAGGAGAGTGACAGTATAAGAGAAGCTGGGTAATTAGAGCCAGCTTAGACAGGTCTTAAGTGAGGTCTACACTAACGTGATGGTCAGCGAGTGAAAAGCCGGGATGAATAAAAGAGATGTTAAAATAGAGGCGGTAGAGTCTACAGAACCTTCTGATTGGACGTGTCGGGTAAGGCAGGAGAAGAAGGATGAAGTTTGTGCACCTGGCGTGGGTGGCTGGGTGAGCGGTGAGAAAACAAACATGGACGATGTGGCCGATGCGATTTCCCAAGATGGCCACAACAAGATCCCCACCACACATGCTTCTCTTACGATATCGTATTAACTCTCTGCCCATCAGAAAGTGGGGCATATGTTCCTTCTCCTTAAATCTGGATGAGTCTGTGACTAGAGCAGAATTGACACTACGTGATTTCTAAGACACAGTCACAAAAAAGTACTACAGCTTCTGTCTGGGACTCTTAAGATGCTCACACCAGTCCCCATGCTGCGAGGAAGTCAAGGAGTCACACAGAGAAGCCACGTGTAGGTGTCTGGCCAACGGTCCCAACTGAGCTTCCAGCCAAGAGCCAGCACCAACTGCTGGCCATTCGAGGGAGCCAGCCTCCAAGTGATTCCAGCCCCAGATGTCAAGTCGCCCCCAGCCTTGGCACCTCTCCCTCTGACATGCACAGAGCAGAGACAAGCCATCCCTGGGACCCGCTTATATTGCAGATCTGTGAACAAAATACACGGTTGTTGCAATTTCAAGCCTCTATGTTTGGTGGAGTTTGTTCATAGCAATGGACACCTGGAACAGAAGAGAAAAGTTTGCGGGAAAGCTAATGAGCTCAGTTTGGGGTATCTAAGTGGGGATGTCCATTTGAAAACTGAATCTAGAGGTCAGAGAGGGTGGGGCTGGGATGGGGGCATGAGAACTGGCTGTGTGGGAGCCTTAGGAAAGCAGGCAGGGAGAGAAGAGAGCCTTTCCAAACACTGACTTTTAAGGGTGTGGAATTTCATTTATTCAAAAAATATTTCTGAGCATCTGTCATACTTCAGCCACTGCTCCAGGCACTGAAGTTACTGACGTGAATAAGACAGGAAGCTCTGCTCTTGGAAAGCTTAGACTCTGGAGGGGGAAGCAAAACAAGAAACAGACAAATGAATGATGAGGTAACGGTAGATAGCGCCAAGTGCCGCAAAGGCAGCAGGACAAACCAACGAGGGGGGGGGGGCAGCCGGGGAGCTCAGGACGGGGGTCACAACGGAGCTGCTGTTTGTTACGGGTGGTGTTTCGGGATGTGGAACCAGATGTTCACCTAGGAGAAGACAGACAGGCAGAAGAGGGCTGGGCACAGAGCCTGGGGGAGAAGGGACTTAAATCTCCCACAAGAACTCCAAGGATGCTCAATGTGCAGGAGTGGCTGCCTGCATCCCTGTGAGTTTCTGACTGTCGCTTCGAACCTCAGAAGCAGCTGGTTCACGTGGCGGAGCTGCAGGGCTCCACATCAGCTGGTTAAGAGTATTGCTCCCTCTGCCCACCCCGCCTGGAATTCCTCCTCCTGAACCCAGCGTCACAGAGGGACCCCTTTATGTCTTTATGTCTCCATCTTGAAATCTTTTTTCAGACTTTTCATGCGCATTTTCAGTTGCTTTCCAAGCAGCCCCATCTTGGCAATCAATAATTCTAATTTTGAAGTATCAGAAATATTGCTTTGAAACTATTTGAGTTTACTTGAGGGCAGACTTTTTATTTCACAAGCCTAATGCAACTTCTGGAATTTAAAATGAAAGCGGTAGCCAAACTTGCACAACCTGCTGGTGGGAGAGTACTAATTGATATGATCTTTCTGGAGGGGAATTTGACAAAATTTTCTACATCCGTTTAGGATACAGAAAGTCACAGCAGATTGTCATTCTGACCCTGGCAATGAGAACAAGTAGGATAAGCTAAAAAAAGAGAGGGGTTTGAAACCCACCAAAGAACTGAGGGTACAAATAAACTAAACTCCAGAAAGGACCAGCCACTCCTCAGAGAGAAAACACCCATGACTCCTTTCACCCTTGCAGAGTCTTGGTAAAAGAAGCAGATTCATTCTACACAAGGGTATGGAGAAAACAAGCGATTGCTTAGTAGTCACATGGACCAATCCCGTGGATTTGCATCCCAAGAGCCTCAGTCACAGAGCGAGTCTGCACCCGTCCTCGTGGGCCTTCACACATTGCACAGGAAGCACCCCAGAGCTGGGAGTGAGGCAGGAGAGCTGTGTGATATGCCCCGAGGGATGCAGGGTCTTCCCTAAGTGTCAGGCAGCTGCTCACCGTGCCTGAGTACAGACCAGCGGCGAACCCCTCTGAAGCATACGGGGCCCTCACCGAGTGCACCTCAGCAGCCCACTGCAATTGCAGGCAGGGTGGCAGGGCAGAGGGTGACCTCCTAAGGTACACGAAGCTAGCAGCTGAGCTGGAGGACAAAGAGAGCTCCCCAGAAACCCTCCAAAAGTGGCAGGAGGGCTGGAAAGCAGAGAGCCCGCCACAGGATGCCAAGCTGGCAGCTGGACTGTGAAGCAGAGATGGCTGGAGTCTCAGCAGTGCTCAGATCGCAAGGCCTGCTGAAGGGAAGCATTTGAAACAAGGGGTCACGTGAATCTAACCAAAACTGCAACCAAATCCAGACACAGCTCAACTGAGGAATTAAACTGAGCCAGCCCACCTCACCAGCAGCCTGAGCAGAAGGGGCACTCCTTTTTCTCGTGGTAAATATGATTTACTGTATCTCTACTCTTTTTTACACAAATGTCTGGTGTTAAATCCTTTTAAAATTGCAAGACAAGTAAACAAAGAAAAGGTGACCTGATCAAGAGCAAAAAAGAATCATCCAAAGACCCACAGAGAGAACAGATGTAGAAACGATCAGGTATTTAAACCAAGAATGACAAATATGTTAAAGAGATTAAGGGAAAACTGACAAAATGCTGAACACGTAGGGAATTTCAGCAGAGAAGTGGAAACTATTTTTTTAAAGCACATGAAAAAGCTAGAAATTAAAAATACAATATCAAAGCAAGAGCTCATTTAATTTGTTTAACAGTGAAACTGTACACAGTAGAAGAAAGGACTAGTGAATAGAAAGGCAGGTCGACAGAAATTATTCAAATTGAAACATAAACATAAAGCAAAAAACATCTTAAAAGGAAACAGGGTGTCTAATATCTGTGGCTCACAGATTCACCCATGAATTGTGCTTTCTTTAATATGAGTCATATAAGTACATATCTACACGTGTGTGTGCATGCATGACGTCCATGAGAGACAGGCCAGCCAAACACTTAATGGTGACCGAATCTGGAGAGAAAAGGGGTGCTAGGAGGCATTATATATATGTATGTATATACTTTTTATTTAAATATATTTGTTTTCTATATATATAATTTTTATTTAGAAAAGAAAAAAATAAGTCAGTACTTTAAAAAAAAACATAGGCTTCCCTGGTGGCGCAGTGGTCGAGTCCACCTGCCGATGCAGGGGACACGGGTTCATGCCCCGGTCCAGGAAGATCCCACATGCCGCGGAGCGGCTGGGCCCGTGAGCCGTGGTCGCTGAGCCGGCGTGTCCGGAGACTGTGCTCCACGACAGGAGAGGCCACAACAGTGAGAGGCCCGCACACCACAAAAAAAAAAAAAAAAGAAAAGAAACATAAATAAAAGGCAAATGACAAATGAAAAAAGAAACTGATGGCACATAAGGCAGATAAAGGATTAATATTTTTAATACAGAGAGCTCATACAAATAACTAAAAAGACCAACCCACAGTGGGTAAATGGGCAAAGGACATGAATAGGCGCTAACAAAAGAAAGACATAAACCTGATGAACTTGACAATCAAAGTTAAGCTCACCATTAGAGAAATGCAGATTAAAATCACAACAGAATATTGTTTATGCATATCAAATGGACAAAATGTTAAGAGATAATATTCTGTGTCAGGATATTCAGAAACAAGTACTTTTAAATATTCCTTGTGGGGATGTGCAGTACAAGCTTCCTAAAGGCAATTTGGTGGTGCTCACGAGCCTGAAGAGTGTGGACGCCCTTTAATCCAGTAATCCCACTTCACTCCATTCTTCTTTGTACTGTCAGAAAGCTAGTTAAACTAAGATACATCCAAAGTATACTCTAGGCGTGGAGCTATTGGGCTGGAAGAGATTTATTATGGATGATCAATGTTTGTGTTGGAAATTGCCAGTTATCCCTCAACATCCATTCTCCCCTCTTTCCTGAGATTTGGACAGACACACGGCCCACCTGAAATAGTCTCTCTGGTAGATGCCTGTGGCCTCTCACTGACGCAGGTGAGCACGGGTGGCGAGCGTGACTTCTGACTAGAATGCCTTTCTTCCGGTCCATCCTTTCACTACGTCCCACTGAGTCCTTCCAGTTCCTCAGGCTGTGCACTCAGCGCTTTGTACGTGCTTCTGGACCAGCACTGGTATTGTTCTGCTGGAATTCCTCCTCTCCCTCTCAAGACTGTGGGATCCTCCAGGGCAGACCCTCTACCGGACCCGTCTCTTTATCCTCCATCCCTGTGACAGTTGTTGTCACATATTAGGGCTCAGAAAATGTTTGTGAAGGAAGGGAGGGAGGGAGGAATGAACAAATGAAAAGACACATTTTGGGGAAACTATAATGTCATATTTTATTGCTTTAAAACTGAGTGATCCAAATAAGTTGAAATTTTACGTCCAAGCACAAATCTGCATGCAAATGTCTATAGCAGCTTTATCGATAATTGCCAAGGCGTGAGAGCAACCAAGATGTCCTTCAGTGGTGAATAAACTGCTGTACGTCCATACAAGAGAATATTTTACTCAGAGACAAAAAGAAATGAACTATCACATCATGAAAAGACATGAAGGGGGGCCTCCCTGGTGGCGCAGTGGTTGAGAGTCCGCCTGCCGATGCAGGGGACACGGGTTCGTGCCCCGGTCCGGGAAGATCCCACATGCCGCGGAGCGGCTGGGCCCGTGAGCCATGGCCGCTGAGCCTGCGCATCCGGAGCCTGTGCTCCGCAACGGGAGAGGCCACAACAGTGAGAGGCCCGCATACCGCAAAAAGAAAAAAAAAAAAAAAAAAAAAAAAGACATGAAGGAGCCTTAAGTGCATATTGCTAAATGGAAGAAGCCAATGTGAAAATGCTATGGACTGTATGATTCCAACTAAATGACATTCTGGAAAAGGCAAAACTACGGAGACAGTAAGAAGACCAATGGTTGCCTGAGATTGCGGCGGGGAGGGATGAATAAGCAGAGCACAGAGGATTCTTAGGGTAGTGAAACTACTCTATATGAAGCAGTAACAGTAGACACACGTCATTATACAGTTATCAAAACCCAAAGAACGTACAACACGAAGAGTGTGAACTCTAATAATGTGTCAGTAATGGCTCATCAATTCTAATGAATGTACCACACTAATGCCAATGCTGGTAATAAGGGAAACTGGGGATGGGGAGTGAAGAGGTGTATGGGAATACTCTGTACTTTAGCTCAGTTTTTCTGTAAACCTAAAACTACTCAGGGAGCTCCCCGGCAGTCCAGTGGTTAGAACTCGGCACTCTCACTGCCATGGCCCAGGTTCTATCCCTGGTCAGGGAACTAAGACCCACAAGCCACACAGTACAGCCAAAAAAAAAAAACTACTCAAAAAATATAGTCTATTAACTAAGAAAAAACTGAGGAGTGAGGCAGTATACTAGATAACACAGTAGTTAATTCCATGGATCCTGGAATCACACTGTCTGGGTACAAATCTCAACCCTGCTACCTAAAAGCTATGCAACTTTTGGGCAAGTGGCTTGATAAACCTGCATCTCAGATTCCCCATAAACAAAACTGGGACAATAAGAGAATTTATTTCACAGCTTTACTGTGAGGATTAAATGTCATGTGAGGCCTTTGTACAGAGTCTAGTACATACTAAACATACATAATGATATCTACTGTTAGTATCATTTGCTCAGGAATACTCACATGAAGAAGGTCTGAACATATTTTGGAAACCATTCCTTGAATACACTCTACACGGTGAAGAGTGGGGTCTTAAATGCATGAATTTTTGTGTGTGAGGATACGAAGTATGCCAATCTGGTACAACTGCCATTTTGCACGTTAAATCCCTGTGATATTAAAAAAAAATAGGTTACATTATCTTCAAGCACATCCTACAAATGTGGCCAACCTCCTATCTACTCCTCTTCTGAGAGGGCAGCTGGAGACTGTAAAAATGCCGCTAGTCATGACCTTCTTGCCAATGTTTCAAGGACTATTCTTAAAGGGAACACAGAATTGTGATTTTAGACTCACTTTTATAGCAGATCCAATAATCTTCAAAAATGGGACAACAAAAGAGGCACTTGGATAGGAAAACCCACCTGCACCCCAACTACCAGTGACTCATTTCTTGCGGGGGGTGGGCAGCAGGGGTGGAAAGTTTGGGTACTCTGAGCTCTCTTGAAGTGCCTCACTGCACATCCAACACACAGTCAGAGGCACAGCTGGGGAAAACAGCACCAAAAATCGTGGAGTAAGGACCACTGAAAATCATCTCCAAAAAAGTAATGAGAACACTGGCAAAAACTGTCAGAATCAGCTGTTTCAGAACTCTGGAAATTAACCAAAGGTTTGCAGCAATCTGGGGAGTGCTTACTCATGAGAGATGCCAGAATCTCAGAACGCACACCAAGTTTTATGGCATTTTAACTTCTCCTATTCCCTTCTCCCCTCACCCCCAAATCTGCAATAGCCTTGAAACCAACATCCTACAATCACAGTGAAAGCCCAGCAGCCTGCCAGTCACTGGAAGGGAAAGAACAGGGTTGAAACTCCTTCAAAGCCCCATTATCAGAAAATTTTCATTATATGACTTACCTGATGGCTCCCTGAAAGACCCCTCTCACAAGGCTGTCTTTTTTTTTGGGGGGTGGGGGGTGGGTACGCGGGCCTCTCACTGTCGTGACCTCTCCCGTTGCGGAGCACAGGCTCTGGACGCGCAGGCTCAGTGGCCATGGTTCACGGGCCCAGCCACTCCGTGGCATGTGGGATCTTCCCGGACCGGGGCAGGAATCTGTGTCCCCTGCATCAGCAGGCGGACTCTCAATCACTGCACCACCAGGGAAGCCCCAAGGCTGTCTTTATTTGAACTGATTCAGAGCTTGCCCAGTGAGAACAAGCTATTGTCAAAAGGCATTTGTTGAAAAAAATTCAGGGGCAATTGTTTAAAATTTTAGCTGCCTGAGCGGGTGGATAGCAGACAGAGCAAATAATAGCCTAAGCAAAAAGCTTAAACCGAAAAGCTGGGGAATGAGACGTCCGTAGGGGCTTTGAGAAGCTCCCACATATTCCTGGGAATCTAGAAGGCTGTGAGCATGTCCAGGGCTATGTGCTTGCCTAGGAAAGACCTGAGAAGGCCCTAAGCTCCCAGCTCTGGCTGACCTTGAGGCTCTGCACAAGCAGGAAGTGGAGGCTGAGGCTGTAAACTGCCTGGCTGAGTGCTGACAGAATGCTCCAACACACACCAAGAGCCCCTCGGCAAAGACTGGAAAACTGCTGTGTCCAGGCATTTAAGGAAAGCTGTGTCCCGTCACACACTGACCAATAAGCTAACCAGTCAGGGACTTCAGTGGCCACACGTGACAAACAATACTGACCTTACAAAGTTAATTTAGAAAAGTCACTAAACAAACAAAACATGGAAAGGAGGGAGAATATGATTTTGAGAACTGCCACATTCTTAAAATGTCTACTTTTCAACAAAAATTTTATGAGACATGCAACAAAAAAAAAGTATGGCCCACACATACCTATCTTCAGAAACCATACAAGCAAGAAAAGAGTGGAATGAAACATTTAACCTGTCAAAAGGAAAAAACCAACCTAGAATTCTGTATCCAGCAAAATAGCCTTCAGATTTAAAGACAAATAAAGACTTGATCATACAAACAAAAATTGAGGAAATATCACCAGCAGACCTGCTTGTAAGCAGACCTGCTTGTAAGAATTACTAAAGTAACTTCTTCAGAGAGAAGAAAAAATCATATGGGTCAGAAACTCAGACCTACATAAAGAAAGAAAGAGCATTAGAGAAAGAATAAATGAAGGCAAAATAAACATATATGCACCTAATAACAGAGCCCCAATATACATGAAGTAAAAACTGGGGAACTGAAAGGAGAAACAGACACTTCAACAATAATAGCTGGACACTTCAGTGCTCACTTTCAGTACGGACATAACAATTAGCCAGAAGATTAACAAGGAAACAGAACACCTGAACAACGCTTTAAACCAGTTAGACCTAACAGACATCTATAGAACACTCCACCCAACAACGGTAGAATACACCTTCTTCTCAAGTGGACGTGGAACATTCTCCAGGATAGACCATTTGTTAGGCTGTAACACAAGTCTCAATAAATTTAAAAGGATTGAAAACATCAAAGTATATTCTCCAACCACATGGGAATGAAATCAGAAATAAGTATCAAAAAAATGAGGTAATTCGCAAATATGTGGAAATTAAACAACACACTCTTAAATAACCAATGAGAAATTAGCAAATACTTTTAGATGAATGAAAATGAAGGCACAACATACCAGGACTTATGGGATGCAGTTAAAGCAGTGCTTAGAGTAAAAATTATAGCTGTAAATGTCTATATTAAAAAGGAAAATTTCAAATTAATAATTTAACCTTCTTCCTCAAGAAACTAGAAAAATAAGAGTAAACTGACCTCAAAGTGAGGAGAATGAAGGAAATAACAAAGATTAGAGCAGAAATAAATAAAATCAAATTTAGAAAAACAATAGAGAAAGCCAACAAAATTAAAAGTTAGCTCTTTAAAAGATCTGCAAACTGCCAAATTTTTAGCTAGACTGACCAGGAAAAAGTGAGAAACACTCAAATTGCTAAAATCAAGAATGAAAGAGAAGACATTACTATTGACCTCACCAAAAAAAGGATTCTAAGGGAATACTATGAACAATTAATTGTATGCCAACAAATTAGATAACCTACATGAAATGGAAAATTCTTTAAATTTTTCAAGCTACTGAACCTGCACAAGCACTAAAAAGGAAACAGAAAATCTGAATAGACCTAAAACAAAAGACTGAATTAGCAGTCAGAAAACTTCTTGCAAAAAAACCCAGGACCAGGGGCTTCCCTGGTGGCGCCGTGGTTGAGAGTCCGCCTGCCGATTCAGGGGATGCGGGTTCGTGCCCCGGTCTGGGAGGATTCCACATGCCGCGGAGCAGCTGGGCCCGTGGGCCATGGCCGCTGGGCCTGCGCATCCAGAGTCTGTGCTCCACAACAGGAGAGGCCACAGCAGAGAGAGGCACGCGTACCGCAAAAAAAAAAAAAAAAAAACCCAGGACCAGATGGGTTCGCTGGTGAATTCTACCAAGTATTTAAAGAAGAATAATTAAAACCAATTCTTCAAAAACTCTTCCAAAAAACAGAAAAGGAGAGAACACTTCCCAACACATTCTATGAGGCCAGTATGACATCGATACCAAAACCAGACAAAGACACCAAAAGAGAAAGCTAAAGGCTAACATTCCTTATGAATACAGGAATTATCCTCAGCAAAGCACAAACATACTGAATCCAGCAACATTAAAAAGAATTAGACATCATGACCAAGTGAGATTTATCCCAGGAATGCAAGAATGGCTGAATACAGGTGGTCACAAGGCACTGAGCTGATCTCCCTGTGCTATGCGGCTGCTTCTCACTAGCTATCTAGTCTACCAAATGTAAATTAGATAGCTAGTGGGAAGCAGACGCATAGCACAGGGAGATCAGCTCCATGCTTTCTGACCACCTAGAGGGGTGGGATAGGGAGGGTGGAAGGGAGATGCAAGAGGGAGGGGATATGGGGATATATGTGTACATATAGCTGATTCACTTTGTTATACAGCAGAAACTAACACAACACTGTAAAGCAATTATACTCCAATAAAGATGTTTTTAAAAATAAAAAATTAAATTAAAATATATGCCCCTAAAAAAAAAAGAATGTAATACACACCATGTTAATAGAATCAAGAAAAAACACACGATCAACTCAACTGATGCAGAAAAAGCATTTCACAAAATCCTACACCCTTTCACGATAAAAACACTCAACAAACTAGAAATAGAAGCGAACTTCCTTGACCTGACAAAGGGCATCAGTGAAAACCAATAGCTAACATCATACGTAATGATAAAACGATAAAGGATAAAAGTTTTCCCCTAAGATCAGGAACAAGACAAGGATGTCTATTCAACATTGTACTGAAGGTTCTAGCCAGGGCAACTAGGCAAGAAAATAAATAAAAGGTATCCAGATTGGAGACTAATAAGTGAGACTATCTCTATATGCTGATAATATGGCTTTGTACATATAAAATCCTTGGGAACACACACACACACACAAAAACACACAAACACACACAACTATTAGAAATAATAAACAAGTTCAGTAAGGTGCAGGATACAAGATCAATATACAAAAATCATTTAAAAATTAAAAATATATATATACAAAAATCAATTGTAGTTCTACACAACTGCAATGAACACGTTGAAAAGAAAATTAAGAAAACAATTCCATGTACAATAGTATCAAAAAGAATAAAATACTTAAGAATAAACTTAACAAAAAGTACACAATTCGTACACTGAAACTACAAAGTATTACCGAAAAGAAATTAAAGAAGATCTGAATAAACAGAAAGACATCCCATGTTTATGGATAAGATTATAATACTCCTCAAATTGATCGACAGATTCAATTTAATGCTCATCAAAATCTCAGCTGCCCTTTTTGCTGAAATTGACTAGTTTAGCCTAAAATTCATATAGAAATTTAAGAGATTCAGTATAGCCAAAACAATCTTTAAAAAATAAAAACAAAGTTACAAGACTTACACTTCCTGATTTCAAAATTTACTACAAAGCAACAGTAGTCAAGACAGTGTGGTGCTGGCATAAGGACAGACATGCAGGTCAATGGGATAGAATGGAGAATCTGGAAACAAACCCTTAAATGTAGCATTAACTGATTTTTGACAAGGGGCTACAAGATTATTCAAGGCAGAAAGAATAGTCTTTTCAACAAATGGTGCTGGGACAACTGGATATCCACACACAAAAGAATGAAACTGGACCCCCACTTCATACCATATAAAAAAATGAACTCAAAATCAACCAAAGACCTAAATTTAAGAACTGAAGCTAGAGAGATTGGTTCAATGGCAGAGTAGAAGGACGTGTGCTTACTCCCTGTTGCGTGAGCACCAGAATCACAATTAACTGCTGAACAATCATTGACAGGAAGACACTGGAACTCACCAAAAAAGATACTCCACATCCAAAGACAGAGGAGAAGCCACAATGAGACAGTAGAAGGGGCACAATCACAACAAAATCAAATCCCGTAACTGCTGGGTGGGTGACTCACAAACTGGAGAACACTTATACCACAGAAGTCCACCCACTGGAGTGAAGGTTCTGAGCCCCACATCAGGCTTCCCAACCTGGGGGTCTGGCAACGGGAGGAAGAATTCCTAGAGAATCAGACTTTGAAGGCTAGCGGGATTTTATTGCAGGACTTCAAAAGGACTGGGGGAAACAGAGACTCCACTCTTGGAGGGCACACACAAAGTAGTGTGCACACTGGGACCCAGGGGAAGGAGCAGTGACCCCATAGGAGACTGAATCAGACCTACCTGCTAGTGTTGGAGGGTCTCCTGCAGAGGCGGGGGGTGGCTGTGGCTCACCATGAGGACAAGGACACTGGCAGCAGAAGCTCTGGGAAGTACTCCTTGGCGTGAGCCCTCCCAGAGTCTGCCATTAGCCCCGTCAAAGAGCACAGGTAGGCTCCAGTGTTGGGTCACCTCAGGCCAAACAACCAACATGGAGGGAACCCAGCCCCACCCATCAGCAGGCAAGCAGATTAAAGTTTTATTGAGCTCTGCCCACCAGAGCAACACCCAGCTCTACCCACCACCAGTCCCTCCCATCAGGAAGCTTGCACAAGCCTCTTAGATAGTCTCATCCACCAGAGGGCAGACAGCAGAAGCAAGAAGAACTATAATCCTGCAGCCTGTGGAACAGAAACCACATTCACAGACAGACAGACAGATGAAAAGGCAGAGGGCTATGTACCAGATGAAGGAACAAGATAAAACCCCAGAAAAACAACTAAATGAGATGGAGAGGCAACCTTCCAGAAAAAGAATTCAGAATACTGATAGTGAAGATGATCCAGGACCTTGGAAAAAGAATGGAGGCAAAGATTGAGAAGATGCAAGAAATGTTTAACAAAGACCTAGAAGAATTAAAGAACAAACACCTAGAAGAATTAAAGAACAAACAAACAGATATGAAAATACAATAACTGAAATGAAAAATACACTAGAAGGGATCAATAGCAGAATAACTCAGGCAGAAGAACAGATAAGTGACCTGGAAGACAGAATGGTGGAATTCACTGCCACTGAACAGAATAAAGAAAAGAGAATGAAAAGAAATGAAGACAGCCTAAGAGACCTCTGGGACAACATTAAAAGCAACAACATTCGCATTAAAGGGGTCCCAGAAGGAGAAGAGAGAGAGAAAGGACCCGAGAAAATATTTGAAGAGATTATAGTCAAAAACTTCCCTAACATGGGAAAGGAAACAGCCACCCAAGTCCAGGAAGCACAGAGAGTCCCAGGCAGGATAAACCAAGGAGAAACGCACCAAGACACATAGTAATCAAATTGACAAAAATTAAAGACAAAGAAAAATTATTGAAAGCAGCAAGGCAAAAACGACAAAAAACATACAAGGGAACTCCCATAAGGTTAACAGCTGATTTCTCAGCAGAAACTCTACAAGCCAGAAGGAAGTGGCATGATATATTTAAAGTGATGAAAGGGAAGAACCTACAACCAAGGTTACTCTACCCGTCAAGGATCTCATTCAGATTCGACAGAGAAATCAAAAGCTTTACAGACAAGCAAAAGCTAAGAGAATTCAGCACCACCAAACCAGTTCTACAACAAATGCTAAAGGAACTTCTCTAAGTGGGAAACACAAGAGAAGAAAAGGACCTACAAAAACAAACCCATAACAGTTAAGAAAATGGTAATAGGAACATACATATCGATAAGTACCTTAAACATGAATAGATTAAATGCTCCAACTGAAAGACACAGGCTCGCTGAATGGATACAAAAACAAGACCCATATATATGCTGTCTACAAGAGACCCACTTCAGACCTAGGGACACATACAGACTGAAAGTGAGGGGGTGGAAAAAGATATTCCATGCAAATGGGAATCAAAAGAAAGCTGGAGTAGCAATACTCATATCAGATAAAATAGACTTTAAAATAAAGAATGTTATAAGAGACAAGGAAGGATACTACATAATGATCAAGGGATCAATCCAAGAAGAAGATATAACAATTATAAATATATAGGCACCCAACATAGGAGCACCTCAATGCATAAGGCAACTGCTAAAGGCTATAAAAGGGGAAATCGACAGTAACCCAATAATAGTGGGGGACTTTAACACCTCACTTACACCAATAGACAGATCATCCAAACAGAAAGTTAATAAGGAAACACAAGCTTTAAATGTCACAACAGACTAGATAGATTTAATTGATATTTATAGGACATTCCATCCAAAAACAGTAGATTACACTTTCTTCTCAAGAGCACATGGAACATTCTCCAGGATAGATCACATCTTGGGTCACAAATCAAGCCTCAGTAAATTTAGGAAAATTGAAATCATATCAAGCATCTTTTCTGACCACAACGCTATGAGATTAGAAATCAATTACAGGGAAAAAAACGTAAAAAACACAAACACATGGAGGCTAAACAATATGTTACTAAATAACCAAGAGATCACTGAAAAAATCAAAGAGGAAATCAAAAGATACCTAGAGATCGAAAATACAATGATCCAAAACCTATGGGATGTAGCAAAAGCAGTTCTAAGAGGGAAGTTTATAGCTACACAAGCCTACCTCAAGAAACAAGAAAAATCTCAAATAAACAATCTAACCTTACACCTAAAAGAACTAGAGAAAGAAGAACAAACAAAACCCAAAGTTAGCAGAAGGAAAGAAATCATAAAGATCAGAGCAGAAATAAATGAAATAGAAACAAAGAAAACAATAGCAAAGATCAATAAAACTAAAAGCTGCTTCTTTGAGAAGGTAAACAAAATTGATAAACCATTAGCCAGACTCATCAAGAAAAACAAGGAGAGGATCCAAATCAATAAAATTAGAAATGAAAAAGGAGAAGTTATGACACCACAGAAATACAAAGCATCCTAAGAGACTATTACAAGCGACTCTATGCCAATAAAATGGACAACCTGGAAGAAATGGACAAATTCTTAGAAAGGTATAACCTTCCAAGACTGAACCAGGAAGAAAGAGAAAATATGAACAGACCAAAATGGAGAAAAGACAGTCTCTTCAATAAGTGGTGCTGGGAAAACTGGACAGCTACATGTAAAAGAATGAAATTAGAACACTCCCTAACACCATACACAAAAATAAACTCAAAATGGATTAGAGGGCTTCCCTGGTGGCGCAGTGGTTGAGAGTCCGCCTGCCGAGGCAGGGGACACGGGTTCGTGCCCCGGTCCGGGAAGATCCCACATGCCGCGGAGCGGCTGGGCCCGTGAGCCATGGCCGCTGAGCCTGCGTGTCTGGAGCCTGTGCTCCGCAATGGGAGAGGCCACAACAGTGAGAGGCCCGCATACCGCAAAAAAAAAAAAAAAAAAAAAAAAATGGATTAGAGACCTAAATGTAAGACTGGACACTATAAAGCTCTTAGAGGAAAACATAGGAAGAACACTCTTTGACATAAATCACAGCAAGATCTTTTTTGATCCACCTCCTAGAATGATGGAAATAAAAACAAAAATAAACAAATGGGACCTAATGAAACTTAAAAGTTTTTGCACAGCAAAGGAAACTACAAATAAGATGAAAAGACAACCCTCAGAATGGGAGAAAATATTTGCAAACAAATCAACGGACAAAGGATTAATCTCCAAAATATAAAAACAAACAACCCAATCCAAAAATGGGCAGAAGACGTAAATAGACATTTCTCCAAAGAAGACATACAGATAGCCAAGAAGCACATGAAAAGCTGCTCAACATCACTAATTATCAGAGAAATGCAAATCAAAACTACAATGAGGTATCACCTCACACCAGTTAGAATGGGCATCATCAGAAAATCTACAAACAACAAATGCTGGAGAGGGTGTGGAGAATAGGGAACCCTCTTGCACTGTTGGTTGGAATGTAAATTGATACAGCCACTATGGAGAACAGTATGGAGGTTCCTTAAAAACTAAAAATAGAATTACCATATGACCCAGCAATCCCACTACTGGGCATATACCCAGAGAAAACCATAATTCAAAAAGACACCCCAATATTCACTGCAGCACTATTTACAATAGCCAGGTCATGGAAGCAACCTAAACGTCCATCGACAGACAAATGGATAAAGAAGATGTGGTACATATATACAATGGAATATCAGCCATAAAAAGGAACAAAACTGGGTCATTTGTAGAGACGTGGATGGATCTAGAGACTGTCATACGGAGTGAAGTAAGTCAGAAAGAGAAAAACAAATATCGTATATTAATGCATATATGTGGAGGCTAGAAAAATGGTACAGATGAACCGGTTTGCAGGGCAGAAATAGAGACACAGATGTAGAGAACAGATGTATGGACACCAAGGGGGAAAAGTGGCCGGGGGGGGCGGGGGTGGTGTGATGAACTGGGAGATTGGGATTGACATGTATACACTGATGTGTATAAAATGGATGACTAATAAGAACCTGCTGTATAAAAAAATTAAAAATTAAAAAAAAAAGAACCTTCTGTATAGGGCTTCCCTGGTTGCACAATGGTTAAGAATCCACCTGCCAATGCAGAGAACATGGGTTTGAGCCCTGGTCCAGGAAGATCCCACATGCCGTGGAGCAACTAATCTTGTGTGCCACAACTACTGAGCCTGCGCTCTAGAGCTCACGAGCCACAAGTACTGAAGCCCACGTGCCTAGAGACCATGTTCCGCAACAAGAGAAGCCCGCACACCACAAGGAAGACATAAATAAATAAATCTACTTCTTTTCTTAAAAAAAAAAGAACCTGCTGTATAAAAAAATTAATAAAATAAAATTTTAAAAAGGAAAAAGAACGGAAACTATAAAATTCTTAGGAGAAAACAGAGGTGTAAATCTTTGTGACTTGAGATTATGTGATAGTATCTTAGATATGATATCACAAATACAAGCAACCAAAGAAGGAATGTTAATTGGACTTCATCAAAATTAAAATTTTTGTGCTTCAAAGGACACTATCAAGAAAGTGAAAAGACAACCCACAGAATGGAATCAATTATTTGTCAATCATATATCTGATAAGAATCTAATATGTAGAACATATCAAGAACTCTTTCAAGTCAATAATAGAAAGTCAAATAACCCAATTTAACAATGGGCGAAGGATCTGAACAGACACTCCTCCCAAGAAGACATACAAATGGCCAGCAAGTATATGAAAAAATGCTCAGCATCATAAGTCATTAGGAAAATATAAATCAGAATACAATAAGCTATCACTTAGCAGCCACTAGGATGGCTATAATCAAAGTAACAAACAATAACAAGTATTGGCGAGGATGTAATGCTATTGGAACCCTCATACATTACTGGTAGGAATGTAAAATGGTTCAGCTGCTTTGGAAATAGGTTGTCAGTATCTCAAAAAGTTAAACATAGAGTTAGCATATGACCCAGCAATTTTACTCCCAGGTATATAGTCAAGGGAATTGAAAACCTATGTCCACACAAAAACTTGTACATAATGTTCATAGCAGCATACCCACAACAGCCAAAAAGTGGAAACAACCCAAAGGTCCATCAACTGGTAAATGCATCAGTCTATTCATTCAGTGGACTATATATAATTCAGCCATAAAAAGGAATGAAACACTGATTCATGCTACAACAAAAATGAATCTTGAAAATATTAGGCTAAGGCAGACCCAAAAGACCATATACTATATGATTCAATTGATATAAAACGTGCAGAATAAGTAAATCTATAGAAACGGAAAGTAGGTTAGTGGTTACCAGGGGCTAAAGGAAGGGGGAAATGGGACTGCTAACGGGTATGCGGTTTCTTTGGGGGTGACAAAAGTCAGGTAGTGGTGATGGTCACACAACTTTGTGAATATACTAAAAGCCACGAAATTGTATACTTTAAAAGGATTCATTTTATGGTATGTGAATTACATCAGAATTAGAAAGAAAAAGGGGGAGGAGGGAAAGAGGGAGCAGCGCTTGGTGGGCAAAGAGAGAAGCTGCTCCCCTGGACGCCTCTGGCATGGTGGGTGCCTTCTCAGTAATCTTTAAGGTAACATGTGTACTTGATGGTTATTGAGAACGCGATTAAAAGACTTAGAGGAAGCAAGGCCAAAGCTGGACACAAAACCATATGCACCCCAGAGACAGTCCCGGGGGGTTTCCTGTTTATCTTGGGCACTGTGGGTCTCACCCAGGCTCACACCCCCACTGTTAGAGCGAACCTGGCCGCGCTCCCATGCCCGCCAGCAGAAGGCCCTGGCGCTCAGTGGTCACCACGTTATTACATGCAATTATGAATTTATAACTCATAGATTCTGCCAGTCTGTGGCTTATTGGCATTTCAAAAATCAGGGCAGATTTTCTGCTCATTCCTTTCTGGCCGCTCTCAGCATAAGAGCAAGGAACAAAACTCTCCCTTGCCTCAAGTGAATCAGGAAGCCTAAGTTCCAGCTCTACAGGGAAGTTTTATAGCCATCAACTGTCTGAGGCTCCTAACTTGGCTATCCTTCTCAGCCAAAAAAAATAAATAATTCCCTACTGGGCTTCACATTTAAACACAAGCGCGTAATGAATAATATTCGAAAACAGATGGATGTGCATGGCACTATACGAGTATAGAAAATCAGGCTAGGCAACACCTCTAAAGCACTTGATCTGAAGAACCTCAAGTTTACAGGGTTGAAGAAATGAATCAGAACTTTTTCATGTATAGGAGATCCACACTGGCCGGCGCTCTGCTGCCCTCTCTTCGGGCAGCCCTGACTACCTGGCACGGTATCAGTCTGGACCTGTCTTATCTGCCACCATCCGTTGGCAGGTCCCTGTGGGCAGGGACCATATCAGGGCTGATGCCGTGTGAGGCTGAGGGCTTCATCCAGAGTCCCACATACATCCTTCTTCAACTAGGTACATTTAACGGAACTGAAACCTAGAATCACAACATAGGTAAATTTCCAGAAGACCGTGGCTTGGTACATGTTCATACAGTCAAAACGTGTTTATTGATCTCCTTCTAGAAGCTTGGGGATCAATGAACAAAACTGGCCCAATCATGGACCTCATGGACCTTATATTCTAGTAATGGAAGACATACAGTAAATAAAGTAAGTAAATTATACACATGCGTAAGGGCTATGGAGATAAATGGAGCAGAGGAGGAAAACAGGTGACACTGAGCAGAGATCTGAAGGGAACCAGAAAGGGAACAGTGCCACGAGGAGGACAAGGAGGCAGCGGGAGGCTGGACAGAGTAAAACCACATGGGCCCCCGTGAGCCTTAGGCTGTGAGTGATGTGTGAAGCTGCTGAGGGTTATGTACAGAGAAGAGGGGTAAACAAAGGGTTATGACCTGGCCTTTGCATTTAAAGGATCCCTCTGGCTGTAGGTCAAGAATAGATCTAGGGCTTCCCTGGTGGCGCAGTGGTTGAGAGTCCGCCTGCCGATGCAGGGGACATGGGTTCGTCCCCCGGTCTGGGAAGATCCCACATGCCGCGGAGCGGCTGGGCCCGTGAGCCATGGCCGCTGAGCCTGCGCGTCCGGAGCCTGGGCTCCGCAACGGGAGAGGCCACAAAAGTGAGAAGCCCGCGTATCGCGAAAAAAAAAAAAAAAAAAAAAAGAATAGATCTACATTTGGGGAGGGAGGGAGACGCAAGAGGGAAGAGATATGGGGATATATGTATATGTACAGCTGATTCACTTTGTTATAAAGCAGAAACTAACATACAATTGTAAAGCAATTATACTCCAATAAAGATGTTTAAAAAAAAGAAAAGATCTACAGAGGCAAGAGAGGAAGCAGGAAGTCCAGTTACAAGTCTACTGCAATCATCCACGCAAGAGAAGCTGTGGCTTGGACCAGGATGCTTTTGGAGAAAGTGTTGAAAAATGATCAGATTCCAGACACATTCTGAAGGAATAGCCAACATATTTCCTTACAGACGTGACCTGGCAGGCATGAAAAAGGCTGGACTGAATGGCTATTAACTGAGATGGGAGAGGCCGTAGGTAGGTCAGGTGTGGAGGAGAAGATCAAGAATTCCTTCTGGACATATTACAGTTAAGATGCTTATTCAATAGCCCAGTGGAGATACTGAATAGGCAGTTGGATGTATGAAGGATGAAGACAGAAGTCTGGGGACTGTCAGCATATAATGTACATAAAGGCATGATATCAGATCAGCCCACCAGAAAAGTAGGTGTAAAAAAAGAAGAGCTGTCAGGGCTGAGCCTTGGGGTACGCCGACATTCAGAGCTCAGGGAGATAAGGAGGAACTGGCACAGGAGACTGAGGGAGAGTGACCAGTGAGAGAGGAGAAAAACCAAGGGACTGGAGTGTCCAGGAAACCAAGTGAAGAAAGTGTGTCAAGGAGGAGGGGGTGATGTTGTGTGTCAAAGGTTACAGGGATAATCACGTAAGATGAGGACCAAGAACTGCCCCTTGGATTAAGCCAGCTGGGAACCACCTATGACCCTAATAGTAGCCATACTGGTGGAACTGGGTGGTTGGGAGGAAGCCTGTCTAAGTGAGTTCAGATAAACTCAGAGAGGAATCAGTGACAGCAGATAGAGATGCCTGTTTCAAGGAACTCTGCTGTAAAGCAGAAGGGTGGGAACCAGAGGAGGGATGGGGTCAAGAGAAAACCATCCTTAACACAGGAGAATCAGCAGCACGTCTGAATACTCGTGATCGCGACCCAGCCTCAGGGCCAAGAGGGATGAAGCAGGAGAGAAGGGAGAGCATGGCTGGTTCCCATAGGTTTGCCTGTGGAGACAGGGTCTCCTCTCATGGCCAAGCCTCTTCCAGGTGCACGGACCATTCACGCCTCGTGACAAGGAGAGGAGAGAGCGTGTGACTGAACGCGTAGAGGAGGGCATGTGGCAGTTCCCTTCCGCTGGTGTCTCTTTTCTCTGTGAAAGTTGGGTCATCAGCAGCAAGTGCGGACAGGGAAAGGATATGGAATGAAACCGTCGTCTAGAAGGGAAGGTGAGCAGGAGAAGTAGCAGCGCTGCCGGGAGTGTTGAGAGCCCCCCCGAGGCCCGTGGACAGGAACTCAGGGGCCACTACTTGTGGCGGTGCTGCGTTTCTCCAGCCACGTTCAGCTGCACGGCAAGGCCACTGAGCTGGGTTTAACTGGGGTCAGAGTTTTGAAAGGCACACATGATACGGCAAGGTGAGGGCATGTGCAAGGGACGTGACGACATGGCACAGAGGGCTCAGGAAGGAGCACTGAGGATGGCGGGGATGGTCGTGCACGTGAGATAACTGGACGAGACTGAAGAAGAGACAAGAGACTCAAGCTTAGGAAGAATTTCAAGAAGGGAAAACAATGATTCAAATCCAATTAGCGTTTAAGAGGGACTTACTCCGAACCAGGAAATGTGCTTAAGATTGATGAAAAACTCATCTAACCCTTCCCAGGCCCAATCACTTACTGCTCTTCCCGTTTCATAGGTGAGGAAACAGGTGCTCAGAGCAGGCAAGCGATTTGCCCAGGAGCACAGTGCTAAACCCCGAGCTGGGTCCAGAGTCAGGCTATCAAGTTTGCATGGCTGTCAACAGCCAAGGCTTTCCTGCTGCTTTTTGCAAAATGAACAACAAGCTCCTTGCAGGCAGTGGCGAGTCTCTGGCACCCCCACTGCTGCCTGCACGGCTAAGGCTGTGGTCTCCCGCCTGACCTGCTCTCCAAGTAAGGGGGTGGGGGGATCCGCCGTAACTGCGTTCCGCGTTGTGGTTACCGCTGATGCAGTTAACCGCTTTATTTTATCCATAAATTCCCTTCCTAATAACAATAAGGCACGCCAGGGCTTTGGCCTCATGCCTTATTACACCACCTGAGGAGTGAGATAATCACCCAGAAATGTACTGCCTGTTGTGCATTTTATTACTTGAATACAAAGAGATTCAATTCAAGAAACACTTAGTTGAAGACAGCACACACAAAAAAATAGTAATCATATGAAAAGTAATGCCTCCTAATGCTACTGAGTACACTGCAGGGAATAATCCTCTTCCAGCGGGAGAACGGTCTGGATGACCCGTTGGGTCTTCTCCAGTTCTAATTTCTACCAACTGCAGGATCATAAAAGCTAGTGAGACTTCAGTTACAATACGAATACTCGGAAAAGCCAAATCTGGATCACTCTGAAAACGGAGCCTATGTGGATGTCACACCTAAACGTTCTTGGTGTAAGCATTCTCCAACCAACTCTGCTCTCAACCGCTCGCTCTTCAGCGAATGCTGCAGGCCACACACTGGCAAGAGTGGAGGAACAGAAAGAGAAGTATGGCCCACCCAGCCCCCAGGAGTTCAAGACCTAACTTGGGATGTAAAGAAAATGGCACGTTTTAAAAGAACAGGAACAAGGTACCCCCACAGGACGTCTAACTACCCTGACGTAGCTTACAGAAACTCAGTGACACCTGTCTTCCTAGAGTTGATGAGAGTTGAAGTGCATCACCCCCTCGCAGGGGTTACGCTAAAGACTTTGCCCAAGAGATGTCCTCGTCAGTTCATCTCAAGAGGACAGGAGCTATTATTCCATTTTTAGATTCCTCAAGCAGACATAACATGGTTTTCTATTGTTACTAAAACCATTATTTTCTACATGCATTTATTTTCTATTTAAAAAAATTAGTTTTGGGGACTTCCCTGGTGGCACTGTGGTTAAGAATCCACCTGCCAATGCAGGGGACACGGGTTCAATCCCTGGTCCGGGAAGATCCCACATGCCGCGGAGCAACTAAGCCCGTGCACCACAACTACTGAGCTCACGTGCCACAACTACTGAGCCTATGCATCGCAACTACTGAAGCCCGTGTGCCTAGACCCTGTGCTCCAAAACAAGAGAAGCCACACAATGAGAAGCACACGCACCACAACGAAGAGTAGCCCCTGCTCGCTGCAAATAGAGAAAGCCTGCGCACAGCAACAAAAACCCAATGCATCCAAAAATAAATAAATAAATTTATTTAAAAAATAAAAGTAGTCTCTAATTTAAAAAATAAAAATAAAAAAATTAGTTTTAAAAGGCTATTGAGGACTTCCCTGGTGGCGCAGTGGTTAAGAATCCAGCTGTCAATGCAGGGGACATGGGTTCAAGCCCTGTTCCAGGAAGATCCCACATGCCGTGGAGCAACTAAGCCCGTGCACCACAACTACTGAGCCTGTGCTCTAGAGCCCATGAGCCACAACCACTGAGCCCGAGTGCCACAACTACTGAAGCCCGTGTGCCTAGAGCCCATGCTCCGCAACAAGAGAAGCCACCGCAATGAGAAGCCCGTGCACCACAACAAAAATTAGCCCCCGCTCTCCGCAACTAGAGAAAGCCTGCACACAGCAACGAAGATCAAACACAGCCAAAAAATAAATAAATAAATAAATAAATAATTTTTTAAAGGCTATTGAAGCAGACATGCAGCTTTGGAACAGTGGTTCTTAAAATGTGGTCCCTGAACCAGCAATATAAACATCACCTGGGACCTTTCTAGAAATGCAAATTCTCAGGCTCCAACCCAGACCAACCAACCTGAAACTCTGGGGTGGTGGCCCAGCCATCTGTGTTTTAACAAGCTGGGACGACTGCTTTAGAAGAAGCTGAAGTTGATTTCTAAATACAAGTCTATAGTTTTTAAGGAGGCTCATGTGTAAAATTCCCAGCTTGATATCAAAATGAAGTTAAAAGACCAGCACATGTTGCATTTAGGTGATTCTAGTAGCATCACCTTGCAATAACCTATTTTGCTGGCCATTGGTTAATCATCAACCTTGTGAGTTAGACACCATTATCCATATTTTTAGAGGTGGAGAAATGAAACACCACAGGGAAAAGCCAAATTTACTCATGAGGCCAAGACCCAAAGTCACCTGAATTTTTTTTTTTTTTTTTGTAAATCTTTTGTTTGTTTGTTTCCTTTTTTTTTTTATTTTTTGCTTTATAACAAATTTAATCAGTTATACATATACATATGTTTCCATATCCCCTCCCTTTTGTGTCTCCCTCCCACCCTGCCTATCCCACCCCTCCAGGCGGTCACAAAGCACCGAGCTGATCTCCCTGTGCTATGCGGCTGCTTCCAAAGTCACCTGAATTTAATCCTAGGCTTTTTGCCCAACTGTGCTAGGGGTCTGCACTCACCCAGGTACATGTGAGTGGTCTGTGTGCATGCTCACATAAACACATGGATAAGAACAATGAAGTCTGCACGTTTTAATAGAGTAGTAAGAAAATATGTCAATTCTCAAGAATGGATACCCCGCATTTGCACAACAGTCTAACAATTCTGCAACCTTCTCAAAATAACATGTAGAGAATGAAAAGCAAGTCATCTACATACATATCTAATCAAATATTAGGATTCCGGCGTTCATGACACCAGCGTGTGAAGCCCGGTCCGCCTCCCCGTCTCAGTCTCACACTCCCTTAAGATCTTAGAATCGGTTGGCAACCCCTCGTTTACTGTCCTAAACATAGGAATTATAAGAATGCAAGTTGATTTACAAATATATTCCAAATGATAGGGTATCATAAAAAACAATTTAGCCAGTCATCTGAATTCAATTTAGCGGAAAAATCCCTGGTTATAAACCAACCTTCTCCCCAGCCGGCAGCCCCCGGCGTCTGGGCCTCGGCCTTCCTGCACCCAAGGTCCCCCCCCGACCTCAGGGTCTCCTCAAACCCCCAGGCAGGCTCTCACCTTCCTCCCAAACCGCATTTTCACAAATACCTTCTCTTGCAGCATAAATTTCAAGTCTACCCACGTGCACTACAAAACTCACCCACACCAGCTCAGAACTCAAACTCAAAATAAAACACAAGCCTCTCAAAGTTTGATCTGGTGATTATTTATCACTATTATAAATAATGATATAGAATATGTCAAAACAGAAAGACATGTTTAGCACAATGTTAAGAGAAAAGGTACAGTGGGGTATACGTTATAAACATGATATAAAAACATATTTTCACAGGAGGCCAGGGTCTACAGGGCCTCATCTTGCAGACAAAAACAGCTATGTTGGGCTGGTGCGGACACTGATCTTTACTTTAAATGTTCTCTAATAAACGTATCACAGCATGTTAGATATAACATGCCTGCCGGGGCCTACCAGGCAGCATGTGACCCGGCTCCTGCCTCTGTCACTCTCCCCACCTGCTTCCCACGGCCCCATGGGCCCCTCTGCCCAGATCCTCTCCTCCCCCAACTCTGCACCCAGCTGGCTCCTCTCACCTCCTGATCCACATGTGGCCATGGCCTCCTTAGAGACGGCGTCCTGCTTGCCTGGCCTACATCCTCCTGGTAGAGTCTCTCATCACAGCCTGTCCTTCCCCTCCACTGCACTCACCTCAATGAGTAATTATACTTTCATCTGGGAAACTATACACTTGATTATAGGCTCCATGAAATAAAACAGTGTTTTTGCACTACTGCACCCCCTGCCCCAGAGCACCCAGTATCACTGGAGCTCCAAAAGCATTTATCAAATTAATGAATGAAGGATTTTCACAGCCCCGTCTTTCAAACAGCACTCTTCTCCAAAAACGTGTGCGCACGCACACACACACACACACACACACACACAAACACACCCTGCCACTCCTTGGTCTTGTTTAGGATCGTCACGCTCTTTCCCACCATCCAAGGTAGAAGCCTCGGCATCATCTGTGATTTCTCACTCTCATAACCCTGTGCCGAGAACTAGTGACCAGGGTCAAAGGTTTTCTTAATGAACACCCATGACCCTTATGATTGTTTGACGTCTATGTTCCCCGTTAGACCATCAGTGCCGCGAGGGCAGGGAGCACATCTGATGACGGTGGTCCAAAAAATAATGCTTACTGAGTTTAACTGAATTGAGTGTTGTGGCTTTGGGGTCATTTATATCAGCACGAATTCCTTGATGCTCCAGAACACAGATCCTAAAGAAAAGGCTTATTTTGTTTTTGTCTGTAACGCGCCTTCTCTATCATGGACACAGAAGTCTAGTTTCAGAAAGTGCCTCAGAAATTCACTCTTACCTAATGAATATTTTCAGACTCACCACCACTCCTAATGTGATGACAGATACAGCAACAGGCAACAGAAAAACAAGCTGCGTCAGAGAAACTGACCACACATCAGCTGTCAAACAGCTGTTCCCAGCTCAAACACGGTTTCACTGGCAGCCTTTTAAAATGTAATCGATGGAAACGACTGCATCCTCCCGGCTCCTGTGAGCAGACCAGGAGTGTTGAATGTGTCCTATTTATAGTGCAGCCGGGCCCCAGCAAGTCCTCGGATGCTGGCAAAGGGAAGATGAGAGTTTCCCAGCTCGAGTTCCATAACGGAAAGTCGTGGGGCTGCCGCCACCTACAGCCAGACACGTGGACCTGCACTGTCCAGAGAGCCCTGCGGGCCTGGCAGAAGCATCTTCCGAGTTCACCGTAGCCAGCTAACACCTGTGGTCACGTGCAGCACCAAACAAAGGACATTCGACTTTAAAATTTATAAGCCGATGCTTGTTGATATGATATGTAAGTTCCTAGAAGACAAGTGTGCAACAAGAATCAGCACTGAGCACACGCTTGCTGCGTGAACAACTGAAACAAAACAGATGGAAGTGATCGTGGTATCACCACCACTTTCTGAGCACCTTTGTCTCGAGGCCTGAGCCCAGCACCTCACAGTGAACTCGCCAGGTTCCTCTGACCCATCTGCTGACACAGGTGTTGGGGAAAGAGAAGCACTCGCCTGGCCTTGGCTCCACACGCGGCGCTGGTGATGGTGGCACTATCTGTTTTGGTGCTGTTTTGTTTCATTGCCTTCAAGATAAACTATTTCTGAATTTGTAAATTCTGAAAAGTAAGAGAGCAGTGGGGTTAGATGGATTTTCTTATTTAGCTTATCAAGCCATAGGAACAGAGCCTTTGGGTCTGCAAAATAATCCAATCTTGTGAGTTACTGGAAAATTGTGTCCAAAACCTTGGGCGGGTCCTTCATGTGGATTTCACACTAAATTTTACGTTTCTCAGGCAGAGGTATTTTATGTCAACACAATGAGCACCACTTCTCTTCCCATAACTCAAACACACCACACATACACCACACACACACACACACCACACACACACACACCACACACACACATACTCCACACACACACCACACAAACACACCACACACACACACACACCACACACACACATACTCCACACACACACCACACAAACACACCACACACACACACCACACACAAACACAAGCATACACACATACATGCATACACGCATACATACACGCACGCATCACACACACACCACACCACAGCCACACACACACCACAGTCTCACACACACACACACCACTGTGGTTCCCTCCATTTTCCTCACATCAGCCAGAAAAATCATTTTAAAATACTGATCTCCTCGCGTTACTTCCTCGCTTTAAAAACTCCAATTGCTTCCTATTGTCCTTAGAAAACTAAGACCAGAATCCTTAATGGTGTCACAGGCCTGCTTCTTTCTCCACGACTCTGGCCGCCAGCACTCCTTCTAAGCAGTCAGCAAGTACTGCCAATGTTACTTGGACAACACCTCTTACGTCGACCCCGCTGCCCTCTCCATCCCTCACGTCACTGCCCACGTTCGTCCTCACTCATCTGGATTCCAGAAAGAGCCCCTTAGATGCACCCAGGTCTCCAACTCCTTTCTGCTCCACCCTCCTCTGTTGCCAGGATTTATCTTTCTAAAGCACAGATACAGTTACATTACTCCCTGGCTTAAAAAACGTGCAAGGCAAAACTACATGTGTTAAAATTTCACAGGACTATGCACCAAGAAATAAAATGAGTGCCTGTCAAAACTGGTGAAATCTGAATAAAGTCTCTATTTGTTACTAGCACTGTAGCAAAGACAGTGTTCTGGTTTGCTAAGTGTGCTACGGTTATTCTGTAAGATGCTACCACTGGGGCAAGCTGGGGGCACTCGGGAACTCTCTGTACTGATTCTGCAACTTTTTTGTGAATCTACATTGTTTTTAATTAAAAAAAAAAAAACAACCAAAAACATGTACTTGCAGTACTTCTCCAGGGTATACAGACTGAAATCAAACTCCTAACTGTGGGATGTAAGATCATTCACATCATTAATAACCTGGCCCCAGGAGACTCTTCCAGACACCACAGCTCCACACCTGCTGCATTTTTACACAGAATCTAAATGAATATACCATGTAGTCCCTCACCTCTGAGTATGGGTTCATGCTTTTTCCTCCTCTGCCACCACACTCCAATTCATCTTTCAAGACTAAGGGTAGAGCCCCTCCTTCATGAGGCCTTCCTATCCTCCTTAAAACTAATCATGCCTTCTATCTGGAAAAGGTGAAAACTCTAATTCAAAGAGATACATGCACCCCAATGTTTACTGCTGCACTATTTACGACAGCCAAGACATGGAAACAACCTAAATGCCTATCAACAGATGAATGGATAAAGAAGATGTGGTACATATATTTATGCAATGGAATACTACTCAGCCATAAAAAGAATGAAATTATGCCATTTGCAGCAACATGGATGGACCCAGAGATTATCATACTAAGTGAAGTAAGTCAGACAGAGGAAAACAAATAGCATATGATATCACTTTTATGTGGAATCCTTAAAAAATGACACAAATAAACTTATTTACAAAACAGAAATAGACTCAAAACAGACATAAAATACAAACTTATGGTTACCAAAGGGGAAATGGGGGAGGGATAAATTAGGAGTTTGGGATTAGCAAATACAAACTACTACATATAAAATAAACAACAAGTTCCTACTGTATAGCACAGGGAACTATATTCAATATCTTGTAATATCCTATAATAGAAAAGAATCTGGGGACTTCCCTGATGGCACAGTGGTTAAGAATCCACCTGCCAACGCAGGAGATGTGGGCTCGAGCCCTGGTGTGGGAAGATCTCACATGCTGCGGAGCAACTAAGCCCGTGCGCCACAACTACTGAGCCCGTGTGTCACAACTACCGAAGTCTGTGCACCTAGAGCCTGTGCTCCGCAATAAGAGAAGCCACCGCAATGAGAAGCCTGCACACTGCAACGAAGAGTAGCCACTGCTTGCCGCAACTAGAGAAAGCCCGCACGCAGCAACGAAGACCCAACGTGGCCAAAAATAAATAAATAAATAAATAAATAAATGTAATTTTTTTAAAAGAATCTGAAAAAGAACATACATATATATGTGTAACTGAATCACTTTGCTGTATACCTGAAACTAACACAACATTGTTAATCAACTACACTTCAATTAAAAATAATAAAATTAAAATTAAATAAATAAAACTTAAAAAAACCTAATCATGCCTTTACAGACAACTTGGTCTTATAGTTTTGCTTTGCCAATTGTTTTATTTAATAAAGAAAAGGACAGGGACTTCCCTGGTGGTCCTGCGGTTGAGACTCCACGCTCCCAATGTAGGGGGGCCAGGTTCGATCTCTGATCAGGGAATTACATTCCGCATGCCGCAACTAAAGGAGCCCGCATGCCGCAACTAAAGATCCTGCATGCCACAACTAAAGATCCTGCATGCCGCAACTAAGACCCAGCACAGCCAAATAAATAAATAAATAAATTTTAAAAAAGAAAAGGACAAAAAGGTCAAAGGCACCCATACTTCCATTACCTTGCTAGGGGCTGGGGCACGTCAAGAATAAAGTATTAATACCTCTCAGTCCATCCCTCTAGTCCCACATCTATCTTCACTTTGATTCTCTGCTTCCAGACTTTTCTCGTGGTTATTTATCTGTGCGCCCTGCTAGTTTGTCAGTGAGCTCTTCCAGCGGAGAGAATCAGCTGCACTCATCTTCCTGTACGCAGCACCTACCATGGGGCCTGGCACACAGGAAGCACTCTATGAATCTTTGTTCTCAATGGACCACAGTTATCAACACCTATCAGTGCAAGGGTAAGGGGCATGGGTTAATTTTACCCTTGATCTCGGAAGCCAAGCAATGTTCTGAGCACGAGCGAGGCACTGTGATGGGCCCTTTAGGTCACCCCTGGCTTCGCACCACCTTCAGTTTAGGTTTTCTACATAAAGAGAATTAATAAATACGATTATATCAAAACTTGTACGGTAAGGTAGAAAATAGCAAGGATAATAAAACCAATGCCCCCCAAACAAGCACCGAGTCACAGACCATCAGATGCACTTATTAACCACAGGCATAAACATGATTAGAAGGCTATTCCACTGATATATTTGTTTTACTTGCCAGATAAGTATTGATGTCCAGTTTCTAACAGATGCTATTTATATCAGAATCATAACAAAAGTGCCATCCATCTGCCTTGGCATCCAGAGAAAACATAATTCAACACGACAGTAAGAAATGTGCACAGCCAAACAGAAATGGCATCAGAAGCAAAAACTGTTGGAACTGGTATCATGGGGGGAAAATTATCACTTGACAAAACTGGAAAAAGTTGCAAGCAACACAAAAAAATTTGGCAGTTAAATCCAAGTACTTGAGAAAAATCTTCTCCTTGTCTATTCTGATATCAAATGGATGTTCTGTCATATCTGGGGGCACATACACTTTAAAGCTCCCTTTTTAAACCTTCCATACACTCACTCCCTCATTTGCTGAGCACCTCTACTTTGGGACAGTGGAAAAAATAAAGGGTTTGAAGTCAAGAAGACATGGAGTCAAACTGATTCCACTATCTACCATGCAAACTTGCAAGTTAATTAACCTCCTCCTGACCCAGTTTCCTCAACGGCAAAATGGAGATAATATCTCTCTTTAAAGCACGTTATTCATAACCTGGAATCTAGGGGCAAGGTACACGTGTGCATTTTTAGATCTTCAAACTCTCAGAGATTAAATGCCAAAGTGTGTGTGAGGTGATTTTTCTAGAAAGAGGATACATGGCTTCCACCAGGTTCTCAAGGGGCAAGTGACCCACGACGGTTCAGTGCCACACTCTGAAAGCTGTGACAGGACTCAGATAATGTATCTAAAGAGCCTGACACACAGCAGGCTGCACTCACCCCCGGACAGTTGTCATTAACTTTAGGTCCTGGGAAGGCACAGAAACATGAATCAGCCAGAGCCCAGGGTCAAAGGCAGGGAGACCGTTACGGTGTAAGGTGTTGAGGGTCGTCTCCGGGTTCCATAGGACAACAAAGAAAGGCAAACCAAAGTCTGTCCAGAAACACTCCAGCGGGAGAAAACGACAGGGTGGAGGCACTGGGCTTATCAGGACAGTGACGTGACCATCACTGCAGTGTCCTCAATGCCTAGACAGGGCCTGGCATACAGCAAGTGCTCCATAAATGTTAAGTAAACAAATGACTGAGACCAACCCAGGGTCCAGGATAAGACCATTTACAAATTCCCAGGAGAAAAACAAAATTCAGAAGGTCTTCCTGAAAACTACTACTATTCAAAAAATTTTCATTTCAAAAATCCTATGCAAATACAATCATCCACATTCTCTCCCTTAATAGTGAGGACGCTGAGCCTACACCCTGGTCACTCTGTAGGAAACCTGGCCATCCAGGGCTTGGTTATGAACCCCAGGAGAAATGTCCTTTAGATGGAGGCGTTAGAAATGCCTTCTTTTTTTTCCAAAGGAACTAAAATGCCTTATTTGCCTGGACAAAATGAATTCAATTTCTTTCTTTTTTTTTTTTTTTTAATTTTCTTCTCCTGGGTTCAAGAAGCTCACAGCTAATAAAACAAAAATGAAGCAGACTCACAAATATAGAGAACAAACTAGCAGTTACCAGTGGGGAGAGGGAAGGGGGAGAGGCAATATAGAGGCGAGGGGAAAAAAGGGGTTATTATGGGATTATATGAAATCATGTGTGTGAAACTTTTGAAAACTATAAAGCGCTATAGAATTTAAAGAATCTTTCATTCAATGAGAAAAAAAAGAAGCTCACAGCTAAATTTGCAGCCCAACTGTATTAACCATTACAGATGATCTGAGTACTCTCTTTCCTCCTGAAGTTACTTTCCTATTTTACCATATTGTATATATTTTTACAAGTCACCTCAAAGCCCAGTGGGACTTCTGGAGTACACACATATCTGAGAGTGTAAAAGCACTGGTCAAGAACACAGGCTCTGGGAATTCCCTGGAGGTTGGTGGTTAGGACTCTTCACTTTCACTGCCGAGGGCCCAGGTTCAATCCCCGGTCAGGGAACTAAGATCCTGCAGACCGCACGGAGGGCCCAAAAAACAAAAACAAAAAAAAGAACACAGCCTCTGTCACCAGGCAGTCCTGACGCAGAAGCCACACGTCACCATCTATCAGCTTTGTTGTCCCTTAGTTTTTCTGCATCCCTGTTGCCTCATCTATGAAATGGGAATAATAACTGTACTTTTTCATATGCAGGAAGTGAGCACTAAATTAAAAAGGTAATGTGAGGTACCAAACTGTGCCTGGAACACAGTAAGTGCTCAATTAGTATCAGCCAGGAGGAGCAGTAGTAGTAGAAACAGTAAAACTGCAGAAAAACAGATGAAAAGATAACAATGGCGCCTGAAACAAATTAAACAAAATAGCAGTACAAGATTGAAACCGGAGAAAAAAGTGGAAAATGAAGCTCTTTCGTGCTGGAAGTGCATCACATTCGTATGTTATCTCTATTCACAGAGTTTTCTCAAATGCTCCTTCCCTTTGCATCTCCTCTCCTAAATGGCGTGGATATCCTATCACCTGCGTTGAAGGTGAATTAATATTTAACTAGTACAAGAATTCAACCTACATAGTTGCACAAGCCTAGACCTGGGGTATTCTTAGATAAGTATGCTATACAAAAAGGTCAGCTCGGGCTTCCTTGGTGGCGCAGTGGTTGAGAGTCTGCCTGCCAATGCAGGGGACACGGGTTCGTGCCCCAGTCCAGCAAGATCATCCCACATGCCACGGAGCGGCTGGGCCCATGAGCCATGGCTCCTGAGCCTGTGCGTCCGGAGCCTGTGCTCCACAACGGGAGAGGCCACAACAGTGAGAGGCCCACGTACCGCCAAAAAAACCAAAAAAAACAAAACAAAACAAAACAAAGGTCAGCTCACTAGTGGTATTTAAAGGAAGAAAGCAACTGTTAGCTTCTTGCCTCACTCACACCTTCTCATCTGTATTGTACAGCTTGTTTTTCAATCCTGGCAGGGGAAGGATTCATCCAAGAAAGACTTCAGTGACTATCATCATCTACTAACCTTAAACATTCACTTGATACCTGTAAAGAGGCTTTATTAAAGCGACTGTCTGGTTAACAGCCAATGGCCTCCCACTGGATTCCTGCTCTGGGCGGGTGCCAGACTCCTGAGCATCCTCCTGGAGCTGGTTCTGTCTCCATGTGCCACTCAGCTGCAGGGGTCACAGCATGGGTGCTGTAGAGATCTCTGCACAGGAAGAGGTGGACAGCTGGAAAAGGTCAGGGAAACGGAAGACAAAATGGACAGCAAATTTAAAGTCTCATGTAAGCCTTTCTTGACAAATATCTACAAGCACCTGCCATGAGCCAACAACTAAACTGATGGTATAGGGAAAGGGAGAGCACAGGTAACTGAAATAAATCCTTGCCCTCCTAAAGCTTCCAGTAAGGCTGAGTGGGAGACAAATATGTTCACGGAAAATCAAAATCCTTGCCTGATTCACTTTCGATTCCCCAGAACTTAGCCAAGTAAATGTTGAATTGAAGACAACGGATAAAAGAGATGAAGGAACAGCAGTATGTGAACGTCAAAAAAAAGTCTTTACAGCATTTCTGTAGGTCTACTAATTTAGGAGCACATACAACTTAAGAAACATTATTAAATTACTCCTCTTGAAAGTGAAGTAAGAGTCCTCTTAACAGGGGCAAGGCATCCTGAAAGGCAAAGATTTTCAGGAGAGAAGGAAAAGGAAGTATGGGGTGATTTAACCAACAGTCTTAAAGAACCTCTGAAATTTCAGAGTGCTTCCAAACAACATTTCTGAGAGAGGCAGGGATAACTCGTGCGGCCTGAGGAAGAAGAATGTTCCAGAAAGACCAGAGATTCTGACATGAGACTAAGTGCTGAGTTTGAATTCTAGCTCTGCAACTTCCGGCTGTGTGATTTGGGGACAACCCCCTTCACCCCGTGGAGTTCAAGTCCTCATGTATAAGGCGGAGTTTAAAATACTCGAAAGACTGCTGTGGGGACAGATGAAATAAGGGACATGAAGCATTCTGTAAATTGGAGCGATGTAACCCTCAGAGATGCAGGGAGGCAGATTCGCCATCTTCCTCGTTGCTTATAGTCGGTTTCCCCCACGCAGATAAGACGGTACTATTCACTGCAGTAGCCCCAGAGCCGAAAACGGCTCCTGGCACAGCCAGGCGCGCCACACACATGTGTGGAACGAGTAAACGGGTCACCTGCCCTATGCCACGGACGGGGAGGGGACGCTCTGCGTCCCGGGGCTGTGGGACCCCCAGAGCTGCCCGCCCGGGCCCTCCTCAGCCCCCCGGGCTCGCGCGCGCTCGCGGAGGCCGCGCCGTCTTACCCCGGCCCCTTCTGAGCGCCGACGCACTTCTAAGCGCGGACCCCAGAGCCTCAGGCCGCAGAAGCCCAGCCCACTCGGCGTCTCTAGGACGCTGTTGCCCGAGCGACGATGGCGCTCGCTGATTGGAGAACAAGTTTCCCGCACCTGGCAAGAAGCGGAGCTCCGATTGGCCAAGTCGACTACGGACTTGGGGGCGGAGGGGCGTGCCAAGCCTGGCGGTGGCTCCGCCCCCTCAGAAGGAACTTCCGCCGGAAATCCTTTCCCCCGGGCGCGGGAACTCGGTTGGAGTTCTGGTGGCCAGCGTCTTGGAAGCGCGTTTGTGTTAACGTGGCCTTCGCGCAAGCTGTCGGACGAGTCTCACAGAACCGATTCGAGCCTCGTGGCCACACGGAAGCCAGTCCCTTGCTGCGAATTGGACTCCTCACCTGTAAAAACCGAGCTTACCCACTCAGGACCTGGTATCAGGATGAAGGGAGGAATGTATCTAAAGCCGCAACCACGTGGTACGCCCTTTCTACATGTTAGCACTTAGGGCGATTGTGATTGTTGCATTAATTGGTGTGTCTGGTTGTGTCCTGCTGGCCTCCTTCAGGAGACCTGGTGAAGGCAGGACAAGGTTGCTCTGCCCACCCCTGTATCCGCAGCCTGCTTAGGGCCACACGTAGGTAGTTAAGTAGAAAGTCATCAGGTAAGCCAATTCTTACCCACACTTGCAGGCTGAGTGGAAGCTCAGTAAGTCATTTCGATAATAATAGTGGCAATGACAGTAGTTGTCGCTGGCCCTTCAGGAGCACATCCTTTATCAGGCACCCAGCTAAGTACTTTACATGTCATTTAATCTTTTATCTTCATAACAGCCCTGTGAGGTAGGTACTATAGTTATTCCCATTTTACAGATAGGAAGCTGAGGCACAGAGAGGGTCCAAGGACACAGCTAGTCAACTGCAGACCAGGATTAGAACCCAGGCAGGCTAGGCCCCACGTCCTGCTCTTCATCACCCTGTCATACCACTCACGGTGGGAGAGAAGCAGTGGCCCAGAGGCTCAGCCTTGCCGAGGAATCCCCACCACTCGTTTCTGTCAGCAGGTAAGTTACGGGGTGGCCTGCTGAGTGCCCCGGAGAAGGATGTTTTATGGTCCCTCTTGGCAGTCTGACTGTCCGTCACTGGTAAGCGAGTTTTCCTACTCACCAAGAGAGTAAATTCATGTCCTCTCTCTCCTCAGACCTCCTGCACTGAGTGAATGACTTCACCTCAGGTCCCACTGAGAAAACCAGTCCATAAGAAGGGAACAGATAGGACTTCCCTGGTGGTCCAGTGGTGAAGACTCTGCACTTGCACTCAGGGGGCACGGGGTCAATCCCTGGTCAGTGAACTACGATCCCACATGCCTCACAGTGTGGCCAAAAAAATAGAAGAGGAAGGGAACACATGGTTGCCTCACAACTGCTTTGGTGCCCATCTCTTCTGCTCCTGTTCCAAAAGGTGAAGTGTTGCTTTTCACAGAGGCTACTTCCGCCACTTGCGTCCTAAACCCCATCACCATTTGCCATCTCTTGGACTTCACTGCTTAGATCAGCAGTTCTCCAAGTGTGGTCTGGGAACCCCTGGGTGTCCTGAGACCCTTTCAGAGAGTCCATAATTGTCAAAACTATCTTCATAGTAAGATGTTACTTGCATTTTCAGTCTTATTTTCTCGTAAGTGTGCAGTAGGGTTTTCCAGAAGCTACATGATGTGTGACATTGCAACAGATTGAATGTGAAAGAAGATAGGAGAATCCAGCTGTCTTCTGTTAAGCCAGATATTAAAGAGATTTGTAAAGATATAAACTGCCTTTCTTTTCACTAATTCTTTTTGTTTTGGAAAACATAATTGTTCATTAGAATGTTAATATGTGATGGGTTTATTGGTATTTTAAATGAATTAGTAAACAAGTACTTAAATTTTTTTTATCAGTTTCACTAACTAGTATGGTAAATAGTGATAGATATAACTCACAAAAAAGCAGAAGCTTTGGGGGACCCTCAGTACTTTTCAAGAGTGTAAATGAATCTAGTTGCAGGAAAACAAGCTCAGGGCTCCCACTGATTCTGCATTATGGTGAGTTGTATAATTATTTCATTATATATTACAATGTAATAATAACAGAAATAGAGTGCACAATAAATGTAATGCACTTGAATCATCCGGAAACCATCCGCTCCCTTCCCCACGCTGGTCCATGGAAAAATTGTCTTCCACGAAACCGGTCCCTGGTGCCAAAAAGGTTGGGGACTGGTGGCTTAAGTTATTGCCTCTCTGTCATAATAGCCAACAATCTCATTCATTCATTCATTCATTCATTCTGTTTCTGTCTATCTTTTCTTCCCTCCTTCCCTGTTGAAACATGTTCTGGTGTCCCACATCTTTAACAAAAAAAGATTCTAGTTTCCACCCCATTTCTCTTCTCCCCTTTAACCCACTTCTCAGTAGAGTCGTCTACACATGCTGTCTCTCTTTCCGTTGCTGTTAACTCTTGATCAGTCTTAACAGAGGCATAGCTCTATTATTCCCTGACACCTGGTCAATTTTCATAAATATTTCTATACTTGACTTTACCTTACTTGACCTCTTAGTAGCACTCAACACGGTTAATCACTCCTTCCTACCTGAAACTCACTCTTACGGCTACTATAATATCACATGGTCCTGAGCCTCATCCTGAATCACCAGCTACTCCATTCTCAGGCCTCACTGGTAATTTTCCTCCTCTGTATGGCCTTTGGACATTAGGGTCCCTCTGACTCTGACCTAGGTGGTCCTCTTATACTTATTGCCAGCCTTGACCCCCTCCACTGGTATGTATTGAAGACCACCTGGACTTCAGCCATCCACATAGCCCTTGATCTGCCGACCTCCCTCACTCTGACCCATTTCAATAAATGGTACCACTCAGTCCCTTAATAATCATTGCTTCCTCCCTCACATCTAGTGCTGCAGCAACTCTAATGCCCGAATATGTGCACTGTGATCTCATTCATCCATTCTCTCCAACCTCACCGGCCCCACCCTGCCTTATGAGGAGGGAACATAGGCAGAGCCTTTATTGTGGTTTCCCAAGGAAAAGCAAGGCAGGTTCAGCAGGCTTAGCTTTGGTTAGTTTGAATAATTTCAGCAAGTCTTTTATTATCTGTAGGAGTTGGCTAACCCTGGGAAGAGCAGTCACTCCAGTGTTAGCAAGACCCCAAGACGTCAAAGCATCGGGAAGTACAGAAAATAAAAAACAAGGGAAGTACATGTTGTTTATCCATTCATCTGTTGATGGGCACTTGGATTGTAATGGGCACATAATTGTAATGAAGCGTATTGATTTTGTAAAATTCCTTTTCTAGTCATGTGTTGGTGGTATGTACGAATACAACTGATTTTGTATATTGACTTTACACTGAGTGCCTTTCACTTATAAATTCTAATTAGCAATAAGCTTCTTTTTGTACTTTCAAGTTACACAATATTGTGATATGCAAATAATGAGTTTTATTTCTCTAATTCTAGTATGTTACGTGTTTTTCTTGACATATTGCACTGACTGGGGTCTCCAGCATAGCGCTAAATCGTAGTGGTGACCACAGACATCTTTGTCTCATTTCTAAGCTTTCAGTATTTCACCATAAAATACGCTGTTGGCTTTAGGGTTTTGTTTACTTGTAAGTACAACAGATTAAGGTTTCCTAGTCCTGGTTCACTAAGAAATTTTATTTTAAACAAGTGTTGAATTTTATCACACTTTTTTCTACATTTATTGAAATGATCCTTTGGTGGTTCTCCTTTTTTCTATTAGTATGGTGAATTTTTAATGTTGAAATTACTTTGAATTCCTGGAATAACTCTTATTATTTATATATACATCACAGGATTAAATTAGCTAATAGTTTGTTTAGGATATTTGTATATTTACTGGACACCCAAAGTTTTATTGGACACTCACAGCCATGCTCATTAATTTATGTGCTGCCTATGGCTGCCCTTGCAGTAAATGGAAGAGTTCAGTAGTTGCAACAGAGATTGTGTGACCCACAAAGCTTGAAATATTTACAAAAAACATTTGCAAAAAGATGGACCTTTGCCAAAAAAAAAAAAGTTTGCCAATCTTTGGTCATTTTCATAGGAGAGATTGACCAGTAATTTCCCTTTTTTGTAATGTCCTTGTCAGATTTTAACATTAAGGTTACACTGGCCTCATAGAATAAGTTGAAAAGTGCTTCCACTCTTTCATTTCTCTCAGAATTTTGTGTGATACTTTTGTTTTTTTTTTCTTTAAATATTTGGGAAAATTCACTGGTGAAGGTATTTGGTCCTGGAGTTTTCTTCATGGGAGGCTTTTAGTAATTTGTTCAAGTTCTATATTAGTTGTCAGACTACTCAGATTTTCTGTTTTCTTCTTGTGTCTATTTTGGTAAGTTGTGTTTTCCAAAGAATTTGTCTACTTCATCTCAATTGTCAAATTTACTGGCATAATATTGTTTATAACATCCTCTCAGTACAGTGTCTGTTGGATCTAGGGTGGCAAATCTTGAATCTGTGGCTTAATATCTTTCATCAGTTTTGGAAAATTCTCAGCTGCTATGTCTTCAAATATTGTCTCTTCTCCTCTGAGAGCCACAATTACCTACTCACATAACACCAGGACAGTTGTTTTAAAACAAACAAACAAACAAACAAAAACATTCTGTGGCTATTTGTTTGTAATCTCCAGGATTATCTCACGGTGATGTTTTTAGTTGCGGCATGCCTGCAGGATCTAGTTCCCCAACCAGGGATCGAACCTGGGTCCCCTGCATTGGGAGCATGGAGTCTTAACCCACTGGACCACCAGGAAGTCCCTCACTGTATTGTTTTTTTAAGTTCACTTTAGAAGGCCTATTTAAAATAACACCTAACACATCCAACACCAAAAAATGTAATGATAGGACATTAGGAATTTACTAAGTCTGTGTTAAATTTCTCTCCTTCTCTCCAATTCCATCAGGTGTCCTTTTGTTCAAATCCAGCAATAGTTGAGGTGATTTCTTGTTCAAAATAAAGTTAACTGAGATAAGCTGCTACATTAGAGTCTTTGTAAAGATTCTAGTTTTTAGTAACACTCTTTTCCAAGGGAAAATTGTAGGGGGAAAATGCTAATAGTTGGCTGTGTGAGCAAACATGGGACTTAATAAATGTCTTTTGAATGGATCTGAACTCAACAGTAAAGCATAAGTGGTGTATGATTGGGCCAACATAGCCTAGAATTGGCTCAAAATCCTTGAAACTCAGAATCCTTGCTTATTGCCTTGAAGAGAAGGATGACTTTTTCCATGTATTTAAATATCTGATTAAATCCGTCTGTCATGAGGTTTTGTCCTAGGACTCTTTTATTCTTTTTCTTTCTTTCCTTTCTTTTTCTTTTTCCTTTCTTTCTTTCCTTTCTTTCTTTCTTTCTCTCTCTCTCTTCCTTCCTTCCTTCCTTCCTTCTTTCTTTCTTTCCTTCCTTCCTTCCTTTCATCTTCACTCCAAAGTGTTTTTCCCTGTGCCTGGAAATTTTCCACTTCCACATGAAGAGTTAACTTCTTTTTTTGTTTGTTTTGTTTTGTTTTTAACAAGAGCCTAAATTCACCTTACTTTTTTATTGTCCCAATAAAACCCATAAAGTCTATTAGATTAGGTTTGCTCTCTGATCAAACAGACCAGAATTCTATAATGTGACAGTGGCTCCAAGGAGGATGCTGTGGGAGATAGTTTCCCTCCTTGGCCTCACCTTCCAAAGAACACTCCCTTAGATGCCCTGAAGTGGGTCTGCTTCCAGCAGGGCTGAACCCATTACCTTGTCCAAGATACCTTGCAGTACCACGGAAACCAGAAACACTGCGCAAGAAATTGTTTCAGCCTTGACTACACATCCCATTGAGGGAACCTGCTGCTCAAAACCTTTGAGGATAATCTGGAGAAGCAAACCATGGAAAGATGAGGGAAATACTTCTACGCCTGCGGCAGCCAGCAAACAGCTCATTCCCTCAGTGATTGCGAAGAAACTTGGGATCATGGCGAGCTGTGTCTGCTCTGTGGGTTCTGAGTACTCATGGCTACATTCTCACCACAATTCAGTACACCTAGGAGACGAGGCTATAAGATCAAGCCTGTAATTATCTCACGGTAATCAACAATGATGTTATAAATGGAAGTTATGCTTTCATGTGGGGAAATAAGCAGCAGGAACTGATTAACCCCTCAGACGTTTCCACCTTGTCTATTCATAAAGAAGGAGGGAAGAGCTAGTGCGTGACAAGGATACATAATGCATCTGAAGGGAAGCGGAGAATATCCCTGGGAAATCTGCTAGGAGAGATTTCCCTTACTGCTGTGCTTCTGGTGGCCTCATAAAATGAAGACCAGAATCTCCTGAGCAATCCTTAGGCGAAAATAAAATTAAATAAGAAGGAATGAGGTATAAGCTCTTTTGGAAAAGCCACTGTGGTTATTTTTTCTCTACTAAAATAGGTGCTTTCTCTCTCGGATATTTACCTTGACACATGTCGCAGCTGCTCATTTTAGTTCAGTCAGCCAGCAACTGAATTGCAGATTTTAAACACTGTCTCTACAAATAATTGATTATCGTTTGTAAACAGGGGGCCATTTTTGTGCCTATTTTAGGATCGTCCATGGAGAGACTACCCAGGCCAGGAGTAGCAGCCTCCCCTTCACGTGCCAATAAATGGGGAAGCTCTTCATTTCCCTTAACAGTTACTGGTTGTCTCCGTTCATGAAAACAGGAATCAAAATCCACTTATCTTACCCCTGAACAAGATTCCATAGTGTAGAATACTGGTGTTTAGAATTTTAATGAATCCTGCCCTGCCCTCCGGATATTTTATTGCAGCAATCTGAGAAGAACGGCCCACCCTCTGGAACAAAGAAGCAGTTAGAAAATAACAATTTCATGTTTCACACACCTGGGCAACTAGCAAACCCCTGACAATCACAAGTAGTTCTCTTTGCTGAGAGCCAGGATCTTGCAACAGCTTGTAATTAGTGCTGTTTAGCATTTAATTTGCCTTTAGTTAGGGAACAAGCATTCATTGATCACCTGATAGGATTGGAGCTCTGTGCTAAGCACAGGACGGGGACAGAGTGATGAATGAGGCACGGTCTCTACTTACGGTCTACTTGGGGCTGAAAACACACACTTCGGAAAGGAAACTTGAAAACAGGTACAAAATGTTTTCTTAACAAATGTAAACCAATACCCTATTATAGGGAATTATTACTCTTTCAGAATTCAAGGCTCTAACTCCTGGCATACTCCATTCTAAGGAGAAAGGTACTTGCTGTCACATTTTGTCTCACAGCGAGAGCGGGGACACCCCAGTCACTCATTCTCTGGGCTAAGGACGGTTCTGGCCTTCTCCTCCTCTGGAGACCCCCAAGTGTGGTCAGGACCCAGGAGAGAGGTAGCCACCAGCCCCTGAAAATCAGTCTGTCTGCCATAATTGGCAACCCTCCTGATGTCTTTGGTAAAAATGGAAACCTGGGTACCTACAGAACGGCAGCGTCAGTGAGCTAAGTTAATTCACGACGGCCTCCTGGAGACTTCTGAGCCCAGCTTGCGGCAGGTGGTGGACGTGAATTGGCAACACTTAGAAATAGCAGGGAAGAAGGCTTTCCAAGAGGGCAAAATGGTCCAGCCGAGTTGGGGAAGAGTGCGTGAGGTGTGTAGGCGTGAGCTGTGTGGCCAGACCAGAGAGGGCCCACGTGGTGAGTCACAGACGATGTGCTTGTAGAGTCTGAGACTGTGTTGAGATGACCAGGCAAGGCGGAATTCAGCGGATGGTGGGACTATTCAGACCACCAACACGTCACTGACGGTCTCTTCTGAGCTAACTCCTCGGCACCAAGGAAAGTGAAAGAGACGCGGCCGTAGCCTCCAGAAGCAGATGGTCGCAGGGCCGGGGTCTGGTATGAAAGACACAGGAGTGGGCACGGGAAGGAGACTTCAGGGGTTTCTTGGAGTAGACCTTGCCCGTGCTGAGCTTCAACCTTACATCAGCAATCAGCGTAATCCGGGCTGAGCTGGGGATGACAATCCAGGCAGAGGGAAGAGCCTGAGGGCGGCACAGAGGCCCAGCCAGCCAGGGGTTCTTGAGCAGAGTTAGATGGGCTTCAAGCTACCAGCTGTATTTGAGTAAGAAAGACTTTCTGGAAATCACATGTACTATGGATTGTAAAGGGGGGAAATGGGAGACAGCAAAAATAGGTGGAGGAGATTTTAACCAATTCACTTAAGTTTTTCGAGGATGCAAAAGATTGGAGAAGAATCTTGTTGGCCTTGGGAGTCTTTCCTTCTGCAGAGATGGCCTTGCTCGTGGTATTTTAAGACTTCTGTTCCCAGCTGGCGCCCAACACCACGGATACATGTAAAGATGACAGCTTTAAAGAGGGGAAAATGCATTTTCTGGTTGATTTTTTTATATTTTAAACACACTTAGCATTCTCTGGTGTTTAAAGAATGCTTTTAATAGAGCACAGATTCCTCCCGTCAGCGGTGAGGGGACAGATTTAAGGACTGCAGCTCAGACGTCGGGTGCCAACTAGCTTACAGGGATCCAAGTGTGAGAATCAGATTGTCATTTGATGTGTAGATTTGGCAAAGGCTCAGCATGCCTTGGCGATGGCTGCTGTGGGCCCAAGCTGTGTGACAGGTGCTTCTGTAACAAATTCTCTTTGCCCTCGCTGGCAAAGTCCATCACTGGCTAAAAATTCACGGTCTCCCCGATTGATCAGCTCCTCTCCGGTTGAATTCATAGACAGTTTGACCACTGAAGGGTCGCAGCATGTTTGAGCTGCGTGGGTTTTCAAGACACCTGATATGAGACCTCCTCATTATGAGATGAAAAGGGACCTCCCCCTTGGTCCCACCACTAGTGGCAGAGCTGGGTTAGAACCGGTTGCCTGACTCATTTTAGGGCATCCTATTTCTTCCCACTGGACATGCCCGTCTCTGGCCCCTGCCCTACCCACGTCCCACCTGCTGCAGACTCAGCTCTCACCCTAGTTTTTACATCTAGCAGTCTTCCTGCTGTCCCTACAGTCACCTCTCCTTGTTCGGCATCCCCAGAGTGCTGGCTCTCCGTACTATTCCTTTTGTTCCCGATTGGTGAGGAGGCAGGGCACCAGCCTAGTTCTTGCCTGGGAGGTTACGGCCCCCAAGGGCAGGACCAAGAACAGTGCATCCTGGGAGGTTACGGCCCCCAAGGGCAGGACCAAGAACAGTGCATAGAAGGGACAGGGCAGATGGTTTTCAGAAAAAACAAAACCCACTCCAAGAATGAAAGAGTCCACTCACTCATTAGGCGCTAACTATATGCCAAATTCCGACGTAGGGAAAGACTGACATAGCATGGTCCTGCTTTCAGGGTGTCACTGTCCACGTGGGGAGACAAGTGCAGAGCAGTGAGGCGGGCGGGATGAGAGGAAGGCAGGGGACGCCTGGGAGTGGAGGGGAGCATTCACCAGGTGAAGGCAGGGCTGGGCATCTCAGGCGAGGGAGGCCAGAGACGGGGGCAGTCCCGGGCTTAGGTGAGGGTCTGCACAAGTGGCCAGAGAGGACTGCCAGCAGTGGAATGGCTGTCCCAGGAGGTGGTGAGCTTGTCGGGGATGGATGTCCAGGGATGTCAGAGGGCATCCCTCAGCTGGGCGAGGCTTGACCATCTGGCCAACGTACCATCCCAGTCTGAAAACACTCATTCTACAGTGAAGGGTGGAAGATGATGCTGCACGGGTAGGGCAGAGGGCCAAACCCTATGGGAGGACGGCATCCACAGCCCAGAGTCCTCGGGGACACCCAAGGACTCCCTCCACCCGCTACCAACTGCAGTCACTCTGCTCAGAGAGGTGGTAAAACTGTCCCTCACGTGGGACCTCCCGGGACAGGGACTGTGCACCTCACCTGTATCCACAGGGCTGAGGGCCACATCCGGAGTGAGGGACCTCACTGTGGACTGAGGAGGTCGGCTGTCACCGGTGACTTGGCCACTAGAGGGTGCTCACCAGCAGTGCCAGGCACAGACCAATTCTGCGAATTTTATTCATGCTTTCAAAGCCACTTAGATCATGTTATGACCATCCCATGAGGTAAGCAGGATGAAGAAAACCTCCGTTACGTAAATTATGACACCGGATCAGAGAAATTAAGTGGCCTACATGCTTAGGTGGGAAGGCCACAAAATCTGAGCCAGGAAGGCCCTCCTGGGCCTTTCAGACAAAGAAACTGGGTGAGTGGGGGAAGGGTGGCATGTCCTGAATGGCACAGTGTCAGGGCCAGGCGGAGGGCACAGGGGTGGGCCCAGCTGGTGAGGGGCTGTGGCTGAACCCAGCTGTTTGGGAGTAAAGCCCTATGCTGGTGCCCCAGATACTTTCTGGGATCTTTTTGGTCTGTGAAGTCAAAAGGCCAGGCCACCAGGGACACCCTGGAGGCCCCCAACGTGCAGGAATCCCGAGGGGTGTCTGTAGCATCAGCCATCTGCCCAGGCCTCTCTCTTCTCCATCTGTCCAGACGTTCCTCACCTCACGGCCCCTCAAATCCCATCCACACCCGGATGCTACCCCATGGGTCATTCCACTCTCCAAACTGGCTTCACTCGTGGGCTCCACAGCACCTTTTGCCTTGAATCATTTTGCCCTTGACTTTGCTCCGTGTGCACAAGGTAGGAGCCGGTTCCCAGCATACATGGCCCGAGAACACTTAGAGCCAGCTAAGAGTTGAAAATGCAAACCAGGTAGCATTCCTTCAGTTAAGCCCTCTTGTGCCTTCATTTCTTTGTACAAAATCCAACCCTCGTGACCTGCGAGGACTTCTGTGAGCTGACTCCTGGCCTCCCTCCAAACTGAGCCCCTACCGCCCAGTCTCCGGGCACTGCCCAGCGCACTCCCCCCGCCCTGCCCCTCCCCCAGGCGGCCCCAAGCCTGAGTCCCTCATGTCCTCCTGGTCTCAGCTCAATCAGCATCTCTGCACTGGGCTTCCCCTGGTCCTTCAGGAGCACACCAGTCCCTTACAGCCTGCTTGAGCCTGTACTCACCCCAGGTTTCGTGACGTCACCTCCCCACGAAAGCATGAACGCCATGCAGGCCGGGGCCCTCTGCTGCATCACTGCATCCCCAGTGCCTCTAGCAGGGCCCCGTGCAGCGCAGGTGCTCAAGCGTGTACTCAGTGAGTCCATAGGATGTGGTGAAACATCAACTAGGCAGGGCCAGAGTGGACATTCACTAAATAGCACCATGAATGTATGGCACTGCCCTGCTTCTTGATCCAACGGCTCTACCTTTATTGTCTGCTTTATTTTCCGTGATTTCTAAGTGATTTGGGAGCAGACCCCCTGGGACATAGAAGACTGGGTATTCCTTTAACTAACCTGGGGCCTGGGGGTCTAGGGTCATCCCAGGTACCAAAATTAATTCCGGGATTTCACCTGAGACCTAAAGGAACTAGTCCACTTGAAAATAAACATGACTTTTCAGAAAGCCGAAGCTTTATTCAGTACAGCAATGTCCTGGACTTTCCTTCCACAAGGAATTGGTTAGACGGACTCTGGAATTCACAGGGGCGAAGTGCAATCAGCCGGGTTGGTCTCTATACCACCGCCCACCTTGTTGAAAGTGGGACCTTCCAAGACAGAGACCAAGACTCCTGGACCCCCAGGTGCACCAAAACCTCTCCCATGCTTTTCTCCTTTCCCCTCACCCTTCCTTTCACTTCAGCTTTAAAAAGATATCAAAGGCGAAGGGACAAACAGTGAGGGAAATTCAACCCTCGGAACGTTGAGTCTTGAGTGACCCAGCCCGACACGGGCCCAATACCCTCTGAGCCCCAGCGACGGAGGTCAGCGGGGCTCCCTCTCGTTGCCCTGAAGTGCTGAGGGGACCACGCAGGACCCCCATCTCCACCTGTCAGCACAAGCTGGACACAAGGCATGGGACGTGTCTTTATTAAAGATGCAAGCAAACACAGAAGTATCATGTGTGGAGCTCAGTAATATCCATACAGTACTAGAAATAGAAAAATAGAAAAGAAATTTCACAGAAAGCTGCCTCTCTCGCAGATACACAGAAAAGGTGCAGCTGAGCCCACCGCGAGGCGCCGAGTACCACCTGCCCTGCTGCAGCTGCCCTCCTCAACCAGTAACAAAGCGCACGTCCGCGCTTTCCAAAGACACCACACACGACAGACCCCTCGCGCGCGCGGTGGCGACCCCTCCGGCCACCACTCCGGGCACTTCCCAGCCAGACAGCCGGGACGGCCCCGTCCCACCGCGGCGGCAGCGTGCGTACAAACTGGCCACTGGCCCTGCTCTCACCTGGCCGCCCTTCCGTCACTCCTCCGGACTAACGTGGGCCAGTTAACGAAGCGAGTGGCGGGGCAGTAAAGACCGCACCTCCGCTCCCTCAGACACAGCACCGAAGGGGACATCGCCAGCCCCGTCTGGGTGAGATAGGGCGCTACACTCGCACATCGGGTCTCTGGGGCGCAGAGTTGCGGGCCCAGATGGAACAATGAACGGTATGTAAAGACCCAGTAGTCCTAGAATTTACCATCAATCATCTGTTTGCCAACATAAGCAGGTTTCTGCTTTGGGGAATGAAAGTAAGACTGCAGAACGAAAAGTCAGGTTCCGAGTGGACTCAGTGTCTCTGTAGCGGGCTCTCCAGTCACCGCGTCGCGCACCCATCCCGCCGGGTCCTCTGCATCAGCCTCGGAGCCACTGGCCGGGGGTCGCTGGCAGGAGGGCATCCTCTCTGAAAACGCCCCAGTGAACAGTTCCTGCTGTATCCCGGGACGACTACCAAGAACTGAATGCCACCAGCAAAAACAAGGTCCCCCCAACACCCGACTCACCCTCGGTCCTCACCAGCGTCTCACAACCAGACAAGAACCGAATGGCTGTGCCTTATGGAAGAAAACTACAAAAATAAAGAGTCAACCCTGAGATCTTCCTACCATTCGGTGTGGCTCGCTCCTGAGTCCCTCGGAAATGAACTTTTATTTGGTTTACTGACATTTATTTAGATTTCCAGTGAAAAGCTCTATAAAATACAATAAATAATGTGGGTTGTAAAAGGTAGACATTCTAGCTGCATATGTTACAGACAGGATACGTATGGTCCAGGTCATCAGAACCGCAATCTTTGTAATCAGACATGTAGACTTCAAATTCCAAAGGTGAGACAGCTGCTCTGGATCGGAAATAACCCCACTTCCTCCATTTCTCCGCCGTGTCTTACACTGCTTCCAGAGTTTGTCCAGCGAGTAACAAATGAGTGCAAACGGGACTCTGAGCTATTAGTGTCTGGGTACTGTGAGCATGCAAGTTTGCTGTTGCTGTTATTATAAGTAAAAGTCGAACATGAGGTCACACTTTCCCATCTTCTGCTTATACACCAAATCAAACTTCTCGTTCATGGAGACAGTGAAGATGTCCTTCCACAGCCCGACTCTTCCTAGAACACAAGCGAGCAGAATGTGCTGAATTCACTTGCTGTCAGGCCAGCTACCAAACCACAGGAAATGGATCTGGAAGGTTCCAGATCTATTCCCGGACCCCTCTGAACCTGGCCTATTGGGGCAGGATGGGCCATGTGAACTACAGACCAGCTGAACCCTCTTCCCTGAGTCTGGTTATCCCGATGTGGTTTCCACCCAGCACCACAAGTGTGCAGAGCTGCGGGCCTTGCCCATCCACCACTGAATCCCCAGCACCAGGCCCAAAGCAGGTGAGTCACAACACCCCAGAGGACAGACAGTGTCTGTGGACAGATCTGCGGCTCCGGGCACCATGTGGATCTGGGTCCTCGCGACACCACTACTCAACTCACTCACGGCTCAACAGCTCCATCAAGGCAGGATTTGCTTCTGGAGAATTTTAAAAGGAAAAAAAAAAAAATCATCCAAAAAGGTAGAACATTTAATGGTGAGCAGGAAGCCGCCTGACCAGGTCAAGGGTGAAGATTTCGAGAAGCCTGCTCATGCAGCGTCAGGGAGGAATTTAAAGGGAGAAAAACAGTCAGAGCTCCCAACTGAACATCACAACGAGTCCCGGGCCCCCCAGCCACTCCATCACAGCCACAGCTCAGCGAGGCTTGGTCAGAAAATGAGACCTCCTCCTGGCAGACGTGAGGGAGGCTGGAGAGTGCAGACTGATGTGCAGGCACGGGCCTACCCATCCCTTTATGAAGGGAAGAGAGAGCTCAAAATGACGAAAACGGCTGAACCTGCTTTCCTTAACTACAAAATCTTCAGTTGTTCTGGTCACATATGAATGGCGACTGTGAAGATATCACTAGTGGGGGTCCCGCCCTCCTACCTACAGGAGCTGTGAACGCGTCACCTGGAGAGCCAGGGCTGTGCTTTTATATAGCCGCCTCGGGGGACTGAAATGCCCGTTTAGAATTCTATTTACCGTCAGCATCTCTGAGATCAGAGCTCTGACTGTCTCCAGCAAACATCCTTCGTTAGCTCTGTTATTAACAGTCGTCCTTGTCCTGGCAGGACCTCACATATGAAACTGCAACCCTGCAAATGCTGAGCTAATAGATCCAAAGCGACAAGGATTTTCTCTTTGGTGATGAAAAATTATATGTCAGTGTTGGAGAGGAAAAAAACTGTTCTTGCTACCCTCTGATGATACCTAAGGGACAAAACTAAAAGCTTCTAGACCAATCACACCATAAATATATTTTTCCATGATTATTTTTCTCAGCTGAGGCAGCTGAGAGCTCATCAAAGGAGTCACCCACCTGGTTTAGGATTTGGAATCAAGACAGTGCAATTTATGCTGTGATATGAATCAAATCTAAGCAATGCAGCTGGCTACTCAAGCCCCTGCATTCTCACCAACGCAAGGAGGTCTTCTGAGCAAAGAGGCAATATGCTAAAAGAAAACAAAATCAAAGAACTGAAATAAAGCAAAACCAAGGTAAACGATGATAAAGCAAACACATCGGAAGGAGCATATGGGCACGCAGTATGTTCTCGACACTTCTTAACCACACAAATGAACCGAAAGGGGGATTCTGGAGAAGGTCACACCCAAGGATAACAAAACACAGCGAAAGCAAAATAAAAAAGAGCAAATAAATTTTAAATAATAAACATTTGTGAAGATGCAGCCAGGAACGAAACAGCAGGGTGATGTGGCTTGTTAGTGTCTTCTTGGAGAGCGGCCCACCCGCCTTTACAGGAAGGCGCTCACCCCCTGACCTTCAGAACAGCCCTGGGAGCCAAGCGGGTTGGCAGCCCCGACCCACCCTCCTTAGAGGAAGGACAAAAGGCCAGAGAAGCTCAAAGGCGTGGCCCGAGCTTGGCCAGGCCAGGCCACAGCCCAGCTCTTCTCTCCGCTCCAGGCAGCTGCCTGCAGAGCCCGGCTCGTTTCTGGGCCCTCCTCTCCGACACCGTCACCGCCCAAGGGAGCTGGGAACCGGCCTCGCATTCGCATCCACAGCACCGAGTCAGGCGCGACTCTTGCTGAAGGGGCGCTCACAGGCCTCGCCGGCACCCAGTGGCGCCAGGGATTTTAATGCCTGGGCCCTCCACAGTCGAGCAGCCTCAAATACCACATGCCCTGAGGGCACAAAGAGCAACCCAAGTGGGTCTGGGGCGGATCCCTGCCTGGAACACCTGCCTCACCTCGAACTGCTTCACGCACAAGACACAGTTCTCGCACCAGGTGGGAGCGCCAGCCTCTGTGACGGCCGAGGCCTGCACCTCCAGCTCGTGCGCTCCTCTCTCTCTCTCTCTCTCTCTCTCACACACACACACACACCACACACACATGCGTGCGCACGCGCACACACCCCTCCCCGACGGGGCTGCTCCTCCCGTGCTGCGGGCTCCCCCAGGGATGGAGGGAAACGGCCCTTCCGCACACAGACTCTCCGCACCCTCTTCCCTCGACTCCCACGGGCCAGCTGGAGCTCAAGGAGGCCACGTGCACGCACTGCGCTTCTAAACATCACAGCCCCCAACCCATCCCCAGGGTCTGCCCTGGGGGGCATCTGGGAAGGCACCCGCCTGAAACACCTCTTGCCCACAGAGCCTGAGACATCCCGGCAGCCACGCCCACGAACTCCGACACTGTGCGGGGCAACAAGGCCAACTCCAGCAGGGAGCTCCGGGGAGCCTCAGCGACACTTCTCGGGTTACCTTCCTGCCCCTCGAAGAACACAGGGCTCCGGAGAAATGAGGCTCAGGGCAGTGGAACCCTGACATGGGGGGACTGTGGTCCAGAAAGCGCGAGGACACCGGCAGGAAGGGGGACGAGGCCCCCGGGGCCCCAAGCAGAGGCAAAGAGAAGGAGGGTGGGACAGGCAGGCGGCGCGCATACCCCGGCCCACAGGCAGGGCCTCGGCGTTGCAGCACTGGTCTACCAGCTGGTGGCAGTGCTCGATCAGGGACTCCAGCTGGGCCTTGTCACACGACACCCCCAGGAACCGGGCCAGCTGCTCCACCATTGTCACCAGGTCCTGCAAGACAAGAGCAGAGTGCGGGAGCCTGTCGGAGGTGGCGCCTTTACAGAACACGACCTCGGGTACCGTATCCACAGCCTTACTTAGTCCTCAAGACAAGCCTGAAATTGGCCTCGTCTGGAAATAAAATCCAGGTTAAGAAACTGCCCAAGGGCACTCAGCTCTCAAGTGGCACACCTGGAATTCAAACCCAGGTCCCACGGAAGCAGACGTGAGGTCCTGATATAGCTGCGGTCATTTTAAACAGCAGCAAGAAGGAAAAGCACTTTGGAACTGCGCCAGAAGCAAGAGCAGCTCACTCTCTTCCCGTCCCGCCACGCCATCGGCTGGGATCTGGACTGGCACTCGGGAGAACAGGGAGACCCTAGGGACCCCAGACAGGCCTCAGGGCTGGCCCACCTCACCGGGCAGGCGGAGCTGGCTTGGTGTGAAGCAAGATTCAGCTCTACTTGACTCGCTGACATAAAGCCATCTCTGGGCCCCATCGCTGCACCATTCCTGAGAGCGGAGCATTACGGGCGCAGCCCAACAGCCTCTGGAGGGGCCCCACCCACCTGCTCACTCTGGCCCACGTCCCTCTGGGCAGACACCCGGACCTGCACCCCGACCTGCAGGGGCCTGACAGCCGGGTCCACACTGGTTTCCATGCTGTTCCTTCAGCCTGTCAGGCGGGTTCTTTCTGGGACTTTACTTTGCTGTGTCCTGTCTGGAATGTTCTTCTCCAGGTGTCCACATGGGTCACTCCCTCACTTCTTTCAGGTCTCTGTCCCCATCAGTGACGCTTTCCCTGACCTACACTTAAACCTGCCACCCCCCTCCCCAGCACTTCCCTTTTCTGCTTTATTTTTCAGCATTTATCATCATCCAATACATTTTACTGTTTGTGTTTGTGGGGGTGGGGGGCGGGAGGAAGAGGCAGAGAGGCTGCAAAAACCCAGGCCACAGTGACACCGACCTGGACCAGGGAGACGGGGGCAGAACTGGGGAGAAACAGTCAGATAAGAGAGACGTTTTGAAGGTAGAGCCAACAGGATTTGCAAAATGAAGGCCAGGTGTGAGAGAGGGAGAAGTCAGGGATGAGTCCAGACTTCTGCGTGAGCCGTGGAGGACGGAGCCGCTGCCCTGGATGCAGACGGGTGAAAGTGCGGAGGACCCGAGGGGACACCTCCGGAGTTTGGTTGGGAGACGTTAAGTCTGCGATCTGCACCACACACCCAGGCAGAAAGGTGCAGTGGGTGGACGGACATGAGCCTGGAGAGGGTCCAAATCAGGCCTGGGGGCCTGAGGCCCAGCTGAGGCCACCAGGGGAGGGAGTGTGGATGGAGGAGACCGGAGCCGAGGTCTTGGGGCAGAGGCAGGGCTGCTGCCATGGAGGAGTCAAGGGGAGCATCCAGGGATGCGGGACGCAGGACCAAGTGTGACCGACTGCCTGTCTGTCGCCTGCTGCTAGGAGGGCGGGACCGTGGGACCCAGACACACGGGGGTCGTGGTGACCTTGACAGAGCAGCCTGGGGACAGGGTGAGCCTGCCTGGAGGGGCTCAGGAGCGGAGACAAGTCTGAGGCCCCTCGGCAAAGAGAAGCTGAGGAAAGGGAAGGACGTTGGGGGGAGGAGGGCTGGGCTGGGGGAGGTTCGCGCTGTCGCCGTGAGAAAGGAGAGGCGTCAGCACTTCTGCTCAGGCAGCGGCAGGGTTCAGACCCGGGGGCAGCGGGGTTCCAGGACCAAGGGGACCTCGCACACGCTCGGCACACAGCGAGGCTCTCAACGTGCTGAGGACGACGGTGCTGACACCGAGAGGGGACGGGACGTGCCGGCCCCCCTTCCAGACCTCGCTTTCCCGAGGGCACAGGAGCGGTCCTGCCTCGCTGCCCCAGCACCACCGCCCAGCCTGGCACAGGCACTCAACCACCACCTAGTGCCCGTCACCCTCTGTGCCAGGCACTCAAGAACTCGTCACAGGAATCGATTCACAGGTACACCCGCCGGGGTTGTCAGCACTTTGAGAATTGCCACCCTAAGGCAAACAGGCTGGGATGAGAAATTCGGACTCTGCCATCTCAGCCCTTTGCCCCAAGCTGGTCACCTACGGAGAGGGTGCTGGGCGGCAGCAGCGTGAGTCCGGCTACCGCTCCACTGCTGTTGAAGCAGAAAAACAATAAACGGGCCTCTCGAAAGCACCACATGCCACCAACCCAGAAGCTGTGCTTGGCCGGGGGCCAGGGCGGGGAAGAGGCCGGGGGGCCAGCACCGACTGGAGGCAAAACGCTGGTCAGGGGGACCCTGGGCCCACCGAGAACTCCTGAGTCCGACTGTCACCCCTGATGCTCGGGGGCTTGGCGCTGCAGGCCCCGCCCGCCCGCCCGCACTGGGGGCGGCTGTGAGACTGACGGCGGGGCCGGCAGCTGCCTCCCGTGGCGCTCACCCCTACGGCACTCACCCGGTGCATGTCTTCGTACTTGAGGAAAAGCACATTCGAGTCCATACGGTGCTCCCAGAACTCCTGCACGTGCTCAAACCAGGAGCCGTAGCCCACTGTGGAGACAAGGGGACAGGTGACCAGTCACAAAAAAGGAGCGGGCATGTGTGAGGTGGTCTTGCTCCCTGCCTTCCCTGCCAGAAGGCTGCCCTCCTCTGCCCAGTAGCTGTGTTTCAGGAAGCCCTGGGCTCCACCAGCAGCCCCCCGGATGAGCCACGTCCCCTGGCCTCCTGCCCAAGGCCTCGGCCCCTGCCTCCCGGATGCCTAGAAGCCCTGACCCTCACATGGAAGCCTCTGTTCTCCGGGGGTACGGATGGTACCCGGCACCCATGAGTTTCTCTAACAAGGGGTGACCAGGAAGAGAATGATACCCAGAGGAAGTGGGACACAGGACCAGTGAGTTTTGCTGTCGGGGCTAGGATGGGGTGCAGGAGGCTCTAGACAGAGCTGCGAATGGGGCCTGCCAGGCAAGCGCATCACAGACAGAATCCTGGAACCAGGCAGAACCAGGAAGGCACGGGGATGAAGGGGGGCAGCGGGCCCCATCCTGGCACACGAGGTCGGGCAGGACGGGACGACAGGTCACACCCACACCCCAGCCCTCGCATTTCCCACGCTGCTTAGGGCCTTGGTGTGGGGCTGAGGTCACACAGGCAGAGACAGAGATCAGTGTGGCCGGGCTGCTTCACAAGGTTTTTCATAGAAACGATTGATTCTCACTGCCGAGTCACACTGATGTGCCTGTCGCTGTGAGGACACCTCCCGAGGGGGCTTCCACACTAATCAGAGGAAGGTCTCGGCCGAAGAACATGGGGGCCCCTGGGCATCGGGAAGCAGGTCCGGCTGGATAACAGGGGCCAGTCAGGGGTGGTGGCCCTGCCGCCTGCGTCCTCACTCGCCCGAGCACCCGTCCAGCTCACAAGCACTGGGCCCTGCAGTGGAGCTCCCGGCCCGGCGGCAAAGCCCCAAGGAGACTGGCACGGCGACACGGAGTGACCGGCACTGGGAGGGAGGCCCCGCAGACACGGGCGGGCCCCGAAGGATCAGTGAGGGCTGGGCAGGCAGCGGAGGGGAAGAGGCAGCAGGGGGAGCGGCGCACAGAGGCAAGGCCTGCAAATGGGCCTTAAAGACATAAGCAGTGGCCGCGGGCGCCCGCGGAGCGGGTCAGAAGCAGCTGGCAAGGTCAGACAGAGGGCGGAGGGTGAAGGACAAGGACTCGGGACAGAGGCAGCCGGCCCCTCATCTCCTCGCTGGCCGTGAGACCCGGCGGGCCCTGAGCCTTTCTGCCGCCCCCCCAGGGCTGCCGCGGCGCCGAGAGCCCCGCGCACAGGAGGGCCTGCAGGGGCAGCGCCTGGGCGTCCTCCTCTCTGGGGGAAGGTTCCACAGGGTGGGACGGGCAAGGCGCCGGCGAGGGTCCTACGTGTAGCGCTGAGGCCCCTGGGTGGCAGGGCCGCTCCCGCCCCCACACAGGCACATCTCAAGGTGCTGACAATCTCTTACACTTACACGCGTGACCAAGACTGGGAAAACAGGGGTGACCCAATGCCTGGGTCCCAGCCAGCGCGACCCGACATCAGCCTGCCATCCCGCCAGCAGGTGGCAGCACAGCAGCAGCCTGGGCCCCGCAGCCGGACGACGACGAGAGGTCCTGAGGGATGGAGGTGTAGGTCAGGGGTCGCTGAGGGGCGGGCCCTGGGGACCAGACCAGAGCAACTAGGCGCCCCTCCAGTACTTCATGCGGAACGCAGGGCGGGGAGCTCTGGAAGGGGAGGGGTAAGGGGGCGGAAATGAACCAACACAGGGCAGGCTTCAGCCAAAGGCCTTGCTGGAGACCCACCGCTGGGCGAATCCTGGCCCTCTCTGGGCCCCAGTGCTCCCACAGCAAAGTTCTAGCTGCGGGGCCCTGGACTCCAGGCCTGGCACATCCCTGCTCCGTACACGCACAGGGCAGGACGTAACAGCCAGGCCAGCCTTCCCACTTTACAGGACAAGGGGGAGTCCAGAGAAGGAAGGGACCTGCGCAGCTCATGGACAGGCTGATGACCTCAGGGCCCCGAGCGGAGTCTCCCAAGTCTGGGCCCACAGCTGGCACGCAGACCAGGTAAGCCGCGCCCCGGGGCCGAGCAGTCTACTGGGCGTGGACACGGAGGTAAGAAAACCCAGCTCCTTCCCAGAGAACACTCGCAGACAGACAGCCAGGGCTGCTGGGGACGGGGACGGGGGAGGCTGGACGGGGGTGACTCGGGGACAGCGAGGACGTGAGGACAGGGTCACTCGCACGGGGACAGGGGTGACAGGACAGTGATCACACACAGGGACTCCTCCACCCTGCTCCTGTCCCCCAGGCACATGGCTCCAGGGCCCCCCAGCCCTGCAGCGTGCAGGTCACGACCCCCAACACAGGGCTCAGCCAGCATGTCCTCGCTCTGTTAGCAGACAGCATCATTTCACTGCCCCTTCTGCACTTCTTTCTTCAAGTTCTTCAGAACCTCGGACAGAGAAGGCAAGCCTCCTCGAGAGCTGGAATTGGGCGGGAGCACAGAGGATAAACAGGACTGGGGAGGCTAAGCACACGGGTGCAGAGGCTTTGGCGGGACCACAGCCAGTGTGTGCAGCCTTGAACCTCGGTGCCGGGCAGGGCTGTGACCTTCACAGCGTGGAAAGGCCTGTACTAGGCAACCTGTAACAGCTCTGGCCCGAGCGGGAGGCTTTCAGCCCCGCACCGCAGGGCAGTCTGAGCTTGGTGGGCACCACCATCTACGACAGTGTTGTCCCCACGCAGGTGACTGCTTCTATAAAGGCAGGGGTGCAAAGTGGGACTCAGAAATATGGCTTTGGGAACCACAGGAGTGGCTTGCTCCAAATGCCTGGCAGACCCCGAGGGGCCTGAGCCAGGCGGTGGGTGGGCTGGGGGGAAGGGAGGCTGGACAGAGGCCTTCAGCAGGGGCCAGGGGCCTTAGGGTACAGCTGCTGGGGCCACCGACGCCTGTCCCCTCCCAGCCGGGCCCCCCCTCCCAGTCCCAGCTGAAGCAAAGACTCAAGGGCAGGGAAGAGAGGGCCTTCAGGCGGCGCAGGCGGCACGCTCAGGAGGACCTGGGCTTCAGCCAGGCTCAGGAGGCAGCTCCAGTCAGGCCACCCATTTGAATTTGGGGCACTGTATTCCTGGACCGCCATTATGCACCTTACCCCACGCCTGTCCCATGACCTCACCACAGAACCCCTGACTGGGTTGGACAACAAGTGGACAGCGGGGCTGAGGGTTACTTGAGCTGGGAAATAAAACAGGAAGTGTATTTTCACACTCCTCGGGTGCAGAGAGTCTGGGTGCAGGTTTAGTTAACAGGTACGTAAGACCCATTTCAAAACCCTCCTGGGCGCAAGCTCTCAACAGAAGGGTGCCCAGAGAAGCCAGGGTTGGCGATGGGGGAGCCACCCCGGGGCTGCAGGGAACAGAACCGTAGTGAGGAGCTGCCACCCCTGTGCCAAGGCGACAGCTCCCTCCCTGGCCCGCTGCCTGGCCCACTCCGCCCTGGGGAGGGGAGACGTGGAAGGGCCTGGGCTCGCTCGGCCCCAGCTCACCCCTCTCCCCCAGGAACAGGCGTCCTGCCCAGAGCACTGCCTTCCCCCTCCCCCAAAGTGCAACCCGCCTGTCACACGGGCCTAGGGCTGGGGGCCAAGCCTGACCCTCAAGTCCAGCTAAAGGCCCACAGGGCTCTCACACGAAGCCACAGCCTCCACTCTGGCCTCAGGCACTGGTAACAGCAGTATCTGGGCCACCGTTTTCACTGCTCGGAATCCAGGAAGAGGGATGCTTCTTTTTAATTGGGGAACTTCTCAGAACCCCAAGGACGTGGCGAGAGAGAAGGGCTTCAGCGTTGGACACCCGCTCTGTCTGGCACTAGCTCGACCTCGGACAAGCTTCCTGACAGCCCTCAGCCCCAGCTCCTCTGCCCGCCAGCGGGAAAGCAGGCCAGCCCCACGGTGACTGTAGGACTGGGGGCACCGCGAAGAACACGCGGGTGCTCAGCGAGCAGTGACCACCGCCGCTGTAACGCCACACAGACACTTACACTTGTCGTTCATGAACCTCCGGCAGAACTCCTGGAATGTGCCTCGGTAGCTCATGGTCCGCAGCGAGCGGTGGAACTGGTAATAGGACACCACCAGGTCCTTGGGGTTCCGGGCCATGTATATGACCTGCAAGAGGGAGTGGGGGCAGAGGAACGGACAGAGGGACGGACGAGGTCAGTCTGCGATCCTCCGTCCCAGGCAGGCCGCCCTGTGCAGGTTCCACTGACCTACAACCCACTCTTTTGACCCCGTTTCCAACAGCAAAGTCAGCCCCTCGTGCACCAAGGCCAAACGCTTTTTCTCTATTATTCTGTTTCAGCAGAGGTGCACTCCTGTCCACGCAGTAGCATCAGCTAGGAAAACTACTTGAGTGTTTTAGTATATTTCTGTTCTCTAGCACTCCTTTTTTTTTTTTAATCGAGGTATAGTTGCTGTACAATATTATATAAGTTACAGGTGTACAATATAGTGATTCACAACTTTTAAAGGTTATATTCCATTTACAGTTATTATAAAATATTGGCTATACTCCCCATGTTGTACAATATATCCTTGTAGCTTATTTTATACATAATAGTTTGTATTTCTTAATCCCCTACCCCTATCCTGCCCCTCCCCCCTTCCCTCTCCCCACTGGTAACCACTAGTTTGTTCTCTATATCTGTGAGTCTGCTGCTTTTTTTATTATACCCACTAGTTTGTTGTATTTTTTTTAGATTCCACATATAAGTGATATCAAACAGTATTTGTCTTTCTCTGTCTGACTTAGCATAATGCTCTCCAAGTCCATCCATGTTGCTGCAAATGGCAAAATTTTGTTCTTTCTTATGGCTGAGTAATATTCCATTGTATATATAAACCACACCTCCTTTATCCATTCATCTGTTGATGAATACTCGGGCTGCTTCCATGTCTTGGGTATTGTAAATAGTGCTGCTGTGAACACTGGGGTGTCTCTAGCGCTACTTTAAAATCAGCGGAAGACAGAAAACTTACAGTCCTGACCCTGGTGATGAGAATTATAGGCCTCATACGTCTAATGCAGTTGAGAAAAAAGGAAAAAAATCAGAGACAGTGAAAGCAGCCATGAGTCCTCAGGCCTTCAATGGGCAGAGGCTGGGCTCTGGCTGGTCAAGTTCAGCTGTGAGGAAAAGCGAAAGTGAGAAGCATGGATAAAATGCTAGAGACACGGGGTCAAGGACAGCCTCTCCAGCGCTCTTAGCACACCGAGGTTGTCTGGGAACTTGGGCCTGTGACAGACCACCGTTTGGACTGGCACATGGGCCTCTGGTTCCAGGAACAGCGGGGAGTGGTGGGGAGCGACGGAGAGTGGAGTTACCTTGGAGTCGCCGCTGTGGAGGTCTGAGGGCAGGAAGCGGTAAGGGAGGTGGCTTTTGATGAGGCGGGGGGACGTCAGTTCCTGCAGCAGGGCAGAAGGGAGGCGCTCAGAGGACACGCGCCCTTTCTCTGGGGCCCAGGCAGACGGGGCTGCAGACGAGTCAGGACCGGCACCACCTGCACCCCGAACAACCTTCTCACCTGAGACAGGACCCCCCAGCCCCGCCCAGGCTGGACCCTGGGGGCAGATACGGGCCGACGCGGTCCCCGTCCTCGGCCCCCGTGGCCTGAGTCAGAGTGTACTGTCAGGGGTCTGCTCAGAGGACATGGGCCGCGATGGCAGCCCGGAGCGGCCACGGAGACGGGGCCCCGCAGTCAGCCTCAGCACAGAACTCCTGCGGCTCCTGGACCGGCCCGGCCCCTCCCTCGGCCAGCGCTCCGCTCCCGGGCCCTGACTCAGACGTGCCCCCCGCTCCCCGAGAGGCCCGGCCCCGTCCCACTTTGCTCCCGTCTGGTGTGGTCACCCTTCAACCACTAGGACTCTCAGTTTTCCTGCCCTGGGGGCTCCCTCACTGGGATCTCAGCTCTGCGAGGGCTGTGACATCACGGTCAGTTCAGTCCTCGGTGGGACCCCAAAGCCAAGAGTAGGGCAGCCCGCGACGGGGGCCCACGCAGCTCTACTGGAAGGCTCAGCGGTGGGTCAACACGGGCTGCAGCCCTGTGGCGGGCACAGGGGCGGGAGGGGCTGGACGCAGGTGGGCCAACGCTGGGGGCTGGGGTGCAGAGACCGGCTTATGCGGGGAGCCAGCAGTGGGGGGCATTCTCAGAGCTCATTTCAGGATGCTCGTCTAGCGGGAGAAGGGACAGGCAGGCCACACAGGAAATGAGGCCTGAACGAAGAGGTGGCAGAGGGGAGGATGGAGAGAAAAAACTCCAGATCTGTCTGAGGGGTAGAAAGGATGGGACTTGGGAATAATGTTTTTTTCACTCGACACCAAATGTTCGATGCAAACACATCCCACCCAGTCCCCTCAACAGATGGGATGAGCCACAGCGGGAGGCCCCTCACCCCTACACTCCCCACCATCTCCCCTACTCCTGGCATCTGCCTCCTTTCCCCCTCCAAGCCATCCACATCACCCACTGGTTCAGTTCCAGGGTCACTGCCACCGGCTCAGGCCCATCAGTCTTCCCCCCACCCACCAGCTACCTGGGGGTCCCGGGAGCTCGCTGCTCTCCCTCCACCCACGAGGCCCCCAGGGACCCCTCAGGAGCAACCGTCACTCGGGGTGCAACCGTGGAAAGGCCCCAGGGGGGTCGTGTGGGCTGCTGCCACCCGCCCAGAGCCCACCTTGATGATGTCCAGGCCCGGCTGCGGGTACTCCAGGACCGGGAGCTGCTCGTCGATGTTCATCAAGCCGATCTCATCAGGGTCTGCCCCCTGGCTCACCAAATAGACCACCTCCTGCAGCAAGCTGGTGCCTGGAGGGAGAGAGGCCCAGTGAGGGGCGCCAGAGGAAGCCCAAGGGCCAGCCCCACCCTCGGGTCAGCGCCTGCCGCCCAGAAAAAGGGCTGAAGGGCCGCAGAGCTGGGGGGCGTGCAGCGTCCCAGGAGTGCCTCGCGTCTAGTGGAAGAACACTGGCCTAGGCATGAGACCTTGGCCCGAATCCCACCTCTCGGGGTGACCGTGGGTGAGCCAGGTTTTCTGAGCTGTTTTCTTGGCACTAAACGCAGGCAGGAGATCTCTCAAGGCTGTTGTGAGGAGTGAACAGGACACACAGTACCTGCCTCCCCAGGGCTCGAGGACTGTCACGAGCGGACGATTCTCAGTCCTGGGTTTCCAGAAGCTGAATTTTCATTTACCCAGAAGTGATGAAGGTCCAGGGGAATGACTCGCCAGCCAATAATGATTTACAATGAAAACTATGTCTACTGGTACCTGCTAAAGTGAAACACAGGTATGCCCTGTGAGCAGAGAAATGTACACGACAACACCGACACACACATACTGGAACAACCCTGCAGTGCTACTGAGAAGAGCAAACCTTGGAAACAACAGGAACATCGGTCAGCAGCAGAATGAATGAATAAGCCAGGACACTCAGACAACGGGACACTAGGCAGCAGTGGAAGCCAGACGCCAAAGGGCGTCTGCTGTGTGATTCTGCATGTTCCCATTCCTACTGGGTTCCGGAATGGGGAAGTAAGCTGCAGCGACAGAGGTGAGGACAGTGGTTCTCTGGGGGAAGGCTATCGACTCAAAGAGGACATGAAGGAGTTTCTGGGGTGCCGGGATGGCCCTTTACCTTGGTCTGGTGGCAGTTACATGGAATTGTGCACACACAAGGCATAATTCAATTCAAAGGAAAACCACCTGTCTGCCCAGTGCTGTGGTCATCAGAACCTGCTCCCCAAGGAAGACGGAGGGGGTCCAACGAGCATGGAGATGGGACACCTCAGCCCAGTGACACCCCAGACCCTCCAAGACGGAGAGAGGCCCTCCAGGGAACAGGAGCGCTCATGTGTGTGTTGAGGGCGCCTCCCCCACTTGTGGGGCCGCAGCTGCAGCCCTGCCCGCCAGCTCCTTCCCCTCAGACCACCCCACGGGCTGTCCCAGCAACGCGGCTTGGACAGGTCCCCCATCCAGACTCGAGGACAGCCCTTCTGTGCCTTATGAACAGCGAATTTCAGATTCAGGGTGGATGGCTCCCAGCCTAGACCCTTCTGCAGCTTCCCAGTGTCCATACACTAGAGTCCGGTGGTCCCTTCACCTATTCTCTGCACCAGGTCCCTGGGGTGCGGGTTCCCCTCCCCGGGAGGCTCCCTGCTGGCCCTCACCCCGCAGCCTGTGCACAGCAGCTTCGAGTCGTCTCCTCCAGCAAGCTGGCCTTCCCGGACCCCCACGTCCCCCACTACTCATCCTCGCCCGGGGCGAATTGCTTACGACGCTCCCAATTACCACACCGACTGCACGGCCTCACTCCAGGGGCGACAGCGCCATTTCCCCGCCAACACCCCAGGGGCCCGGCACACAGCACACGGCAGGCAAACCCAACATCTGAGCATCTGTGCAGGAAGGAAAAGCAGGGGCCTGGGTCACGACACGCAGTGGGCCGACCCCACAAGGGCAGAGCCCCAGCGGCACCCCGGGGTGGCAGGGAGGGAGCCCGGGGAGAAAGGCGGCTCCCTGCGCTCCCCCAGCCCTTGCACGGCCCCACCCCGTCCAGGTTTTCAGCTCCACTCCGGGACCGCAGCCAGCCAGGGCCTGCCCGGTCATCACCCCATCCGACCCCCCAGAAGAGACACGCTGGCCAGGTCCTCCTCCCCAGCCACTCTGGGCCCTTCGCTTCAGGGGACTCGGTCTCTGCTGCCGATTCCTCATCTCCCCCCGGCCGAAAGCGCTGCCCCCTCGTCTCCCAGCTGCACACACTCCCCCGGGGCCTCGAGCAGCCCCACCCCCAAGGCCAGCTCCACGCTGACCCCCGCACGCACCAGCCCACGTGGAAGCTGCCGCCCAGCGCCCCGCCAGACCAGGTGCCCCACCTCCTGCCCCCCCAAAGCCCGCCTCACCCACCTACCATCAAGGTGAGCGCGGAGCTGACCCTTCCATCGGGGGCGCTGCTGGAGGCCCCGCAGCCCTCTGCCCTGCTCACCCTCCTTTCAGTCCAACAGAAGCAGCCAGGACCACCCGACCATCCCAACAGGGACCTACGAGGGCACCCCGCCCCTCTTAGGACCCCGCGCCTCCGAGGACCCTCCGAGGAGTAGAGCAAGGTCTCCCACGTGGCCTGCAGGCCTGCCGGCCACACTCCACGCCCCACGCCCGGCAGCGCGCTACAGCCTCTCTTCCTTTCCAGAGCTCCTACCGGCCTCCTGGCTGGTCCCATGTCCGGAGCCCTTTCCTCACTCCCTCAGGTCCTTCAGGTGTGGGCGCTCCCCTGACCAGCCACATGACGAGCACCCTTCGCCCTGCCCCGGTCCCCACTGCAGCGACAGTCCGGGAACAGCCTGCACGGTCCTCTGTGTGCCCCCACCCCGCCGCCCTCCACAGGGCACGAGCGGTTTTGTCTGGCATTTTGCCGGGAGAGCCAGCACATGGCCAGGCTCAGTTCACCTCTTCTGAATGCACGAACAAACCCTGGGTTTGTTCAACGGGATATGTCCATCAAGGAAGACTTCTTGAGGAGACAGCTTTGGAGCAAAGGCCCTAAAGGAAGAAAGTGGTGTGGTGGCTCTTCAATCAGAAAGAACTTCTGTCCATCAACCACAGGACCCTCACACCAACCTGAGAGGTGGGGACCACCACCCCCATTTACAGATGAGGCTCCTAAGGCCTGACTGTGCCCAAGGTTACAGAGCCGGTGTGTGGCTCCCACCTGCCCGCTCCTGCTGGTGAGGCCCGTCCACATGGCAGCTCAGGGCAGCTGCACTGGGCGGGTCCGTGCGCTTAGAAATACGACTGTGCGAAGAGTTTCCACCAAAATAGGCCTCTCCCAGGGAGGTCTTCAGGACGCCCACCCCTGCAGCCCCTGCAGGTAATGACCCAGACAGACCTCGTTAGTACGTCTTACATCAATATCGACATGTCAGTTCCACAAGCTCCATCCGTGCCTCCACTAAATATCTGCACCGGAAGACCAGCCTCCTTAGAGCCCACAGGAGGCGCTCTACCTGCGAGGCTGCACACGGCAGAGGGAGGGTTTACAGGCACCCCCGCATGGACAAGGAAGCTCAGAGTTCAGGTTCCAGTGCCAGGTCCCAGAGCTGGGAAGGGGAGAGCTACCCGGGAGGCGGAGCCCACGTCCCCACCTGCCTACGCGGCCTCCCCAGCACCCCCAGGGGAGGGGGGACGGGTGGAGGGTCTTGTGCGAGGCCCGTCACGTTGCTGCAGCAGGACGCTGGGGGGCCGCCCCTCCCGCAGGTGCGGGCAAAGCGGGGCCGCAGCCCCCACCCCACCATCCCCCTGCGTCCAAAGCCCCCGGGGAGAGGCGCCCGGGAGGCCAGCCCGCCGCCCAGCAAGTCCGAGGAGAGGCGGAGCACAGCCAGGCTTTCAACCCGGGAACACACAGGGCTGCCGGGTGGGTGGGACCGCCTGGCAGGGAAAACACAAGCCACTTGCTTTCCAACAGCTCGTTTTCAACTCAACAGACGTGAGGCAGTCCTGATGCAGTCCTTCACAGACGTGCTTCTGCTGACAGCAGTGAAATCACTCCCGGGTGGCACCTCAGCGTCGGCAGTGACTCTGACACCAGACCTCTGAGGCCAAGACCTGTAGGAAACCACTGGGGTTCAGGGCGGAACTCCCCAGGGATCCAGAGTCCAGTCCGAACTGCCACAGTCTGGGGTGGAGCCCATCAAAATTCCCACCAGAACTCTGGGGATGGGGGGACCAGCACTCCAGGGTCAGAACCAATCAGAACTGAGCCTCCAACCACCAGGATCCTGGGGCTGGAACCCTTTGAAATTCTTTTTTTTACTATTATTATTTATTTTCAGCTGTGTTGGGTCTTCGTTGCTGCGCACGGGCTTTCTCTAGTTGCGGCGAGCGGGGGCCACTCTTCGTTGCAGTGCGCGGGCTTCTCATTGCGGTGGCTTCTCGTTGCAGAGCGCAGGCCCTAGGCACGTGGGCTTCAGTAGTTGTGGCGCATGGGCTTAGTAGTTGTGGCGCACAGGCTTAGTTGCTCCGCAGCATGCGGGATCTTCCCGGAGCAGGGCTCAAACCCGTGTCCCCTGCATTGGGAGGCGGATTCTTAACCACTGGTCACAAGGAAAGTCCTGGAAAGTCTTTTATTTTCACTTTTATTATTTACCAAAGTCACACATTTACCTAGTTTAAAAGTCAAAAGACTCAGGACAGAAAATCCAGTTCCCCTCCCCACCCCACTCCCACGTCCAGAGCAAACCCTTGCTGATTCTTCTCTTACCCTCAGATTTCTGACATGCTTACATCATTGTTTCACGATCTGCATATTTTGATGGGCTACTAATTTCTGACTGAGCAAGACGATGACCCAGCCACGTTCCCTCCTGCAGGCTTCCCTCCCCCGACACGGTCCCGGGACAATTTTCAGTCTAATTCAAAGTACACCATGTAGTGATTACACTGCCTTTTTTGCACAAGATTTTGTGTTTCCTTCGCTTGCTTGCTTAGTGTTCTATGTACCTATTAATAATTCCTTCCCCAGCTCTGTGGCAAACCCTCTCCATACGGCCAAATGTAGGAGGTATGCTCTAATCCCATTTATCTCTTGGGGTGGTGCCCCTGCCCCTCAGCGCCCCACGACTGTCTTCCTGCAATCTCCCTCGGGCTGGATGGACTGCGTCCTTGACCCATGTGCCCCTCGCTGGTGTCCGTGCGCACGGTGGCAGAGTCCACCCCCAGCTGCCTCCTGACCGTGACAACTTTGTGGGACGGTATGTGACTACAAGCGCCTGTTTCTACCTCGCTCGGGACCGGCAGTTGGGCTGGGTATGGAATTCCAGGCTGGGGACCACGTCCCCTCAGAACCCTGAATGCACTATTCCCTTCGTCCAGCTGCCAACGCTGTGTCGCTGTGTCGAGAACTCTGAGGTCCTCCATTCCTAGTCCTTTGAACGTGGCTGTTCTTATCTTGGGAAGCTTTGCAATCTTCTCTGTATCTCAGGTTTGAAATTTCACAGTTAAGTGCTTCAGCAGGGCCTCTTACTCAATCACAGTGCCTGGGGGCACATTCAGACACAAGGGGAGTCTTTAACTCCCTCCTGGAGTTCTGGAAATCCTGGTTTCAGTAACTTTCTCTCTCCCATTCTCCCTCTTTTCTCCTTCTGTAACTCTGAGATCTTCCACTTTTTCTTCTCTTTTTGCGCCCATTTGTCATCAATTTCTAAAAATTTTTGCTCTACTTCCTGGGATATTTCCTCTGCTTGATCACCCAAACCTCATAACTGAGTTTTTAAAATTTCAACTACAATACCTGTCTTCACTCCCTGACGATATTACAGAGTTAGGAGTGCAGGTGGTAGGACTTCCCTGGTGGTGCAGTGGTTAAGAATCCACCTGCCAATGCAGGGGACACGGGTTCGAGCCCTGGTCTGGGAAGATCCCACATGCTGTGGAGCAACTAAGCGCGTGCACCACAACTACTGAGCCTGTGCTCTAGAGCCCACAAGCCACAACTACTGAGCCCGTGTGCCACAACTACTGAAACTCACACACCTAGAGCCCATGGTCTGCAACAAGAGAAGCCACCACAATGAGAAGCCCGCACACCGCAATGAAGAGTAGCCCCTGCTCGCCGCAACTAGAGAAAGCCCACGCACAGCAACCAAGACCCAACGCACCAAATTAATTAATTAATTAATTTTTTAAAAAAAATCATAGTCCTACATACTAGGGATTTGCAACTAGAAGCAGAATTTTTAAAAAAAAGAGTGCAGGTGGTGTTTTGTTTTTTAGGTTTTCTTCTGCTCTGTACAATGTCTTTGATTCCTCCAAGCTCCTTTTGCTGCTTTTTGTTTTGTTCTGGTCTTGCAGGTCTCTGTCCTTCATGTTGGAGATGTTAAGATCTGAAGACCTTGAGTCCATCCACAGGTAAGAACGAGCCACTGGACGCAGCCATCTGCGTCCAGGCTTGTCCAGGACAAGGCTTGTTGACTGCACGGCTTCACGTGTCTGTAAACACAGCCCAGCCTGGGTGCCCTCACAGCTGAGATGGGAGATGCCCACACACAAGTAATTTGTAAGTCTTTTCTTTGGGGTCAGTTTCTCCAGAGAAGATGCCTCCACTCTCTGCCCTGGGGGACCACAGGCATCCCAGAAGCCAAGGAGGGGAGGGCGCTGGGAACCTCCCTTTCAAGCATGTAGCTTTCATTTGACCCCCATTTCCAACTAAGCACTGTACCCCAGCCTGTAGCTCTGTGTGGCATACCCAATCCCACAGCTTCTCTGGATCAACTTCCCCCAAAGAAACCCGTCTTTGCAACAGCTGCCTGCTCTCAGCCTCCCAGTATCACGGCGGCCACCGAGGGGCCAGGTGCATGATTCCTGGGGCCCTGCAGTGAAGGGGTTCACGTGCCGGCTGCCCTGCCCTCTGCTGGCATTAGGTTCTCTACCTGCTAAGTCAGCTAACACTGAGCCACCGCATCTGAGCTTCCAAAATCCACAGTCACCACCTCTCCTTCTCCCTGGGAGGAGGGCCTCAGAGCTTCCTACCCCTCGATCGTCACGTAGTGAGGTTTGAAGAGGAAGCAACGATGAGCAGGCGTGCTCAAGTCTGCCCCACAGGCACTCTGCAGGCACCGGACATCAAGGTGTCACAGCCGGGGTCAGTCCAGCTCCCTTACAAACAGCAACAGCGGCGCACCCGAAGCTGCAGCCCACGGAGCTGCCAAACCAGCCGGGCCTGGGGTCCTGCAGGCCCCTCACCAGGGGTGGGACGTGCTAACCCAACAGACACTGAGAAGGCCTCCAGGACACTCCCCTTGGAAAGGAAGGAGCAAAGGGAGCCGCTCTCCTTGAGCACCTCCCCGTCCTGGGAACATTCACATGGGCTGTCTCAGGTCCTGAGACAATCCTGACACTCAGGGGACACGGAGCCCCACACGGACAGGCACAGCTCCCGTCTCAGGCTGCAAGTGGATGGGAACCAGGCCAAGAGGCCCATGCTGGCTCACACGAGGTGCCCTGCAGGCCCCCAGGGACAGCTGAGGACAGTGCCCAGCGCCCCCAGGTGCTGTGCCAGGAGCTCACACGGCCCTTCCCCATCTGAGCCACACAGGCCGCTCAGCGGCCTCTGCCACCACATCTCACACACGACAAAGCAGACTTGGAGGCGAACTGCCTGGGGCCACAGACGCGAGTGGGCTGTGAACCCAGGACCCAGAACAGTCTGACTCCAGAACCAGAGTGCTTCAACACACCACAGCACACGCAGACATGCACACCACGTCCATGTGCCCCCCCACATATACACAGACACCACACGCATGCAGTGCACACACACACAGACACCACACCCATATACCATACACACACCACACACATGCACACAAACACACACACACCACACACGGCTCACAAAGCAAGTGGGCAGCAAAACCAAGGCCACAAGCCACACGTTCTCATTTCCAGGCTAAAGCTCTAACCTCAGACCCCACCACTTCCCAGCTGGGGATGGAGCAAAGGTGAGACAGAGGGAGGAGGGGCTGGACCCTGGAAAGTGAGCCTGGCCTGTGCTCTGGGCCCTGCTGGACACAGAGGGGAAACAGACTTGGCCACTGGGTGTGACTGTCCCTCCTGTGGGACGATGTCAGATGCTGTGACACAGCTGGACCAACAGCCAGGTGATGAGGCTGCCCATCTCCAGACAGCCCTGGCTGCCACAGTCCCTGCTGCTGAGGCCTGGCAATCTGGGGCCCACATTCCCAGCCCCGCTCTGCAGTGACTGTGGGGGCCTGACGAAGTCACCAGGCTCCAGCCTTCAGTTTCCTTAGGGTGAAATTCTCCCGGGCCTTGAGCTCTCGGGTTCCCGGGTTCAGAGATGCGGACACACACTCAGGACCCCGCACACAGGCCCCTACCGAGAGGCTGCCGACCCCTCAGGCAGAGCGGGCGGCTCCCCCAGGAGGCAGAGGCCCCACCTCCAGGAAGGTCTGGGAAAGTCTGGGAAGGCTCCTCTTAAACAGCAGCCTTCGACCTGGGACCCGAAGGACAGGAGCATGGACCAGTGAGATGTAGCACGTCGGGGAGGGGCTGGGGGTACAGCGGTAGGAGTCCCAGTTCTCCACCCTGCGCCATCCACACTGTCTGCCCTGAGACTTCACAGCCCCTCCCAGAAGAGGGTCCCCATGATCGCGGGCACGGCAGGGACTGGCTGTAGCCAATGCAGGGAAGCGAAGGCACAGAGCTTTGCACGTTCCCACTTGCTCTTCTGTGCTTCTAGCATTGCCAAGGGAAGGACATTCCCAGGCTAGCCTCCTGGTCCAGGGACACCTGAATGAGAACCGCCCCAGCCACGACCAGCCTGCCGCAGGGCCCCCAGATGCACGGGCTGAGATCAGGACGGCGGACTCTGGGCTACAGTAATAACTGCTGTCTTTAGGTGCTGATTCTGGGCGGTCTCTTACGCAGCCACGGGCAGAAAATGCTCCAGGTGGAGCCGAAACGAAAGAGGAGAAATGAAAATAAGGGCTAGCAGCGTATCAGGGCTTTCCACGCCCATCACCACATCCGGTCCTCCCAACAGCCCAGCAAGACATCACCCCATCTGAAAAGGAGCACACCGAGATTCAGGAAGGCTGAGCGCCTTGACCCAAGTCGGATTCGGGCTGAGGTCATTACAACGCCTCCTCCAGCAGACCCTGTCAGCGCCCACCATCCACCTCGGCACCCTGGAGCGCAGTGGGCAGACCCCACACGAGGAGGTCCTGCACCCGCTCTCCCTGGGCCCCAAGCACCCTCCACTGCTGGGAGGCGGGAGCTGACGGGTGAGGCCCGGCCCCCACCTCTTTAGGGAGACCCCCGTGCTGTGCCCACCCATCTCCCGAGGGCACCGCTCCTGGCTTCCTCTTTGCCGCCCCTCCTGAGACCACCTCCCACCTCACTCCTCCACGCCGAGCCTTGCTTCCAGGTCTCCAGGCCCCAGGCTCACCCCCTCCCCGTGCTGGGCCTCGCCCCTCCCATGGGGGAGGCAAGACCACGTGGGCACGAGCTTCAAGAGGACACATCTGAAATCCCGGCTCGGCCGCTTCCTGAGGCCTGGACCCCAGGATGACTCAGCCCGTCCCAGCAGGTCTGCCCACCGCACCCCAGGGGAGGACCGCCCACGGATCAAACGCCAGGACCCACGTGCTGGGGCCCCGGAGCCAGCCCCCGTGGGCTCTGTCCCCAGGACCCGGGCCCGCTTCTCCTCGGGCCTCAGTTCCTCACCTAATAAGGGACATCTCTGACCGTGAAGCTCTGAGGATGACAGGAGCCCCCCGCCCCCGTCCCCGGCACAGAGACGGGCCACCCTCTCAGCTCCCAGTCTGCCTGAGGCTTGAGAAGGATCAATGCAGACTCGAGCATCTGTACCATCACCCAGACCACGGCCTGCCGCTGGTGGGAGTGGGAGGCCCAGGAGACCCTGGCCCATCCCAGGCTGAGCTGAGCCTCACGAGACCCACCTGGAAGCCCACACCTCTCTGGCTCTCCAGCCCCTCTGGAAATGACTTGTTTCGCTTCCGGAAAACCCCAGGAAGTCTGCAACATGTTTCGGGGGGGCTTCTGACTCCTGACAGCCCCTGCACTTGCCCTAACGTGCTCCAGAAGCCCCAGCTGGGTCCCCGCCCCCTGCTAACACCTGCTGTCCGACCCCCCAGAAGCTGAAGCACGCCCACCGCCTCACCTGACCATCAGGACAGCAGGAAGCAGTGCTGCCCCAGCCAGGGTGCAGAGAGCTGGGAGGAGCGCGGCCCGACACTAACCGGCAATGGCCAGACAAGCTGCCAGACCCCACCTGACTCAAGTCCGTCAGAGAGCTGAAGCTGCGGGCAGCCAAGAGGCTGGAATCCCAGGAGGACGGGCCAGGAGGAGGAGAAGCCAGGCACCACGCACGCAGGAAAGAAGAATCCAGGTGGAATTTCTACAAAGTGCAAAGGCTGACTGCGGGCTTGCAGAGCAAGAGACACAAGGAGAGAGCTGGCACCAAGCAGACTCTCCTCTGCAGACCTACTAGGCGCTCGTGAGAAAGACGAGGGGTGGCAGGGTGGACACAGCGTTCCTCAACATCATGGCTCCAGGAAAAGGAAAGAAACCTGCTGGGACTCTTCTCCTCTATGGGAAGAATGCATTAAGCCACTGGGGGAGGGGCAGCAAAACCTGTTACCCCCCAGGGCACTGGTGAAGACCCAACACGGCTGGAGACTGGGTGAAAGAAAAGAACTCTGCCCCTGTGGGAGAGGTAGGAACTTGCCCCTGGGCTCTGAGACCCCCAAATGCTGAAAGAGGAATGTGAAACTCTTTCCTGCGCAAGACCCACCATCAAGGCAGAGCTGGCTGCCACTAAGGGGCATCACTGAGAAAGCCCCACCAAGACCTAGGAACCCAGAGCCTGCCTAAGGCTGCAGCTGGACCAGGTGACAGAGGACCTCCCCCTCAAAACCTTCCCCTCTCAGCCAGCAACAGAGCAACAAGAAACAGCAGTCCACACCTGAGGTAGGGGACAGGGTGTGGGGAGAAACCCCTCTGAGACTCAGACCAAAAGCTGAGGGTAGGGCAGAAACACTGAGGAAAGACCCTCTGGAAACTCAGCTTCCCAAGCGAAGCACAAGGTGATGCTATAGGAATTAAAACCAGTCATCACTCAAGTGCCCAGGGGAACAACAGAACCCAACACAGCCCTACTCCTACCAGACTGACTCACCACCTACACTAATGGCAAGAAAAGCCAGGCCCATTTCCAAGCATAAATACAACTGACTCCAATCTCTAATGCGGGCACACTGTGTCCAGCATTAAATCAAAAAGTACTACACATTAAGAAAAGGAAAGAAAAAAAATTTATATATATATATACATATATATATATATATATCCCAGTCAAGAGACAAAACAATCAACAGAATCAGACTTTAAAATTAATCTGATTAAAATTTTAAAGGATTTCATGGAGAAGGTGGACAAAATGCATAAACAGATGAATATTTCAGCAGAGAGATGGAAACTATCGAAACAATGAGACACTAGAGGAAAAATAAAAACACAATAACAGAAATACAGAATGCTTTCAGTGAGCTCATCAGTAGACCTGACACAGTGGAAGAATCAGTTAACACATTACTGACCAGGGGATTTTTGCAGAAACTAACGTCTGTGGCCATAATACACCTCTGGTCAAAAATGTGTTGACCTGAAGATTGGTCAACAGAAATTACCCAAGCTGAAACACGAGGAGAAAAAAAGGGTGAAAAAATAGAATATACAAGAGCTATAGGATAGTATCAAACAGTCTAACACATATGTAATTGGAATCTCAAAAGAAGAGAAGACAGAAGAAATATTTGTAGGGATAATGGCTGAGAATTCATCCAAAAGAAGGAAAGGCATCAAACCATAGACCCAAGAAGCTCAGAGAACCCCAAGCAGAATAAGCATTCCCCTCCCTGAAAAAATACATACCTAGACACATAATATTCAAGCGCTGAAAATCAAAGATAAAGAGAAAATCTTGAAGGCAACGGCGGGGGGGGGGCAGGGAAAAAAGGTCCATTCCAAAAGGAACAAAGAATCACAGCTGACTTTTCAACAGAAGCGATGCAAGCCAGGAGACATTGGAGTGGCAGCTCTAAAGTGCTGAAAGGTAGGAGGGAGGCACAGGAGGACGTTCAGTCCCACAATGAACAGATGAGAGGAGTTCAAAAACGGGAAGTCCTCATCAGGTAATCAGAGGGAAGGAAAAGGAGAGGAAGGGAGGGGAGGGGAAGAGCACACCAGACAGAGGGAGAAAGAAGCAGGCGTGTTCAGACAGTCCTATGTGGCTGGTGAGAAAGGGGGCAGAACAGGTGAAATCAGACCACAAGACGATGGGTTACGGAGTGGAGTTTACCGTGGACTGAAGGCAATGGGGAGTCAGTGAAGAGGTGCAATGAGGGACTGCCCGAGGTCAGGTCTGTGTTTCTAAGAGGTCACTTCCGCTGCAGAGGGAAAGGTGAACCAAGGGGGGAGGCCACGCAATAGTCCAGGTGAGAGAGGAAGAGTCTCAAGACTGTCTCGAGGGCTGAGGGGGTAGACGGACCTGAGAGCTTACCGGGTGCAGGAGCCACGGAAGCAAAGTAACAAAGAGCATGTGGTGGGGGTGGAGTGCGGAGAAGTTGTCACTGTCTAGGAGGAGTGAGAAATGAGAAGCCCGGATGAGACCCTGGAGCTCAGAGTGGGGCCGGGGGTCTCTTCCTGTTCCACTGGTATCACAGAGATGCTCCTCCCGGAGGCCCTGCGCCTTCCTCCAGAATCCTGTGGGTGCCTCTCGAGGCCCTCTCTCCCAAGCCCCGTACAGTGACAAGAAGAACGTTCCCCTGGCCAGCCCAGGCACTAGGACTTGCCACCTCCTTCCCCAATTCCAAGCCCTCTTCATTATGTGCAAACATAGTGAGTAAGAGCAAAGGGAAGGAAGAGGGAGGAGGAAGGGAGAGGGAAGAGGGGAGAGGAAGTCGGCAGTTATCCTGCACAAACCTCCTGGTACCTCTTCAGGCCTCTGCACGCTCTCCCGGGAGGCAGGGAACTGAGTGCTGGGTTGGGGAGCACTCATCACCCTGTGTAGCTGGAAGGGAGGGACGGTCACCTTGATCTTGGCACAAACGTGAGCTCAGGGTGGGTGACAAGTCCCTCCCTGAAACCTTGCAGCCTGCTTCCTGATCCGCATTTGAGACCAGTCTCCTCCCCAGACTGTGGGAAAGTGCCATGTGATAACTGCATGTGAAAACCTGGGGAGCGTCTGGCACAGAATGGATGCTGGGTGGGCGCCGGTTCCCATCCCCACTGTCCCTCTGCCAGCTCTTCCTGTGGCTGCTTCCTCTCCACCGTCTACAAGTGAAAACTCTACACTCACATGCTGATACCGCCCTTTCCCCTCACTGGGCCTGTTTCTATCCAAAAAAGGAAACAGTCACAAGAACACGGGACTGTTCTGAGGCTCAAACAAGGGAGAGGGAGTAGCTGTGATTGCTAATCCCACCTGCCCTCATGGCTGGCTCCCTGCCCACCTCCCCCACCTCCTCCATGCAGGCGCCCAGTGGTCCTCCTCCTGCCTGAGCCCTCCTTCCTGGGCCCCTGACCTGACCCTGGGAATGACCACCCCGGCCTGTCAGACAGCTTTCGGCATCAGGGGCCTGGCTTCCCAGTGTTACTGCAAGCTCCCTGAGGACAGCGTCACCTCATGCATGACACTTCCCAAGGCCCCCTCTCCCGGGCATGGCGACACACACAGTCAAAGAAAACGAAGAGCTCTGCCAGCCTGGGGCCTGTGAGCCTCCCCGCCCCAGGATGTCTTAACATTTAAGACTTACATGAACCCATCAGGCCCAACCCTCTCATATTTCATGAGCAAACTGCAGTCGCACAGTGACAGGGCTAGAGCTGGCACCAGATGCTCCCCCCTCCCCAGCAGCAATGCACTGCTTCCCTCCTCATCAGTAACAGGAGAACGAGGATGCACTTCAAGACAGGTGGGAACCAAAAGGAAAAGAAAGTCAGGAGGTGGGCGCTCTGGCCGAGCCACGGAGCATGTTCCAGAGCCAGTCTCCGTGACCTTGGGGACCCCGGGGACAGACACGTGACGTCTCCCAGACACAACTGGGTTCAACACTCAACATCCTGGGACCAAAGAGGCTATAAGAATGGATGACGATCAACAAGCAACCATGAGGAGGGTCCCCCTCGGAAGGCACAATGGGCTCCCACTGCTGGCGTCGCGGTGTGAACCTGTGCCGTCCGGCAGAACTTCCGTGAGGATGGAAATAGCTGATATCCCATCCGTGCTGTGCAACACGAGAGCCACTAGCCACTGCGGCTCCTGAGCTCGTGAAATGTGGCGACTGCCACTGGGGAACTGAATCTCTAATTTTATTTCATTTCAATTCATTAAACTTCAATACCCACCTGTGTCTAGAGGCTCCTGTATCAGACAGCACAGTCCTTACCTGTCACCCGAGCTCAAACGTCAGAAACACAAAAAAGTTCTAGAAGTAGTGGAGTGCTGTGGGAAAAAAGCAGGATCCACTTACTACTACCTTTACCACCGGACGTCCCCTGTCCTGTGAACCCCAGTTCCCCACCAGAGAGGGTAGGGTGGACAAGGGACCCTGGGGCCACCTGCAAGTTCACTAAGACCTTGTAGACTTGGGCACTGGAAACCCAAGGGGCCCCGTGGTCCACTGCAAGGCAAGGGAAGGGGCCTCTGCTAGTCCTGACTACTCGCCCCAGTCCCAGCACCAACCACCCTGCAGCTGCCTGTCCCCCAGCGGACTGAGCGCTCACTGAGGACAGGCACCAGATGGGACTCTTCTCTGCACCCCCGGCACCTAGGAAAGCGTCTGGGCACCGCGGGTGCTCAGGGAGTGAAAGCTGGCATCAATAGCACGAGGCTTTCCTGTGCTTACGGTACATCCGGGATGGGAAGGAGCCCTCGCCCATCATCTCATTCATCCTCACAGCCACCGGCAAGGCATTGAGGTGGTCTCTCCTATCCCCGAGGAAAGCCCAGCTCAGAGGGGTGATGTCATCTGTCCGGGGCCATGCAGCAGGTAAGTAGCACAGCTGTGTTCAAACCCAGGCCTTCCAGCTCCAAAGCCAGGCTCTTAATCTCTAAGCACCAGTGCCTCCTACAAATCCACTCCTGGTGGGGAGGAGAAGGGGGGGAGGGAAGGGACGGGAAGGAAAGGAAGCGTGAACTGGGCCACCTGAAGTTCATGTGACTCAGAGCAGTGACAAAAACCCTAAAATCCCAAAGTGTCCTGAGACCTCCATCCCAAAGCGCACAGAGAAGGTGGGAGCCTCCCTCTGCCTTGAGGCCTGAGTCTGGTTGCCCTCCTCTGGAGGGGAAGGGGCAAGGCTGGCTGCGGACCAGGGGACCTGACTAGACTGACTGTCCTTCAGCAGCTGTGTGACTCTGAGCAAGTTCCTGCCTTCTCTGAGACTCTGGATTAACATGGCAGAGCACCTGGCACACGGGACTTGCCAAGGGGCTGCTTCATCGTTCCTAGGGCATCCCAGGTCCCATCGCAAAGTGTGAATGGCCTGTGTTCAAAGTAACAGTCGCTCCAAGGATCCCAGAGCCAGAGTCGCCTCTGCAACTTTGCAATTTATGATGTGGATTTCACAGCAGGGGAAACAGGGGCTCAGAATCACCCAAGGGCAACGACTTGGGAGAACCCAGATCCTGCCCCCCAGACTGCCCCTCCTGCTGCATCAGCTGCCACTGGAGATGACTTCCAGGGCCCTCCTCCTCTGGTTGAGAGAAAACCTTTCAGGCAGATTTTTGGGACCAGTTCTTCAGCCCCCTTCCAGATCATTTCGTGTAATGAACTTTACAGGCGGTGTGGGTTGGGGGAAGGGGGGATCCTCAGAAGCACTGGTTTCAGCTAGTGCAGGTCATCCTTCCTGAGAAAACTTCTCATCTATCCTGTCACCATCCCACAAACTGGATGAGAAGGATGGACTGGGCCAAGGTCAAGAACCAGGAAGAAAGCAAAAAAGGAACAGAAGATACTGGCCTACACAAAACCCAGGACTCTGCTTCTCCTTTACTCGTGGTCAGCTCAAACAAGCCTCATACCGGGCATGTGAGCTTGAGCACGTCACTTCACCTCCCAGAGCCTCCGTGCCCGACCTGTGAAAGGGGAGACCACCTCTGATCAGAGAGCTCTGAAGGGAGTTTGCTGTGATGACGAACACACACAGAGCGACAAAGCACGGCAGGTAGTCAGCTGTGCAGTTACTACTGTCATTACTCCTGGCTTACACATAGTTCTAACAAGGGAGTCTTCAGGTTGCCCAGCCCTCAGGTAGAAGGTAAAAGATAAAAGGAGCAGGCAGGGGGCAGACGGACAAACAACGAGGGCCTGGAAAGGTTATGAAGTCTGTGGAAAAAAATTTTTACGTTTCAAAAAGGAGGCTCTCTAGGGCTCTGTGCAAAGGGACCCCACACAAGTATCTCTGGCCACTGTTGGATTCTCCGTCACCAAAAGAAAGAGCCACATGTTTACTCTCCTTGTGAAAAACTCTACGATATGTTTTTGTTTGTCTCTGAAAGATGCAAGTTACAAACATGATGTGAGTTTTGGTTACCTAGAAAACTTCCTTAAACCTACACCCCATTCCCCATCGAGGTGCCCAGAAAGAACCCCAGCAGGCCCCCAGTGCAGGGCCCCTCTAAAGGATCCCCCAGAAGCCCCAAGTACATGCTTTTCAACTAAGCTCTAAGCCTGGTCCTCCCCAAGCCTGCCAGCTACTTAACTTCTCACCCTCCATCTCCTTGCCATGAAATGGAGGGAGAACACAGAACCACAACTGCTCATGTGCAATTCTGAAATCCTCAAGAGCGCCCCAAACCAAGTTTTTCGCAATTCATATGGCGGCAAACCCTGCCCTAAACTAACATGAGACAATTTTTAGTCTTTATTGATCCCACTTAACATGAGGGTCCAAAATACAGCGCCACCACACCCAGCTGGAAGGGGGCGGGTGTCTTACATGTAGGAATGGTATCTGTGGCTCTAAAATCTGACCAATTCTGAATCCCCATATCTCCTTCCTTTCCTTCTTCCCAAGGATGGCTCAGCAGCACCTCTAGACTCTTCCCCACCCTCCACTGACAGCCCCTTCTCCAACCTTCCTCGGAGGACTGGGCCTATTCCTCGGGCGTCTGGGACCCTGCACAGCTGGGACAGCCAAGTGTACAGCTCTTCCTGCAACCTACCACCCTGCTCCTCCAACACGACCTCCAGGCTGCCACCCTCCACACCAGGCGTCAGACGCACTGCACTGTCTGGATTCAGGCGTCTCCCTGCCTCTCCAATTCAGCGGCAGCAATCGAAACCCGCAGGAACGCTCAAACAGGAAAGCTGCTTCTTTTCCCTACAAACCTCAGAAGGCAGTACACGATAATAATCTCTTATATCAGGTACCGGGCACAGACCAGCCTGGCTTTAAATCGCTGCTCTGCCACTCATCAGCTGTGTGACCTTGGGCAAGCAACTTCCCCTCTCTGAGCCTCAGTGCCTAGACTGTAAAGTGGAGATGATCACCTCTACCTTACACGGTTGTCATGAAAATGACATCAGTTAATGCTAGGAAATGTGAATGCCCTGGGTTCTGCCCGACACCAGGGTGATGGAGGCGGCCCTGAAACAGGGGAACACACCAGGCACGCATTCCGGGCACGGCCAGTCCCATCCCCCACCCTGTGCCCACGCAGGAAATGACGGACGCACACAGCCCTGATGCCCGTTTTATCCCCTTCCCCAGATCACCACCAGGACTCTGCACTCATCAAAGGCTGAACCGGGCCCAGGAACAGAGAGGTTAAGTGACTGTCCAAGGTCACACAGCCAGCTGGACAACGGGAGGGGAAGCAGGGAAGCGTGGTGGGCCTGGGCCTATCCTCCTGGCAGCTCCTGCCAAACTGGCTCCATCCCCACGGACGCTAGCTGGCCATGGACACCGGGGCCCACCTCCAAAGACTGGTTTCCCCAAACGCGGGCCGACCACCCCCCACCCCACCCGGTCGGGCTCTGGGCACCGCGCCCTCGCCCTCCGCCCCCGACGGGAAGCCCCCGGCGCTGGCGCATCGTCTACGCGGGCGCGCCGCAGAGCCGGGCGGGGTCTGCCCGGAGCTCACCGGACTTGGGGTAGGTGACGATCCACACGTCGCTGGGCCGCACCGGGAAGTTGGCGATCTCCTCCATCTTCCCGCGGCAGAAGGGCGGTAGCCGCACGCCGTGGAACTCGAAGTACTTGCTCTCGAACTCGCCCGGCGTGCTGGGGGTCTCGGCCTCGCTCTCCGCCATGCCGCCGCCGCCGCCGCCACCGCCCGGCCCCGCAGCCGCGCCGCCCGCTCCCGGCCCGCGCCCCTCACCCGCGCCCGCGCCCGCTCCCGCCACCCTCAGCCGCCGCGCGGCGCTCTGCAGGCGTGACGTCACGGCGCCGCCCGGCCCGCGCCCCGCCCCAACCAGCGCTGGCGGAGGCACTCCGTGGCCGTGACGTCACGACGCCGCGGCGCCCAAGCTGGCGTGGAAGCTGCGCTCCGCGGGTATGACGTCATGGCCCCGCCCGACGCGCGCCGGCTGCCCTCCTCAGACTTGCCGTAGTGGGGCCTCCGGGCCCGACCCGCCCCACACCCGGCAGCAGCCACCCACCCGCCCCGAGGGCCAGCCAAGACCTCTGTCCGCCGTCCTCCTCCCAGCCCTCCGTCCGCATCACCTCCATCACGCGTACATTCACCAACCTAGTGACTCCGTCATTCAGCGAGCGTTCAACACAGAAACATTCCAGCTAGAAGTGACCTTAAAGATAAATTCATTTATTCAACAAATATTTAGGGAACATCCGATCTGTACCAGACTCTGGTCGAGGTTCCCGACCAGTGAGACTGGCAAAAGCCTAGCCCTCTTGGAGCTTACATTTGTGAACAACCGAGATAATTTCAGATCGTAATGGGAGCTGTGAATAACATGCTTCACAATACGCTGAGGGCAGAAAGGGGGCTGTTAATTGCAGATTCCCAGGGCCAAGCTGCAGACCTCGGGATATCCAAGGCTCTTGGGATAGTGCCCCGCAAATCTGCATTTAAAAAGTACTTCTTATGCAGACCACATTTTGAGAACAACAGGATTCTATAGAGGCTTTAGTACAAGCCCTCATCCATTCACTCAAGAAACAGACGCAGACATACCTAATTTTATTGTGTTTTGCAGATGTTCTGTTTTTTACAAATTGAACGTTTGTGACAACCCTGCATTGTCAAATGATGGTTAACAATCTTTAGCAATAAAGTATTTGTTAATTAAGTCGTGTACATTCTTTTTTTATAAAAAATTATGCTATTGCACATTTAATAGACTACAGTATAGTGTAAACATAATTCGTGTGACTGGCTTTATTGCAGTATTCACCTCATTGCAGTGGTCTGGAACCATTGCTGCAATATCTCTGAGGTATGCGTGTATTAAGCACCTACTGTATGCCTACGGGAACACAAAGATGAAAATGATAATGTCCTGGTCTAATTCTCTGAGGTTCAGTGTCCCTGGCTTTGAAAAGGGAACAATAATCTCTACCTCTAGGTACTGTAGTTGAGAGGACAGAGAAAACTACGCCAGCAAGAATCCAGAGCAGAGCAGGTGGACAGGACCTTCTTGCTCTCTCTCCTTCTTCCCCTGGACTGAGACACTTGCAGTCAGGCAAGGGAGCCACACACGTGGGCTGAGAGGTGTGGGCCACATGTACACGGTGGATGGAGAGAACAAGGAGAGCATTAACTCACCCGTGCCCCCTGCAGTGGAAGCGCGGAACCCTAACCACTGGACCGCCAGGGAAGTCCCGAGGATGTCTTTACAAAAATGAAAGAGAAGATTCCAAGCACCAAGACATTGTTAAGAACAATTAGGTAATGGCACAGAGACAGGTAGCCAAAGGCTAGAGGAATTGAGGGAATGAATAAGCTGATGTTTCAGATGAGGTTTCACTATGGAAGAGCAAGGAAGAACCCTTTTGCTCTTTTTAGATTTTGGGGTCTAAGGTATTGACATGAGTTTATTATTTGAAAAACTATCTATTTCTCATCTTTGCTGAAAAGGCCGTTAGGTTCTGTATTCCAGCAATACTAGGCACAGTCAGTGTCCAAATCTTGGTTTCTAAATACTTCCCACCAAAAGGAACCAGGGTTTCTTGGAGAAAAGACTAATTCCACAGCTGGGCAAAGAAAGTACAAGATGAGCCTAAAATATCTTTTGGGGCAAAAAAAAAATAAGAAGAAACTGTTAAAAATGTTGGGAATAGGTCAAAAGAACACAGGAGCTAGTTTGAAAGATCAAATTAGGAGCACTTTGCACATGTTAGACAAGAATTGGAAACAATTCAAATGTCCATCAACATTAGGCTGGATAAATTGTGATATATTCATACAATGGAATTCTTACTACACAGTGATTTAAAAAAAGAATTACTGGTATATGCAATAACACAGGTGAATTTCACAGTCAAAATGATGAGCAAAAGAAGCCAAACACAAAAGGCAATATGTTATATGATTCCATTCATATACAATTCAAGGACAAACAAAACTAATCTATGGTCAGAGGTCAGAAAAGGGTTTAATTTGGGGCAGCGGGAGGGGGTTGACTGGCAATAGACACAAGAGTACCCTCCAGAGTATTGGAAGCATTATATCTTGCTCTCAGTGATGGCCACAAGGTGATATAGGCATAAGTATAGATGAATATAGATGTGGATATAGATACAGATGCAGACACAAGGTCTGCTTCATGGTCATGCAACCAGGGGAGTCAGAAGTGCCCTGCACTTGGGGTTTAATGCTCTGTGTGTGGTCAGCATCTTAAAATTCTTAATAATTTTATCTTGGAACTTGTGCTTTATAAGTGAAGTCTGATGGACAATGAGGCATGTGCTGAGGGCTTGGAGCCTTGGCTCATGGGAGGTCCCACCTCCTGCCACCTTGCAAGGTCTTGACTGCCCACTCCTCTGTTCTCTAGCATCCCAACCCTGTGGCCATGGGGACTTGGGGCCAGCGCCAAGAGGGTCAGGTCTGATGTTGACACCCCATGGCATCTCAGAGTGGGGCATGATAGAAACCATCCCTGCCTTCTCTGTTCTAAACTGGCAGCACCCCAGTACATTTGGTGGATGAATCAACAAAGATGAGCCTCTCTCCCACCATCAATTCAGGTATCCATTTCTCTGGTGGGGATGTTGCAATTCCCTTGGGACATCAGGCCAGTGGGAAGGGGTGATGCCTGGCTTGAGGTCTTCGCTCCCAGCCAGGGCAAGATGTGTCAGCCCCACAGCTGACAGGAGGACATGGGCAGCCAATGGGCTGCTCTGGAAGTCATGGGCTGGGTCCCCCAAGCTCCTGTGATGGTCTGCAGGTACCCCGTGAATACCCCAGTTTTGGAGAGAGTGGCATTAAATAGAAAATTAAAAACACCATGACAGGCTGAGAGATTGTGGAAGAAAGCAAAAAGTTTTATATTTTAGTAATTTTAATGGCATGTTTTAATGCCATTACATTAATGGCCCTACATTTTAATCTTGCACTGGGACCTGCAAATTATGTCCTATATAGTTGTACATGTAAAAAAATTATTGAGGCGTACACAAGATTTGTGTATGTACTTTGTACCTAAATAACAATTTACTTTGTGTGTGCATATATGTATTTAAGCTAAACAAAAATATTTTAATGGGTATACGTTAAAATGAATTAGGAAAGGAACAGTGGGAAAAAAAGAACTTCCATACTGAAACTAAGAAAAACGAATGAATGAGGAAAAAAGAAAAAGGTCTTCTTTCCAGTAAAATGGCAACTAAGAAATATAGAAGGAATGATGGAGTTATCAAATCACCATTTTGCAGCCATAATAATAATAATGAATCAGATAAGTATATCATGTGAAGCGAAAACCATCAATGGGTGAAGAATCGTCAGGGAAAATGTATTTTTCCAATCTACCCACATATTACTTATCAATAACAAAGGAAAAAGGATAACTTTATAGAGAAGAAATCTGGCAGACACCATCTTAACCAAATGATCAAAATTAACATCACTAGTTTGTATGGCAAACTGACACCTGTGCCTCCTGATATGATGTACTGAGAAGGACACAGAATCACTTATGTGGTTTTCCCACCAAAAGTCCATATCCTGAATCTAATAATGAGGACAAAATACAAGACCTAAGCCAAAGGACAGTCTGTAAAACAACTGACCAGTACTCTTCAAAAATGTCAATGTCACGAAAGACAAAAAAAAAAAAAAAAAGTTGAAAGAACTGTTCTAGATAAAAGGAGACTAAAGATAATTGACAAGGACATTCCTGGGACAATTTGCAGCATACGAATATGGACTCTATATTAGCTGGTAATATTGTATTAATTTTAAATTTCATGAGTTTTAAAACTGTACTGTGGGTATGTAAAAGAATGTTCTTTTTCTTGGGGGTTACATGCTGAAGTATTTGGGAGTGTATAATTATGTCTGCAAATTATTTTCAAACGGTTCTGCCAAAAAAAAAAAAAACAATTATGACACTATGTGAGTGCATGTGTATATATACATTGAGAGAGAAGGAAAATGTGGCAGATGCCACAGTTGGTGAATGTAGGTGATGGTATAATTTCATTGTTGTATTCGTTTTCTATTACTGCTGTAACGAATTACCACAAACTGAGTGGCTTAAAACAACACGAATTTATTATCTTACAGTCCTATGTAGGTCATATGTCTAATGCACGTGTCACTATGCTAAAATCAAGGTGTCAGCAAAGCGTCATTCCTTTCTGGAGGCTCTAGGGATGAAGCCAGTTTCTTGCCTTTTCCAGCTGCTAGAGGCCACCCACTTCCTTGGCTCATGGCCAGTCCCTTCCTCCATCTTCAAGGCCATAAATGCCGGGTTTAGTCTTTCTCACATCATATTACTCTGATACTGACTCTCCTTCTACCTACCTCTTCCACTTTTAAGGTCCCTTATAATTATATTAGGTCTACCCAATAAATAATCCAGGATAATCTATTTTAAGGTCAGCTGATTAGCAACCTTAATTCTATCTGCAACCTTAATTCCCTTTGACATATAGCATATTCATAGATTCTGGGCATTGGGACATGGACATATTTTGGTGGGGGGAGGTTTTATTCTGCCTACCACAGTTGTATTACTTCTTGTACCTTTTCTTTGGGTTTAATTTTTTCAGAATAGAAATCTAAAGAAAAACCTCTGTTAATGTAGAAAACCCTGAGAACTCTACAAAAAAAGCTACTAGAGTGAATAAATGAGTTTAGCAAGCTCATAAGACACAAGGCCAACAAACAAAATCATCTATTTTTACATACTAGCAACAAACAATTGAAAATCGAAATTTTTAAAATACCATTTGCAATAGCATCAAAAAACGTTAAGTGCTTGGGAATAAATCTAACGTGCAAGACTTGTATAACAAAAGCTGCAAAACATTGATGAGATAAATTAAAGAAAACCTAAAGAAATGGAGACATATACCCTGTCCATCGATTGGAAGCTCAACATTGTTAAGATGCCTGTTCCTCTCAAAATTCATGTATAGAGTCTATGCAACCCCAAGCAAAGTCCCAAAGGGCTTTTTTGTAGAAATTAACAAGCTGATTCTAAAGTCTATATGGAAAAGCAAAATAATTAGAATAGTCAAAACTATTTTGAAGAAGAATAGCAAAGCTGGAAGGCTCACACTACCTGATTTCAAGACTTGCTATAAAGCTATTTACCTTAAAACTATAAATCAAGACAGTGTGGGATTGGCATAAGCATAGACATAAATAAATGGAAGGATGGAGAGCCCAGAAGTAGACACACGTGTATATGATTGATTCATTTTTGACAAAGGCATCCTTAAAGAGCAAGAAACAGAAGCTTCTTATGAGCCAAAACCGTCTACCAAGGCCTGGTCCTCCCCGTGGGTAGGGAACGTCCCTTATCTGGGGGTATGTAAGAGGCTGGATAGTCTTTTGTCCTGCAGAGACTCTTCCTAAGTAATATGGACCTGGAAGTTCTCTGCCCTCTGAGATCCCTAAGGCTGCAAAGAGGCAGGGAAGCCAGCGCCGGTCGCTGTCCGCGGTGCTGAAAGCGCACAGCTCACCAGATCCTAAGGCCCTCCCAATCTGGCACTCTGGGTAGCCACAACACACAGGGGCCCTGGTTGTGCTTTGTTTCATGTTCTATCTTGATGCATATTTTCCTATTTGTATGTACTATCAACTCTTTAAGGTTACATTCTCTTTTATTAAGGAAATGTCAAACAAATGCAAAATTAAAGAGTACATCATGGGCTTCCCTGGTGGCGCAGTGGTTGAGAGTCCGCCTGCCGATGCAGGGGACACGGGTTCGTGCCCCGGTCTGGGAAGATCCCACATGCCGCAGAGCGGCTAGGCCCGTGAGCCATGGCTGCTGAGCCTGCGCATCCGGAGCCTGTGCTCTGCAAGGGGAGAGGCCACAACAGTGAGAGGCCCGCCTACCGCAAAAAAAAAAAAAAAAAAAAAAAAAAGAGTACATCATGATGAACTTCTATATCGATGTGTACCCATCACCCACTGTCAACTGTTACCAACTCAGGTCTCATCAGCTCTCACCCACCCCTCCCCACTCAGATTATTTTGAAGCAACTCATGTATTATATCACTTCTTCCACAAACATTTTGACACAGATCTCTAAAAGATAAGAACTCTGAAAACACATTCCCAATACATTAACACAACTAAAAAGCAATGATTATTCCTTAACATCACCAAATATCCAGTTAGTGTACATTCTCAGATTTATGGGTGGGATGCTAAGCTCAGAGGGTTTGAGGTATCTGTGGATGCCTAACGTAGCCAGGATTTAGTGCTGGGGCAGAGGTCACCCACAAGCATCACGTGACCCCAGACACAGACTGGCACATACCAGCCTGCTTGCCACAGTTGACATTAAGGAAGTCTGAGTCACAGGGTACTGGCTCAGACAGGTGGTCATACCCACAGGATAGCCCCTGAGGACACTGGTGCCCAGGGACTACAAGCTCCAACCACATTCCTGCCCAGACAGGTCTAGTTCAAGATCAGAATTTCTGCAGAAGAAACCTGAGCGTCAATATTTCTACCCAGCATTCTAGTGTGAAAACAGGATGGAACCACAGCCTGACCTGGGCTAGAACTCTAGCTCTACCACTGACTTGCTGTGGGACCTGGGACAAGGCACGTCACAACCCTTGAGCCTCAGATTCCTTGTCTGTTTAACTTGCTACCCCCAAACTGCCTCTGCATATGCAGTCCCCACTCCTGGAATGTCTTTCTGCCGATCTAAATTCTAGGCTTCCATACAGACTCTCAGTTCAGAAACCTATTCCTCTGTGGCTAATCCCCTCCTGGAATCATCTCTCCTCCCTCTGACCACAGTGGTATTAACTGTCTATGTTATGGACTCAGAGCAGAGTTGGAGGCCCCTTAGAAGCCAACTAGTGATTTTAAAGACAAAGAAATGAGGAATTGATCGAGGAAAAAACTTGCCCAGCATCGTAGAGCAGGTGCACAATGAAGCTGTGATGCTCCAGGGATCTTTCTGCTGTCTGGAGCACACACTTGGACATTTCCAGCTCTACCACTTACCAATGCACATAACCTCTCTGTGCCTCGATTTTGTCACCCATAAAATGGGGGAGAATAATGCTTACCTCCCGGAGTTGCTGTGAGAATTAACTAAGATGACTGGCTTTGAAAACTGTAAGTGGTGTGCACGTGTGAGGGTTAGATTCCCTATTACCTCCACAGACATGGCAATAGAGGCATGTGAGCTCCTCGGGGCAGAGATCTGCCTCAGGCATCAGGACACACACAGCAGACAATTGGCATTCAGAAAGCCAGGGCGGGGGAGCTTGCAGCCAGCCCAGAAACGTGGCTCAAGAATAGAGCCACACGGCTCTACTAGGCCGCAGGGCCCTGAGAGGTCCTTGGCTGGGAACCCAGGAGAAAGAGGAGGGTGGTGGCCCCGTGACTTTAGCACACATGATGGGACACCATGGTGCAGGGTCCACGAGGGCTCTGACATCATAAAGGTCCTGGCCCCCATCTCAGCTCCCGTGACTTTTGTCTGGACTGTCCCCCACCCAGGGTCAGTATGAGGCCCCAAGGGGGCCCAGAGGTCCTCCTGGTCTGATGTCTAACACAGAGCAGAAGTGTAGCTAATGCACTGTCACTCCCTGCTCTCCTTCTCTGAGCAGCAATCCCTATCATATGACGTACCCTGCAAGGAGCGTTTAATTTTCTCAAGTAAATATTCCATGAGGTATGTGCTGTTGTGTCCATTTTATACAGGGGGAAACTGAGGCTCTGACAGGTAAGGGGATTTCCCTAGGTCACTTCAGTGCGAAGTTGCAGAGATGGGACTCCAACCTGAGTCGACCTGAATTCAGAGCCCAGGATCCGTCCTCTGTTCTGTCATACCTCAGGGCTGTGTCAGGAGTCCGTAAAGGTAACAAATCAGGGAGCTCTGACCTGGATCAGCTCCTGGGCTGTCTGCTTTGTCAGCTGAACCATCTTTAGGCTAAAGGAAGAGCAAGGCACTGTGGGTGGATGGTGGCTCAGTGAAAGCCACAGGGGTTGCTCAAACCAAACTCATTCTTTCCGAGACCACATTAATAGGGTGCAGTGACCAGGAGGTGGGAGGTGAAAGGCAATTCAGGCCCGGTGCTGCTCCTATCATATGGAGGGCAGTGCTGGACCCCATGTGTCTAGAGGGACTTGGACAAACAAGGGGCTGGAGCTTACTGAGCAGCCTGCCTGGGTTGGGGATGTCCCTGAGGAGTGGTCGTAAGGCATGGGCTGTTTTCCATGGGGAAGTGCAGCCTCAGAGGGACCAGGTCACCACCTTTCCATCCCTGCCAGGCTGCCCCCAGGCAGAGGGAGCAGGCGGGGTCCATGGGCTCAGAGTGCAGAGCTGGGATCAATGGGGGAAAGCCACATGAGACAGCGTCTAAGAGCTAAATAAAAGAGAAAGCAGGAAAGTACTTATGGACTGTGAAGTACCATGAGCGATGCTTGTGAAAAGTCTCTGCAATTATCAAGCTGAGAATAGATGACCTTGACACATGAGCCACAAATAATAAAGACCAAAGAATAGTTCTCAGAGTATTACAAGTAAGCCAGGAACATTTAACAACATGCAGCTGAGTGAAGGAGGATGATGGAGAGGAAGGTGGGATTCTCTTTCCCCATCTAAGACACAAAACAAAGCAATGGGGACAAAGGTGGCCCCAGGGCAAGCCCCAAAGAACTGACGAGAGAGGGGGTCATGAGGGGAGGCCTGATGCCCATGGGAATAGAGGCCTGTGTCCTTGATGGGGACAAAGGACAAGGGAGCAAGAATATTCTCAGAGGCTTCCTGAGTCTCTAAATCCTTAATCTGGAGACCCACGTGGCCAGGCCTCCCTCTCCACTGGCAGAGGAAATTCCAAGCCCAGAACGTGGGAGTGGGGACAGAGCATCCCAGCTCTGGTCAGAGAGGACCACCAGGGCCTGGAGATTACCTGACTCAGGGGAGGACAGCCCCCTTCCTGCTGCAGGGGTTAGTATCTGTGCCTGCCCCCACGCAGCTGACAGCAGGACGGGGAAAAGGCCAGCTCAGGCCCCTCGGCTCATGGAGATGGGTTGGGAGCTGGAGACCCTCCTGCAGGTCCTCACTCTCCCGTCCCTCTCCTCTCTCCCTTTCACCTCCACCCCCATCCCCAAGCCCTCCTGGATGCCACTCACTCTTCACTCACCTTTTTGCTTCTCTGCTCCCGACCCTCCAATGAATGCCCAATCGAAACACCTTTATCACGGCGACGGTGCCCTCCATGCCCCACCCACAGTGCACCCCGTCACTCTCATGGTCCAACCACACTGGCTGCTCAGTTTCTTGAACAGACCAACTTCATTCTCAGCCCAGGGCCTTGGCCCTTGCTGTTCCCTCTTGGCCCTCGCTGTTCCCTCTGCTCGCAAAGCTCTTCCCCAGCTCTCACTTCTCATCTCAGGTCTTACCTCAAATACCACCTCCTCCGAGAAGCCTTCCCAGACCACCTGGTCCCATGTTGCTCCTCCTGAAAACCTCCCCACCGTCATTCTCAGCCTCCCGTCTCCTCACAGCACTGCCACTCCTCGGGATGATCTTATTTTCACATTTTTCCCATTTGCGGTTTAGCATCTGCTCTTGCACCCACAACAGAATGCAAGTTTTGTTTACAGCTGTGTCCCCAGAGCCTATAACTCATTAAGTGTAAGTCAAATGCATGCATGAATATGTCTTTTGCTCACATATTTACCCCTTTGCTCCTTTTTCTCTCACACCCGCCTCCCTTTCTCCGCCCTCCCCACCCCTCCTCGGGCTGAGTGTCCCTACAGGGCCTGGCCAGGGGCGTAGTGTGGGCTCTGCTCTGAGGACAGGAACAGCAGCCACTCCTAGGAGAGGCCCAAGGCAGTGTGGTGCCCCAGTATCCTCTGTGCCCGAGAGGGGGAGGGGGCGGCGGGGCTGGAGGCACTGCTCCCCGCTAACCCTCCCTGAGGAACAAGGGGCAGGGAGCGCTGTGTGGTGGCATCCAAGGGCCTTTGGAACCCCAGCAGAAGCACATGCAGCTGGGATTCCGAAAAGATTTTAATCCCTCTCTCTCCTCCCACCCTCTCGTCTCCAGTCAGGGGTTCCCTGCCGATGGACCCAGAGGAAGTCAGAAATCAAGGTTTCTAGAGCGACGTAGACCATGGGTCACCCCCGAGGGCTGGTGCAGGACAGAGAAAGGATGTGAGGGGAGGCACACCCCACCCCATCATTTCAACTTGCTCCCCAATCTGATATGAGCATGTGGCATTTTTCCATCTTGCAGTGCCCTGCAAGCAGCTCTACAATGGCACCCAAAGCCCTCTTCTAAGGAGATTCTGCCCCCAGTTCCCCCATATGGAAATTCCAGAACCAAGATGTGTGTCTCAGCTCCCGCCTTCCTTTCTCCCACTGATGAGACAGACGCAGGGTGACTTGGGCACCTGGCGACCCAGGGTGGACTAAGAGGCTGCACCTTGCCCAGAAAAGAAGTACCCGGGGCCCCAGGAGCGGGGGCTACAGAAGGACTCGGGGGCCCTCTTCCAGCCCTTGGAGGCCACCTGCCCACAAGGCCTGGGACAAGAGTCTCTGTCCTCTCGGTCCTCCATGTGGCTGACAATTCCAGTGCCCACCCTGGGCTAGGGGCCAGGCTCTGAGCTCGGGGAGATGGGTCAGGACTCAAGGACTGGGGGCAGATGTAGGCACAGGACCAGGGCCACGATGGAATTCAGGAGAGGCCAGTCACTGGGCTGGTCCAACTTGGTCCCCTCAGGCCTGATGGGCAGGTCTGGGCTCCTTGGGAGGAGCAGCCTCAGGCTGGAGGGGGCTGGTGACCAGTAGGCTGCAGAGGAAGAAGAAGTCAGTGAATGTGGTTTTCAGAGCTTGGGGTTGGGTGAAGCCTGGATCTCTCTTCTCCCAGACCCTGCAATAAGCCCTTTTTCTGGCTGAGCGGAGACTGCAGGAAGGTTCCAGGGTGCCACTCCCTGGGAGCACTGCACTGATTTCCACTGGGTGTGGGAGGACTGCCGGGATCTCCAGCCAGAAGGGAGGGCAGGTCGGGGAGAGGCGGGCAGCCCCACCCCAGACCCCACACAGGGCCCATGGAGATGTCTGGAAAGATGGCAGAAGGACCGGTGGGGACCTGGCAGACCAGGGAGATCCACTCGTCCTCCGTGAGCTCAGGCCGTCTCTGTGAAGCAGGCAGAGTGACTCCCCCCAAACTGACCGATGTGATGGGTCAGCTGCTGCATCTAGTCCATCACAGGTCTGGCCCACAGCAGGGACCAAACACATGTGCTGGGGGCTGCGCGGATGGATGGACAAGGAAACGGATGGTGTGACTGCCTGTCCAGGGTCCGGGGAAACAGCTGGTGCCTTCCCTGCCCAGCTCAGCCACTCCTGCTCTGCCCCAGTCTGCCCGTCTCACCTGACCGGCCCGAGGAGCTGGTCCTTCGTCCTGGAATAGACTTTGAGTACCAAGTTCCTCAGGAAGCCCCGCATCCACCGCAGGTCGGCCGGCATGTCGGGCAGCCACACCACCACCCTGGAGGGAGAGGCGGCAACAGCTTCGCCACCCGGCCAAGCGCAAGCGTGCAGCCCCGCCAAGCCCACCCTGCCCACCCCACCCTCCCCTCTGGTCCAGAGCAGAGCCAGGGGGGCCCTGCAACGAGGCGCCGGGGCTAAAGGAAGGGGAATGGGGGGTATGAAGCACCAGCGGTGTTGGCTCCACCACAGAGCAGGTTGGACACACAGGCACCTGCAGAGGCCTGAGGGGGTGGGGACTGATCCCCGATGGACTCTGAACTTGGTGGAGGCCACTGGGCCCTTTGGGTATTCAACTCCACAGGGCACAAGTGGGAAGCCCAGGGGTGGAAAGGGTGGGGCTTTGGGGTCAGGCTGGCTTGGGATGCAGCCCGCTCCCCTGTTCATCAGCTGCGTGACCTGGGTGGGTCAGGGAACCTCTCTGGGCCTCAGTTTCTCACAGCCAAGTGAGGACCATTTCCTCACCTCCTCCGTGTTTCTGTCCCTTCCTCTCTCTCCTTCCCAGACCAGACCCTGCCCTCCAACCTCCACGCCCCTTCATCCACTACCCTCTCGGCAGCCAGCAACTTCCTAGACACACATCTGACCTTGGTCCTCTCTTGCTCAGCGCCCTCCCATGGCTGCTGTGGCCACTCAGGACCAGCAGAGGGCAGCATCATCCAACTGTGGCTGAGGGGATACCTGGCCAGGCACCGTCTCAGGCTTACTGGACACTGCAGGGCCTCCCCTCCCAATGTACTGCCCTTCAAGGGGCCTCTAAACCAGAGCCTCAAACTGGGCAGACAGTCAGTCCACAGGGTGTAGTGTGACAGTGGACTGTCCCCTCATTTATTCTGGACCTTCTACCTCTATTATTGCAGCCTACACATTGAGATTGTAGGTTACAGAAAATACCAAATATGAATTTCCCTGCGGTCTGGGCAGGCCTCCCCATCAATACTCATAAATGGATTTTTTTTAAATGCAAAGGCTAGCACTTGAATTTATCCTTTTTGATTTCAACCTGTGGTTTCAGTCTAGAAGCTCAGCATAAGAAAAATTCATGTCAGCAGAAAGCTGTCTCCCAGCTTTGGGTCACCAGCAATTTAGACGGCAGGGATGACCTAGTCATTAACTCAGCATGGAGCAGGACAGAGACTTGTGGCTCACTGTCATAGACCTTCTTGTAGGGAATAGAGAAGTTTTAAAAATACAGATCTCTCCATGACACTTTCCTGCCCAAACCCTTCACTGCCTTCATGCAACCATCAGGATAAAGACCACACCCCTCACCTGGCTACAGACTCCTGTCTGTCCAACCCTTGCCAGCCTCCTCAGCCCCACCTTGTACGCACTCCACATTTTGGCCCCAGCCACAGCAGACCCCCTTTCTGTTCCTCAAATGAGCCTTACTCCCTTCTGCCTTCTGCCCCAGGACCTTTGCACAAGCTCTTTCATCCATCTGGAACACTTTTCCCTTCCTTCTTTGCCTAGAGGACTCCTACTCATCCTTCAGATGATAGCTCAAAAGATATCTCCTCTAGGTAACCTTTCCTGACCAGACAGTCCCTCTTGTGAACTGTCCCAGTTCACAGCCAGTGTAGACCTCTCCTAGGAATCCACAGCCAGGGTAGACCTCTCTAGGTATCCCTAGGCTCAGCTGGATTGCACAGGTGAATGTGTGATGATCGGTGGGCTGTGAGCTCCACAAGGCCAGGGACTGGGTCTGAGTTAGTGCTGCCTCCCAGCCCCCAGCCCAGACTTGGCCCTTGGTAGACCCTCAATAGCTATTGATGGAATGAACGAACAAACAATGCAGAGTGATACAGTAACCAGCAGAGTTAGAACAGTTACTGAGGGCCTAACCACAGCCAATCTGCCCTGGAAAGGCCTCGTTTTGTAGAAAAGGAATCTGAGGCCCAGAGAGGTCAAGATACCTGGCCCGGGTCACAAAGTTAATCTGAGGCAGACCAGCCCCTAGAGTTATCCTCGGAAACATCACATTTTCTCTGAGGCTCTGACAGATGCAACAGTGGACCAAAGATCCTAGAGGCAGGAGGGGCCAGGCACTGACGGGCAGCCCTGTTTCCAATGGATTGATGGGTCACAGCTGCTACCCCACCTCCCCATCAGTCCCATCTTGCAGAAGAGACCACAAGACTCCTCGGGGTCATGCAGCCAACAGCAGGCGGCGTAGGGGCACCAGCCGGGCTCTGCCCCCGCAGTGTTCTGGCCACCCTTCCTGCCACGGGCACTGGTCTCAACGAGCCAGGCCCTTCCCAGGACCCCTGGCCGGGCCTCACCTTCTGCTCCAAAAGTAGACATACTCAAAGGGCAGTGCACAAGGCAGCAGCAGGTACGTTAGCGCCCACCCAGGGCCCGCCTGGCAGAAGGAAGCCCAGGTGCGGGGGTCCCTCAGACAGGCTTTCTTCAGCGCTACAAGAGAGGCCGTGGTGGCCCACCCCTCCCCCCAGCCACCCCCTCAAGGTCACCCTTAGGGAAGATAGCCCCAGCCCCTCTCTACCTCGCACAGGCCATGGAGGACACCCCACCCTCAGCTGGTCTGCAGAGGAAGCAGCTGCATTTATGGAACCCCTACCAGGCTCCCTCGTTATTCTTGAAATGACAGTGTGCCCCTTTCACAGATGAGCGGACTGAAGCTCAGAGAGGAGAAGTGACTCACCCAAGCCCATTGCCGGGAAGTGGCAGGGCCAGGATGGACCCAAGGCCTGTCGGGCTCCCCACGTTGCTTCCATCTCTCCCGCCCCTCTGGAAAGTCTGCTGTGGCCCCCAGGGTGAGACAAGTGTCCCTCCATACTTCCCTGGCTAACAGCAACACATCAGCGGTATTAATAACAGCAGCTGTGACCACGTGACCACTTCCCGAGCCCCAGCCTCTTAACGGACCAGAGTGGAAGGGCCCAGCATCCTGGCCGGGGCAGAGCCAGAGCCCGAATCCCGGCCTCCAGACCATGGCTCAGCCACGCACACACCACCAGCCTCGACTCGGGGTTCACGAACAACAGTCCCAGGACCCAGCACCCCGTTACATGCCATGTGGCCTAGGACGGGTCCCTTCCTGTTCCTGAGCCTAGGTCACCTCCTCTGAAAAATGGGGACACGGGCAGGACCTACCTCCCTGGGGAAGGTGAGGATCAAGGGATGTGTGTAAGGGCTAAGGGCGGGGCCTGCGGTGTCGGTCTAGTGCCCCATCTGAAAGCCTCTCTGGTGCCCCCATGTGGCTGCAGAGACACTGCCAGAGTCCCAGAGCCCCAAGCTTGGACCTCAGGGGCTCAGCGCAGATCCAGGCCCCCTTCTGCGTGCCCTGTGTGGTCTCCTGCGCAGAAGGAGGTGCCCTCCTCATCCCCTTGCCCACCCCCTTGTCCCTGCTCTGGCCTCGACCACCATCATCTCTCCACCCAGCCTCCCACCGTGTCAGCCTGTCCCCTCCTGGCTAAGTACAGCAAACACTAGATCCAGAGTTCAGAGCCCTAGCGAACTCTGAAAAGGAGAGGTCGCTCCCCACCCCGGGGGCTCTCCATCTCTCTCGCCTCCTGCAGCTTTCAAGGCCGCCTGCCCCACCCTCCCAGCCTCCCCAGGCTCATCTCTGCTACCCCACCCCTCCTTCAGCCACAGGGGCCTCCAACTCTCCCCCATCAAACCCAGGACATTTGCACCTGCTGTGCCTGCTACCTGGATGCTCATCTTCCCCCTCTTTTGCTTGGCTACCTCCTCCTTTCAAGTCTCACTTAGATGCCACTCAAACTCGCACTCCCATTACACGTGCCTATCCTTTCCTGTTGCGGCAATTGTGACGTGTAGGTCACCGAGCAGGGGAGCTGACTAAATGGTTTGTTAGCTGTGTGGCCTTGGGCAAGTCACTTAAGCTCTCTGTGCTATGGTTTCCTCAACTGTCCAATGGCGACAATTCAGTACCATCCTCAGAGAATTATTGGGGGGGATGACATGAGTCCATCTCCATCTGGAGAGTCCAGAACCTTCTGTGTGTGCCTCTCCTCTGTCCCTCAGCACCTCTTGCCCTTCCCTGGGCAGTGGGCAAAGACCTGGCTTTCTCAGACACAGACATGTGTTCGAATCCCCCAGTTGCAGGCTCTGAGACCTTGGTGAGCTCCTTCCCCTCTCTGAGCTTCAGTTTCCTCATCAGTGAAATGGGCTAAGAAAAACAGGCCCCCAGTTGTGGTGAGGAGTGAAGGGGGCAACATGAAAGGAGCCCCAGCACCACGCCTAGCACTTAGTAGATTGTCGATAAATGAGTCCTGTCCTCTTTCAGACCACGAGCACCTTCAGGGCAGGGTCCCTGGCCCCAGGACCCTGCGTGCAGGGCAGCTGGTAGGTGAGCAAGTATAGGACGGGAGGGGCAGTAGCAGCCTCCAGCTCCGGGGAGAGTTGCTCAACATCGAGCACATTCCTGACCAGCACATTGGGCGCTGCCCAGTTGAGAGACAGGCCCGCCTTCTGGCCTCTGTCACAGTCAGCATCCCGGGTCCCATCAGTTGGGGCTGGGGGCTCCTTAGATACCGACGTCCACAGCACTGGCTCCTTGGTGAGTCCTGGGTCAGGGAGAGGAGGGATACAATAGGTCAGCACATCTGGAGCCTCCCGGTGACAGTGACCTCCCCAGCTCTGGGGACCCGTTTGCCCCAGGATCGATGGACCCGGGGCTTGTCCTGAATGACTTCGTCCTGTGCTCCCCGGCCCTGCTCTGCCCCCTGATTCCTATGCACTTGCTAGTGGTTAACAGACCCCAGGCCCTGAAGACTCAGCCCAAGGTTCAGATCCTGTGGTCACCACCTGCTATAGCTCTGTGACCTAACAGCTCCATGCTTGCTTTCCTTCCCTGGGAAAGGGGAAAATTAAGATCTGCTGCATACGCTTGTTCCGAGAATTAGATGTGATAAATATATAAAGCTCAAGCCCAGGTCTGGAATTAAATGTGATAAATATGTAAAGCTCAAGCCCAGGTCTGGGCACATATTATGTGCTCAGCAAATGCTTCCAGCTGCTGTGTGTTTGGGGCTGTAGAGTAGGGGTCAGGGCAGGGGTTCTGGAGCCAGATGGCCTGAGTTCAAATCTCAGTTCTACCACTTTGAAGAGCATTGCCCTGTGGGATGACATCCAAGCTCTCCAGCTAAGAAAACCTCTCTGGCCCACCCAGTGCTCTGTCACTCACACACTGTGAGTGACACACACACACACACACACACACACACACACACACGCTCTCCTGTGGCCCCACTGAGGTATGTGCCCTCAAGGTACCAAGCTCTGTTCCTTTGCTCTTGCCCTTCTTCCCTCTGCCTAGAGTGCCCTCTTCCTTTCCATCCTCAATCTCTCTATAGTCTATATATGACTAGTTAAAACCCAGCTTATACATCACCACCTCCAGGAAGCCCTCCTTGCCCACCCAACCCATTGGGCTGGGTTTGGTGCCCCCACTGGACTCCCACGGCCCTGAGCATCCCTCCATCACCCTGGGGAAATGCTCTCTCTGGATCTGTCTCCCTCGCACCAGGTGGTGGGCAGCTTGAGAGTAGGACACGTGTGTGATTCTTCTCTGTGTCCCCAGCTCAGGCCAAACACAGAGCAGACACTGAGGAAGAAAATGAGTGAGTCGAGGTCGCTAAAAACTCAAGCAGCTGAAAAACGGGATCCACCGGGCACTCACATGGGGGGCGATCCCCAGCTACCGTGGAGGCTGCCACCTACCGCATCTCTCCAGGAACCTCAGGGCATCCAGGTGGCCTTGTCTGCAGTTGTCGGCCACTACCTGCCAACACACAGGTCAGGGTGGGATGCGGAAGGCCTGGACCTGCCCCTCGAGCTGGTGGTCACAGGCCAGAGACTCATCTTTAACAGGAAGTGATCCCAGGGCAGCCTCTGCTTCCCAAGAGACCCCTCAGCAGGGCTCAAGGACCCTGAGGGTCCCTGCCCAGCACTGGGCAGAGAGGGTCCCAGGACCTCAGGTGGAACAGATCTGCTTCAGCTGCCTTCTTCCCCGCAGTCTCATTCACTTTCTGTCTCTGAGATTCCCTGGCTGGGGGCTCTTGCTCCAGACCCTCCTCTCTGGCCTCAGTTCCATCCCCTGAGAAATAGGATAACAAGTCCTAGCCAGACATTCCTGGTTCCCTGTAGATCAATACATGGTGGTTCCCTTTGCCCTTTGATGTTCACCACCAGAACCAGCCTGAGATGACAGAGGAGTGTCGAGGCTCAGCCCTGTCTGTCTCAAACAGAGCCCCACTCATAGGGAAAAAGTACCCGCAGGTCCAGGAAGGAGCTCTGCCACTTTTAAATGCCACTTTGTTATAAAACAGAAACTAACACACCATTGTAAAGTAATTATACTCCAATAAAGATGTTAAAAAAAAAGTAAAAAGAAAGAGGTAAGATTACTTTTAATAATGTATTTTATTTAACTCAATATATCTAAAATATTATCACTTCAACTTGCAATAAATATAAACAAGAATTAATAAGAGATTTTATTCTTTTTTTCCCTAAGCCTTCTAAACTTTTTGCTTTTAAAACACATCTCAATTAGGATATTAAATTTTCAGCAAGCCATGTTTTAAGTGCTCAGTAGCACAAGTGGCTGGTGGTGATCACATTGGACAGTGCAGGTCTAGAACCCAAGAAAGAAAGAAATTGACATCTCCTGGCACGTACTGCTTCCTAGACCCCTGGTGTCTCCGAGAGGAGTGAGTGGGTGGCTGCCCCCAGGGAGCCCATCATCCATGGAGGAAGACACACAAGCAGGGATGACGGGCTGGGACGGGTTGGGATGGCCAGTGTGGGTTAAGAAGGGTGGAGTTCAGGGGCCAGCCGTTCCATGGAGACATGTCCAGTGATTCAGAGGAAGAGCAATGTTTGAGCTGGGCCTTGGAGATTGAGCAAGGATTCATCAGGAGGTTGAGCAAGGATTCATCAGGTAGGGGAAAGAGGACAGGCACAGAGGGAAGAGTATGAGCAAAGGCACTGGGGCAGGGAGGAGTAGGGAAGGATGAGAACCCAGTGTAGCCCATGTGGGCAGGAGGAGGGGCGGGACAGCAGGAGGCCTGGGTGTCAGGCTGAGTTTCTGTGTATTTTGTGCTTCAGGAACTGGATTTTGCAAACCTTGGGGTGGCTGTCCAAGGTCTCCCAGAGATAGGCACCCGGAGGCCAGTCTTGCACAGGAGCACATCCACAGAGCACCGGAGGCTGGTCACCACGTCCCACCAACCCTCCCTTCTCAATCGTGATCCCGCCTCTTTGCTCCCCAGTCCAGCCATCCTCTCTCCAGTGTCTACTGCTGTCAGAGCCCCGCCAGCCGGCCTGCCCCGCCCTCCCCCATTTTCCCAGTGAATTATTTGGGGAACAACCTTTATCTCTTGTGGTCTTCCTTGGCAGAGGTCAAGAATCCTTCGATGGGCTTCCCTGGTGGCGCAATGGTTAAGAATCTGCCTGTCAATGCAGGGGACATGGGATCGAGCCCTGGTCCGGGAAGATCCCACATGCCGCGGAGCAACTAAGCCCGTGCACCACAAGTACTGAGCCTGCGCTCTAGAGCCCGCGAGCCACAACTACTGAGCCTGCACTCTAGAGCCCGTGCTCCACAACAAGAAAAACCACCGCAATGAGAAGCCCGCACACCGCAATGAAGAGTAGCCCCCACTCTCCACAACTAGAGAAAGCCCGCACACGGCAACCAAGACCCAATGCAGGCAAAAATAAATAAATAAAATAAAATAAATTAATTTAAAAAAAAAAGAATCCTTTGAGTTGGTTTCCTACGGTCCCTGGCTTTTACTCCTGCTTTTAAGAAGTAAACTAATCTGGTGAATTCTTGTGTGATGACCACTGGGCCCTGAGGTCACCCAGATGCTGGCGCCCATCCCAGCCTGGTCCCGCCTTCCCCGAGGGACCCAGGTAGCCACATGCCCTACTCAGTCCTCCTGAGTGTTTATGAATCTCAGGCACAGAGGAGGTGGCCATGCCTGCAGCTTCTCTCCCTCTCCCTCCGGCCTCTCTGGGTAACAGGGCAGGCCCGCCCCATCTCAGGGCTGTTTCTGGAGACAGATTCTTGCCAGAAACCCCAGCCCAGGGGGTCTCGTGTTCCCTGAGGCTCCTTATGCTCCCTGGGGCAGCTACTCATGTGCTGGTGTCTCAGATGACCTCATCCTTCACATCTGTGCCCTGCCAGCTGGGTCAGCCCAGGGCTTCTGTTGCGAGTCAGCTGCCTTCTCTTCCAGAAAGCAGGCCAGCTGCTCCTGCTCAGCTGTGCCCCTTCTGAAGGCCGGTCTGTGAAGACCTTCCTTCTTCCAAGATCCGTCATCACAGCGACCACCATTCAGAGTTACTCTGGGCTTGCCATTGGCGGGGATCCTTCCCCGATGTTTTCAAAGTGGGGTGCGTGTTCTCAAGGCTGGCTTTGCCTCCTCTTTCCTCTGTAGCTCTCCTCCAAGTTTCTTCAAGGGGAACCTGTTGCTGTCATTGAAAATGCCTCCAGGTCACTTTAAATAGATACGAGGGGTTTTTCAAAGTAAAATTCTGTGTCTGTGTGCCAACACACATTGTGGAAACACACATTCCAGTCTTTTCAGCGCACCGTACACTGTTCCAATTTTTTAAATTGGATTTCGAGCTGGGGCGGGCGGGGGCTGCATCAGAAGCACTTGGGGCCCTTTCCCCAAACCTCGTGGTCCCTGTGCGCCCTCCACCCCAACACACACGTGGGTTCTGACATCTCCGCACCACCCCCACCTGGGCCCAGCCCCCCGTCACCTGGCGGGCTGGTGGCCAGCACCAAGGTGAGCCCTGCAGTCAAACTGAGGAAGAGGGCTGGGGGCCAGCATGCACAGGCATTCACGGTGAGAGGAAGGGGCCAGTGATAACGGTGGCCAGTGGGGCGAGGGAGTGACGGGGCAGGGCTGAAGTGAGAGTCTGTGGAAGGTGGGCTTGACCAAGGCTGTGAGAATCCGAGGCAGCTGGGGTGGGAGCTGGATGTGGACCCCACTCTGTTGTAAACGCGCTTTTTTTTTTTTTTGCTTTACGATGTTGTGTTAGTTTCTGCTGTACAACAAAGTGAATCAGCTCTCTGTATACACATATCCCCTCCCTCTTGGACCTCCCTCCCACCCATCCCCATCCCACCCCTCTAGGTCGTCACAGAGCACGGAGCTGAGCTCTCTGTGCTGTACCGCAGGTTCCCACTAGCTATCTATTGTATACAGGGTAGTTAAACACGCATTTCTGGCTCCTTCCTGTCAGACCCCAGGGAAGCCGTCCAGCAGAGAGATCACCCCCTCCCAGCGCGGTCCTGTCCTCACAGCACACTGCTGGCGGGGCCGCCCTCTCCCTGGTCCCTGGGGGACCGGCCCTGCCTTGGGGCTGGGACCCGAAGCTCCTGCTGCGAGGCTGGCGACAGGCTGTCCTGGTGAGCAAGACAGGCTGGCAACGAGGCCCGAGGTCCCAGGTGAGGCTGAGGCTCCTCACGCGTTCCTTCATCAGAGTCACCGAGTCCCCTTGGCCTGCCCCAGGGCCTGCGCTGGGCACTGGGGACAGAGATGTGGACCAGCCCACCTGTGTACCTGTCTCCAGGGGGGAGGTGGGGTAACTAAGATGTGCATGTGTAAATCCCAGAAAATGTCACCTTCTCTGAGAAGCCCTCCCTGACCTCCTTTCCTCCTCCCCAACTGAGGTGGCCTTTCCCTCGGTGAAGAAGGAATCTGACTGCCTGGGTTCAAGCTCTGGCTCTGCCTCTTGCTGGCTGTGGGCGCTGGGTCAGTCACTCCACCTCTGAGCCTCGGTTTCCTCATGTGTAAAAGGGGGTAACAATATTACTTACCTCATAGAGTTATTGCAAGCATTAAGCAAAATCCAGGTACAGCTCCTAGCATAGGGACCATTACATAGCATGCTCTCAATAGCATTAATACTAGCTACTATTATTATTGTTGCTGTTGTTATTAAAATCACTATTGCCCTGTTATAGGACTTCCTATCCTTGATTATACATGTATGTGTCTTGGCCACTAGCCCATAAGCTTCCAGAGAGCAGGAACCACGAAGCATTCATTTCTGCATCCCCAGCAAATTTCCTGGCAAACACAATATTAATAGTAAAAACAATGGGATTGACCTATATACACTACTATGTATAAAACGGATAACTAGTGAGAACCTACTGTATAGCCCAGAGAACTCTACTGAATGCTCTGTGGTGACCTCAATGGGAAGGAAATCCAAAAAAGACGGGATATAGGTATACGTGTAACTGGTTCACTTTGCTCTACAGCAGAAACTAACACAGCATTGTAAAGCAACTATACTCCAAAAAAATTAATTAAAAAATGTTAAAAGGATAATAAAAAATAAATAAAATGATTCTGTGCAATGCTGAAAAAAAATAGCAGCAGTAACAATAACCGTCACACCATCAGTTACCATTTCTTGAGCATCTACTCCCTGCTGGACACTGTTCCAGGCACTCCAGGTGGACTTTCATTCATCTCAGCGACCCTCCCAAGAAGGGGGCCTCAGCCCCATTTCTCAGCCCTGCCCCAGGCCACAGAGCTGGTACTTATGACCCCTATGCCATGAGCAAACCACAGTAGGTCTGGGGCAAGGTGGGGGGCCTCTGTGAGGAGGCCTGGGTCCTGATCAGCCCCCATGTACCCCCGAGGGCTGACTGGACCCTGCCCCTGTGGACATCACCCTGTCTGGGTGTCAGGGTGCTTGCTGGCCCAGACGGCACAGGGGTGGAGCGGGGGTCTGTCCTGCTGAGGCCCCTCCCTCCCTCCTTCACAATTTCCGGCTCTGGGCTCTCCACCCCGAACGACATTTGGGGCCTGTGGAGGCTCCCTCTACACCTGATCCTGGGCACTGCTGCTCTCAAGCGGGATGCAGTGAGGCCCGCCCCCCATGCCCAGCTGCAAATGTCCTGATGGGGTGGGGCTATGGCCCTGAGCGGGCAAGGGGCTGGCCCGGAGTCACATGGCAAAACCCAAGTTGCCTCTGATTCTGCCTGAGGGGGCATCAGAGGGGCTTCCAGAAGCCCCTGGAGAAGGTGCTGGGATGAGGTTGGGCCCGCCTGGGCCTCTCTCTGCTCCCGCCCATTGCAGAGCTTTGCTTCATGTCAGCCTCGAGGCACAGACCTGGACAGTGGGTGGGTCTTCACCCTCTTGGGGTCACAGACACTTTAAAAGTTTAAAGAAAGCACCTGGGACTTCCCCGGCGGTCCAGTGGTTAGGACTCCACACTTCCATTGCAGGGGGCACAGGTTCGATCCCTGGTCAGGGAACTAAGATCCCACATGCCACTCGGTGCAGCCAAAAAATAAATAAATAAAAATAGGGAAAGCAAGCAAACAAGCCCCGGGCCCTCCACACAGACTCACACACTGGGGTCACAGCATCAGGGACCCCGAGGCCTGTCACCAGAGTCAGCTCAGACCCCGTCTGCGGCGAGTCATCAGGGCCTCACCCCAAAAACACACTCACATGGGTGGGAACAAAACTACCTGCGCCTCCTCTGCATATGTGTAAAGAAGGCTGGTGAAGGCGTCCTGGTTTCTGGACATCTCTCTCCATACCAGGTGTGTAGATGGAGCACTCTTTTGAAGAGGGAAATTTCCAGAAGGGTTGAATTGAAGGTGTTCCCCTTTCCCACCTTAATGTCCTGCACTAGCTCCTGAGAGGAACAAGCAGGGGTTCACTTGTCAGGGGATTGGGGTGCAGCGATGGGGTGGTGTTTCTCCTCTAACACAAATCTTAGATACCTAATAAGATGCAGAGTGTTCAGACACCATCATTTTCCCACCAAATTCCACATTCAGGGAGACTTGGGCCTCTTCACTTTGTGCTGAGCTGAACACTGAGCCCCCAGGGGCCGCGTGCTGAGTACACACACCTATTTTACAGAGGCAGAAACTGAGGCTCAGCAAGAGTGTGTGACCTGCCCAGGTCACAGTAATCAGCAGTCAAACTGGGCTCTGCCTGGCCCCCTGGCTTGGTGAGGGGAGTGGAGGAGGGCTGGGGAAAAGACCCCCGAGAGAGGACAAAGAGTGGCTGCAGCTCAGCCCGGAAAGCACAGGTAGGAGGTAAAGATGCAGCGAGACCAGCCCACAGCCCGGGGCAGTGTTTGAAGTGCTCCAAGTTCCCTCCACCGTGTACAGACTGGACCTCGGCAGCCTTCCTGCATCCCGAGGCCAGCCCTACCTGGGCTGGACCTTTGGGTCTCTCTCATCTCCCCTCACTCATCTCGGAAGCCCCTCTGCCAGGATAAGGCCTCAGAGGCTACTGGGAGGGAGGTCCATAGGCATGACAGAATCCAGTGGAGCCAGGGTCACGGCAACACCCGCTCCAATGTGTGGAAAAAGTCAGAGCTGTCGCAAACCTAGGTTTGCACTTGATTGCCAAAGAGGGGGTGATTCCGTGGCTCAGGCATTGTCTTCTAAATACTAGAGAGGACGGTAAGTGATGGGGGAGGGACGGGAGGCTGGCTGGTGCCTTCACATGCCCCACCCCTCACTGCTCCAAACCTACACCTCTCCCCAAGGTGACAGTCACGCCCTCCCCAAAGCCCCTGACATATGAAACAGCAATCGGTTCCTCCTCCTTGGGAAAAAGATGGGGACGCTGCCAGTTGATTCTTACTGTGCCTCACCCTGCAGGCACCTCTCGGAAGGACAGCTGTCAGTTAAACATGTAACACTTACAGATTTTCGGTGCGAAGTCCTTGTTTCAAAACCGTGCCAGCCTATGCTTGGTTGGATCTTCTAAGGACAAGTGGCCTCACAGTGGACAGTCAGCAGTGCCCGGTGTGGGCCTTCCCCCAATAGCCGTTTCGTGCCACACCACCCCTACCCCCCACCAGAAGAGCTGGGGGTGCCCCAGAGGGCCAGATGTGCTTTAAAAAGTAGAGCACAGGACTTCCCTGGTGGCGCAGTGGTTAAGAATCCACCTGCCAATGCAGGTGACACGGGTTCGAGCCCTGGTCCAGGAAGATCCCACATGCTGCGGAGCAACTAAGCCCGTGTGCCACAACTACTGAGCCTGCGCTCTAGAGCCCGCGAGCCACAACTACTGAGTCCACGTGCCACAATTATTGAAGCCTGTGCGCCTAGAGCCCATGCTCCACAACAAGAGAAACCACCGCAGTGAGAAGCCCGCACACCGCAACGAAGAGTAGCCCCCGCTCGCTGCAACTAGAGAAAGCCTGCACGCAGCAATGAAGACCCAGCGCAGCCAAAAAAAAAATATATATATATATACATACATATATATATATATATATATATATAAAAGCATACATATATATATATATATATATATATATATATATATAAAAGCAGAGCGCTAGGCAACGCTGTGCAGAGAGCACTGAGGTGTGGGGAGAACCGAGGGCAGGTCAGTCATCCTTTGAAGGGTCTCCGGGCTCTGAGCCTCTGAACCACTGCCTCTGTTAAAAGAAGGAGAATTAGGTCTCTGGAACTCACCCCTGATTTTGACAAACCCTGATCCAAGTGTCTCAGGCCCTGCCACTTAGCAGGTGACCTGGGGTCCTCCCTCCGAAACCAAGCTCTGAGTCAGGGTCTCCCTCCACTTCGCTCTCTTTGGCAGCTAGAAAACTGCAGCCTAACCTTGCCCCTCTCCCGGCAGGCCCTGCATCCCTGCTGAGCCCCTTCCCATGCTGGCCCCCTCCCCATGGTCATTAGCAGCGTCCCCCCGCCCCATCCGCAGCCTCCGCTCTGCTGTTGCGCCCTGGAGATGCTGCATCTCACCAAGAGGCAGCCCCTTGTTCCTCACCTCTGCCTCCAGGCTGTCTCTCCACCCTCCGTCAAACCTATTTCACTCCCAGGCCTACTTCCCCATCCTGACCTGTCCCTGTCACCGTCAACACCCCCTGCTGGCCTCGTATCCTGGCTCGCTGCTTCCTCTCCACCCCGCTCCGGTCTCCATTCCTGGACACTGCACGTCCACATTCCACTGTCTCAGTCTCCGTGGGCTCCTCCGATGCCCTTGCCCTCCACCCCATGCCCGTGCCACACCCTCACCGCGTCACCACCACGAACTGCTCCACGCCAGGACCCCATTACAATCCTCTCATCCCAGGACCCCCACCCTTTCCTCTGCAAGCTGCTCCCCAGCTCCAGCGATGCTCCAGCCCCATGGACCCCCCAGACACTGACCCTAAAGCTTTGCCACGAACCCACAGTTCCTTTCAGTCCCTTATGTCCTCCTTCCTCAGCTTACATTCTTCTGGTCCGCTCGTTCAAAGATAAACTGAAGCATATTAAAACTGTCGAGTTTTCAGGACTTCCTTGGCAGTCCAGTGGTTAAGACTCCACGCTTCCACGCAGGGGGCACAGGTTCAATCCCTGGTTAGGGAACTAAGACCCCACATGCCATGCAGCACCTCCAAAAATAAAGCAATAAAAATAAAAATGTTGAGTTTTTTTTAGCAAAAACCAATTCCATTGGGGGAGTGCCAAACGGGGAGTGGTTAGGAGCACCCCACCCACAGGAACTGGGGCGGGACCTCGTAGAGAAGACTTGGGAAGCCAAGCCAAGCCAACAAGGACAGTGCTCCGTGGGCTGTAGCCTGAGCCATGGCCTTACATGGGAAGCCCCGTGGGCTGCGTGTGATTGGCTGTCCTCAGGCTTCCGTCTCTTCACCCCGAGGCGTTTACAGGCTTAGGTCTGGGCTTAGATTTGGCTGCTAAATCTAATCTAAGCGAACCTACGGGCTCCCATTCAATGAAGGAGCACGGGTCTCAGTGGCTCAGCATCTCCAGGCAGCTCTGCACCTTCTCCATTTCTCTTCACCTCTATGCACCGTCCTTATAACCCGCACCCTCCTCCCCACTCTCATCAGTGACCTGGTTCTTTCCAGAAAGCACGCAATCCCTTCCTTGCTGACAACACTCATGCCCGTCCCCATGGCGCCTGTCCCCATCACAGTCGTTGATGGCTTCCCAGCACGTCCAAAGGCAGTTGCTCCCTCGGCACCCTCCTCCTCCCACCGGGTCCTCTTCTCTAAGCACTGGCTCTAGCTACCTCCCCTTCATCTTCCATACCATCCGCGCCTCTCTCCTTGACCCACACCTGCTGCACGCAAACACACTTTAAAACCAGCCTCTTCTAAAAGGCCCTCCCTCGACTGACTCCCACCTCTCCCTCCACCTTCTTCAGAGAGCTGACGCCCCTGGCAGTCCCCATGCTTTCCCCCACCCATCCCCCCTGAGATTTTTGTCCCTCCCCGACACCCCGAGCCCCACGGCCACCTTCAAGATGGTCTTGTCTGCGTTGCCAAAGCCGGTGGGCAGTTACCTGCTCTCATTGTTCGTCTCAAGGTGTCTAGGACACCTGCTCTCTCCTTCCTCCCAGACCTCCACGTGGGACCACTGCAGGCTCTGTCTTCCCTGTTTCTCCGTTTACCGGTCCTGGACGTTCTCCTCTAGTCTCGTGACTTTAAATATCACCTCTACCCCAGCAACCCTCAAATCGTGTGCTCTGGCTTCTGCCCTGACCTCCAGACCTGCACATCCAACTGTCGACTTGACATCTCACTTGCTGGTCCAGCAGCCTCTCCAGCTCAACGTGGCCAAGGCAGGATCCCCAGTTGTCTTTCCAAATCCTTCCCTGTCCCCTCTTTCCCTTCACACTCATCTCCAATCCACCAGTAAGTCCACTTTTCTCTATACCTCCAGACTCCTCAGCTGCGTTCACTTCTCTCCATTGCCATCTCTACCCCACTAGTCTGAGCTGCCCCCCTCTCCTGGGTGCCTGCAGGGCCCCTAAGCGACCTGCCCACCCCCAGTTCCTCCTCCCCTCGGAGCCCCTTCTCCGCAAGCCGCCCCCAACCTGCTTCTCCTGGAGCCAATGGCCCCTTCTTAGAAGAATGTTTTTAAACATGTGAAATAAAATTCATAGAATCACAAAGGACACCACTTATTTTCAACTACAACTATAAAAGTACATTTTAATTGTGATAGCATAATCGATGTGCTTCTTTGTTCATGCATTAAATAAGATCTAGGGAATTCCCTGGCAGTCCAGTAGTTAGGACTCCGTACTTCCATTGTATGGGGCACAGGTTCAATCCCTGGTCGGGGAACTAAGATCCAGCAAGCGGTGTGGTGAGGCCAAAAATAATTAATTAATCGATTAATTAATACTTATTTTTTAAAAAAGGTCTAACAGAGGGTCTTTTCAGACACCATAATTTCAAAGTAATAAGCATAAATATTATCTTGAAATTTACAACCATAATACGATGTAGAAAGATCTGTGATTTCTATTGGGAACAAAGTCACAGGTACTTGTAAGAGTATTACTATAGTTTGTTTCCCATACCTGTGTCTGAAGGAAATCCCACATTTCAGGTAGAGGTTCTGCAAATGAACATGTATTAATACCTCTTTCCCATCCAAGTTTACAAGCCTAATGAATCCTGTCCACTGAGGTTTGGACTCCAGGCAGATCTTCCCAATTTGTAAATAAGACTGTGTCCCTCCCCTGCCTAAGCCCTTGAGGGCTTCCTACTGCCACAAGAATCAGATCTAGACTCCATACTGGGCCCTCCCAGGCCCCTGGTCGCCCCACACAGCCCTACTCCCAGCAACTCCCTCCCCTGTCCCCTTCTCTATCTTCCAGCCTCAAGGAGCTTTGCCCAAGACTTGAATTTGCTGATCTTGTTAATCCAGCTCAGCTGTGTCTCCTTCTGGCTCCCTCCCTCCCTCTCAATTTCATAAGCCTCATCCCTCTTACCCCCCATGTTTTTAGGGCACTGACATTCCAAGAAGTTTTCTCTGGTCACCCCAGTAAACGACTTCCCCTGATACTGAGTAGTTTATTGTAATCACTGTTTCTTTTCTTTTTTTTTTAATTTATTTTATTGACATATAGTTGATTTACAATGTTGTCTTAATTTCTGCTGTACAGCCAAGTGATTTAGTTATACATATGTATATATTCTTTTTCATATTCTTTTCCATTATGGTTTATCACAGGATATTGAATATAGTTCCCTGTGCTATACAGTAGGACCTTGTTGTTTATCTGTTTTATATATAGTAGTTTGTATCTGCTAATCCCAAACTCTGAGTTTATCATCCCCCTGCCCCCTTTCCCCTTTGGTAACCATGAGTTTGTTTTCCATGTCTGTGAGTCTGTTTCTATTTCGTAGTAAGTTCATTTGTGTCATATTTTAGATTCCACATATAAGTGATATCATATGACATTTGTCTTTCTCTGATTTACTTCACTTAGTATGATCATCTCTAGGTCCATCCATGTTGCTGCCAATGGCATTATTTCATTCTTTTTTATGGCTCAGTAATATTCCATCGCATATATGTACCACATCTTCTTTATCCATTCATCTGAATTTAGGTTGTTTCCATGTCTTGCGTATGCACAGTTTCTGTCTGCTTCCCCGCAGAGACTGAATATAGGAATGGACAATAGCCAGATCATATATAAAAAGAGAAATCTGACCCACAACCTGCAGCAACCAGCCCAGGAAACCAATCTATCGAGTACAGTAGCCAGCCCGGGACACCTGCTGGGTAAATTAGACTTGTAGGAAGTCAGACCACTATCTCCAGGAAACAGCCCAGAAAGCCAAACAATAACCCCATAACGATCAACCTCAAAGGACCAGGACCTGATTACTCACTGACAGCTTCCCTCATTTTTGTCCCTGCTTCCAACTTAGTACTGAAGAAAGCCAAATACACTCAAAAATGGTTAAAATGGTAAATTTTATGTTCTGTATATTTTATCATGATTGAAAAAAAAAAGTGACTTAGAGCCAGAGCTGGGAAGCTGGGTGAGGGGCGGGGCTGAGGGGTGAAGTGAGGGGCCGCCGGGGGCTGGTAGTGTGGTTAGGAAATGGCAGGCCAGGTGTATGGGGGTGGAAGGGCCACGGAGGGCAGGACGGTGGTAGGGTCAAGGCATCCGGCCTCCCACAGTCTCAACCTCAGGCACTGGGATTTGGTAACCAGGTGAAGGAGGCCTTTCGTCATCCTGCCCCGCACTGTAGAGAGGGGTGAGTGGAGCCAGCACAGCCAGAGCAGGGGTGGGTGGTGGGTGGGGGTGGGGTGGGGGTGGGTGCGTGGGTGGGCTCTCTGGACATCCAGTCCCACGAAGGAAACAAACCCCAGAGTTCCCAGCACCTCCCACTCCCCTCCCTGTTCACAGCCCCTTATGTTCTAGAAATTCACCAGTTCATCAGTGAATTCCAAATCGCTGCTCCTAGGGGAAATACAAGGTGGGGTTCCTGCGAGCTTCCGGTCACAACATTTTCATCAAGTGATCAACATACAACCTTGTGTGATGGGTGCTTCTGTTTAAAGAAACCTTGTGTGATATACACTGATAATTAACACTGAACTCACGGCCACCAGCACTATTACTCATGCTGGAACGAAGCTCACCCAACACACGCATTTTCTTCGTAAGGCCGTCACAGCCTCTTGAGCTTGGCAACACCAGATGGCTCTTAGCACTAGGCTTGGGGCCCTTTTTTTTTTTTTTTGGCTGTGTTGGGTCTTCGTTGCTGCACGTGGGCTCTCTCTAGCTGCGGTGAGCAGGGACCACTCTTCGTGGTGGTGCGCGGGCTTCTCACAGCAGTGGCCTCTCCTGCCGCACAGCACAGGCCCTAGGTATGCGGGCCTCAGCAGTTGTGGCACGCGGGCTCAGCTGCTCCGCGGCATGTGGGATCCTCCCAGACCAGGGCTCGAACCCATGTCCTCTGCATTGGCAGGCGGATTCCCAACCACTGCACCACCAGGGAAGCCCCCTTTATTTTGGGGGGGGGCCCATTTTAAACAGCAAAGTCACCACGAAAAAGCACCAAAATGTGAAAGAAATAAATAAACCAGCCACAAGAAGGACTCTTGTTTACAGCAGGGACTGAAACAAGAAGGGACACCGTGGCCTTGTTCAACAGCAGCTGGGAATGCGCTTATGGGGCAACTCCAATTTTTTGGCTGCTCTGCAGATGTCCATGAATGGCCAAAAAAGAGCTGTGAGTATTAATCTGGAGTTACAAATACGCTTCAGCGAGTAGGCGAGTTTGCAAATAGACAGCCCATAAACAACGAGGAGTGCTGAGCGTTTGTTTATATTCCGAGCCGGTCTCATGCTCTGCACCTTCTCATTGGTCTCCCGGCCAGGGGTTTGGCCATTTCCTATTCAATAAGATGAATAATCCTAGGACCATCCTCTTGAAGACTTACAGGCCAGGCAGACCTACCCCTGATATTTCCAAGTGTTGTGGGGTTGACCCACGGTCCCAGTTCATCTGGGACCAAAAGTTTTCCCAGGATGTAGGACTTTCAATGCCCAAACCAGAAAAGTCCCTGGCAAACTGAACCGAGTTGGACACTCTCTATACATGTGAAAATGATCTAAAAGTTTTAAATCTCAATTATTTAATATGGCTGAAAGTTAAAGCCTTATTAAATATTTGTATCAAGATAAAATCAGTTGCAATTCTACTGTCCCATACCCACCTAGCTGCCAAAGTAAAAAAGTATCAAGTTTCATGTGTTACAGCCAGGCCTGTGAATATACCAGCTTAATAGCAACATGAACTGCTTAATATTGCAAAGTATTCCTCGGTCTTCAGGTACAGCTGTTGCCAAAACATCCCTTGTTATATCACAAGTACCATGAATTAGAACATGAAGGGCCGCAAGAAAATGGACACTTGCTATTTCTGGGTAACACCACCCAGGTGTCCTGCGACCTTAATTGCCTCCAGGCTATCAGATGGAACTTTGACCCTTCATTCCTAAATGCTCCGGCTGCCAGTAAAGTTCTGAGTCCTGTGAGCTGTTCTAGCAAATCATAAGGGGGGAGTCGTGGGGTCCCCCGACATTGGCGCCAAGTCAGACAGAAGTGTGGGTACCCCGGGGACTCGATTTGCCCCTGGCATCTGAAGCGGGGCCAGTCTTGTGGGACCGAGGCCTTCACCCGTGGGGTCTGTGCTAACTCTGGGTAGCAAGTGTCAGAACTGAACAGAACGTTGGACACCCAGCTGGTGTTTCTGAGAGTCGTAGAAGTGGTGTTGGAAAAGTTGTTGACATAATCGGGGTCAGAAGCGTGGTGGGTAAAAACAGCTTACCCTGGGGACTTGCCTGGTGGTCCAGTGGTTAAGACTCTGCGCTTCCATTGCAGGAGGTGCGGGTTCGATCCCTGGTCGGGGAACTGATATCCCGCATGCCGTACAGCATGGCCTCTGCAAAAAAACAGCTTACCCTCACACGGTTACTTTCTCCCCATGGACCAGATAAGGAAACTAAGCTAAGAGGTAAATGATGCCTGCAAGGTCTAACTAACTCTGCTAATGAGTGGAGAAGCCTGCATTTGCGTTCAGCCATCTGATGTCAAAGCTCACAGACCCAGCCACAGCCTTCCCCGAGGGAGCACTGGGACATGGGACCCCTGCCCAGTCCTTTCTTCTCTTTGTTTGGGCAAAGGGGGAGTCCACTTGCTGTCAACATGCAGACACAAAGAGGAGGTCACTCCTCAGCCCTGCTCCTTTCCTACCTACATCTGGGTCACGCCAGGGAGGACAGATTTCCCAGGCGGCCTGCCGTGAATGTGTGTCTGTGGATAGGAAGAGAATACAAATGTCAGTGGGTGGCGGCAGGATGACTCATCTGGGGCCTGCAAGCACAGCCTCTAATTCCTGCCCCGAGCCTAGCCTTCCTGTCATTAGTCCTAAGGGTAGTCATGCAACGCAGGAGGGCTGGCAGGTGCAGGATGAAGGGGTCCCAGGTAAGGGGAGGAGGTGCGAGATTGTGGCCCCAGCTGACCCTGACAACAGGCTCAGTTTTCCCACCCAGAAATCTCATTTCTGTCCCAGCCCTGAGTGTAGGGTGGGTGTGGAGGGCAGTCTGCTGAGACAGACCTGTGAGTGCTGCCCCCCTCCCCCCGCCCAGCAAAGCCAACATGGTCAGGGACAGACAGAGGGACCAGTCCTTTCCTCGCTCTGGGCCTCAGTCTATGAAGTGTCTGTGTGATGTCGCTGTTGGCCCAGGTGGTCACTAGGGCCTGCAGCATCCACGCCCTGGGATTCCGGTCCATAGATGGGAGACAGAATGACCCACCCTGGGGGTCTGCTGTCCCTGAGGCAGCCCAGCCTCAGCCTCTGCCCTGATCCTGGGCCCCCTGACACCTCCAGGCACAGGTTCAGCCCAAGCAGGGGATGCCTCAGACTTGGGAAGCTGTGTGGGTGGGAGGGTCATGCATAACCCCTGTGTCCAGGGGCCTCACAGGTGGCATTTTGAATCCTGGCAGCATCTCCACCCGTCGTTTTACAGAGGACACGGGGCGGGAGGTGGGGCCTGATCCCAAAGCCCACACTCTGCACTCCATGTGGGCCTTGGTGGAGAGGGGAGGGGGCTCCTCTGTTCACAAAACAGGGGGTAGGATGGCCCAGTAACCTGGGTTGCTGGCTGTGCAACTCTGGGCAAAGGCCTAATCTCCCTGTGTGGGCTGCTCTGGAAATGCTCCGTGCAGTGTGGACACAGAGGTCAAGGGGATCCTAGACACTTCCTAAGGGCACCAGGAATCACCCAGGCCTGAGCCTCCAGAACTCCCATGGTCCTGCACTGCCCACCCCACCTCCCAGCACCAAGCACCTGTTATTCACAGTTTTTACTTAGAAGTGAAACTTTGAAAGGGAAGCTTCGTGTCATCATTAAATGAAAAATCTCTACCTCTTGCCATGAATTGAAGACATCATACAAAAACCTGCAGGAAATCAGACATGAAATTCTATTTAGATGCTGGTGTCTGCTGAAGGCTTGCTGACTCGTAAAAGGGAAATGATAAAGCGTCAAAAAGATACTAACAACCTAAGTGGGCCACTGTTAGTTTCTCCCTGGTTTAAGGGATGAAAAGGAACGGAAAAGGAGCTGTTTCTCTCCACGACACCCACTGCCATTGGAGCGTCGGAAACCTCTCTCCACCCTCACGCGGGCACGGGTCCTCCCCTCTCCTCCGCCCGGGTCCAGGCCCTCCCAGCCCTCCGCCGCCGCCCGCGTGCTGCCCCAGCATTGGGCGGCCCACCGGCTCCCTCGCTTGGTCCGAGCGGGGGCGGGGCCGGCCGGGTGACGTCACGCCGGGAATGCCTGGGGTGAGTGCACCCGGGCCGTCAGAGAGCCAGAGTGGGTGCCGGGCGGAGCTGCGGCGCTCTCAGACCCCGGACGCCCGACCCGCCGCCGCTATGTACGACCTCGAGCACGGCTGGAACCTGTCCTTCGCCGGCTGCGGCTTCCTGGGCGCCTACCACATCGGGGTGACCAGCTGCCTGAGCGAGCGCGCCCCGTACCTCCTCCACAACGCGCGCAGGTTCTTCGGGGCCTCGTCCGGGGCGCTGCACTGCGCCTTCTTCCTCTCTGGGGTCCCGCTGGGTAGGTCCGGGCCGCCGCGGGGCAACGCGCGGGGAGGGGGCGCGCGATGGAGCCGGGATTGGAGATGGAAACTGCGGGGTACACCCGGGGTCTCCCCAGACAGATGCCTCCTCCAGTGCGTCTTTTTGCCCCGCACCGGGGAGCTCTGTTGCCGGGCCTGGGAGGGGGGCGCGCCGGGTGGGTGGCTCTTTTGGGCGTGGGAATCCGGAGCGCCTCCGCGCCCCGACTCCCTTTTGGCGCCCGGGCTTGAAGAAAGCCCCCCCCGACCCAGCCTGGGACTGAGAGCCAGGTTGTCTCGGAGCGACGGGAAGGAGGGAGCGCGACGCCTGGTGGGGGGGGGCGGGAGGCGGGGAGTGGGGGTCGGAGGCCCGATTTGCCCTGCTTCCGGCCAGGCCAAGAAGGAGGCTTTGGACTGTGGCCCAGGGTGGCTGCCTTCTTCTCTCTGGGGACCAGAGGGACTGGAGACCCCTGGCCCCGGGCGCCTTTGATCTCCGCCCAGCTTTCGTGGGAGCGCTGGGGGCGGCTGGGTGCCTCTCAGGTAGAGGGCAACTTGCTGGTTTGGATTGAAAGGGGGTTGAGGAGAGGTGTTTTGTGGAGCGGGGGAGAGGGGGGTGAGGGGAGGTAGGAAAGTTGTCTCCTCCTTTTCCGGTGTTTGAGACCCTTCTTGGGGGCTGGACATCCCACATCCCCTCCTCTCCTCCCCACCACACCCCTGCTCAGTGCCCTGGAAACGAGGTCCTGTGCATTTGAATCTTGTCCTAACGAAGCATCTCTGTACTCGTGGGTACCAGTGAGAGGGGCGGACTGGGGCTTGTAGCCAGCCGGCCTAAATTACTAGGGTATGACATCCTGGGCCTGGGATCCTAGCCAGGGAGCAGGGCCTGGAGCAAGTGGCAACATGGAGCTGTTGGCATCCAAAGGTCCCCAGACAGGAAGATAATGCACCTTTTCATTAGCCCCTGTTTGTCTCGGCTTCCTTAACGGTTTACTCTTTACTCTACCCAGTGACTGCTGTGTCAGACACTGCCAGCAGGAATCCCTTGCCAGTAAGCACAGCCCTGCCATTGGATAGGACCAGGGAGCAGACCCTGGGCTGATGGAGAGGTGGGGATCAGGAGAGGCCACCGCGGCCGCCTTCCCCATTGAGGGGGAGAGGAGCAAAGGCAGGAAATGTGACCTCAAGGAGGATTAGACTGGCCACCTTGGGCTTGAGCAGTGATCAAAGCCAGCCCTTGTGTCCCAGGGTTGTTACCTGGAGACAGCCACATAGTCAAATGTTTAATTGGGACCAGATTCAAATGCACAGACCCCAGCACATGAAGTGCCCTGACTCCAGCGTAGAGGGCATTCGTAACAGGCAAGGACAGGTGCAGCCTGGGGTTGTGTCCTGCAGGGGGTGGCTTGGGACCACCAAGTCCCTGGAAAGTGGATCTGGAGGTCCTGGCAAGAACTACTCCGGAGGTTCTGGGTGCCCCATTTTCCTGCTGTAACTGCCTGTCTCACTTGGGGACCGCCAGGGAGCATTTCCCCAGGCCTGTGACTTGGGCGTGGCTCCTGAGAGCACCTCCAAACCCAGGCTGACTTGGCAGGAGAGACTGGCAGAACCAGCCAGCTGTGTGCAATTTTGTGCCTTCTGCCCGGGCTCAGTGGGACCACATGTGCAGGGAGAGCTGAGTGGAGGTCAGAAGTGGGTCAGGACCTGCTGATGTGTGTCCGGTCTTCTGCATCCCAGGATTTACAGATGACTAGGGCTCGAGCTGGGACAGGTACTCTTGCCTGCTAGGGCAGTGCAGACCAGCCAGAGGGGACCAGGCCAGTGAGTGAGGTCAGATGGACCATGCACGTGCCCTGTGCCCACTGGATGGTCTGGTAATTCTGACATTAGAGGTTAAAAGCTAAGTCTAGTTGTTTATTAGGTGCTTCATCTGGGTTGAGCACCTATAGATTGTAGTGTATCTAATCTTCTCTATTTCCAAAAGGTAGTTGAGTGTGGTCCCACATTAAAAACATGCAGTCTAACACTCAGAGAGGCAGTGAAGTGGCTTATTTTTGTTGCTCAGCTAGTAAGAGGTAGAGGCAGGATTTGAACTCAGGTCCAAGGCTGCGCTTGCTCTCTGCTCCCTTCAGTGTTAGGCCCATTCACGCTCAAGCTCCGACGCTGTGAGTCCCTGGCTTCTGGCCTTGATGGAGGGATGGAGGTGAGGAGAGGGCTCACTGGGCCTCTGGAGGGTCGTTCCTGTGGCCAGGGAGGGCCTAGAACAGCACTAACCAACAGAAATAGGCATAGCTTACATTTCCTAGTAGCCGCATGGAAAAAGTAAAAGACATAAGTGAAATTAATTTTATTTATCCCAGTCCAGCCAAAATATTATCATTTTCACATCTAATCAATATCAAACATTATTCATGAGATATTTTACATTTTGTTGTTGTTCTAAGCCTTTGAGATCCAGTGTGTCTTTTACCCATCTCAGTTTGGGCTAGCCACATCTCAGGCCCGGGAGCCACACGTGGCTGCTGGATCAGACAGCCCAGGCCTAGAGAAAGGGAAAGGTCAGCAGCTTCCCTGCTGCCAGGTTTCTGATCCTGCTGCAAAGCATTGCCATCTTCAGGGTGGTACATTCCTTTGTATATTTGTCTCTCTCCGCCCAGAGCAGACATTGCAGGCCTTCGTGGACCTTGTCCGGAGTGCCAGGAGTCGGAACATCGGCGTCCTCCACCCGTCCTTCAGTTTGAGCAGGCACGTCCGAGATGGTCTCCAGAGGTACCTCCCCGACAACGTCCACCAGCTCCTCTCGGGCAAAATGGTCATCTCGCTCACCAGAGTGGCCGATGGAGAAAATGTGCTGGTGTCTGATTTTCGGTCCAAAGACGAAGTCGTGGACGTAAGCAGTTTTCTTATCTGGGTGTTGTCAAGTCATAAAGACCGTTTCATTTCAGAAGCAACAAAGAGAGGGCTGTCGTAAGCCACCTGACCTGTTCTTTTCTTAAGATGCAAAAGAACCTGGTTGCCCACGATGCTGGTTAGCTTCCTGTACCAGGGCGATATCAGCTCTGAGTGCATCCAGCAGTCTGGTCCAGAGCGTATGCAAAACTGGAGTGTTCCAGGACAGTTTCAGTTTCAAATAACCCCTCCCCATCCTTCAAGACTTGGCTTATGACTGCTTGCTCCAGGGACCTCATCCCACATGTGTCCCTCCTCCCAGTGATGCCTGTTCCTTAATGAGGACCCCTCCAGTGAAGTCCCACAAGGGTGGGAGTATGTCTTATTTGCCTCTAGCACAGAGCAGCTCATTGGTAATATGAAAATACCACTTAGTTTGGCTGATACCTTTTATGAGAATTGCTTGGATATCATTTCACTTAACACAGGTCCCTACGAGCACGCAGCCTGGCACATATAACCAGCAGCTTCTCAGCAGCCAGTGCTATCTTCCACTTCACCTTGTTTGTGGAGGCTTTTTCTAGGCAGCCAGCACCTGTGCGTTCCCACGTGAGCCCTTTCTCTCCCTGCATCAGTGGTACATCCTGCTGAATGCTCGCTAGCGTGGCGTGACTCAAAGCGTGGGCCCCGGACCAGCAGTAGCAGCAGCGGCATCACCTGGGAGCTTGTTAGAATTGCAGGCTCTCAGGCCCCGCCTCCAACTTGCAGCATCAGAACCTTAGGGGTGGGGCCCCAAGTCTGTGGTTCGCCAAGCTTTCCAGGTGATTCTGATGAATGCCAGCGTTTGCAAAGCCCTGATCTAGCCCCTTCCCTGTCCATCAGCTAGTCACACACTTGGTTCTGTCTCTGATGGCCCAGTGTGACCCTCCTGGGGAGCAGGGGCAAGAAGCTACAGCCTGCAGATGGTGTCGTTAGAGAATTGATACTTGGGCCTGAAATAATAAGTGTGTAGGTTGGTTCATGTTCATTCAACCATTTATTAAAGCACCTCCTCTGTGCCAAGAGTGTTTTCAGGCTTGTTGCTCTTCTCGCTTGGAGAAGGCTTATCAGGACCCAGGGGAACAAAAGGCAGCCTGCTCTGGGCTGTGGTTTCACTCCCTTTTGTCTTCACAGGCCTTGTTTTGTTCCGCCTTCGTGCCTCTCATCAGTGGCTTGATCCCCCCTTCCTTCAGAGGTGTGGTAAGTCCGCTTTTAAACTGTGTTTGAGGGAATTCCCTGGTGGTCCAGTGGTTAGGACGCCTCATTTTCACTGCCAAGGGTCCAGGTTCGATCCCTGGTCGGGGAACTAAGATCCAGCTAAGCCAGGTGTCCAAAAAAAAAAAAAGAGGCACTGGGCTCAGGTACCCTGGGCCCCTGAGACCTGTCCCCAGACGTGGAGCCTTTTTGCCTCTCAGCCTTCAGACAGAGATTCCATAGCTGCCCCCTTCCAGGCTCTCTGGGCAGCAAAACCAACTTCGTGTAGAATAATTAGCTGGTTATCTGTAAGGTAAGCTCTTCACTTAATCTTTTTTTCTTTTTATTTTGGGAATTTTTTTTGACATCTTTATTGGAGTTTAATTGCTCTACAGTGTTGTGTTAGTTTCTGCTGTATAACAAAGTGAATCAGCTATATGTATACATATATCCCATGTCCCCTCCTTCTTGCATCTCCCTCCCACCCTCCCTATCACACCCCTCTAGGTGGTCACAAAGCACGGAGCTGATCTCCCTGTGCTATGCAGCTGCTTCCCACTAGCTACCTATTTTACATTTGGTAGTGTATATATGTACATGCCACTCTCTGACTTTGTCCCAGCTTACCATTCCCCCTCCCCGTGTCCTCAAGTCCATTCTCTACATCTGCATCTTCATTCCTGTCCTGCCCCTAAGTTCATTAGAACCATTTTTTTTTGATTCCATATATATGTGTTAGCATACAGTATTTTTCTCTTTCTGATTTACTTCACTCTGTATGACAGACTCTAGGTCCATCCACCTCACTACGAATAACTCGATTTCATTTCTTTTTATGGCTGAGTAATATTCCATTGTATATATGTATCACATCTTCTTTATCCATTCATCTGTCGATGGACATTTAGGTTGCTTCCATGTCCTGGCTATTGTAAATAGTGCTGCAGTGAACCTTGTGGTACGACTCTTTTTGAATTATGGTTTTCTCAGGGTATATGCCCAGTAGTGGGATTGCTGGGTCATATGGTAGTTCTATTTGTAGTTTTTTAAGGAACCTCCATAGTGGCTGTATCAATTTACATTCCTACCAACAGTGCAAGAGGGTTCCCTTTTCTCCACACCCTCTCCAGCATTTGTTGTTTGTAGACTTTTTGATGATGGCCATTCTAACCGGTGTGAGATGATACCTCATTGTGGTTTTGATCTGCATTTTTCTAATGATTAATGATGTTGAGTATTCTTTTATGTGTTTGTTGGCAGTCTGTATATCTTCTCTGGAGAAATGTCTGTTTAGGTCTTCTGCCCATTTTTGGATTGGGTTGTTTGTTTTTTTGATATTGAGCTGCATGAGCTGCTTGTATATTTTGGAGATTAATCCTTTGTCAGTTGCTTCATTTGCAAATATTTTCTCCCATTCTGAGGGTTGTCTTTTCATCTTGTTTATGGTTTCCTTTGCTGTGCAAAAGCTTTGAAGTTTCATTAGGTCCCATTTGTTTATTTTTGTTTTTATTTCCATTTCTCTAGGAGGTGGGTCAAAAAGGATCTTGCTGTGATTTATGTCATGGAATGTTCTGCCTATATTTTCCTCTAAGAGTTTTAAGTGTCTGGCCTTACATTTAGGTCTTTAATCCATTTTGAGTTTACTTCTGTGTATGGTGTCAGGGAGTGTCCTAATTTCATTCTTTTACATGTAGCTGTCCAGTTTTCCCAGCACCACTTATTGAAGAGGCTGTCTCTTCTCCATTGTATATTCTTGCCTCCTTTATCAAAAATAAGGTGACCATATGTGTGTGGGTTTATCTTTGGGCCTTCTATCCTGTTCCCTTGATCTATATTTCTGTTTTTGTGCCAGTACCATATTTTGTAGCTTTGTAGTAGAGTCTTAAGTCTGGGAGCCTGATTCCTCCAGCTCCATTTTTCTTTCTCAAGATTGCTTTGGCTATTCAGGGTCTTTTGTGTTTCCATAAAAATTGTGAAATTTTTTGTTCTAGTTCTGTGAAAAATGCCATTGCTAGTTTGATAGGGATTGCTTTGAATCTATAGATTGCTTTGGGTAGTATAGTCATTTTCACAATTCACTTAATCTTCACATGAGCACTGAAACAGGTGCCCAGTGGCCTATTAAGGTATAAGATGCTTAAGAGTCAGTTACTCACTTAAGGTAATAAGTTTTGTTATTTTTTTTTCTTGGCTGCATTGGGTCCTCGTTGGGGCACGCGGGCTTTCTTTAGTTGCAGCAAGTGGGGGCTACTCTTCGTTGCGGTGCACGGGCTTCTCATTGCGGTGGCTTCTCTTGTTTTGGAGCACGGGCTTCAGTAGTTGTGACACGCAGGCTCAGTAGTTGTGGCTCGTGGGCTCTAGAGAGCAGGCTCAGTAGTTGTGGTGCACGGGCTTAGTTGCTCTGCGGCATGTGGGATCTTCCCGGACCAGGGCTTGAACCTGTGTCCCTTGCATTGGCAGGAGGATTCTTAACTGCTACACCACCAGGGAAACCCAGTAATAAGGCTTTATTCTTAGGGGTTGAGGGTTATAATCCTCTCTGGGTCTGACTGTATCCTTTTCAGCCCGTGGCTTCGGGCAGAAGCTGCCGACAGGGCTGCGATTTGGTTCCATTCAACAAGTAGGTAAACACACGTGGCTAATCCTGAGCCCTGCCTCTGGTGGAAAAACAGAAGTTGAGGTGTTTGTCCTGCAGGCTCTGGACTGGATGCTGGGCTGTGCTGGACCACCTGGCAGCCTCCTTCTAGGGCAGCAGTTATCAGATGATTCTGTCCTCCCACCCGGGAACATCTGGCGATGTCTGGAGACAGTTTAGGTTGTTACAGCTGTGGGAGAGAAGACAACATCCCAGTGTGTCAGCAGGAAGGCACTTTAGAAACCCTCCTGGTTCACGCTTTAAGAGCAGCACGGTCCTCACATTGCAAAGCAAGTTGCAAAGGCAGGTTACACGTAGCCTCACTCATGCCCCAGAGCATCCCTGGGACAGACACATGGTTGCCCCTATTTACAGATGAGAAAACTGAGGCCTGGAGCCATGAAGTGATCACCTGCAATTCTAACAGCGCCAGCCTGGCAGACAAACCTAGAATCGCATGTCTGCTCTAGCGCATGTTAGCTGGACTACTTTGGACACATTTCTTAACCTCTCTGAGATTGAATTGGCAAGTGAGGGTTAATAATAATGAGGGTTAATAATAGTGCACAGTTGTAGTGTTGTTGTGGGAATTACATGCGATAATGCAGTGAAGATGCAGCATAGAGCCTGGCACAGGTAAGTATTCGGTAAATATGGGTGGTTTTGTCGTTGTTGTTATCTTTTCATTTCCCCCAGACTGCTCCAGCTGTGGTGCACACACAGTCATCCCCCTCAGTGTACTCAGATGAAACCTGCTGAAAATTAGAACAAAACGTTGAGGTTCCACTGAGCAAACTCAGAACATTCCTGTAGAAAAGTTAAGGGTGAAGGGAAAATTATACAAGACAGAGGAGTCATTGGACTTTATCCCTTGAGTGAAAAAAGAGTGGATATATGTATATGTATAACTGATTGACTTTGCTGTACAGCAGAAACTAACACAACATTGTAAATCAATTATACTCCAATAAAAACTAATTTTAAAAAATAAATAATAATTTAAAAAATAGTCACCTGCTTCCTCCCTCCTCGGTCTTAACTAAAGATTCCCGACATTTGGTCCTGTGTCCCTTTCTGCCAGTGAGGGTTTTGATGCCTTCCTGTATCTTCCATAGAAATCATGTGGCAACAATTTAGAAACTACTGCTGTGTGTGCACATCTAATCATTTTTGGACTCAAGGCAAGAATCTCTTGATAGCTAAGCCGTGGCTGAACGTGCCTGATTCTTTTTTGGACTTGTTTTAGGCCAAGGTGTGCCCTGAGATTTCTCCCTTTGGAAGGATTGGCTGGGGAAATTCTCCCAGTTGTGATATTTGAAGGCCCCCCCGTCTGTGGGCACCAACAGCTGGGCTGTGATGGTCGTGGGTTTGGGAATCATTCTAGACGTTGGTTTCATAGGTGTAGACTCAGTCCAAATTGTACCAAAACCTGCCTGCCCCAGCCTGGCTGTGGGCACTAAGGTTGTTCAAGGATATGGCTACAGGAAAACTGATTCTCACAGGACTTAGCCCAAATGCACATTTGTTGTGGGATAAGATGCCATTTTCAGAGAGCTCAAGTCCCAGGTTCACCGCGTCATTTAAGTCTCCAGTGCTGCTTCTCATTTCCCAGGTGTGGACGGGCTTACAGGTTAAGTGTCTTGTCCAAGATTCCTCAAGCAGCAAGGGGCCTCTGGAATTGAACCCATGACCATCTGTCTCCCTTAGGGCCAGGTCTACATCACACTCTGTCCCCAGTGCACACAGTGCCCCTGGTCTAAGCAAATTACATGGGTATGCCTAGGGGCGCCCACCTGGGCTCGGGACTTGGCCATCATAACATGGGCCAGACGCCAGCCTCTGTCTGCCTCTTGGCCAGGCACTTTTTTGTGCAGTGTGCAAACTACACAGCAGCATGTGGCAACCCTGAGCGCCAGCCTACAGCCTGGTCTGGCACAGAAATGCTCAGTAGGGATTTGCTGAAAGAGTGATTCAAAGCCCCTTACTGTATCTGCCTGCGGCTCTGAGAAGCCTCTGGCCATAATCTGAAACACACAGAAAACCCCAGCCCAGAGCTTCTGACAGTATGTCCTTTTTTTTTTTTCTCCCTTAAAAGCGATACGTAGATGGAGGAGTGAGTGACATCATACCCTTCTCTGATACCAAAACGACCATCACTATTTCCCCCTTCTATGGGGAGAGTGACATCTGCCCCAAAGTCAAGTCCACGAACTTTTTTCACGTGGAATTCACCAAGCTCAGTCTACGCCTCTGCTCAGAGAACATCTACCTATTTACCCGGGTGCTATTCCCTGCGGATCTCAAGGTGAGGGGGCCTGGGGGCATTTAAACAGCGCTGCTGTTCAGATCCCACCTCCAGGGGCTATGGCTTAAGTATGGGTAGCCTGGATAGTAGGATTTTTTTTTTAATTATCCCAATGATTCTTATTTGCATCCGTGGTCAAGAACTACACTGCAGGACATCCCTGGTGGCACAGTGGTTAAGAATCCGCCTGCTGAGCAACTAAGCCCACACACCACAACTACTGAGCCTGCGCTCTAGAGCCCATGAGCCACAACAACTGAGCCCACATGCTGCAACTACTGGAGCCGGTGTGCCTAGAGCCCGTGCTCCGCAACAAGAAAAGCCACCGCAATAAGCCCGTGCACCGCAATGAAGAGTAGCCCCCGCTCGCCGCAACTAGAGAAAGCCTGCGTGTAGCAATGAAGACTCAGTGCAGCCAAAAAAAAAAGAACTACACTGCATTTGGTGGTTTAATTTTTTTTTTTGGCTTGTGGAATCTTCAGAGATTGAACCTGGGCCCTTGGCAGTGAAAGCTTGGAGTCCTAACCACTAGACCACTGGGGAATTCCCAGTTTAATCTTTTTTTTTTTTTTTTTTTTTTTTTTTTTTACGGTACACGGGCCTCTCACTGCTGTGGCCTCTCCCATTGCAGAGCACAGGCTCCGGACGCGCAGGCTCAGTGGCCATGGCTCACGGGCCCAGCCGCTCCGCAGCATGTGGGATCCTCCCGGACCGGGGCACGAACCCGCGTCCCCTGCATCGGCAGGCGGACTCTCAACCACTGTGCCACCAGGGAAGCCCCTCATCTTTTTTTGATTGTTGTTGTAGCAACACCTAAAATAGTAAGAAAGTGGGTAGAATCTGCACAGTGCCAGTTCTCTGGGGAGAAGGAAGGCCGTGCCATGCAACGTATACGACAGCGTGTGCTTGTGGGGAGAGGGAAGGCTGGACAGCAGGATTGGTTTGCCCATGTGGTTTGTACACCGAGGAGCAAAGGAGGCAGCTCTTACTGTCCCACGACAAGTAGATCAGGCCCTGGTATTTGTTAGGGTGGAGGCTCGTCCAGGGACCCAGGGAGACCAGAGGAACCAGCACCCGTCATGCTGGGGTGCCAGCAAGGGCTGCACGGAGGAGGTGTCATTCGAGCTGAGTCCTGCAGGAAAGCAGAGCCCTGTCCCACCCCGCAGCAGCTGCGCTGGGCACATGGCAGCAGCTTGGAGCTTGGAGGGTTCTTGGCTTTGGGTCTGCCGTCTTCAGGTGATGTTGAAAGGAATGGTGCTTAGTGACTTAATTTACTTGATTTGTTCACAGGTGCTTGAGGAGCTATGCTTTCAAGGATATTTAGACACGGTCAGGTTCTTGGAAGAGAATGGTATGTATGGTAGGGCAACTGAAGTGCCCCTTTAACAAGCTTTCTGTTCATAGTCTTGGTCAACAGTCTTGGCTCCATCACTCAGCGCTCAGCACCTTCACCCACCGTCTCGCTCGGCCCTCTCATTAGTCCCGCGAGATAGGAAATATTTGCCCCATTTTACAGATGGGGAAACAGAGGCTTGGAGAGGCAGCCCAGGTCCGCACTCCACTCACTGGGAGCAGAGCTGGGACCTGAACCTGGATGTCACAGCCCCAGGGCTAGCTCTCCCTCTGCAGTGTCACCTATCTGTGTGCTGAAGGCAGTTCCTTTGTTTTTCTTTTCTGCTTGAACAATTGTGAACCTTTAGTTTGATAAAGAAGGAAGATAAACAGTTTCTGGGCCCCAGGTGACAGGAATCAGAATAGCTCCCTCTCCCTCGAGGCGGGTGTGGGCCACGCCCACTAGCCCAGCTGTGTTCTGGGGAAGGTTCCTGCCTTTGACTCATCCTGGCTTGTCCAAGCTGGGGGACTTGGGTTCTGGAAATGTTAGAGTGGAACCAAATATGTTTGCGGCTATTTTTCTTCGATACTAACGGTTGGTTCATGCATTAATCCTCTGAATTAGTCTTTGTCCAAGACCAAGGAGATGGTGTGGTTCACGGGACATACATGTATTTATCTACTCAGAAAATGTTTACTGCGTACTGTCTAGGTGCCAAGCAATTGACCACTCCACAGCAGACAGACGGATGTGGCCCCTGCCCTCCTGGAGCTTAGTCTCGTGGTTGTTGCCAAAATATCGGCTTCCCTGTGCACCAATGCCGAACAGAAATACGGAGACAGAGATTTTGGAGGAAGACAGAGATTGCTTTGTTTTTCTGCCAGGCAGAAGGGAAGACACGGCAGCCTAGGGCCTCAAGAACTGTGTCTCCCCTGCTTTGGGAATCGGAGAAGATTTTATATGTGGGGCTCGCAGTCCGGGGTATATGATAAGGATCAAAGTAGTGAAGGTCTTGCATTCTTCTTCCTGCTTTATTTCAAAATAACCACAGCTGGCGTCATGTCAGGCAGCCCGGTAACTGGGTTCATTTGTCTCTGGGTTATCGGCCTGTGACCTTTTTTCTGAAATGCAAATGCTGCAAGGGGTGATTTGCTACAAGGGAGTACAGGACGTAATTCACGTAATGTTACAGAGTAATGGGTTAGCTTTGTGAAGTACAGATTTACAGAAACTACAGATTAGTAACAGTTAAAAAAGAAAAAACAACAAACTAGGAGTGATTTAACTGTTTCAAGCCAGGTTATGTTTCTTCTCTAGCCTGCTCACTGTTACCTTTATTTTCCTTGTTCTCAGGAGAGGGAAAACTTCATTTCTGTGCTGCAACAAATTCCCCACTGCTAGTTCATTCCCTCCATAACAATGTAGGAAGGGAAACAGGCGTATTCTTGTCTGGCTAAGGAAAAAACTTCCGTTTTGCTCCATTTGACAAACACCAGCTGTCCGGCCCAGGGGCCCATCTATCTCCTATTTCAAATTTCCCGAGAGATGTGAACCCCAAGAAATCTTTATTGGGAGGATGAGGGACGACGGTCTGTCTTCTGTAGCTTCTTCAGGTTGGCAAGGGGCTCGTAGACCCTACCTAGTTGGGGTCATGGAGCTCTTGCCCTCAGGCAAGAGAAGGGCCCCAGCATGACTTATGTTGTTTTGGCAGGATCTGTTCTGAGAAATGGCTGGAATCTTTGCATCATCATTATCTTGATGTGAACCTATTGTAATCTGGAAGAGACAGAATTTAACAAGTAGTTTAAAAAAAGAAGCCAAAGATTAGTAAAAGAATTATTGTAGGGCTTCCCTGGTGTCTCAGGGGTTAAGAATCTGCCTGCCAATGCAGGGGACATGGGTTCGGGCCCCGCTCCGGGAAGATCCCTCTAGAGCCCACGAGCCACAACTACTGAAGCCCGCGCACCTAGAGCCCGTGCTCCGCAGCAAGAGAAGCCACCGCAATGAGAAGCCCGCGCACCACAACGAAGAGTAGCCCCTGCTCACCACAACTAGAGAAAGCCCGCGCGCAGCAACAAAGACCCAATGCAGCCAAAAATAAATAAATTTTAAAAGATAATAATCTGCCATCAATTTAAAAAAAAAGAATTATTGTAGCCAGGGGCCCAAGCAAGATTAAGAGCCATGTGTTTGGTAGTAATTTTGATCCTGATGTAGACAGAGTCAGTGCTTGGGTTACCCTGTTTAAAGGAATAGAGCCATTTGGTGTGGTCATATATATAATTTTATGTCCTATTAGCCCAGTGTGATTGATGTAGGTGTAACAGACCCCATTAGAAGTATTTGGAGGCGTGACGACCTAAACGTTAATAGACAAAATAGATCTCATTTCTTTTTAGCAGAATAAGCCTGAAACCCAGTCTAGGCCTGGCATTTCGGGGAGACTTGTAGCCAGGTAGCTGGTTATCTAGTTTCATCAAAGTAGGTTTTAACCTTTGATGTGGTATTAATATATAAATAACAGGAGCTATTGGTCACTACATGTGTGTTTTCTCTTTTTGTTAACATATGACCTAAAGCAGTTTTATCGTGTAAAAGTGTAGTAGTTACAAGAGGACACCTTTAAGAAGTAAGGTTGCAGTTACCAGCGTCAGCAGATGTTGTTTTGGGAATGGCTGGTGGCATCCCAAATCTGACACAGCTCAGAGAGCTCAAGTTCTTAGCAATAAAAGGACTTGGCTAAAATCACACCATAGTGTCACCGTTCATGATGTCAGTGTTTCTCTAGGTATGAGACAATTCAAGAAATGGGGCTGTAAAATCTTCTCCTGAAAGTATTTAACTCTCTGAAGGCCTGTCCTGTCAGTTTTTCCCAGAGCACAGAGGGCCTCATTTCAGATCTCCACCCTGAGCTCCTTGCTGGGGGTGTTGAAGGTCACCAGCTACAGCAACAGCTCATGATTTAATCCTTGTAGAAGTAGATGGCAAGTGTCAGTTTTCAGTCAGCGGGGCCCCTTTATGGTCATAATTTCAACCATGGTTTGGGGCATTTCATGACCATTTTGTCCCATGGTGCTAGGAACGCTCATTCCCAGGTCTGGCGAAGATTTTGCTGATAGGCCACTCCATGTGCAATTACTGGACTAGACCTTTACTAGTATCCAAAAGTCTCTGGACCACCTGTCTTCCTAGTCTCTTATGGTCCAGGACAATATTCCCTCTTGTTGTTTCTTCTCATATCTGGAGTTAGACTATTGCAATCATTGATCTCATATGGAACTATATATCATCATTTTATCGGAGGCTCAGTCACACATTTGGTAACGTAAGAAACAATACTTTTTTTGAAATAGGCAAAATACAAATAACATAGCTGGCAGTATTAATAAAGTCATACGTAAGAATTAAGCCAAGAACTTCCATTAGGTGCAGCCCAGTATATCCCAGGTCATCTGCCTTAGTCTGTTCTGTACCAATCCCTGTTGTTCAGGGAAATTGTCTATTGGCATTGTCCATAAGGTACTCAGCCCAGTTTCCTAGTGTTACTAGACTGATTATCCTTAGTATGATTTAACTGTTCCCAGCATAGAGTAGCCTTTAACCTTAAATTACCATAGCCTGGTGTTAATTACATAAATCCATCCCATAATTGTAGGAGGTTTTATTCCTTGGCTGAAATTTTGCTTGTTGTTCTGACTGAACTTTGAGTAATAGAGGAAAATTCATATTTATGGTCAGGGTCAGAGCAGGTATTATTAATTGGTCAGGTGAGGGGATCTCATCTAGTCATATCAATAGTGGCCTTGAACATGACAATAATTTTCCTTTTAAGATAAATTTCCTAAGAGTCAACCAATTAGAGCCTTGGAGTGGAGAAACCCACTCAGGTAACCCAGAAGTACTAGACATAGGTAATTGGCCACAAACCCAACAATTGGATTGATTTTTAAAACTAGCATAGGATCGTGCCTGTGATAGAAAAACATTTGATTCATATGCAAAGGTCCAAGAAGTCAAGAAAACACTATAAATGAGCATATGAGATTTGGGAAGTTGTATCCAAAAAATCAAAAGGGTTTAGAACACTCAGTCAGATAAGATCATAGTCACTGTGAAACAATAGTTTGTGCACTTAGCCAAAGTAACAATGAAAGATTTTGAAGACAAATATCAAACAAACAAACATTAATACCAGGTGTTAGTTTGATATTGAATATTTCCCAGGTCACGTAAACCTGAAATTAATTTTTCTTGTATTTATCTATCTATTTATTTATTTATTTTTGGCTGCGTTGGGTCTTCGTTGCTGTGTGTGGGCTTTCTCTAGTTGGGTCGAGCGGGGACTACTCTTCGTTGTGGTGCATGGGCTTCTCATTGCGGTGGCTTCTCTTGTTGCGGAGCACGGGCTCTAGGCACGCAGGCTTCAGTAGTTGTGGCTTGCAGGCTCTAGAGCGCAGACTCAGTAGTTGGGGTGCTTGGGCTTAGTTGCTCCACGGCATGTGGGATCTTCCCGGACCAGGGGTTGAACCTGTGTCCCCTGCATTGGCAGGCTGATTCTTAACCACTGCACCACCAGGGAAGCCCTTTCTTGTATTTAGAATTGTTTGATTTGTAAGCGTTTACTTTTCTTTTAAGCCAATTAAATAGAGCACATTTACAAATTAACCTCAGCGACATTATGCAAAGACAAAAACACATACTGAGACATACACAGATAACAGACAGAGATCTCATAGTTTCCACTTGAGATTTAAAATGTCTCTTTGCCTCTTTTTTTTTTTTTCTTGGCCTGAAGTTCTACTAATTAACCCAAGGCTGAAGTCTCAGGCAAAGTGGGCTTTGTTTGTAGCTCAAGGACATTATACGAGTTAACTTCAAGCTTTGTCCTAGGCATATTTTTGTTCTCTCAGGGTCAGAATTTTGAAGAAAAGTATTTTAACAAGCTAGCTTTTTCTAATTGCACATGCAAAAAGAACTTGTTTTGCAATTTCAAGAAAAGTTTTATTTTAACCAATTTTCTCCAGAGTCTAAAGAATATTGTGGCCATACTGTCAAAAATCATCTTTCTCTTTCTGTGGTCATGGTTTCATAGCTAAAATTTAAACTAGATAGTGCTCAAATTGGCTCTGATAACAGGGGCAGACTGGCTGATAAAATGTCCCAGCAGGGATTGTCCCTCTGGGGAGGTGGGGTCTTAGTTTGGTCAGAAGAATCTGAAGAAGTGAGGGAACTTGCAGGAGTGGGGAAAGCTTGGTTCCCCCACCCCCCGCACCTGAGAGCTGGGAGAAGTTAGAAGAGGATCATTTAGAATGTCAAGAGAGTGGATTGTTTTGTTTTGTTTTGTTTTCTGATTCCTCAGGCTTTTGATTATGGAGCCACCTAGAGCGGGATTATAATAAAAGGGACATAAAGTCCTGAGCATAAGGGAACCTCAGTCCATTTTTCCCATCCTGTGGCAATAAAGATCTAATCGTAGGAGACCCATTTCTTTGTCATTGGATCATAGCTATAGGTCCACCAGTCATTTAAAATTTTCCCTAAGGGTTCCCAGGGAGGAAGTGCTTCCCATTTTAGCTCGAGCAGTTGGTAACAGAAGTTAGGTGTTAGCACGCTCAAATCAAAACATAAACCTTCACCTCATCAGCTGGAAGTCACACATAAAACATAAAACATAAAAGGAAAGAGCAAATGGATGCTCAAAAAGAAAAAGGAGAAACATATGGCGGAGACCTGCCCAGACGTGACTTCTGAGTCCCACTCGACCTGAACCGTTGCCCCAAAGTGGCACCTTACATCAGAATCTCCCTTTGCAGGGAGAATTCCACATCAGGATTTCCATTTGCAGGGAAATCCCCAGATTGGAACCGAAGTTCCTGTAAGGGGACAGTCAAAGGTCAGGGAGTGCACTCCAGGAGACTCACCGTAGGTGCTGACAGGTGCGTTGCGCCCTCTTTCTGATCCTCCAGTATTCAGTGTTTTCTCGGAGTGGAAGTCCAGGCCGGTGTGGGCAAGAGAAGAGAAGGTGTCCTCAAGGCAAAAGGAGCCTTGGCCGCTGCTAGGTCAGCCTCTCCCCCGTTCTCCGCCGCAGCCTCAGAGTTCCACCGCCAAGTAGGCAAGGCAGGCCGGGTGTGATCGGGGCACAGCCCTGCGGCAGGGAGTCCCTGGTGATCTGGCCTCAGAGAAATCCTCCAGCCCTCTGCTTTCCCGAAGGAGGCTGGTGTGGAGAGAGATCCCCGAGCTTTCGATCAAGCCTAGGGGCCCTGCGGGGCTGCCTGCCCGCGAGCAGATCCCAGACGGGCCCGCATTTTCTTGCCGAAATCTCAGCTTCTCTGTGCACCGAGGATGAACGGAAATACGGAGACAAGAGATTTTGGAGGAAGAGAGAGATGGCTTTATTTTTCTGCCAGGCAGAAGGGAAGACACAGCAGGCTAGTGCCTCAAGAACTGTCTCCCCCTCCTTTGGGAATCAGAGAAGATTGTATATGTGAGGCTCGCAGTCCGGGGTCTATGATAAGGATCAAAGTAGTGAAGGTCTTGCATTCTTCTTCTTCCTGCATTATTTCAAAACAGTCTCATCTGGCATCATGTCAGGCAGCCCTGTAATTGGGTCAGTTTGTCTCTGGGTTATCGGCCTGTGACCTTTTTTCTGAAATGCAAATGCTGCAAGGGGTGATTTGCTACAAGGGAGTGCAGGATGTAATTCACGTAATGTTACAGAGTAATAGGTTAGCTCTGTGAAGTACAGATCTAGTTATAGAAACTACAGATTAGTAACAGTTAAAAAACAAAAACTAGGAGTGATAAACTCTTTCAAGGCCAGGTTATGATTCTTCTCTTTCTCTAGCCTTTATTTTCCTTGTTCTCAGGAGAGGGAAAACTTCATTTCTACTTTTGCTGCAACATGGTTGGGGACAGATGTGTAAAGAGAAGGCTGACGGCGTGCTCAGTGCCGTGGCAGGAAGATACAGGATGCTGTAGGATCACACAGGGAGCGAGGGGATCTGCAAGGCAGGGGAAAGCAGGGCTTCAGGAGGATGTGAATCCATGTTGACGCTTTGAGGGTGAATAGGAGCATTCTAGGCATGGGGGACATAAGCATGAGGTGCAAAGAAGGCGTGTGTAACTGGCGTGGCGGAGGTGGGGCACCCAGAGAGATGGACAGAAAGGAGAGGGGCAGGAATGGGAGTAAATGAAAAGTGGAGGGACAAGGTTGGGCCTCATGGACGTGGTGAAAGGGTCTGCATCCCACAGCAATAGGGAGCCATGGAGGGCTGCCGAAGTGGGAGTGAGGGCGGTCAGAGGGAGCTTTAGAAGGCCCCCCCCCACCGGCTGCAGTGCAGAGAGGGTGAGGGCAGCATCCAAGAGGTCAAGGAGGCCGCCGTGGGCTTGGCCGGGGTCACGGCAGCAAAGGAGGTGGAAGGGGCCTGAGGGAACAGGACTTGGAGGCAACCAACCAGAGATTCGGGAGGAGGAAGACTTAGGGATGAAGTCCTGGCCTCTGGCTTCTGCAGCTGGCACTGGGGGAGAGGGACTCTGCTCAGTGTTCGGGCCCTCAGGAGGGCGAGGGTTCTGCAGGGAAGCTCAGGCCCCGTGTGTGGTGCCCCGGGGGCATATTTGGGTGGTTGTGCAAGGAGCACAGTGATGTCAGAGTCCGAGGTTCTGGAAAGCAGTCTGGACTGGGGATGCAATTTGGGAGCAACCTGGGAATAAATAACAGTGATGGACCCTGTGGAAGTTACTAGGTGACTTTGGGCAAGCCACCTCCCCTCTCTGGGCCTCCGTTTCCACATCTCTAGCAAAAGACATTTGGATTAAATGATGCCAGGTGATTCTTAGTAATTCTAAAGACCGGCATGCAGCTGGGCGCTTGCAGCATCTGTGCTGGGTTTGGGTTTAATGATCTAAGAGAGGTCCTCCCTCGGCCAGGCTGGCCTCCTCGGGGTCCTGCAGAGGACGTGTGGGGCTGGGCCAGGTGTCCTCTGGGAACAGACATGCCTAAGGGAAAGTAAGTCCCAGGGTGTGAGCTATGTGTCTAAAAGAGGCCGGAAAGATCCAGGGGAGCATAACTGGGAGCTGTAACTTGGGAGCAAGGTGTGGGCATCCAGGGGCAGCCCCTGGTCTTTTGTGAATTCTTCTTCTTGCATCCTCTTTTATTTTTTTAAAAATTTATTTATTTATTCATTTATTTTTGGCTGTGTTGGGTCTTCGTTGCTGCACGTGGGCTTTCTCTACTTGTGGCGAGCGGGGGCTACGCTTTGTTGCGGTGCGCGGGCTTCTCACTGCGGTGGCTTCTCTTGTTGCAGAACAGGGGCTCTAGGTGCCCAGGCTTCAGTAGTTGCGGCACGCTTGCTCAGTAGTTGTGGCTCACGGGCTCCAGAGCTCAGGCTCAGCAGTTGTGGCGCACAGGCTTCGTTGCTCCGCGGCATGTGGGATCTTCCCAGACCAGGGCTCGAACCCGTGTCCCCTGCCTTGGCAGGCAGATTCTTAACCACTGCACCACCAGGGAGGTCCAGCCCCTGGTCTTTTAATCTGAGGTTGGAAGCAAGAGGTGAGCCGAGGCAGGCGTGGGCATCCGAAACTACCTGTCCCGCTGCCCCCACCCAGTGTGCAAGCAGGAACCACCCACTGGTATCGGCTCCTGAGCCCCGGCGCCTAGGGCAGGGCCTGCACAAACCCCCTGACCTAATGCTTCTTTCGAGGCCGTGTGATGGAAGGGTGCCATCTTTGACATCATATCTTGATTCGATTCTCGCTGTGCCACGTATTGGCTGTGTGGCTTTGGACAAATCTCTTAACTTCTCTGTGCTTCTGATTCCTCAGCTGAAAAGCAGAGATGATGATAATGGTAGCAGTTGAATGGCTGCTGCAGGGCCTGGACCGCTGGCTTAACCAGTGGTTCCGTTACTATAAATTAGTTATAACCCTTAGCTTTGAACATCAAGAATCCACACGTGGCTCCAGAGCCCACACAGCTGGTGAGTGATGGAGCCAGGCGCCCTCGTCACATCCATCCGGCGTCAAAGCCCCGCCCTCCTTTCTCCCTGCTAGGACTGCCTGCCCTCGTTCATCTCCGCCTTGTACTAATAACAGGCCTGCGGCTTCCCTCTAATTTGGTGGGCAGGTGTGTGTGGGTGAGGACCGACCCCGCCGCCCGAAATTGCCTGACGGGTTTGTTTCTGTGCCCTTCGCAGGCATCTGTGACAGGCTCCCTCTGTGCCTGAGTGCATCCTCAGCAGAGTCGGAAGTCCTCGAGGCCCCCTGGGAGCACGGGAGCCTGCAGTCTTACCCGGGCATGGCCGCCCGGGAGGCGAGGCCTGAGGAAGACAAGCTGCTGGATCAGCCGCACCTCAGCATCCTGCCCTCGGACGAGAGCATCCTGGAGACCCTGTCGCCCAAGCTCACCATAGGTGCCGGCTCTGGGGGCGGGACGGCAGAGGCTCTCTGTGACCCTTTATGAGGCAGAAGGGGTGGCTTCCCTGTGTGTCGTAGAGGAAGGTCATGTCGCCGCGTGGGAAGAGATGGGGCGGAGCGACCAGGGCAGGCCCGTGGGGACCCGCACCGCCCAGCACGGGCCTCCCATCCCCCTGGGTCCTTGCCCAGCCTCCCTTCCCATGGGGTCCTGGCCAGAGGAAAACACCCTCCAGCTGAGTTTTGTGTTAACTGGCTGTGCTCTCTGCTCCTGAAGTCCAGGCACGCTGGATATTGGGGGGACCCCCGGGGTGGCCTGTTCTTTGAGAATGCCGTTCTCTGCCTGTCCTCCCATCTCAAAGCCTTTTCTCTCTCGAGAAGCCCCTCCTAATTTCTCCCTCCCCGCAAAATCACAGTTTTGAACCTTCACTGAATCTGGTTATTTTATCATGTCATCGATTTTTTAATGGATAGATGAATGCACCGTCCAGCTTCCAGCTGGGCATTTGGGGAAATTCAAAGATGAACAGGACAGGGATTTCCCTGGGGGTCCAGTGGTTAAGACTCCGAGCTTCCAATGCAGGGGGTTAGGGTTCAATCCCTGGTCCGGAAACTGAGATCCCACACACCGCAGGATGTGGCCAGAATAGAATACAATAAATCAAAGACGAATGGGATGCCGTTTCTTGCCCCTCAGGCACTAACACCCCAGGAGTTGCACTAACCAGAAGCTGCTCAGATTCATGTGATTTGAGGCATCCGCAAGGTCATTGCAAAGGGGAAATACAAGGCTAGGGGGTTCCAGGCAGAAGAGATGGAATCCAGCTGCAGGTGCAAAGAAGAGCTCATAAAACTGGGGCCAGGGGCACTTTGAGAAGTTTGTGTATGCCTCCAAAAATAGTCAGTTTAAAAGAGAGTCTTTAAAAGGGACCCTATACCCTGTAGTCGATCCAAGGGCTACTTGGGCACATTCCCCACCTGATCTCATTTGTGGACGCTTCTGATTCTTGGGCTGCCAGGATTTGTATATTTCACAGAAATTCCAAGTGTCCCCCGGGGAAGATGATTTGGTTTTTTTACACTGGTGAGAGACAGACCTCCGAATTATATTTTTCAGCCCTGAGGGAAGCAGTTAGAAACCAAGATGGGTACATAAGCAAGATGTGCAACTTCTTACCAATTAAGGTCATGTCCTACATGGTGCTGCCCTGCACGCTGCCTGTGGAGTCTGTGATTGCTGTGGTCCAGAGGTGAGCGCACCACGTGGCTTTGTGGCATCCTCATGGAAGTGGGGAGAGGATTAAGTGGGAGAAGCTGTGGAAGGCCCTCGGCCTGGGGCCTGGCTCCTTAAACATCGGGGTGGAGTTCACGGCCAGCGTGGAACACCCTGGAAAGGTGCCTCGTTGGCAAGCCCCTGCCCACCCCTCCTCCTTTCTCGTTGCTGTTACAGGTTTGTCACTTCTTGTAGGTCTGCACTTCTATTTTGGGATTTTATTCCTGGTGTGTTGGAGGGATCTGAGGCCAACGCTGGGGTGCCTGCTGGATTCCTGGGCATTTGTTTTCCCTCAGTTTTCTTCTGATTTACTTTGGTGTTTATTTTCTTTTTAGCGAGTTAGTCAACATGTCCCTCAGTCCATCTTTTAAAGTCCCAACCGTCCTTCAAAATCCAGCTCAGTTCTCCAGGTTTGGGCATCCTCCCCAGAGCCCTTCTCCACCCTGCCAAATCAGCCACCCGTTCCCGCACAGCCTTGCCCTGGGTTGAGGGCTGCTCTGGCATTTCCCAAAGCCCGAGATGTGGGGTCCTTTTCATGTCCTGGGTGCAGGGAGTCTGGAGGGCAGTGGTCAGTCCTCCTTGGGCAGCTCCCTCTGCTGCGCTCGCACGTGGCCAAGCCCAGGAGACCTGGGCGCAGGGGGTGGTTCTCAACCGCAAGATGCTCTGCATCGGTGGCCATGTTGCCACAGAGGAGGAGGATCCTGGAAAACCAAGGTCTTTTCCTTTTATTTCCACGTAAGTCCCTTGAGCGTTCCCAAATCAAAAAATGGCCTAATTTTCCTTTGGGCTCTTAGGTTGGCTTGTCTTTGGGAATTTATCACAGCGGGGTTAGAAGTGACCCTGGCAGTTTACCTGGATGATGGTATCGTTGTAAGATGTCTGCCTTTGGTTAGGGTTTGGTTTTGTTCTTTTTGTTTTGGTTTGTCTTCCTGCTCATACGACGTGGGTGTCTCTCTGTTTTATTCCTGCAGACTGGTGACGTGGTTTCCAGACATGCCCAGCGACATCCAGTGGCTGTGGTGGGCGACCTCCCGGATTTGTTCTCGAGTGATGATGCATATGCTCCCTGTGGAGCCCTACATCAAAGACACAGGACAAAAACTCTTGAATTAACCAAGCCGCTATAGCAACTGTTGCCATGGGCTCTCCTAATATAAACCGGACAGCCCCGCGACTGCACAGTAGGTAAAATATTCACCATGTAGCAACCTTGTAGCACCCTGACCAATCGCCTGATGCCATCCTGCCAGCAGGAATTTTCTTTGTCTTCAGGCTATAAAAGTTGGCCACTAACCCACAAAGGGGGTCGGCTCTGCCTGGTCTGTCAAGAAGTGGGCCCGCTGTATTCACAGTGCCCCTCACTAACTCTGCGCTTTATTCTCAGTAAACTCACTCTTTTCCAAGATACTTCTTCGTGTCTGGAAATTCTTCTTCCAACCCACGTGCGGACCACGACGTTTTGGTGGCCTGTACGGGGATATCTCCTGGGGGGATCTCCTCCCCCACCTCCTCTCCTCATTCCTTAAGACAGACTCTCTGTGAACAGGCAAGCTGCCGTGGAAGCAATGGAGGAACTCTGGCCAGGGCCACACCCTGGTGTGTTCCGAAGGCTCCACGGCTCACTTCGCCCCAGTAACTGCCGCCCAGACGGGGGAGGATCCCTCTGTCTTCCTTCCGGCTGAGGACTAGGCCGATTGTTATCGTGCGGGCACGGGTCAGGCATTTAAAAGCCATTAGGGCACCTGCCGCTTGAAGACTCCGTGAAAGGATAAGGGGGTCACAGAACAGACCAGGCTGTTAGAGCATCTGCCCCCAGCAAGACAACTTCCGTGCACCGTGAGGCACGTATTGGTTCAAGCAAATCACGGAGCCCCCTCCCCTTGGCCGCCACCTGCCCGGCAGGACTACGAGGCCGATTCCTCAGCCTGTCTTCTCTGTTACTTTCACCTTTTTCTCAGTCCGGATTGACTTACAGGAGCCTAGGCGTTGCCTCTGAGCCGTCCCCGGAGTGCCTTCCACGTTTCAGGGCATCGCCAAGCGGTGAGCCACCCGGTGGGTCCCGGGAATCTCCCTCTCTTTTCTTTCTTTCCCTGCCTGAGTCGCATGGTGCCTCAGTCGCACGCTCAGGGGTCACCTCTCACGGTCGGACACGATTGTTGGGACGGTTGGCCCATTTTGTGCCTTAGTCGCACGGAGAGATCACTGGGACAAAGGGGACGCCTCTCTGTCAGCCGGTGACTCTCAGTATGCCCATTCTATGGCGTACAGGCTAAGAATGGGTTTTGCGACGTCTCGGGAGCCTCCCTCGGACTCACCCCTCGGCTGTATCCTCAGGAACTGAGAAAATTTGACCCTGAAAATCTCAAAAAGAAGAGGCTCATTTTCTTTCGTAACATGGCTTGGACCCAGTATAAACTGGGGGACCGAGAACAATGGCCTGTCAATGGCACACTAAATTCTAACACGATCCTCCAACTTGATCTCTTTTGGCGGAAACAAGGAAAGGACTCAGAGGTTCCTTAAGTCCAGACCTTTATGGCCCGTAGTCAGAATCTGGACCCGAGGGACTCATGCCGCATGTGTCTTTCTGTTGCCGCCTTATCCCCCCGACCCCCTCTGCCTCCCTCTCCAGCAGATCTCCTAGGCGACCCTCCACTCAACCTCTCCTGTTCCCCACCCCATGAACCCTCATTGCTTCAGCCCCTGCACCCACCTCAGCACAGCTCCCCAGTAGGTACCCCCTTATCAGGGTGAAAGCCCCCCTCCCCTCCCCACACAAGATCCAGGACTGCCCAACGCCAGGAAACAGATTCTAATATACTTCCCTTAAGGGAAGTGGCAAATGGAGACATGGGCACTATTAGAGTCCACGTTCCCTTTCCCGTGTCTGACATTTCCCAAATTCAAAACAAGTTACGTTCCTTCAGTCAGGATGGCCACAATATTCTTTAGAGTCCAGAGAAAATTGGTTAAGATAAAAATTTTTTGAAATTGCAAAACCAGTTCTTTATGCATATGCAATTAGAGGAAGCTAGCTTGTTGAAATACCTTTTTCAGAATTCTGACCCTGAGAGAACAAAAATATGCCTAGGACAAAGCTTGAAGTTAACTCTTACAATGTCCTTGAGCTACAAACGCAGCCCACTTTGCCTGAGACTTCAGCCTTGGGTTAATTAGTAGAACTTCAAGCCAAGAAAAAAAAAAGAGGCAAAGAGACATTTTAAACCTCAAGTGGAACCTATGAGATCTCTGACTGTCTGGATATATGTGTATGTCTCAGTATATGTCTGTGTCCTTGGATAACATTGCTGAGATTAATTTGTAAATGAGCTCTATTTAATTGGCTTAAAAGAAAAGTAAGTGCTTACAAATCAAACAATTCTAAATACAAGAAAGGGCTTCCCTGGTGGTGCAGTGGTTAAGAATCAGCCTGCCAGTGCAGGGGACACGGGTTCGAGCCCTGGTCCGGGAAGATGCCACATGCCACGGAGCAGCTAAGCCCGTGCATCACAACTACCGAGCCTGTGCTCTAGAGCCTGCAAGCCACAACTACAGAGCCCACGTGCCACAACTACTGCAGCCCGCACACCTGGAGCCCGTGCTCTACAACAAGAGAAGCCACTGCAATAAGAAGCCCGCGCACTGCAATGAAGAGTAGCCCCCGCTCAGCGCAACTAGAGAAAGCCCACGTGCAGCAATGAAGACCCAATGCAGCCAAATAAATAAATAAAAATTAATTAATTAAAAAAAAAGAAAATACAAATGAGATAAGAGCTTTGAGTGAACTTTTTAGGAATAATTATGTTTTAGGAATGTCTACTTAAGAATAATCTCTCCAGATATTTGACAATTTAAAACATTTAGAGTTGTGCTAAATTAAATTAAAGGATGGAATTTTATTAAGTAACTAGTCCATTTCCAAATAAAATAAGATACTGAAACATTAATTACTGAACACTGGCTTCCTTTTACAGAGAAACAAAAGGTTTAGAACTACTAAGAAATGTGTGGTGCTCACTGAGATACTTTCTGTAAGAAGCGTATTTTTCAAGGAATCATTACTTAGATTTATGTTTACCAATCTACAGAGTGCTGCTATGAAGGACAGTTCATGGTTGCTTAAGGAAAGTAGGATGTATGTTTTCAGTAAAGAAGGTGTGAGGAATGGAGTTACATTTTATTAAGAAAAAAGGAAGTAGGTCTAATTTAGAGTTGACTGCTTCTGAATGGGAAAATAAAGTGATGGATACAGAAAGTGATAAAAAGTTTTGTGAAAAGTGGACCCTGAGGAAAGAGTTTTTTGTTTTTGTTTTTGTTTTGCGGTACGCGGGCCTCTCACTGCTGTGGCCTCTCCCGTTGCGGAGCACAGGCTCCAGACGCGCAGGCTCAGTGGCCATGGCTCACGGGCCCAGCCGCTCCGCGGCATGTGGGATCTTCCCGGACCGAGGCACAAACCCGTGTCCCCTGCATCGGCAGGCGGACTCCCAACCACTGCGCCACCAGGGAAGCCTGAGTTTTATGCATAGTCAGGATTGACTAAGCTTAGAATAAATTTAATTAAGTAAATGAATTTTAAAAGTAAGCTGGTGCAAAACTTGAATTTGGCTTTTCTTTCTGTTAAGAGGACAAGTTTTCTTAAAATGTTGAACTGCCTTTGATAACAGATTTTAAATTTCTTTACCTCTTAAGTGATCTGTTCTGTATTTGCCTTTGAAATCTTTTATTGTTACCTTAGCTAAGTAAAGAACTATTGCTTCCTTACGTGTTGTCATCTGTCATTAACAGTAACCAAGTTACTTTGTTAATTTTACTGTAATCAGATTTTAAATGCGCCTTCTTAACATGCCTTCTTAAGTCTTTTTTTTTTATTTTTTTTTGCGGTACACGAGCCTCTCACCGCCGTGGCCTCTCCCGTTGCGGAGCACAGGCTCCGGACACGCAGGCCCAGCGGCCATGGCTCACGGGCCCAGCCGCTCCACAGCATGTGGGATCTTCCCGGACCGAGGCACGAACCCATGTCCTCTGCATCGGCAGGCGGACTCTCAACCACTGAGCCACCAGGGAAGCCCGCCTTCTTAAGTCTTTTGTCATTATAGACACTTACAGTTTCACTCTAATGCCTTTACAAAAATGCTTCCTCTTCAAGAAGATTTATAAAAAGGACTTTTGGGTAAATACAAGTTTCTGACATTCAGACTATAATGATAACTAGGTAAGAAATTGAAGAATTCTAATGAAAAACCTGATGGCTTCATAAAGCTGTTAACAAAAAGGATTATAAAGGACTGAATGAACTGGTAAATACGGTTATAATTTTATGGGTTCTATCTGAAAAATTACTGGTTTGAATCTGTGTTTTCCAGGTGTAAGGAAAACCTTCCCCTCAAACTAATTCTGACTTACAGTAATTTGGTAAATTATACCTTTGTAAGCAAACTTGAAACATTTACATTTTTCCTCTGTCTGCTCACTCCAGAGATGGGAAACTCTTAGGTTCCCAGCAGCTTTATCAGATAAATTAGGAAGGCAACCTCACCAACAGGTACAGAAATCTCAAGGTATTTTGGGAACCTTGAAAAGGGAGGAATTCACCTAGATCTGGTAAGCGAAATCTGTGACAAGCCCTTGGTGTGACTTTCCTAGCCCTGAGAGGGCTTTTAAAAGTTCAGTCTGAGACTCCTTATGAAAATTGCTGCAAGCAAAAAGCCTATATGATATTAAACTTAAAAATAAAAAAGTTTATTGAGACCAGGATGAAATTTGGTTCTCTGTTAAGAGAACAAAGTTTTCTTGGAATGCTTTTAATAACAAACTATGTAAATTCCTTTGCCTTTAAGTGATTTGTATTTACTTTTAAAATCTTTTGTTACTTTAGTAAAGTAAATAAATATTATTTCACAATGATCTATGAAGATCATGGCACGCATAGATAAAGTTCATTCTGCTTCTACAAAAATTAACCCCTCATTGCCAGACTTTTGCCATCCTGATGTCCTTGAAACATGACGACAGTCTACTCCTAAATCAGGGAATTTAAAATGGGTTAACAATAGCTGTCAGTCAAACAGTCAGGGCTGTGGAAAACCCAAGACGGCTGCTTGGCTTTTTCCAGCTCCCTGACAAAGCTCATTTTTTTATTTGATGGGATAAAGCCTTCCCTGGCGGCAGAGTTAATTCCCTCACAATGAAAAAAAAAAATTACATTTCACTGAATATTAAATTCTAGTTTTGTTCATTAAGGTCTGTGTTACCAAGACTCACTTCCCAGTTAGTTCCTTGCTGTCGTGTTATATTGCTAAAAAGTTTAATTGAATTATTAAAGGACACTCTTAAGTTCGTTTCTAAAGCTTATCTCAGTAATCTATTTTCGGATGAAGATCAGATGCCCCACGACCTACAATCAGGGGATTATGCATACTGGAAAAGACATAATTTAAAGGACTGTCTCCAACCTGGATGGATGGGGACCCATTTGGGGCTGGCTAAATGACTCTCTTTGTAACTACACCCTCAATTTTAATCACACTAGCCTGGAGTGGGATCCCTAGTCCGAGGAGGATGAATATGATGTACATGAAGGTAATTTCACTTTATGTTGGGGAAATTCAAGGAAAAATGCAACTAAGAAATATATTAATGAAGACCATATCCCCATAAATAGCTCGGCCCTGGGAACTAAATATGTGGGGATCGGTGTGACCACCGGACACTTACTTAGTTTAACCTCCCAACAAGACTCTCCTCCAAAGTATAACATAATTCAGCTAATATTCAGAAATTTGTTATGCCAATGCCCCTGTGACACTCATAATCAGTCAGAGTCCAGATTCTCCCCTTTATGTATAGATGATTACTTCCTCGGAGTTTGGCCTTCCCAGTATAATCCTAGGCCGTAGGACCCCAGTCTGTTTCCAGAGGAAAACTCCCAAAAGGTCAGGGCCTGGCTCTGGGGACCCACAATGGGGGTATCCTTGAGGGGCACCGGATTTTCATTTCTGTGCGGTAACGGGGTCAATCTGGATCTTCCCACACTTTGGAGGGGCTCCTGCACAGTTATTGCTGTGGTCCCAAGGCGACCATTATGACTGCAAAGGATTTAGCTTCCTTAGGAGACATTCCCAACCTTGGGTCCTTCCTCCAGGAGGCCTTAAGACCTGTCCTGGAGAGAAAAAAAATGAACCGCTGATTGCGGGGGGGACATGCTTACGATAACCCAATTTTTGTTTGCCCCGAAATAGTGCATAGTGTCTTTAGAGGGCTCTCCTGGTTTGCAGGCATACCCCTTAGAGAGGAGCGTTCGCCACCTCACCATCAAGGTCCAGGAACCTTGGAAGGCTACGGTAGCAGCCACTGAGGAACAGCAGTCAGCCCTAGGCTCTCTGGCCAAGGTGGTTTTACAAAATAGGAGGGCCCTTAATGTTATAACAGCTGAGCTGGGGGTGTCTGTGCCCTACTAAATGAGACAGGCTGCTTCTATATTAATACCTCCGGCCAGGCTGAAGAAGACCTCCAGATTCTAAAGAAAAACATCAAATTAATAGAAGATTTAAAAGAGAGCAGGACAGGGCCCCAGCTGGCTTTCCAGCCTCCTCTCCTCTCTGGGGATCCAGATATGGACATGGCTATTGCCCTTGCTGGGACCATTAATCCTGATAGCCCTTGTTTTGTTGTTTGGCCCCTGCATTATTAACGCATTATCTAAGTTCATTTCCCGACAGGTTCAAAAGATTCAATTCCAGATCGTGCAACAACAAGGGTACCAGCCAGCTGGCACATCGACTACGTCAGAACAAGCTGCCTTATCATTCCACGGGCTCTCATCTCCCTCCATAAATACACCCTGACAGAGAGCGGGCATTGGGACCCAGGGCCCCACGACACCCCTGTCCAGCAGGAAGAAGCTAGGAACGGTCATCGCCCCTTTCCCCAATGACCTGGGTTCCTATGGCCCGAGATGGGGATAGGCAGATAGTCAGTCATGAGCGGGGTGTTAAGGGGCCAAAGATTTGGCCCATATATAAAAAGAGCGGGAAATGTGGAGCCCTACATCAAGGACACGGGACAAAAATTCTGGAATTAACCAAGCCCCCATAGCAACTGTTGCCATGGGCTCTCCTAATCTAAACCGGACAGCCATAGTCTAGACTAGACTAGGGCTCTCCTAGTCTAAACCGGACTCCATAGTAGGTAAAATATTCACCATGTAGCAACCTCGAAGCACCCTGACCAATCACTTAATGCCATCCTGCCGGCAGGATTTTTCTTTGTCTTCAGGCTATAAAAGTTGGCCACTAGCCCACAGAGGGGGTCGGCTCCCCCTGGTCTGTCAGGAAGTGGGCCCACTGTATTTGCAGCGCCCCTCACTAACTCTGCTGTTTATTCTCAATAAACTCACTGTATTACAAGATGCTTCGTGTCTGGAAATTCTTCTTCCAACCCGCGCACGCGGACCGCGACACTCCCCGCTTCCACGCAGATGATTTGGCTGTGGGGCTGTGAGTCCGACAGTCACCCTCTCATCTGCTCAGGCCTCATGTGCCATTCTAGAAACGTCGTCGGGCCCCGGATAGGTGGCAAGGAGCTTACCCTCTGGTGCAGGAGTTCCTGTCTTAGGGGAGGCAGCTGAGCAAATCAGAGGTCTCAGAGCACCTGCTGAAAGCTAATAACCAAGACTTAGCTGCACAGGAAGCAGTGAAGCCCAGGGAGGGGGCGGGGAAGCGCGTCCACTGGGCTTAACTTTGACAGCAGAGGGGGAGAGAGCCGGCCGATGGAGCTGGGGCAGGGCAGAGGGACAGGTGCAGGTCAGGGAGGGTCAGGTAGCATTGGTTTTCCTAAAGGAAGTAGCTCTGGGTGCTGGTAGCACAGGGAGGGGGTGGAGTACGGAAAGAGAGGCAGCGCCAGGCAGGGCCCCTCAGAGTGTGTGTGTGTTGGGGGGTGGAGGGTGGGATGAGGTGCCTGTTAATGCAGATTCCCGTCTGACCTCAGACTTGCTGAATCACCGTCTCTCCAGATGGAACCCGGCAATCTGCGTCGTTAACACGGCCCGGATGCTGCTGCTGCTTTCTGAATTCTGAAAACTAACTCGGAGGAAGAAGGGCCTGGTGTCGGTTACCAGGATGGGATCTTATCCTGAAGATGGTGGGCCCCGGCTTCCTCACCTGTTCCATGGGGGTAACCCTCCTCTCCTCAGTAGGTTTCTGCGAGGCTTCAGGGAGCCCCTAGCACAGTCCTGGCCACGTGGTGGGCACTCGGGAGAGGAGCCCACGGTTGTTTTTGCTATTAGCAGACACGGAAGTGTTTCAAGTAGGGAGCGGAGGGATCCGGTTTGCTCTGGGAAATGACGGTAGTGGCCACGTGGAGGAGGCCGACCACCCGCAAGAGGACTTGCCGCCCGCTCAGCTGTCCTGGTGGAGGGTCCTAGAATGACTGGTGTTTGGAGGGGGTGTAGGGTGGGTAGAGGGAACTCTGTGGCTGGGGGCTGGGCTGCCCTTTGTGCAGTCTTGGGGGTTGGAAGGAAGAAAGGAGTACGGTCCCATCTTTCCGTACAGGAAGCAGTTACTGTGGGGCGAGGAAGGTGCCATCGTCCGAGGACACCCCTGGTTAGGGGGGCATTAAAAGATGGTAACTTATTTACATTCTGGTACATCTTTTTGACCTACTCTAAATATTTGATAGTTTTATATTAATTATAAGGGAATCTTCGTATTTCCTGTTGAATTATGTATTATGGGAATCAGTGAGATATTAGTAGAAGAAGCCTTTAAAAAAAAATCCAGTTCAGGGACTTCCCTGGCGGTCCAGTGGTTAAGACTCCACGCTTCCACTGCAGGGGGTGCAGGTTCGATCCCTGGTTGGGGAACTAAGATCCTGCATGCCGTGCGGCGTGGCCAGAAAAAAAAAGAAAAAAAATCCAGTGCACAAGATGGTCACCCTGGCACCCCCAGGTCCTCACCTGGCCTCTCCACTTGCAGAGCCCTAATGGAGATGAGCAAGAGGCAGGCACCCACCTTCTCTCCAGGGTGGTAATTTGTTGGCAAGCACAGTGCAATATGACCCGAGGTGAAATGTGTGTGTCTGTTTTTCTTATTTATGCATTTGAGTATAACAAAAAGAAAAGAAACAATGGTAAGCTCAAAATCCTAAATGTTGGCCCCAAAAGTTGCAACTCTCACCCACACTGTGTATGTGTCCTGGAGTTGAAGAACCAGCAAGGTCAAACCCAGCACTCCACTGCAAGGACGTACACTTTAGAGGAGAGTGTGGTTCTGGGGGCAAAGCCTGCGTGAGCTTGGATGTGATCGTGAGCACCTAGAAGGCAGCGGCTGCTTGTGAAAACACGGGGTCGTCACGCGGTGCAGAGCTGAGCTCCTCGAGTTTCCAGGGGCTCCCATGCTGGTAGCGCTCCCTCCCTGAGTGAGGCAAGGCTGTGAGTGGTGGGCTCCCCCGGCCACCTGGGCCCCAGAACAAAGCACTGCCCCCTATGCTGAGCTGGCCTGGAGTGGGGGAGGTGACGCCTGCCTGACACCCGCCTGGACTCCTGGTGACGCGCCCTCATACCTTCCCGGAGCCCGGCTGTCAGGGTTCCCAGTGGCCTTTTCTGTCAGAACCACAGCGTAGGTCAAAGCAGATACAACCACACTTCAGCAGTGTTTTATAGTAGCCAGGATATTTCCATGTAGATAGTATTCTATACACCAGTTCTGTGATCATTATAAGGAAAGAAATATGTTAAGATGGGATTACATGGGACTTATTTTCTTGCTACTTTTTGTGATTATTCAACCTTCTTATGATGAGCATGTGTTTTATAATTTTTAAAAACTGGACAGTGAGACAAAGAAGTGTATTACTTTCTTAGCAACAGCCAAGGCTGCTCTCCCACCTGTGCCTTAAGTGCTACCCCATCTCCTCCTCTTTGTGCTCCCCGAAGTCACTCGTCCCACATCCTCACCAACCCCGACCAAGGCCCTCACCTCTCCAGCACGGCTGGTTTCTCATCAGCATGCAAAACATCCTCAAGTTCCTCTCACCTTGTTAAATAAAAGCCTCCCTCTATTAATGGTTCATTTACGCCCTGGGGAATCATCAGTGTGCAGTCTGTTTAATGCCAGGGAGCAACGGTCTATTTGGTAAACAGCAGAACTCGGTGCAAAGCATGAGCCCAGTCCTGTTAAAAATTAATATGTGGGCTTCCCTGGTGGCACAGTGGTTGAGAGCCCGCCTGCCGATGCGGGGGATGCAGGTTCGTGCCCCGGTCCGGGAAGATCCCACATGCCGCGGAGCGGCTGGCCCGTGAGCCATGGCCGCTGAGCCTGCGTGTCTGGAGCCTGTGCTCCGCAATGGGAGAGGCCACGGCAGTGAGAGGCACTGAGTCCCCCCCACCCTCTCCTCCAGCCTGCCCCTGCCCTGGGCTGCTACCACGACTTCCCGGCGGGCTCCCGTGGCCTGCACCCCGCCTCAAGCCATCCGTAGGCTCAAACCCGGTCAAGTCACCCCCACCTCACCACACGGAGAAGCCGCCTTCCTCCTGGGCATCCCTCCCTCGGTGCCCCCCAGCAGCTCGGAGCCTGGTCCTCCGGCACCTGCCTGCTCACCCCGGGCCTCTGCCTCATGCCAGTGCCCAGAGGCCCGTGCTCTTTCCTCTCACCGGCTCACCTTCACTCCTCAGGTAGCAGGCGCTGGGGACATGGGGGATGGAGGCGAGCCCCTCACTCAGGGTGCCCACCCTCTGGGAAAGGAATAAGGAGGCCAAGGCTGCAGCCCCAGGGAGTCCACACCACAGAGTGCCCCAAACTAAGAGTAGGGGTGACCTCTGCGGCAATCTGTGAAGACCCAGCATCCCTTCCTCGTGGCCTCTGAGATTTGGGGTTTGACTTTATCCAGGGAACCAGTGTAGTCACTAATCTTCATTTCTCTGAGTGATGGGACCAGATCAGCACTTCATAAACCAAATTTTCTGGAACGTTGTGTCCTTGCAGATGGCGCTAGGGATTTTATCAGTTAGGATAGACGGGGTTATGCTGTGTTTAGCAAAGACTCCTAGACTCCCAAAAGGTTCACTCCTCAGACTACATGCCTATCGGACTTGGCTGACCCAGGCTGAGCCTGTCCCAGGCCCTCGAGGGTCGGGGTGGATGGTGGGGGAGGAACACGGTGCTTAAAGGTCTCCATCCAGAGTGACACCTCTCCCTTCTGCCTATAGCTAGTGGACCAAAGCAAGTCACATGGATGGGGGCATGGAAATGCAAGTTTACCTTTTGCCCAAAAGAGGAACAGCAGAAATTCTGGTGAACAGTGCCACTGAAAGCCACAGAAAACCTCAAAACCCAAAAAATCTTTAAGACAGAATAAATAACCCAGGAAATACTGAGTTAAAGAAAGCAAAACAAGTGTATGTACTGCAGGATTTCTGCGAGCGTTTAAAATGTTAATGTACAAGGAATTCCCTGGCAGTCCAGTGGTTAGGACTCCGAGCTTCCACTGCAGGGGGCACAGCATGGGGTGTGCCCCTGGGTGTTGGAACTAAGACCCCGCACGCTGTGCAGCAAGGCCAAAAAAAAAGTGAATGTACATTGTGACCGTCAGAGAGGGTAGAGCTGTGTTTTTGTGTTCCTGACGTGTCCTCTGCCACCCTGGCCCTTGTACACAATAGGCCTCTCAAATGTTATATTTGGCTCAGGACTCTTGTTGTAATATGCAGGGCAAAGTCATGGCTTATCTTTGAGAGGAGGCTTATTTAAGAGAATAACAAGGAAATGCAGGAAGAAAAATTTAGTTTATTCAGTGTTTACAGTGTGCCAGGTCCCATGCTTTATTTCATTAAATCCTCACTTTATGCTTTAAGAACTACTATCCCCATTTTACAGATGAGAAAACTGAGCTTCAGGGAACCAGGAGAATGAATTTTTGAATAAGTGTCCAGCCTCTGTGACTTGTGCTTAAAATTTGTTTGGTCTCATAGATTATCTTTAGAGATCTCTGTCCAAGTTTTCACACCTCAAACAGCCTTTTGAGTTTGAGCTGGGGGTCAGTGAGACCCATGAAGCCCCACTTTGGTGGCCAGAGGCAGGTTGGCCGGGCCTGTGGGCATTGAGCCCTGGGCACTCGGAGTCTTGCTAGGTAACAACTGGGCAGTGTTTTGAGCTTCTCCCACTCAGACACGTGGTGGCTGCAGCCTGTTATGTATGCCCCACCCACCCCACCCCCACTTTAAAAATTGCCAGAAGAGGGGAATCCAGGGTCGGGAGGCTTCTGAGACACCATCTACTCCACCCCCACGCCCCCCAACCCCCGAGACCCTGGGACACGTGGGCATCATTCAGAGGTGGTTAAGAGCCAGAGGTGGGACCATGTCACATTCTCCTTTGTTTGGGTCCCACCTGGATTTAGGGTAAGTCACTTAGTCTCTCTGGCCCTAAGTTTCATCTTCTACAAAAGCCTACCTTACTGTGATGGTTAAATAAGACCATTTATGAAAAGCACTTGGCACCTGGCCTGGCACATGGGTATAGGGACAGCTAATCCTTGTGGGGGGGCACTCTCCCTGGGCCAGGCACAGCTTTACATCTATTAATTCACTGAATCCTCAAAGTGATCCTGTGAGGTGGATGCCATTACTACCCTCACTTTACAAAAGAGGAAACTGACCCAGAGAGGTAGGGGCCCTGCTTACAGCCACACAGCTTAGCAGTGGTAGAATCACGGCTGAACCCCAGCCAGCGGGTCTGTCCATAAAGCCAGCGTCATAACCACTAAACGGGAGCTAATCTGTGATTCCCTGGCAAGTGATGATCCAAAATGACTTAAAAGCCTGCAAAAGCCCAGGACCTATTACTTCCTAGTGGGAAATACAAGCCAATTAAAAAAAAAATCTTTTGTTCAACTGGCAGGGTCCTTAGCAATCTCATTATTTTATAGTGGAGAAAAGTGACCCTTAAAATGGGTGTGACTTGCCTGGGGTCAACAGCTAACTTACAGCCCAGTTCTTTCACCAGCTTGCAGCCTCTTGAACACACGCCCAGGCCCAGACGTCTCTCCCTGCAGGCCTGGCCCTGCACACCTTTCCCCTTTACGTTCGAGGCCGTCTTGCCTGCCTGTATCACGGCCCTGCATCCTCGCCCCCATCTCCCGCGGATGCCCTGCTGCCGCCTCTGCCTCCCCCTCCTGCTGAGCTCCTCTTCCACCCATTTCTGGCCAAGTTCCTTATAAGCAGGTTAGCGGCCCCATGTCTTCAAAGACGTTATAAACTAGTGATGAAGTCAGACATGGACATAAAGAGTTTTTTGGTTTTTTTTTTTTTTGCGGTACGCAGGCCTTTCACTGTTGTAGACTCTCCCGTTGTGGAGCACAGGCTCTGGACGCGCAGGCTCAGCGGTATGTGGATTCTTCCTGGACCGGGTCACGAACCCGCGTCCCCTGCATCGGCAGGCGGACTCTCAACCACTGCGCCACCAGGGAAGCCCTAAAGAGTTTTTTAAAATGAGGGGTTCTTTTTTTTTTTTTTTTTTTTTGCGGTAGGCGGGCCTCTCACTGTTGTGGCCTCTCCCCTTGTGGAGCACAGGCTCCGGACGCACAGGCTCAGCGGCCATGGCTCACGGGCCTAGCCGCTCCGCGGCATGTGGGATCCTCCCAGACCGGGGCACGAACCCGTGTCCCCTGCATCGGCAGGCGGACTCTCAACCACTGCGCCACCAGGGAAGCCCATGGGGTTCTTTTTTTTTAAATAAATTTATTTATTTTATTTTTGGCTGTGTTGGGTCTTTGTTTCTGTGCGAGGGCTTTCTCTAGTTGTGTTGAGCGGGGGCCGCTCTTCATCGCGGTGCGCGGGCCTCTCACTGTCGCGGCCTCTCCTGTTGCGGAGCACAGGCTCCAGACACGCAGGCTCAGTAGCTGTGGCTCACAGGCTTAGCCGCTCCGCGGCATGTGGGATTCTCCCAGACCAGGGCCCGAACCCACGTCCCCTGCATCAACAGGCAGACTCCCAACCACTGCGCCACCAAGGAAGCCCAAAATGAGGGGTTCTTAAACCTAGTTGTCAAAAGAATTACCTGGCACACTTAAAAAAAAATTCAGATCTCCAGGTTCTGCTTTCCAGAGGTTGGTTCAGTAGGTCAGGGCTGAGGCCCAGGAATGTGCAATTTTAATAAGCAGTGTGTGTCTGTTTGCCCTAGCCTACGGCAGGGGAGCAGTAATTCAGCAAATATTCACCAGGTCCCTGCATCACGCCAAGCACTCTGCTAGCCTCTGGGCTCGTGGAGGGAACCAGACAGACTGGTCCCCACCTCTGGGGACTGACAGCCCAGCTGGGAAGACAGATGGATAGGTCAACTGGTAAGGGATGCAGTGTGGGAAGGAGAAGGGCCTGGGAGGCAAGAAGGGGAATGTGGACTTAATATTTACCTCAGGGATGCTGGAGGACGTGGGTGCTGCTACTCAAACAGAAAAGTGTCAGGGTCTCTGGGAAGGGGTGGAAACATTAGTGCACATGATACTGAAAATCCTTCTCTCATTTTGTCTCTTACTTGTTTCTCTCACTGCATTTATCGCCACGTGACTATTACTTATTATATACTGTCTTCTGAGCGGGGGAAAGCTGTTTCCACCACCCAAATGAAGCCCCAGGGCTGTCCTGTTCTCCGATATGAGTGGCCCCCATGCGAACCCCCGATGACATGCACGGACATTTACTGCAGTTGAAAGAATAATGGTCATTTATTCGCTGCTCACTAAGTGCCCTGCCCTGTGCCAGGCGTTAATAACACTCTCATGCGAGCCTTGTAATCCATCCTTGCGAAGCAAATAAGACCGTCACACTTCATTTTGCCAATGAGGAGGCTGAACCCTGTGGGGGTTCAGTGACTTGAAAGCTCCGCGAGGCCATCAGGAGAGGAGCAGGGCGCTAATCCGGATTTGTGCGGCTCCAGACGCCGGGTGAGGCCACTGTTGCAGCCGGGTGTGGCGAGCCTCGGCCAGAGCATGGGGACAAGCACTGCACCATTGGGCCGAGGTGCCAGGAGGGTTAAGGGAGACACGTTAAAAAAAAAAAAAAAAAAGGGAGACACGTGAGTGAAGTCCCGGCGCGCCCACCAGCTGGTCTGGTCTCACCCAGGGCAGCTCCGGCACTCCCAGCGGGACCCTCACGCAAACCCCCCACCACGCGCCAGCAGCGTCCCGGGAGCCGCAGAACGCTCGGCGCTCTGGCGGTCTCCAGGTCGCAGAGCTTCCCGGCGTAGGCGTGAACATCCGGGTCATAGATTCTTAAGGACCAATGAGCGGAGGAACCGGGAGCCAGGAGGCGGGGCGAAGGCGGGACATGATGGCCGCCCCCAGTCAGCCGCGTCCGGGGTCTTGTGGGTGTTGCACCAACCGGTAGCTCCGCCACCGGGGACTCGCCCTCTGCCTCACCCGCCGAGCCTTCGTCGGGCCAGGGCAGCTCTGGGACGCGGCGGCCAGAAGAGGAGCTATGGGGACAGTGCACGCCAGGGTAAGAGGCCCAGCGACCCACGGGCTGCGTGACCTCTGGGTGGGCGCCGCGGGGGACGCCCTCGCGGCTGCGCCCGGGGTTCCCTGGCGAGGGGACTGTAGGGCCCCGAGGCTGGTGCGGAACGGGGCCGGGGATCTCCGCCTGTAGCGCCCCAGCGCTGGGCCGCCGTGGGCCGGGTGGAGGAGGCCGCAGAGATGCCGCCAGCGGGTACCGCAGGCTTCCGAGCAGAAAACGGATACTCAGAGGAGGGGCGTGACTTGCCCAAGGTCACTTAGCGAGGCAGTGGCCCGGAAAGGACTCTCGGGCTTTCCGTGATGTCCTACAGCGGAGGAATAAGTTCTTTCTATCCTCAGCGGTTTCGGGCGTCTTAGTTTCTTACCCGTCACCTTTTCCGAACTCTCCCGCCCAGGCGCTCCTGGGGTCTTGCTAGACTCTTGGAGCACGAAGTAGTGTCTTCCAATCCAGACCCAGCTAGGAGTCCTCGTGTCTCTTGGTTACCGTGCAAAGACAGAACCTCGCTGAGCTTTAGTTCCTCCTTTTAAAGTCGAGGCAGTGATAGTACTCACTCACCGAGCTGTTAGGAGAATTGAAAGACACAATACACGTAAAGCACTTGCTTGGGTGCTTAGCGCGGCACCCAGGCTGCCCAACTGCTCTTTATCGTAATCTTAACTGAGACCCAGAGAGTGACTATTTGTCCAAGGTCACACCGATAGAGTCTCAGAATGTTCTAAAACTCAGACCTCCTGAGTCCCAGCCCTCAACACAACTTCTCTTCTACAACGTGGATTGTTTCAGTTGCCCTGCTGCGAAGTTTTCAGGAGTTTCCCAAAAGAGTTTAGCACAGACTTCTCAGCCTGGTGTGCGGGAATGGACTTAACTTCCATTTCCAGATACTTCCTGCAAATGAAACACCGTTCCTCTTCCGACACACTTTGGACGGAGCTCCCTCTCTCATCACTCACCCCCACTCCCATCTTCAGCTGGCAAAATAGTCCCATCTTGTAGAACTCAGTTCAAGTCACTTCCTACATAAACCTCCTTATCTCTCCTCATTTCCTCATTTTGGATGTGTTGCCAACCTCCTTGACATTTCTACTCTGGTGCCCTGTTTTAGCTCTGCATTTTTGACTTATACTTTTAAAGTCTAAGTTTCTAGATGACAGTAGGAGCTGCATCTTACTTGCCTTGCATCCCTTGTAGCATCTTGGCAGAGTAAGCATTCATTCGTGTGTTCAACTAATATTTACCAATGGTCAGCTCTGTGCCTGGCACTGTTATAGGTGCTAGGAGTATAGGAAGAAAAAGTCTCTGCTTTTATTAAGCTCCTTTGACACTAAAACTGCTGCTCCTTTGATTAATGTATTGACAAGAAATAATTTCAGTTCTTTAATTTGGCCTTTACATCTCACTAGCCAGTGTTGTTTGAATTTTGGTCAGGACTCACAGTAAGAAAACATCCCATATTTGCTACCTAGTACCTTCATGCATATGTGAAACAAAAGTTTTTGGAAACAGTATTTAGCCTTGATACCTATTATTTTTTCTTGTATTTTCTATCTGATTCTAGTCTATATCACTTTAAAGATGCTGTTCATAACTCATTAAATTTATTTCATGTCCTATTTCTTCAGTTAGCACTGGCTTGCCTAGTGCCTGGCACGTGGCGTTTGATAAAATTTGTCGACTCACTAGTAGACTGATCTGCTTAAAGGTTAGAGGCTAGATCCAAATATTTATTTTATTTCATTTCACTAAATGCTTACCCAGACACTGGGATGTAAATTCTGTGAGGGTGAGGACCTTGTAAGCGCTTATCACATAGTGGGTGGATATTTGGTGAATGAATGAATCTCTAGTAGTGAAACAGTTAATTTAGGACATTGAGCTTTAGTGCAGTTGTGAAATTGTAAAGACATCACCTTTTGAATTAAAGACTAAATTTCAGATTTAAGAATACAAATGGGTCTAGCATGTCTTTGGTGAGGTGTGTTTCATGCTTTTGAGGTTTTAGGAACCGTAATGGAAATTTTTTAGCATAGACTTTATGCCCAAAGTCTATTTGTCAAGCATTCAGATTAAGAAGAATGAATATGTGCGTATATTCCTAACCATAGTATATGCTCTGCATAGACACATCTGCGAATCTATAATATACTTTTTTGCACTACATAAACTTAAATACAGAAAGCGTATTCATGAAATGTTGCATTAAAAAGTTACTATTTTAATTTGTTCATATTTTTGAGAAATATAGTAATGATCTCATTTTAAAAATATTTACACAACAAAAACGAGAGGATAATTATGTGAAATAAATTCTGTTTCTTTGCCCAACGTTATCTTCCCTTTTTATTTATGTAAATAATCCACTTCAGCCACTGAGGGAAGGACTGGTTCTGTCTTATTCACGGCTGCGTTCCCTGCTCTTTAGGGGACAGTAGGTGCTCAGATGTTTATGAAATGTCAGAACAAAAGAAAAAAATCATTCACTCACCCATTCCGTAAATATTTGAGTATTTCTGATATAGCAGGGCAGATAAAAATAAGAAAAAACCAGTACCTGTAAAGGTCATAAATTTTCTCCAAGAGGTGTCTTGTGAAGGCGGGACTGATTCTCCCTGAAGAAGCCAGGGGCGGCTCCCAGAGGAGACGGCACTGAAAGTGGTTCTTTCAGCTCTTTCCGGGGAGGCAGGTAGTTAACCTGGGCGGAGAGAACCAGGTGTGCACAGACACAAAGGTGAGGGTCGGGGGTGGTGGGGATTTAATCTGGAGTAGCAGGTGGGGGCCGCATGGTGGAGTTCCTCATGTGCCCTGCTAAGGAATCTAGTTGCATTTGCCCCCGAGAGCACCTTTGAGGACTATCAGAGTCTTTTAGGGCAAGGATGGGAGAGAGGACATGGCGCTGTTAGGTCATTACCTTTCCAGAGGACCAGTGGATGGAGGATGTGCTGACAAGAGGCTGTGAACGTTCCAGGGAGAAGGTGAGAGGGGCCCGGAGTCCCCACTGCTCCACATTCTGCAGATGTCAGACGCTCCTGTGCCCTTCAGATGTGCTTATCTGTAGAGAACTGGTGGAGTGAGGAAGCAGCCAGATACTGCTTCCCATAGTTTTCCCCAGAGTTGCCTGTTTATACCATCACCTGGTGCCACACTAGACCTTCTGAATCCACTTCCACGAGTGTCTGGGAATCCCTGTATATATGTAATAAATACACAATGTTACGTGTTCATTATTATACATACTATTATATTATCATGTCTCCATAATTATTATTATAGAATCCTTATTCAGAAGATGCTAGAATGCTTTTGAGACAATGTCAGTTTAGACTGAAGGAAGGGACTGCTTTCTGGCTGGCCCGTTTTATGAGCATATGCAGTTCCCCTTAGTGTGTGAGACTTTCTGGACCAAAACGAATTATCAGAGTCCAGAAACATTTTTTTTACTAATTTGGCTGGTTAATGTAATTATCCTAGAATGTATCCAGTTTTGATTTTAAAAATTAGGATACTTTCTATAACGGGAAAGCAAAAAAAAAAATTTTTTTTGGGGGGGTCTTCAAATGGGCCTCAGGTGTACAGAACTAGGTGCAGTATAGTCCTCGGTTCATGGCGCAGCCATTGTAGGTGTGTGCCTGACCCTTTCGCTGATGAATTTTCGTCTTTGCTTTATGAATTAACAATACTCTGGACAGCGAGGGCTCAGTGCCAGCCTAACACCTGTGCGTCAACAGCCGCTTATGCTGCCCGTGTGCCCCCCACCCTGCTGCCTTCAGCCCCAGAGGGGACCGCGGTCCTGAGTTTTCTGGGGCACCATCTAAAGACAAAACTAGCAGCTATTTTTTTTTTTTTTTTTTTTTTCTTTTTGCGGTATGCGGGCCTCTCACTGTTGTGGCCTCTCCCGTTGCGGAGCACAGGCTCCGGACGTGCAGGCCCAGCGGCCATGGCTCACGGGCCCAGCCGCTCCGCGGCATATGGGATCCTCCCAGACCGGGGCACGAACCCGTATCCCCTGCATCGGCAGGCGGACTCTCAACCACTGCGCCACCAGGGAGGCCCTAGCAGCTATTTTTTTAATTAATTTATTTATTTTTTATTTGGCTGTGTTGGGTCTTCATTGCTGCGCACGGGATTTCTCTAGTTGAGGCGAGCGGGGGCTACTCTTGGTTGCGGTGTGCGGGCTTCTCATTGCGGTGGCTTCTCTTGTTGCGGAGCACGGGCTCTAGGGCGCAGGCTTCAGTAGTTGTGGCACACGGGCTCAGTAGTTGTGGCTCGCGGGCTCTAGAGTGCAGGCTCAGTAGTGGTGGCGCACAGGCTTAGTTGCTCCGCGGCATGTGGGATCTTCCCGGACCAGGGCTCGAACCCATGTCCCCTGCATTGGCAGGCAGATTCTTAACCACTGTGCCACCAGGGAAGTCCCAAGCTTTTGTTTTTTAATATAAGTTCATTTATCTGTGGTTTCTCCCTCCCTTTCAGAGTTTGGAACCTCTTCCAGCCAGTGGACCTGATTTTGGAGGATTAGGAGAAGAAGCTGAATTTGTTGAAGTTGAACCTGAAGCTAAACAGGAGATTCTTGAGAACAAAGATGTGAGTATCCTGTTGAGGGCTGGATAGAGTTGTTACTAGAAACACTCGCTTCCACAAGCCGCTGGGGAAACATAAAGGGATTAACCTGTGTCGACACCTTTATCAAAGGAGAGTTTGCAGCCAACTACATTTCAGAAAGACTGGACACTTGGAGAAATAGTTTCTGGTTTTAGAGGAATAGTTTTTCCTTGGTGATTATTTACGTGGCCAGTGTAAACAAACACATTTTTGAATTTATGTTACAAAAAAAAAAAAACCAAAAGTATTTCAAAGAGAAACTCTAATTATGCTTAAGTTTATTCTTTGTTCCCTGCTCCCAGAAAAAAGACCTTGGGTTTTGAATAAAAGTTTTTCTAAACTTTGTTGCCTTTGAAATTAAATACAGTGGGAGAAATGTAAGCACATTTTTCATTGATTTTTTTTTTTTTTTTTTTTTTAGATGTTGGGGATAGGAGTTTATTAATTTATTTATTTTTGCTGTGTTGGGTCTTCGTTTCTGTGCGAGGGCTTTCTCTAGTTGTGGCAAGCGGGGGCCACTCTTCATCGCGGTGCGCAGGCCTCTCACTATCGCGGCCTCCCTTGTTGCGGAGCACAGGCTCCAGACGCGCAGGCTCAGTACTTGTGGCTCACGGTCCTAGCTGCTCCGCGGCATGTGGGATCCTCCAGACCAGGGCTCGAACCCGCGTCTCCTGCATTATCAGGCAGACTCTCAACCACTGCGCCACCAGGGAAGCCCCCATTAATTCTTTGATTAAGATCTTAGTATAGTATTCTGATCACCTGTAAGTCATACGTTTCCCTACCACTCCCCATTATCCCTGCTTGGTTTGTCTCTGTTGCTCACTACCATCTACTGTACCGTGTATGTTGCCTGTTTCTCTGCCCTTTAGAATATAATCTCCATAGAGGCAGGAATTTTTATGTTTTGCTCGCTGCTATATTCTCAGTGTTCAGAATGATACTTGGTTCATAGGTAATCAGTGCATTTTTATTGAATGAATGAATGAAGTGAGCATTTATAGACAGGTGAGGGGCTCTGAGCCAGCATTTATCAGGCTATATTGAAATGCACACAAGATCTCTGGCAAAATACATGCCGTTACTAAACCAGGTCACAGTCAGCGTCATCCAGAGGCCAGTGCTTGGGGAACATTTGGGGAAGAATGTGTAGGGGACCTCTGCACCCTGCCTGGGTTTAAGACTGACCTGGTCCTTGGTCACCTGGCTGCAGAGACCTGGTTGATCTCATTCACAGGAAGTAAAGACCTAGTCAGTTCAAGTGACCAGTTGTTTGAAAAGGTGGGGAATTAAGAAGCGTGGATCATTAAATTAAAAAAAAAATCTTTGAAACTAATTTCAGACATTTGTCTTTAGCCTCAATGCCTGATCTCTTGCCCTGTCTGGTACTCAATAATCTGCGTCCCCTTGTCACGTCTAGGTGGTCGTCCAGCACGTTCATTTTGATGGGCTTGGAAGGACTAAAGATGACATCATCATGTGTGAAATTGGAGATGTTTTTAAGGCTAAAAACCTTATCGAGGCAAGTATTCCCTCTGCTTGGCCTTCTTGTCCATTCCCTTCTGAAGATCCCATGAAGCTCTGTGTGCTCACACACTGAGTACCCCGCCCCAGCCTCCGCGGATGACCTTGCCGCCTACGCTGAAGGGGGCTGAGCCCCCTCAGTTCCCAGAAGCCTCCTACATACTGACGTGCGTTTGCCTTCGCCCTTATCCTGGAGAAGGGGTGTCTGTCCTCCCGTCCACGGCTGGCCCCTCTCCGTGTTCCTCACAGCTGTCCCAGCGCTGCCGTAGAGCTGGTGGCAGTGGGTGCCGACCCTTCCCGCACCCCGTTAGCGCTCAGCGAGCTTCCCCTTGAGGGCCCTCAGCGACCGGGCGCGCGGGCTCTTGGTAGTTCCCCAGCCTCGCCGTCTCCTCGGGCCTCTACTCTGTTTATCCATTGGCGTCTTTCCTGGGTTGCACTGTCGTCTTCTCCTCCGTGGCTTCCTTCTGTCCTTCTGCCCTCGGCACCACATCTCCCTGCCTGGGCAGAGTTGCCAGCAGCCTCCTGAGGCCACGTCCAGCTGCCTTCTTCCAGTCCCCGTTTTACTTGACCTTTCAGCAGTGTTCAGCCATTCCCACTTTAAAAAACTGTATTTTTTTTTTTTTTTAAGCTTAAAGTAACTTTTTACTAAGGAATCTTTTTACTCAAGTAGCGGCTCACTTGTCTGGTCTTAGTGGGGCTCTCTTCTCGGGTATCAATACTTCACACCACATGCTGAGCCCCCGGCCTAAATGCTACAGCCACCATTTACAGTCCTGTATCTTAGAGGAATGCAGTCTCTATTTTTATTATTATTTTCTTCTCTCTTATAGGTAATGAGGAAATCTCACGAAGCCCGTGAGAAACTGCTTCGTCTGGGAATATTTAGACAGGTGGATGTCTTGATCGATACATGTCAAGGTGCATATTATGGTGCAGTTTCTCTTTGATTCCCTCCGTCCTCCAGGATCACAGACACCTTGTGTCCAGGCAGAGAGCACCTGTGGCCTCAAGGAAGTAACTGGATCTTTACGTCAGGCCGAGGGAGGATGGGTGACTTTGAAGATGCTGTTGTCTGAGCCCCTGGATGGTACCAGGGCTCCGAGAAGGATCTCCTTCCGAGAAGGAGAGAGCCAGGCTTTTCTGGATAGCCCACCCCAGCAGGTGTCCGGATGGGCTCTTAGCAGACTCCACCAAATGTGTGTTAAAAAGAGGAGGGCGGTAGGAGTCAGATTTCACCTTTGGTTTTGGTTCGTTTGCTCGTTTGCCGTGTGATATTGGGCAGTTCTGTCCACTTGGCCAGTGTTTATTCTTTCGTTAATGAGTCCCTGCCACGGGGGGAGACAGTAGCAGACAAGGCATAGTCTCCTTCTGAAGGAGCTTCTGGTCAAGTGGGAGCGCGTCGGGGGCAGACGGAGAAGTGAGGACAGTTCAGCTGATAAGTCGTGCTGTAAGCGGGGGGTGCTGGAGGAGGAAACTTTGCCTCTCCTGGTGGGGCGGAGGGAAAGACGGATCAGAGATTTCCCGGAAGGGGTGATACATAAGCTCAGACCTAAAAGATGTGTGTGAGTTCATTTGGGGAGCAGGGCTGATGAGGAATGTTCCAGGGAGAGAGAGAGAGCGTTTAATAGGTCCAGTGGCCAGAGAGAGAAAGGGTCATTGGATGGACCACAGGGCTCCATAGAGCCAGAATGCAGATGTGGGGAAGGAGAGTGATGAAAGATAAGGCAGGAAAATGATCAGGAGACTGGATCGTGAAGGACTTGCTATGTGGCTGCGGGCTTCATTCTGAGTTGAGTGTCTAGATGTCTATTGAAAAATACGTATTTGGAATGAATCAAGGAACAAGTGAACTCTTCTGGATTGAGTGGAAGATAGTTTTGAGAAGATAAAAATGAAACAGTATATGAAAGTGCTTGCAAAAATATAAAATACTATATGAATGAAAGGGATTTCTATTATCTGGACTATAGATTCATCTGTGACTGACAGAGACACCAAATACCAGTGGCTTAGGCAAAGGAGATCTCTTTCCATGACAGAGGGGAGGCCACCATCTGGGGCTGGTGTCGTCATAGCTCTGCTCCCTGAGGTCACGACCTGGGGCGGGTGTGGTTTTCTTCTGGTGCTTGTCACTTCACCGTCTCTAGGGTCCCCTGGTCCCTGCGATGGCTGAGCACCGTTCCAGCCTCAGGAAGAAGGAAGGAAGGGTGAAAGGGCACACCACTCTCCATGAGTGCCTGTCCCAGGGGTTGTACACGGTTCTCCCCTCTCATCCCACGGCCACATGGAGCTATAGGGCAGGCTGGGAAGTCAAGTCTGTGTGGCCACAGACCCAGCCAAGACGCGAGGATTCAGTTACGATGAGAACCGTGGTTCTCAAAGTGCGCCCCCAGCCAGCAGCTCCGCCCTCCTGGGGACCTGGCAGAAAGGCACATCCCACTGAAGCCGTCTGGCACGGCGGGCCCTGCAGGTGACTGATGAGTGCTGAAGCATGAGACCCACTGGACTGGTACGCAGCGAGAAGGGGTGCTGGGAGACCGCCGGCTGTCTCTGCCCCCTCGGAGTCGCAGTGGTAATAACAGAAGTGTCTGTGCTGGGCTCCGCGGGGAGGGTTTCTGCACACGACCCAGTGGGGGCCTTACAAAAACCTGGTGAAGTGTCATGGTTATTCTTTTAGAAAAAAAAACATTTTTCAGCTAAGGAAACAGGCTCAGAGAGGTTTAAGCGACTTGCCTCTGGTTGAACAAATGCATGACAGAGTGGCCCTTGCCGCTGCTCCGGAGGGCTTGCTTGGTAGCAAGTCTTGTGGGTGGCATTTAGTTTCAGCGCTCTCCTGTCTGTCGCAAATGTGACGTGTACGTGGTCAGCTGGTCCACTTCTGTCAGTGGTTCTCTGCCCTGGCTGCCTTTAGAATTACCCGGGAGCTTTCAAAAAAGAATGGATGCCATCCATTTGTCAAACACCTAGAATGTACAACGCCAAGAATGAAGCTTAGTGCAGATCACACTTTAGTTCGTAGTAACGTTTCACCATTAGTTCATCAGTTGTAACAAACGCACCACACCACTGCAGACTGAATGAGAGGGGAGATGTGTGTGAGGGGGTGAGAACTTTATGCTCAGTTTTTCTATAAGCCCAAACCCGCTCTAAACAGTAAAGTCTGCTAATTAAAAAAAAAAAAAAGTGCCAGGGCTCCACCCTAGCCCTAGACCAGCTGAATCTGAGTGTTTGGGAGCCAGTGCCTGGGCGTCTGTGAGTCTGACAGCTCCCAGATGCGGCTGGTGTCCAGCACCTGAGGGGTGCCCAGGCTCCTGCAGCGCTCAGCCCTGCTCCCCTGCCCCCCAGGGCCCACAGCGGCTAAGGGGTAGCTGCACTGAGCTCAGGCACCACGCCCCCGGCTTGAGGAAGGACAGAAAGATCCACCTCCTCCATCTGTGTCGACTTGTTGCTTCTCCGCCAGGGTTCCTAGAGCCCCTCTTGTCAGAAGAATTCCACATTTTAATGTCAGCTGAATTGAGGCCCCAGGTATTCTCAAGGACCTCACTAGTAGGGGAACAAGTACGTCTGGCAAATAATGTAAATAACGTGTGTTTAAGTAACGCTGCTGCTGCTTATTCCTTGCAGCAAAGTCCGTTTTTGATACCTTCCACCACGGAAACCAGACCCAGGTTTTTGGCGTCGAGGTGTAGCGGGATTTTGTGTGCGCATGTTCTTGGGCTTTAAACCCAAGCGTTTTGTCATTTGCAGCAGTGGGACCAAACATAAAGCTGCGTACTCGAGCTGTCTTCATCTTTTTCACTTATTAGGTGACAATGCGCTTCCCAACGGGTTAGACGTTACCTTTGAAGTAACTGAATTGAGGAGATTGACGGGCAGTTACAACACCATGGTCGGGAACAACGAAGGCAGCATGGTGAGATACAGGTTTTTCCCTTCCTAACAGTGGAACTTTCAATTGGGAGCTTTGAAAACACGACTGGTGGTAGTTCTGGAACTCTTTCACGCCCCTCAACCTTTGTTTGTAAACTGTCCCGTGGTTCTCATTCATCTTAGAGTTGATTATAACATGCTTTGTTGTAAATGTGGATTGTTTGGGAATGATGTGAGGATATCACATGTTCATATTAAGAGTTTCCTATTGAAATTCCCCTAAACTCCAAACCCATAGAGTTGACTTCTCTGAGCTTCAGTCAGCAGGTTTAGCCTTCTTGAATTCACCAGTTGTGTGCACTCAGCAGAGGCAAGCTTGAAGGCAGAAGAGCAATCACAAATGAAAGGCAGACCCGTATCTACAGTTTTGTTCTGTTTTTGAGTGAGTCCCTTAGCTCACACAGTCTTTCTAAACAGTTATCATTCCTTCCATTTAAATCCCTGCTATTTTTTTTTCCTCCTAGGTACTTGGCCTCAAACTCCCTAATCTTCTAGGCCGTGCAGAAAAGGTGACTTTTCAGTTTTCCTATGGAACAAAAGAAACTTCGTATGGCCTGTCCTTCTTCAAACCACAGCCTGGGAACTTCGAAAGAAAGTAGGAAGCCAAACAGGTCATTGAGTTCAGTGGCCTTGTTTAAAAGTTAAAATAGGTGGCTTGATTGTGAAAAGAAACTTTGCAGAATCAGCTTACCCTTCTACAGTGTTACAGCAAGCCCGTAGATTTCCTCGTGAAGATGAACCCCTGAAGTCTATTTTTAAATCTGTTGATTTAAATGTGTACAAGTTATAATCACTGTTTCAGCTTTTAAAGCTCTGTCCCATTGTCTCCTAGTTTCTCTGTAAACTTATATAAAGTTACGGGACAGTTCCCTTGGAGCTCACTCCGGGAGACGGACAGAGGAATATCAGCCGAGTACAGTGTAAGTAGCTTTTCAGTCTTTCCCTTCAGACACTTGAGTGGGACCAAAGAGTCTGTTGATTGATTGATTCCCAAAGACGGCAAGCGTGGGCGGGGCCAGGCACGCACAGCCACTGTGTGGTCTGGTGCTCGGAGCCTCAGGCACTGCTGCTGGGGTCGCCCTCTGTTCTCTGCCCTGCCGGCCGGGCACCTCTTCACTAGCCAAGTGCACGTGCCGGGGCCAGAGAGTGGCTAATCTCCATGGTGGCAGCTCCTTTGACCTGGTCAGATTTCTTCCCTGCTCCTGACTTCTTGGGACACCATCTGTTTGTCCGTCCTTGTACCTGCTAAGATCGAAACCTGACAGCCAGTGAAAGTTACTTCAAATTTCTGGAAGCTTTCATCATTGGTTTACAGTTAGTTGATGTCTAGCAGGATGCAGCGCATGGAATTACTATCGTTTGACCCTTTTTTGGCTTTACGATGAACGCTGCTCTTTTTTTCCTTCCTTTCTAGCTCATCCTCATTCCTCCCGTCCTGTTCTAGGCTTTAGTTAACAAGGAAAGACCTTGAGACACAATCCCGTATAAAAGTAGTTCCCCAAGTCTTGAGACCAGCAGCCTCGGGCTCACCTGCAAATTCATGGTCCCGAGTGACCTGCTGAGTGAGCATCACCAGGAATGGGGCCCAGGAAGCTGTCTCAGCACGCCCCTCATCGCCCCTGCCCCGTGACTGTGGTCTGAGTCCCAAATCCCTGCCCAGGCTTGCCTCCTGCTGTGTGCTCGGCCCCCTGTGGGCACTCGAGAGGCATCAGCCACTCATGCTTCTTACCCTTGCAGCCCAAAGTCATGAAAGCTCTTGAGTGCTCCGAGGTAGCCAGGAGGGCGCAGCTCAGCATGGAGACGCACGTCCATTCTCACCTCGGTGTGGCCGCCCTTCTCCATGTGCAGGGAGTTGCCCTCAGACCCTCCTGCCCAGTGCTGGGGATGCGGCAGCTGACACCCTGGCAGACACTCTTCTCTCCAGCCCTGCCCTCCCGCAGGACGCGGAGGCTACCAGCAGGGTGGGAGGTTTTTCCCCACCTTTCTCTCCCAAGTCCCCTTTTATCTCTTTCTTTTAAGCCTTTTTGAAAGAGCAGATCCTCAGGAGAGTAGAAACACCTTGTTTGTCCACATGGGATAGAGATGCAGGACATCAGAGTGTTGGAATAGGCCGCGAGGGAGGGCAGGCAAAGGGACGCAAGGTCTGGAGCTCCTGCAGCTGCAGCCCTGCCGTTGAGAGCAGAGGCTGCGGAGGAGAGGACTGCATCCTCCTCATGTGTGTCCTCGGGGTCTGCACCAAGTAGGTGCTCACTACGCAAGCCCAGCGGCGTCATCGGGACCCTGCCTCGTCCTCCTGCCGGGAATCCAGAGACACAAATGTGTCTCCTCTGAGCAGTAGTGTTTCTCCTGTTAAGAGCCGCCTTATAAGGGAGGGAGGAAGGCTTTAGGTCAGCTCTCCCCTTCCCACAGGCATTGGGGAAGTAGCTGAATCTTGGGGCCCTCAGTGCAGAAAAGGCGGCTGGGAAGGCCTGCCCTCCCACCATCTGCCTCCCCAGGGCCCGGCCTGGTGCCTCGTGGCAGCTTCACGAGGAATCGTGCTGAGGTAGTGGCCCCACGTTGTCACCCTGGAAGCCACGTGGGCTGTCTGGGCCTGAGTGCCACGAGAACGCCCAGCGTGGGACTCGCTCTGGGGACTGTGACGTGACGTGGCTCCCTTGTAGTGGTTACATCACTGTTATCCTTCCCAAGGCCACCAAACTATGTCATGCGCTGTTCAAAACCAACCTGGGCATTTCTCTAAGACGGAAATCTAAGGCTGGCTTGGCTTCGAGGGAAGAGGGTCAGGCCAAGAGGCAGGTCCCGCTTGCCCGGACCCCAGCGTTCACTTGGCTCAGGCCTCTCTGGCCGCAGGGAGGAAGCTCTTCACTCAAGTGTAACCTTGTCTCCTGGCTCTTCTACAGGGGCTGATGTGGGTCATCTGGGTCACCCTTCCTGGCTGCAGACAGCCGGCGGGGTGTGTCCGATGGTCTTAGACTGGAAAAGAAAGCAGTCAGTTACAAAGCTGTATGCAGCTTTCAGACGAGCGACCCTGTGTCCTCACCCAGAGCACAGCCCTACCCCTCGTGCAGTTTTTCCCTTTGATTGCGGCCACGGCTTTCTCCCCTCCTCCCTCCTGCCTCAGCTTCCCTTCGTCTCTTCCTGTCGCCCATCCATCATTAAAAACATTGTGTCTTAGCTTTTAGTCCATCCACTTAGTGATGCCTCATCCCAGGACCTGATTTGGGACGGCCCCCTGTCCGCACAGCACAGAAGGCTGACGGTTTCCCATGTTTGCCTGCAGTTTCCCATTTGGAAGACCAGCCACAGTGTCAAGTGGGAGGGCGTGTGGCGAGAGCTGGGCTGCCTTGCCAGGACAGTGTCTTTTGCCGTCCGAAAAGAGAGCGGGCACTCGCTGAAGTCATCTCTCTCGGTAAGGGCAGATGTGTAGATACTTTGATGCAGCCGTGCCTTAAGTTGGGAGAATAGCCTTCGCCTCCATCGGGAGGGATTGAGAAGCGTCACAGTTTGGGTGGCTAAAATGGTGCCTTCTGGTCACTTTGAATTTCTGGACACAACCTCATGTCATTTTTTCTAAGTAACATCAGAGGTAACGGGCAGTGGCGTGCGTAAGAGCTGACCGTGGCATTGTAGTCAGGAGCTGGCTGAGTTGACTGGTCAGCGTGTCGAGCTCCCTGAGAGAACAAGGCTGGCGATGGGGTCGGAATGGCCCACCCAGTGGATGTGACTTGTTTCCCCGACTCTCCCAGGTCCCTCACATGTAACATGGGGTTTCCGTAAAGATGAAGTGGCAGAAGAGTTATGGAACGCTTAGCACAGTGCCTGGCATACAGTTCGTGCCCAGTGAGTGTCTGGTGTTGTGTCAGAGGCCTGTTTGAAGTGCAGACGCCCCTCATTTCTTTCAGCACGCGATGGTCATCGACTCTCGGAACCCTTCCATCTTACCGAGAAGAGGTGCTTTGCTGAAGGTTAACCAGGTAGTATTCCTTCCCCCGTGACCTCTGCAGGCTCCGTGACCGTGGTGGGATAGGGCATCACGCAAGGGTAGTCACGTTTTTAATACTGACATTTTCCTCTCATTGTGAAAGTCCTTCTAGAATGGCTTGCAAGGGTGTCCGTCCCCCTCGGGGTTCCTAGCCCTGGGTTTGCTCCCTGTAGCTCAGGTTTTGCCTTCACAGAGTGCAGAGTCAGGATAAGGTTCCGGTCTCTTTGATGGTGTCACTTACTAGGCCATTAGGAAAGCTGTGATTTGATGGGAGTGATTTCCCTGGTGACCCTTGAAGAACACCCAAGGCAGGGGTTGTGACTCACATGCCGGCAGGGCCCGGCAGGTGACCTTGGGGAGAAGCGGGGCTCCGACGCTCTGTTTGCCTGATCTCAGTGTCAGAGGAGCAACTAGAAATCAGATTTTCATAGGAAATGTGCCAAATTGTAAAAGGTGGGCTGATCTTTTTCTCCCCGCAAACACTGATTAGGCCAAACAAGCCGTATCATCCTTAGCAAGCTCTGTAATGAAATGTGATGTCGCCAGTGTTTTACTCTCACACATAAGGAATGACATTCTCTGCGGTTACTCAATGTGTTTGGTGACTGTGTAGCTCTGTCAGGCCCCTGGTACCATCCAGAGCAACTAGGACGTAGCTTCTAGGAGACAGAAGTGGTGTGTTGCCTTTCTGAACATACAAAACAGCAGACTTAAGGGCAGTGACACTGTTTAGAACCCTCTGTAACAGGTCTGTTGGCTCCCTTTGACCTGAGGACCCTCGCCCACAGGAGCTGGCAGGCTACACCGGAGGGGATGTGAGCTTCATAAAAGAAGATTTTGAGCTTCAATTGAATAAGCAGCTCATACTTGATTCAGTGAGTATCTCGCCAGAATATTGTCGCCTGTGTTTTTATCTCTTATTTTTGGAATCTTATTAGAAGGTCTCAGTTCCCGAATATCTAAAACACTAAAGAGGAAGTCAGAACACCTGATGCTTGAAAGTCAAGCGCTTGATCTTTTCAGTTTAGCCAGACTTGAAGCTACCCTGGGGAGAAGTGATGAGCAGTCCCTTTAAAACCCGTCTGTCAGTCATTTTACGTAAAAGAGCCCCTTCCCCACTTACCAGCTCAGGGCTGTCAAGCAAATGTGTCTGGAGGACAGGGCTGCCGCTTTCTTTGCCTCCTGATGTTACTTGCAGAGAAATTCTGTGTCTTCACCTCGTTCTGCTAGGTTGTCAGGGCTCTGGGTGCCTCCAGGAATTTCTGTGTTACCCAGTTTGGTTTAGTTCCTCCTGATTCCCTCAGGACCTTAGGAGTAAGTGACTGGATTCTGAGTAAGGCAGTGGAGCCCCAGGCTGGGAGACGCCATATGCTTATTCTCCAGTTTCCCAGCGCCTGGGCGACTGAGGGACAGCTCTCCACATCTCCACTGCCTCCTTAGACCCTGGGGGCCAGGAGTGAGTTTTAATGAAGTGGGACATGCGTCTCGTTTTAGCATCATTTGTCGCTGCTGCCGGTCAGTCCTGGACTCAGTGCATTTCAGATTTGGTTCCTGCCTTTTTCCCCTGCCACTGCTCTTCTGGAGGCTGCCAGGGGCTTCTCGCTCAGTTCAGCAAGCTCTTTCTGGTCCCCTCTGTGCTCCCCCCATGGCACGCTGTCAGCCACTGTTGACTCCATAATGACGGCTTCTCCTTCCACGCCTCGGTTTCTCTTTCTCAGCCTCCTTTCCCCCCATCCATGCGGCACCCACCCCTCCCTCCTTCCCACATATACTGGCTCCCAGGCAGTGTCGGGGCACTAAGAATACCTCAGTAAAAAACACAGTTCCTGTTCTTACATGCTAGTGAAGGAAGACCTACAAGCAAATAGATTTATATACAGTTTGGCAGGGGTTCACAGGTGACGTGAAGAACGATCCAGCAGAGTTAAGGGACAGAATGCCGCCAGGGGGGTGCTGCCTTATCTTAGAGGGCCAGGGGAGGCGTCTTCGATGAGGCCCGTAGCACTTAGAGCGACTTAAGGTGAGCCCTCCACCCTCGGTGGCGTCTCCCCAACAGCCGGTCGCCCAGACACAGCTGAGGGGGCAGGGCGGGCTGACCAGGCCCAGGGCTGCCAGCTGAGCTGAAGACAAGTCGGTGAGTCCTAGTGACCGACCGTGGAATTTCAGCTGGGTGAGGAGGGGAGGGAGGGCAGGAGAGAACGAGGGGGCCGGTTCGTAGGTCCTGCTGGCACTGAAGACTTGGGGGGCTGATGCTAGAGGGAACAGCTGGAGAGGTCTAGGTGCTGGGGGTGACTGGGGGCCTTGGGCCCTCGTGGTCACCGAGGTCAGTGAGACACGAGGCCCGTTGGGCTTGTCTCAGGTGGGGAATCAGTTCTCCTTGTTGCCCCTCCTTAGGTTGGGACCCTTAGGCGAGGGAGGAGGGCCGTGCCGGGAGCGCTGGGAGCTCCTCGTCGCGAGGGGGACTGCTCGAGAGCGCGCGGGGCTCTGGCGCCTCGCTTTGTTCTGCAGCATCTGTCGCGCTGTTGAACAAAGACTTGAATTTCTCAGAATAGAGTGTTCGCTTGGCCTGCTCTGCCCACTCTGTCCCGGTTTTCGTCTGTAATCCTTCCTACGGAAGCTTCTAAAAAAGAGACATCTGAGCAGCTTTGAAGGACATGGGACTTTGCTCGTCCGAGAGAGGACAAGGTGGGCAGAGGCCGAGAGAGGACAAGGTGGGCAGAGGCGTGGGGATGCTCAGGAGAGGTGGGTAGGTGGGGGCCACAGCGGAGGCCTGGGGTCGGGAGCCCAGAGAGCCTCGCTGTGGTTTAAGGCATCCCTGGGTCAGTTCTGTGCATGGATTACGTGAGTGTGAAGATTGGATCCCTGACCTAGGGTTAGGTCACTGCCCCTGACCTGTTAGAGGCAGGGCTCCGTCCCCGAGGGTTGGATTGGACGTATGTCTCTTTGCATTTCTTAAATGTAGCAGCCTTGTACCCGCTACCTTCCTTCTCCTGAGATGCCATGTGCCCTCAGTCCTCTTAGGTTTTGAGGCCGAGCCAAAGAGGCCTGGGTGGATGCAGAATCCCTTGTCCAGGGCCCTGGTCTCCCCCTTCAGGCCATGGCTTGTCCCACTGGGCTTGGCTTCTCAGAGAGGAGGGAGCTGCCCTGTGTTGGAACGGAATCCAGGCCCTGCTTAGGGTTTGGGCTTATGTATAGTGTGTCTTTATTCGAAATTTGAAGTTGCCGGTTATAAAAGTATCCACAGAACACTTGGAGCTGTTGCTCTTCCCCTGCAGGAGCCAGGTGTTCCCCTTCCGCAGCCCTTGTGCCCCGACCCAGAGCTCTGCATGCTGCAGGCACTGGGCACGACCAGATCTCAGGGTGATTTCTGTCTGCTAATGCTCTCTGGAAGGAAAGAAACAGTGGAAGAAAACGGTTGTTTGTTTATATTTCAACAGGTTTTTTCAGCATCTCTCTGGGGTGGAATGTTGGTACCCATTGGTGATAAACCGTCAAGTATTGCTGATAGGTAAGTAATAATAAATGAATGGGTGGTTTGCACATGGTGTCCTTTGGATCTTTCTGCTTGGTTTATTAGAAGATATTTTAGAGAAGTTTAACTATTTAGGAAAGCAAATATTTCAAATTTTAATTTAGTTTTTATGTTTAAGCTAATTTCAAAATACCCAGTATACCTCATACTTAATATTTTTCGCTTTTGGGGCAGAGAGGTACTTTATTATACTAACAATTTTGTATTCTCTTTGATTGTGAAAGAATACAGTTCATACATGTTACAGAAATATAAAAACAGAGAAACATTTAAGGAAGTGACAGAATCCTGCTCATTGATGAGCGGAGTTAACATTTGGGACCACGGTCGACTCTTGAACAACCTGAGGGCTAATCCCAGTGACATTTGTAGTCGGCCTTCCGTATCCATGCTCCCTCCACAGCCAGAGCCAGCCAGCCACTGGCAGTGTAGTGCTTTAGCGTCTGCTGTTGAAGGGTATCCACCCGTAGGTGGGCCCATGTGATCAAACCCACGTTGTTCAGGAGTCAGCTGTATTTCCTGTTAGCCAGTATTTTTGCGGGTGTGTATTTGTGTGAGCTTGTATCCATATAAATTCATGTACACATCTGTATTAAAGTGTTGAGATACTGTATTTTGCATACAATTGTGTGTCCTCCCTGCTTTTTAAAAATGATAGAGTAAATCACCGAGTCATGGGAAATTTTTCGTAAGCAGCGTTTTAATATTTCGTTATTTGCATATACATAGCACTGTGAAGAATATAACTTTGTAAATAATTTTTGTTCGTTTTATTTTCTGAGGACAGATTCCTCAATGTGGTATTACTGTCTCAAAAGAATATGAATGTTTCTAAGGCTCACAAAGGATATTGCTGGAGCCTGCTTTTCCGAAAACCTGCTTTTTTAGGAGTAGCTTCTGCTCCTGCCAGCAGAGAATGAAGTTGTATTTGTTGCTATTATTAGTTGCTATTAGTAGAAATACTCACAATTGTCTTGGGGTCAAGGAACTCTTTCTTTAATCTTGCATTAGTTAAACTGTTATTTTAGCTTAACCTAGTTCAGCCTTTTTGGATGGCAGTTTGGGAGTAGAAAAAATTTTAATTTCTAAACTCTGAGACTTAACAGTTTCAGCTCCGTGAATCTAATGTACAGAAAAACATTCATAAGAGTACAAAGATTCATGTACAAGGGTGTCCATCGGGGGCATTATTGAGAACAGCAAATATTCTAAAACTACCCGTAGGGAAATGATTAAATTCAAACACAACCATTCTAAAGGGACTGTGTAATCATTAAAAAGGATGAGATAGGTGTCCCTAAGTTAAAATTTGCATGGAAGTATGTTGAGTTGCTTGCTCTCTGATCAGGGGCAAAGCTTCTGTGTGCACATGTGTGTTTGCAGGTAGCACCAGGGGTCTGGAAGTCAACCACCAAACCAGTGACAGTAGTCACTTCTGGAGATTCGAACACGGTGGACAGTAGGGAGGAGAAGAGCCTTGTCGCTTTTTGTGTTTCCTGGATCATTTTAATTCTTTCAGAAGAATGTGTGTGATTTATCATTTAAAAAAATAATAAAGGGACCTTGCTCTTTGTTTCTGTAATTAATGTTAATGAGCTATTCAGAAAGGCTTTGCTTAGAAATCCCAGATAGTAAAGACACATTTATAGACTTTTAAACTCAAGTTCAAATGAATAAATTCATAAAGGCTTTTATCCAGCGGGACAATGAGAAAAACAGTGCCCTGTTCCCTTTGTGCTGAGATGTGGGACGTTTGTGGCACCGCAGGTCAGTGAGAGGCTGGGGGCGTCTGCTGGTGTGGCTTCCATGACAGCCATGTTGGAAAGACCATACACAGCTTCTCTGGTCATTTTAATTCATTATTTAATAATTACCGTGATCTGACAAAGGATTAATCTCCAAAGTTTATAAGCAGCTCATGCAGCTCAATAGCAAAAAAACAAACAACCCAATCCAAAAATGGGCAGAAGACTTAAATAGGCATTTCTCCAAAGAAGATATACAGACTGCCAACAAACACATGAAAGAATGCTCAACGTCATTAATCGTTAGAGAAATGCAAATCAAAACCACAATGAGATATCATCTCACACCAGTCAGAATGGCCATCATCAAGAAATCTAGAAACAATAAATGCTGGAGAGGGTGTGGAGAAAAGGGAACACTCTTGCACTGCTGGTGGGAATGTGAATTGGTACAGCCACTATGGAGAACAGTATGGAGGTTCCTTAAAAAACTAAAAATAGAACTACCATATGACCCAGCAATCCCACTACTAGGCATATACCCTGAGAAAACCATAGTTCAAAGAGAGACATGTACCAAAATGTTCATTGCAGCTCTATTCACAATAGCCCGGAGATGGAAACAACCTAAGTGTCCATCATCGGATGAATGGATAAAGAAGATGTGGCACATATATACAATGGAGTATTACTCAGCCATAAAAAGAAACGAAACTGAGCTATTTGTAATGAGGTGGATAGACCTAGAGTCTGTCATACAGAGTGAAGTAAGTCAGAAAGAGAAAGACAAATACCGTATGCTAATACATATATATGGAATTTAAGAAAAAAAATGTCATGAAGAACCTAGGGGTAAAACAGGAATAAAGACACAGACCTACTTGAGAATGGACTTGAGGATATGGGGAGGGGGAAGGGTAAGCTGTGACAAAGCGAAAGAGAGGCATGGACATATATACAGTACCAAACGTAAGGTAGATAGATAGTGGGAAGCGGCCGCATAGCACAGGGAGATCAGCTCGGTGCTTTGTGACCGCCTGGAGGGGTGGGATAGGGAGGGTGGGAAGGAGGGAGACGCAAGAGGGAAGGGATGTGGGAACAGATGTATATGTATAACTGATTCACTTTGTTATAAAGCAGAAACTAATAAAAAAATTTAATGATTACCGTGATCTAAAACCGGGTTCTAAGAAGCTGTTAGATTTTATAGCAAGTAGATGGGATTTCTGATTTTTCTTTTGGCTGTGTTGGGTCTTCGTTGCTGTGCGTGGACTTTTCTCTAGTTGTGGCGAGCGGGGGCTACTCTTTATTGTGGTGCACGGGCTTCTCATTGCAGTGGCTTCTCTTGTTGCGGAACACGAGCTCTAGGTGTGTGGGCTCAGTAGTTGTGGCTCGCGGGCTCATTAGCTGTGGCACGCAGGCTCTAGAGCACAGGCTCAGTAGTTGCGGCGCGTGGGCTTAGTTGCTCCGTGGCATGTGGGATCTTCCTGGACCAGGGATCAAACCCGTGTCCCCTGCATTGGCAGGCGGATTCTTAACCACTGCGCCACCAGGGAAGTCCCTTTAATATTTTTTTAATTCATTGTTTTCATTTTACTCAGATATAGTTTAAAAGAGTATGATAACCCAGTCCATTAAGGAACACAAGGAATTCATTAAAAAAATTTTTAACATATACTTTTTTTCTAATTAAAAATCACTGTAATAATACAAAAAAATTTAAGATAACAATAATTCTATTTTGGTCTGTTTCCTTCTAGTATTATTTTCCTCTATTTGTAAAATTCAGATCATACTATTATATAATTTGTATCCTGCTTTTTTTTGAAAACTTAATTAACTTAATTATTGTGAGCATGTAGGAGGCTGTTTTGAAAAGGTGCTGCGTGATGAATTCTCATAGGCTTCAGATAGTTCCTTTATAACAGACAGTCCACCCAAGTGTCTTTATTTGTGCCTTGTATCTCACCTGTGTCCCCAAAAGTTTGATGTGTTTGTTTAGATGTATAGTCTTAGGTTAGATTACAAGCTTGGGTCTTTAGGAAATTTACCATCCTCCCGTGCGTGTTCCTAATCCTGAAATGTTCCACCACGTGGAGATGTGGACGACCCAGTAGCAAGTGTGTGCCTTTTGCACTTCTGTTGTGCGATGGAGACTTTCTCCAACGGCTTTACTCTGACGTCTGCATCCTCTTCCAGGTTTTACCTCGGGGGACCCACAAGTGTGCGAGGGTTCAACATGCACAGCGTTGGGCCACAGAGTGAAGGTCTGTCGTTCCCCACAGCACACCAACTTGAAAAACTCGAAATTACGGTTACTTCTCATTTTTGAGCGCATGTATTTGTTTAAATCACCCCAATAATAGATACTCGTATTTCACCAGTGGAACTGGTACCTAACACAGCATCCACCACACAGCAGGCACAGAAAGGTGTTTGTTGAGGAAACTGTAGAAAGTGAGAAAAGATAGCTAAGCAGAAGATACACGACAGTCCCTTGTGATCCCATTGACCAGAGATGACGTATGTGAGCGTTTTGTTGTTTAAACATGCACATCCATGCACACGTGTGTTGTTTACATAACTGTTCTAACCTGTTTCTCCTACCACCCCTCAGTAACAGTATATGAATAGATTTTTATAGGAATAAGTACTTTATCATTTTGAATGGCAGCTTATTTCATCTTACAGACAAACTATAATTTTTTTAAACTAATGCACTTTATTAAAGTTTTTTAAAATATATATATATAAAATAACTTTAATATTACAGTAAACAATAAACATGCATTTTTTTAAAAGACTTAGGGAAAATACAGCTAAACATTAATTATGGTTTTATCTGGGTGATGGGAATTCTGAATAATTTTAATAAGCCTTTTAAAATGCATTTCTGCACTTTCCAGATTTTCCACAAGTTTACATTAAGCTTGTTTGTTTATTTATTGAGGTATAGTCAATTTATAATATTATATAAATTTCAGGTGTACAACATAGTGATTCATAAAATATTGACTGTATTCCCTGTGTAATGGACTTTATTTTTGAGAGCACTTTTAGGTTAGCAGAAAAATTGGACACAAAGTACAGAGTTCACCGTACGTGCCCGTAGCATCCTTTATTATTAACATCTCGCGATAGTGTGGGACACTTGTCACAATCGATGAGCCAACACTGTTGTGTTACTACTAACTAAATTCCATAGTTCACGTTGGGGTTCACTCTTTGTGTTGTAAAGTTTCGTGGGTTTTGACAGTTGCATAGTAGCATGTATCTACTATTACGGTATTTCATAGAATGGTTTCACCACCCTAAAAATTCACCAGGCTCCACCTATTCATTCCTCCCTCCCTTCCTCCCCCTCAGTTACTGGCAACCACTGACCTTTACTATCTCCATAGTTTTGCTTTTTCCAAAATGTCATATTCTTGGAATCATACAGTATGTACCCTTTTCAGACTGGCCTTTTTGACTAAATAATATGCACTTAAGTTTCCTCCATGTCTTTTTATTTTTTGGTCAGTGTACTTCTTAAATTTTTGTTTATGTATATATATATCTTTTAATTAAAGTGTAGTTGATTTACAATATTATATTAGTTTCAGGTGTACAATATAGTGATTGAGTCCTCTGTGTCTTTTTATAGCTTGATTGCTCATATCTTTTTATCACCAAATAATATTCCATTGTATGGCTGTACCACAGGGTGTTTATCCATTCACCTATTGAAGGACATCTTACTTGCAGGACATCCAATTTTTTGCAATTATGAGTAAAGCTGATATAAACATCTATGTGCAGTTTTTTATCTGGACATAAGGTTTCAGCTCATTTGGGTAAATACCAAGGAGTGTAATTGCTGGCTTGTATGGTAAAACTATGTTTAGCTTTGTAAGAAACTGCCAGGCTGTCTTCCAAAATAGCTAACATTTTGCATTCCCACCAGCAATGAATCAGAAAGATAAAAGCCTTATCATTTTTAATGGCTACATATTTCATCTTCTTGCCTTACTGCAATCTTTTTAAACCAAATCCCAAGTTTTAGACACTTAGTCTGTTTTCTTCTTTCTTACATTTATATAACAGTGTATCAGTGAGTAACCTAACTGAATCTTTGTGCTCATCTATAAGTTTTACTTTATAATATAAAGTTCTAGGTGTGGAATTGCTAGGTCAAAGGATTTTGAGTATCCTTGAATATCCTTAAGGTTTTATATTGTCTCAAGAAAGCTTGTCTCAATCATACTCTGTCCAGCAATGTGTGAGAATTCCGGTTTCTGGAACTCTCTCCAGTACTTGACATTATATCAGAGGATCTCCACGTGTTATTAAAAACTACAAAAACATCATTTAAGTAGATTCATGTTATGACATTATAAAATATTCTATCCTGATTTTCTTAACTTTTTTTAACATCTTTGTTGTTTCCACTTTATGTTATTATTATTATTATATATATATATATATTTTTTTTTTTGCAGTACGCGGGCCTCTCACTGTTGTAACCTCTCCCGTTGCGGAGCACAGGCTCCGGACGCACAGGCTCAGCGGCCATGGCTCACGGGCCCAGCCGCTCCGTGGCATGTGGGATCTTCCATGACCGGGGCACGAACCCGTGTCCCCTGCATCGGCAGGCGGACTCTCAACCACTGTGCCACCAAGGAAGCCCCTAGAGTACTTTATTAGTGTGTCTTTTTTTTTGAAAAGTAACATAATTTCTTTTTCACTATAACAAGTATTATTTAGTGACTAGATGAAAGTTTTGGAGTCTTCCATTTTCCTGAAAATTAAAACACAGTGATATTTCATTTAATTACCTATTAAAAGGCTATTGGTAAGATTATATGAGCAAGAATGTAAATTGCTGTAACTTTTCATGAAAAAATTTGACAATATTTATCAAGAGCCTAAAACATATATATATACAAGGACTGTTGATGATAGAACCAGACTGAAAACTGGAAGCCCAAATGCCCATCAACAGTAGAATAGGCAACTAAACAGTGGTGTCTTCACACTGTGGAATATTATACAGCAATGAGGATGAGCAAGTTAGAGCCACTGGCTGGGTGGCATGAACAGGCCTCAGAAACATGCCAAAAAAAAAAAAAGCCAGATCCAGAGGATGCATACTGTATTATTCCATCTGTGCAGAGTTTAGAGACTGGGTAAAGTGACCTATACTGTTGGGTGAACAGGTAGACAGGTAGTGCTGTACTTGGCGTGGGTGGTGGGTAGTGATTAGAAAGGAGAACAGGGCCTTCCCTGGGGACTGCACTTGTCTGTTTCTTGGTCTGGGTGCTCATTATATGGTGTGTTCTGTGCCTGGAAATTCACTGTGCTGTACACTTAGGACGTGTATACTTTTCTATGTGTATATTATACTTCAAGATGGTTTAAAATACCTGTGTGTGCAAGGAAGTCCATCACAGGTTAATGTCCACTATCAAGAATTCAACACCAACATGACGGTAGTCAAGGGGTAGATCATTATATTATGTTACATATATGTGGTTATTCAGGCATCAAAATCACATCTTCAAAGAATATAAAGTATTAAAGGAAAGTGCTTATAATATAGTAAACTAAAAAAAAATATCAAGACTGAAATGTATAAATATAAAATGACTTACATTTTGTTTTCTTATTTAATTATTCATTATAATTCACTGGATGAAAGAACACCAGGTGTTAGCTGGTTATCTCTTAATGGTAGAAATTAAAGGAGAATTTCCTTTTTTTCTACTTCCATATATTTATCACATTTTGTACAATGAGTATATTACTTTTATGTTGAGAATAAAATAGGTTATTTAAGAAAAGAGAGGAACACTTGCTGGGAAACGAGAAGCAAACCCAGCTGACCTCCTGCTTTTCAGTCCGTTCTTTGTTGCCTCTAGAACTTCAGTATTAATAGCGGTTGAGGAGATGCCGGAGCCTTTAAGTGAATAAGCAGTTCATTCCTTGAGGTTAATCTTGGAGACAGCCATATTTTTCTTTTTCATGGTCTGTCATTTTTTATTAAAGGGGACTAAGGCACTTTACAACTAGTATTTTGTAACAAAGTATAAACATTTCAGGGTTTTTTGTTGTTTGTTTAATGTTGTGGCTCTTTATAGTAAAATGAAATGGTAGGGACTTTTTTAGAAATAACGCAAATGTATACTCTCAGTGGATAGTCTTGAATTTTGGCAAAAGTAACCAAAAAAAAAAAAAAACCCAAGTGGTCATGAACCTTTAAAAACGAGCCTCTTCTCTGAAGATGTTGAGCTGAGACAGCGTTCTTGTGCAGCAGGGAGCAGACACTGCATACCTTTGTCCAGCCACTTCCAGAAACTGCAGAGACATTTTCTTCATTTTGTCTCTCTATATTGTGGTCTTGAAATTTTTGCAAAATAATGCATTTCATTTGCCGAGTGACAGTGATCTGGTCATCTGCAGTTGTGGAAAAAGTGATTTCCATGAGTTTACTTGTTTTATTCCAAGCATTTTACAGATATGGTAAATTACTGGCTTCATTCTTTCCTAAATTACACATTAGCTTTTTTTTTTTTTTCTCCAGTTGAAGCAAATCAGGAGAAGAAGAAAGATTATTTAAGAAAGGCCGACAACGTCAGGAGTTATAAGGGCAGCTTGTCACAGAGCTCGGGCACTGAGTGTGTTGTGTTCACAGCACACACCTCGCTCGTGTACGTGGTGGGACGTCAGCGTGGTTTTGAACCTGTGACCTTGTTTTGATCCGCACTCCTTCCTTGACTAGGAGACTACCTGGGCGGAGAAGCGTACTGGGCCGGTGGCCTGCACCTGTACACCCCGTTACCTTTCCGACCGGGCCAGGGCGGCTTCGGAGAGCTCTTCAGAACTCACTTCTTCCTCAACGCAGGAAACCTCTGCAACCTCAACTATGGTAAAACTTGGACTATTTAGCAACCATTTGGCACAGCTGACCTTATGTTTAAAACACAGGACACAAATGGGTGTCTGTGTCGCATTTAGATTGCATCGTCTCTAAGAGTAGGCATTGTGCCTGCCTGAGGCACCTGCAACACCTGATACAGTGCCCAGAGTGAAGCTGTTGGTCGAATGGCTGGAACACGCATAACGAATCATCATCGAATGCTGCCTTGCAAAGAGAAGCCTATCTGTTTAGCAAACATTTCTTGAGCAGTGGCCCTGTGCCAGTCGTTACGGCCACAGAGCTGAGTGAGACCTGGTCTCTCCCCTAGGAGCTCAGGGCCGGGCGAGGCACACAGATGTCCCCGGCTTGGGGAGGTGTCTGGAAACCAAGGCTTGGAGTAGGGCTTCCTGGGCGGTCAGCGGTGGGCAAATGCCATTCTAGGCAAAGGGAACAGAACGTGCCAGGCCCAGAGAATTGAGAGGACCTGTGTTCTTCTGGGACGGTGAGGAAGTACGGTCCCCAGCCCTGTCTTGAGTTTGGGCCTAATCTCACTTCATGCATTGTCCTCAAGTATCTAGGCCTGGCTTAAAAGATGACCAGAGGCCACACAGAGGGGGAGAGCCAGGGCTGTCCAAGGACAACGTGTGCGGGGGACCACGTGCTATTGGTCACACCTCCTCTTCTCTCTCTTCAGGGGAGGGCCCCAGAGCTCACATTCGAAAGCTGGCTGAGTGCATCCGCTGGTCTTACGGCGCCGGGATCGTGCTCAGGCTGGGCAACATCGCGCGGCTGGAGCTGAACTACTGCGTTCCCATGGGCGTGCAGGGCGGGGACAGGTAGGTGCTGGGAGGTTCTCTCCACAGGTACACGGCACTGTCTTGTCACTTTGTTGTGGACATAGTTAATCACTTCACCAGCGGCCTTTACAATTCAAGACTTCAGGAGAAATTGAATAGTTAGCAAAAGAATGAAAACACAGGGATTTTTGTCCATGGGGTTCTCCATTACAGTTTGGAGGAAAGGCTGTGTGATGTGTTCCCATCCCCCCACCTTATGCTGTTTGCACTTGTCATCAGGTAGAGGGAGCTCCTCTGGCGGCCTGGCTGGAGGTGGTGGCCGCCATTTTGGGTCCTGCGCTGAGGAGAATGAGGTGTTGCCAGTGGGGACTTTGCAGGCCGGGAGCCTGGAGGCTGGGTGGGCGCAGCTCTGCTCGGGCCGCAGAGGACCTGCCTTCTGGCCCTTCTCCCCCGGTCATTTTACTGAACAAGATCTCCTGAATATTCATGGATGAATATGGTATAAGGCCGATTACAGCTACAGAAATTAATTCTGTTTCTTAAAGTATTGGGTATGCATTGTAGAAATTTCAAGAAGTCCAGAAGTATTGTCATGATAGTATGTAAATAATACCATGGACTGGGGGCTTAAACAGCAGACTTGTATCTCTCACCATCTGGAGGCTGCAGATTCCAGGACCGGGGTGCCGGCAGGTTCGGTTCCGGCTCAAGGACCCTCTTCCCGGCTTGCAGACGGCGCCTCCTCACTGGGCTCTCACCTGAAGGGGGCAGAGAGCAGGCTCTCTGGTGTCTCTTCTTACAAGGACACCAGTTCCACCAAGGACCCCATCTTAATTAAGTTGCCTCATCTAAGGTGACTTAGTTACCTCCTCAAGGCCCCACCTCCAAATACTGTCACATGGCAGGGCTCGGGGGGTGGGCGTTTAGTGCTTCAGCCTGTGAGGACTGGGGGACACAGACATTCTGCCGGTCACCTAGTGTTTCTGTACATTTCAGGACTCTAGGCTGTATTTTGTTCTTCTCGGTGTTCTGTCTACATTCAGCTGTGATGCCGAGTCATAGCCGGGCTTCCAGCGTGAAGTTGTAGTTTGTCCTCGTTTAAGGAAGTACTGTACCAGTCTTACTCTCCCTGTCTTCTGCTTCAGCATGGTGGGTGATGGTGTTTTGAAGGGAAGCCGCATTAGGAAGCTTTTAACAAAGCTTTGTTCTTAGGTGCACGTCAGTGTCTGTCATCCAGATCCTCTGTGGCCATCGCTTCAGGAGAGTCTGCCCTCCTCCACTCTCCCTGGAAGGCTGGCTCGGCACGGGGCCGCTGTGCCGCCCTGTGATGTTGGAGCCCTTCCTCCCCGTGCCCTCACAGGTCTGCTGCTCTGACGACTGTTAATTCCCCTCCACGCCTTGCCTGTTCTTGGCACAGAGCAAAAGCTGAGAAAGGTCTAGTTGCTCAGGCTGAGTGTGCACTGGAGCCCAGCTGCACAGGCTCAGAGCGCAGCCTGGCCGCCCCGTGGCTGTGTGGCCCGGGGTGAGTTACTTAAGCTCTCTGAGTCTCCGTTTTCACAACTGTAGAATGGGTGCTAACGGTAGTGATTACTTTGCAGGTTTGAGGACTGAATGAATTAACACACACGCAGCTCGTAGAGCAGCACCCAGCGTGTTGTCAGCAAAGCTGGTTATTTCTTGTGTTGTTGCTGCTACTGGTGCACTCGCCCTGGCCAGCTGTTCACAAAGGAAGCAAACCGTGTGTGTGTCCCCCGCCATCCGCAGTGGCACTGTGCGCGCCACCTGGCTGGCTATGTTTGAGACATGCCGTAGATGGGATGATGTGGCCTGATATCAGGGATAGTGAAATGTGGGGAACTGTGCACCTTCCCTAGAGCAAGCTTTGTGCATTAGATGACATCGTAGCTTCAGGAAATGAAGCTAATGTTGTGGGTTGCTTTCTGCAAAACCTTGTTCCCACCACGGGCATGGGCGTGGGGCTCCGTGGCGTAACAACCAGGTGCTAATTGAGTCCTTGCAGGGAGCGGCAGAGGTGCAGGAGATGAGCCTGCACCAACACCGGGATGAGGTCAGATAGAGCCATCTAGGCCTGCGCTTCTCAAACTGTAATGTGCTTGTGGGTCTGGAGTGGGCTGCACGGCCAGCCCCTGCCCTGTCCGTCCCTGGCTGTGTGACCTGGGCAAGCCCTGCTGGCTCTGAGCCCTCCGGTCCTTCAGACTGGAAGGCGCTGCCGTCCTGTGGCTGCAGCATCATCGGAGGCCACTGGGTGTCGCTGTGCTCCCGGAATCCGGGTGCTGCTCTTGGGAGCCCGGCTTCGACTACTTGCCTTCCCGAATCTCTGCAGGGGGTGGAGCGGGTACGTTCACCACTCCACTCTGCTCTCTCTCTTCGGGTTAAATTTGAAAAATGTGTGTCAGCCATTCATTTCCAATGTGGGTTCTGAAAGGAGGGAGCATGCTGTGCAGGTGATATTTAAAGACCGGAACATAAGGACGCTCCTCTGCCCCCCAGGCTGCTCTGTTCTGGGGTCATGGTGGTTGCAGCAGATGCTTCTCATGTGCAGCGTCCCTGAGTAGGGGGGCTCGCCGTCACTCAGCGTATGGCTCTGTTTGAAGTTTTGTCATCAAAATTGGAATTTCGTGACGTTTGAGTGATCTTGCCAGGGTTTAATCTTCATTTCTAAAATTAAGCAGCTAGCAGGATGGGGTGTTACATGTGTGCCAGTCATCCATAGGTGCCCTGCCCAGTGAGTGCAGTTGCTTTGTAATTAGGGTTTCAGGCCTTTACAGAAATGGAAACCGCTTTGAAATATTTGGCAAGTTTTATACCAGAGGTGATGTGCGACACCGTTGTCTCTGCGCTCTGACGGCGAATGCTCTGTGTCTTACCGAGTGTGGTCCCTGGAAATGCGCTGGTGACTGAGGCAGCTGGCGGAGAGGGCAGCGCACAGTTAGTAACAGAGAAAGACCAGGCAGGGAGTCGTGGAGGGCTTCCCGGGGGAGGTGATAGCTCCAGGCTACAGAGCAGCTGGAGCCAAGGTGTGCACGCATGGAACGCCTGTGGGCGCCAGCGTCTACCCTTGCGCAGGAGCAGAAGTGAGGCGCGGGGCGGCCCGTGATGCAGGCGGGGCCTGAGTTCCGGTCACTCTTGTCCCCCACCCGTCTCTGCCTTCCAGCCTCTCTGGCCTTTTCCCTTAGGGCACATGCCAGGGTCCCTGAGTTCTGGCCCTCGTCGGCCTGCTCCCTGCTGAATTCCCCGTGATAGACCAGCGCCTGGCGTTCCTGGGGGCCAGCTGGGGGAGGATGGGCGCCTGACACTGGGGGACCCTGGTGTGGCCTTCATCACGAGCCCTTGGTGCTGAGTCCGAGGTGGGCTGGGTGCAGGCAGGGAGCCTCTGGGTGGTGCTGGAGTGGCGCAGCTGGGCCGCCCTGAGACTGCCGGTGGGAGGGGGAGGCTCGAGACTCGGGGCCTTTTCTGAGGCGCCTACTGGATTATAAGCATATAGGCACAGGGGACACAGAACAGGAAGATGGGCGTTTGGTGAGGCTGTCTCCGTGCACCTGGCGTCTGCGACACTGTTCTGGATGTTTGTGGTGGGTATTTCTCCTGTGACACGTTTCTATGGTCTCTGGACACAAACCTGTGCTTGTAAAGTTGTTTAACCTGTTTACAGTTGGAGTGGACGAGCCTTTATCGGAATGCCTGCTTGTTTCTGAATCGTGTAAACCCGGGGCTTGACTTGCTTTGATTTTGATCAAGCCTATTTTCAGACATTTTTCTAAACAGCGAATGCAGGCAGGGACCACTTTTAAGGACCTAATGATATAAAAGGTAAAAACACCTCGTTTAGATCTGAGCGGAACGAAGTTGTCCAAGCACAGTCATGGTTCTGACTGTGGATCTTTGCCTTTTAAGGACGGTGGTGAGGTTTACTCAGGGTCACACGGGGACTGTAGCTGTCCCTTTTGGTCAGGTGACTTCTGCTGATATGGTTGATTACTGAGCCCCCTTGACCCTGCAGAAGGTCAGGGACAACAGTTAAGAGTCTCTCTCTTGAGTCCCTTAATTGATCAGATATTTCATTCCCACGCTGAAAAAGAAAAACTTTCTGCCAGTTTTCAGGTGCTGTAAGTTCTGAGATTGGGTGATGGCACAAGTGTTGTGACAATAGAAACATTAGCTTTCCTCTGAATGAGGGGGCTGTTCTCATTGTCCAGTTTTTCTGGAAACTCTCCAGAACTTGCAAAACTGCTGTGTTCCGCAAACACTCCGTCAGCTGCTGGTTGGGATTCGGAACGTTTTTTCCCTGGAAGCTCATGCTTCCTGGTGTTCAGGTCCCAGGGTTAGGCCCTCTGTCCCGAGTACAGTACTGGTTCTGCCCCTGGGCACAGCCAGCAGGTGGGCAGCACGGGAGTCCATCCTCCACAGTGCGGGCTGCAGGGGGAGCGGTTCTCGGCCTGGCGGTGCACCATCATCACTGTGGAGTCTCAGGAATACAGCTGCCTGGGCTGCGGCCGGTGATTCTCACCCTGCATGTGGCCGGGGCTTGAACCAGGACGTCATGGAAACAGCAAGGCCTGTAGCGGGGCCCGCGGACGCGCTTGCGTTTGGGTCCAGAGTTCTGCTCTGAGGCTCCTGCCGTGACCGCAGCCATCTCCTCACTGCCCAGCCCGTTTGCTCATCTGAAAATGGGCTCAGTGATCTGTCAGCCGGTGAAAGAGCAGCACGCTGAATGTAACCTGCACAGCGTCAGCGGGTACCAGATGTTGCAACCCACGTGCCCTCTTTGCATCCTTCCTTTCCTGGGAAAGGAGCAGGTTCTAAAGAGGCAGTCAGGTTACACCCTTCGGGGCTGTGGGTTCTGCCATCCTCCCCGCCCCCTCCTGGTCCTCCCTGTGTCCTGTGTTTTGCCAGGGGCCCTTCCACGGCCACGTCTCTGGTCACCTCTCTGCTCTGCGCTGCGCAAAAGGGGCCTCTTCTCTGGTAGCCTCAGAAATAAACACGAGGCTTTTCTTCCCGCCCCAGGAGTTTTGTTTTCATGAATATTTCTCTCCCAGGTCCTTCTCTTGTCTAGTTGCCGGTTGGGTCAGGACTGGGGAGGAAACAGAGAGGAGTAGAGGGGGGAGCAGGGGAGGGGGATTCGTGTCTCCGTTTTGTTCCCTTTTCCATCCTCCAAAGGCTGGTTTTCAAACCAGCAGAGGAGGCAGCAGTGCCTGGGGACCTCTGGTGAAGCCGGGTAGCCAGGAGGCGGGGAAAGAGGCGAGAGGCGGGCAGGAAGAGCCTGGGCCTCCCGAGAGGCAGGGCCGCCCAGGCATTGCTTCTGAGACGTGCATGTTTCTGGAATTGTGCAAATAGCAGGGTGAGCAGAGCGGACCACAGTGTTGATTTTCTGCCTTAAAAAAAACAACAAACAAAAAAAAAAAAACTCTTTTTTTTTAGGATCTGTGATGGCGTCCAGTTTGGAGCTGGGATAAGGTTCCTGTAGCTGATGCAGAGCGTCCTCTGTCCCCTCCAGCAGGAGCTCTGGGACTTGGGCAGCAGTGAGTCACTCGGTGCCACACACTTTCTCTCCACATACACACGTTTCATGTGATTCTTTGAATGCAGTCCTTGTGGGCAACCATGTCAATAAATTTTACAGACAAATACTCAGATGCACTGTGGATGTGATTTGCTTTCCACAGCCAGCGTGCCCCATGCCGGCTCTTCCTGAGGACCAGGTCAAGTCGCCGAGCGTTCTCTCACGTGTGCCCCACCGCGGGGAGGGACATCAGATGTCTCCTGATTCCTCATCATCCCGCACTCTTCGGGTCTCAGTGTTCGTTCCCATGAGTCAGAGTGGTCGGCAGAGAGCTCGGAGGAGGCGCAGGCCCACCGCTAGGGAGCGCATGTGCTCTGGCTTGATGCCGGCTGACCCGAGGGGCCCGCATCAGCGGGGGCTGCAGTCGCAGGGTCATCTCCGTGTGTGCGAGCGCCCTGCAAGAAGGAACCGTGTGTAACGTCATGGACGGGGAGGCAGAGAGGGAAGAGTGTTCTCTGGAGGGAACAGCAGCATCATTTATAAAGATGCGTGAATCAGCTCCCTGTCGCTGCTGTAAGAAAGCACCACAGACCTAGAGGCTTAACTCGACACAGAGCAGTCACCTTGCAGTCTGGAGGCCAGGAGTCCAAAGTGGGTCTCACTGGGCTGAAACCAGGGTGTCAGCAGGGCTGCGGTCCTCCTGGAGGTTCTAGGGGAGGATCTGTTTCCCAGCCTTTCCCAGCTTCCGGAGGCGCCCCGCTCCTTGGCTCGTGGCTCCTTCCTGTATCTCAGCCAGCAGCTCAGCGTCTTCCAGTCTCCCTCCGGATCTTTGCCTCTCAGTTCCGTCTTGTGGGCCCTTGTGACTATACTGGGCCCACCTGGACACTCCAGGATGATCTTACTATTTTAAGATCAGATGATTAGCAACCTCAACTGTATCTGCAATCTTAATCCCCCCCTTGCCATATTACGTAACATGTTCACAGGTTCCAGGAATTAGAACGTGGACATCTTTGGGGGACCGTTATTCTGTCTGACACACCTAGTATCTCTCAAAGTAATACTTCAGGATATACTTTGTTAGCCACATGAGAAAAAGAGTTTAAGAAATTTGAACCTCCTTTGAATTCTTCTAAAAATGGTACCATATAAAAATGTCCAGGGGTGCCCGTGGTGCCCCAATAGGCCTTAGCTAGAGAGCTTACTGTTGGATATTCCGCCCCCCCCAGCTGGGACTGAGTCCCCTTCCCCTTCATCCTCCTGTAACCTGGTTTATGTCTCTGCCAAGGGCGCTTGGGGTTTCAGGAGCAACCTGAGTCCAAGGACCCACCTGCTCTCAGGCCTCCGAGGGCCATCTCACCCTCACTGCCCGCATGAACTATAGGGATAGAGAACATGTAAGGGGAAGCAGTTTACCTTTCTTAATAGTTGGGAACCTGGGAAAATACACATTTTTCCCATGAGTTGTTTTATTGTTTCCAGTTTCACATTTATGCATTTGGCAAAATAAGAAACCCATGTTACAACACTGTAATGTTCAGACTATAAGTTAAGAACAATAAAATCCAGATAACACAAACTCTCAGACACCGTGACCTTTGTGAATTCATCTCCCACTTCGGTGGAATATCCAAAAAGGAGTCATTTTTTAAAAGGTACATGTTTAATCAAGCAGGGCCAGGTTACCCCAGGTCGCTGGCCCAGATCCTTAATGGAAGCGCGTCAGGTCCGGCTGCCCGCCGTGTCGGGAGCCGGGTTTCAACAGCAAACACGCTCCCGAGGCTGCCCCTTTGCAAGGTGAAGTGGAAACAGCGGAGACACTGGGTAAAAATCAGGATTCTGTTCCTTCTCAGAGGTGTTAAGTGGGCAGACCGGAGCAGAAAGCCAGGAGCCCTTCACAGAGCACTTTCCATGAAAGACCAGAACCCAGGCGAGTTCACTGTGGGGGGTAACTTCATAGCTGCTGTTTTGTTTGTTTTTTCCATGGCCGCTGTTTTAGGGCATCTGGCGTCATAGAAAAGAAGCATGAAGAGCATCACAGACTCCTTCCCAAAGTACCACCCTGACTCAGTGAGGCTTTGCAACTTTTTTTTTTTTGGCCGCACCGTGCGTCTTGGGGGATCTTAGTTCCCTAACTAGGGATGGAACCCAGGACCCAGCGGTGAAAGCACGGAGTCCTAACCACTGGACCACCAGGGAATTCCCTTTGCATCTTAATTTTACTCCATTTTTCTCTAAATACCTGAGCATTTGGGATTAGAACAGAGTTCCATACTTGTTCAATCAGCTTTTCACTCCACTGTGCAAGGAAAGGGTCCCGAAGCCTTCCGTGGCTTCATTCTGAAGGGGAACGCTGCCGTCTCCCTTGCTGGAAACCTGCTGGGTCAGTCATCTTGCATTTGTAACAGAGGCTGACTTTAGCGAAGCTGATAGTCACAATGCTCACAGAAGAAAACCCTCTGTGGTGGGTCTCGTCACCCGTTATCATGAACTTTTGGTGGTCTGTGTACACACTGACCTCTTACAAGGGTTTTATCAGCCAAGTGCTCTCCGATCAGTGCCATGAGCCACTCGTGTCCCCGACTGTTGTCTGCAAGCCTTTTATGATCCAGTGAGGAAACAGGCTGTACTGCCAAGTGTCTCAGTTACTAGAACAAAGGGCACTCAAGCAGGCCCCGCTGATGAAGATCAGGCCACACTTCCCCTTAGGTTGATTCTTGCAAAGGCCCTGCACTTTGACATCCTCCTCATACCCTGCAGCTCCTGAGGCTAAGAATTCTCTTCTGTGCATTTGCTTTTTCTTTTTTAAAGACCAGATAAATTTACCTTTAGGATAACTAGATGTGCTCAAATGCACCGTGTGTTTAAGGATCACCAAAGAGTGAGACTTCCCCTGGCGGTCCAGTGGTTAAGACTCTGAGCTTCCACTGCAGGGGACGTGGGTTCGATCCCTGGTCGGGGAATGAAGATCCCACATGCCGTGCAGCGCAGCAAAAAAAAAAAAAAAAAAAAAAAGGAAGAAAAAAATTTAAAAAAGATCACCAGGGGCTTCCCTGGTGGCACAGTGATTCAGAGTCCGCCTGCCAATGCAGGGGACACAGGTTCGAGCCCTGGTCTGGGAAGATCCCACATGCTGTGAAGCAACTAAGCCCATGCGCCACAACTACTGAGCCTGCGCTCTAGAGCCCGTGAGCCACAACTACTGAGCCTGTGTGCCACAACTACTGAAGCCCACGCGCCTAGAGCCTGTGCTCCACAACAAGAGAAGCCACTGCGATGAGAAGCCCGCACACTGCAATGAAGACCCAACGCAGCCAAAAAATAAATAAATTTATATATATAAAAAAAAGATAATCAAAGAGGAGCGGATTCCTTAGTCTAGGATAAAAACCGCAGAACTGCGTTTGAAATGAAATGTTTAAAGTAAGGTGGCAGTACTCAAAATTCACATTTCTAGCTACTCTTAAAAAACTGTGTCTGATGACACAAGACCTTCATTCTTACAGGGAACGGGGCTAGAGCTGGAGTGGTGTTCCTTCAGCCCTGAGTCTGCACTCCTGGGCGCCCGTGGGCCCTCTCTGGCTGCTTCAGTTATGTAATTGTCCCTGCCTGTGGCCCATCAGGAGGGGAAGCATCTGAACATGTCCAGGGAGGAGGAGGCAGGTTGGGGGCCGAGGGGGCCAGGGCAACCGTCAGAAGGTGGAGTCGTGGCCCTAGTCATGATCCTGGCTCTAGTCCTGTGGGCTTTTTTTTTTTTCACCACACCGCGAGGCATGTGGAACTTCCCTGACCAGGGATGGAACCTGGGCCCCCTGCAGTGGAAGCATAGAGTCTTAACCACTGGACCGCCAGGGAAGTCCTCCTGCGGGCTCTTTACCAAACCCACTCCCTTCTTCCCTCTGGGCCACAGCCGGTCTTCTGTCAAGGGAGAGGATTGGGTTTGGTACCTTCCAGTTCAGGATTCCACAGTCACAGGGATGCCGCCTGTGGGTTTTCTGAGGCTTTGTGCCCCCGTGTAAATGCGAGCTGATGTGTAACACTGTAGAGAGTATTTGGGTTTGGTACCTTCCAGTTCTGGATTCCACAGTCACAGGGATGCCGCCTGTGGGTTTTCTGAGGCTTTGTGCCCCCGTGTAAATGCGAGCTGATGTGTAACACTGTAGATCGCTTTGCCTGTTTTCGAACATTAGCTACAAGGAGTGAGCAGTGGGTACTTTGTGATTCAGACTGGACTCGAACCCCAGCGCTGTCACCAGCCAGACACAGCATTTTCTGAATCAATTATGATGCTTTCCCAGAAATTCTCTCCCAAGCCATCAGTACCCATTCATGAAATATTTACATAGTCAATGATCTCCACAGCATAACCACTTATTGGATGGTTTTTAAAAGCTTGTTTACAGCATCCAACATTTAACCTCAGGAACAATAACTAAATATAAATTTCTTTGCCTCCTTTTTTAGCTTTTTACTGATTTCTTCAGATGATTGTGTATAACAGCAGTTCTCAAACTTTTTGGCCTCAGAACCCCTTAGCACTGTCAAAAATTGTGGAGGACCCGCAAAGAGTTTTTGTTTATGTGGGTCGATGCTAATACTTACCGTATTGGAAATTAAACCAAAAATTTTAAAAATAACAAACTCATTGCTTGCTAACATAAATAACACTTTATGAGAAAACTGTATTTCCAAACACATATAGTGAAAAGAGTGGCATTGTTTTGCAATTTTGCAAATCTCTCTACTGTCTGTCTTCAAAAACACATGGATTCTCCCATCTACTTCTGCATTCAATTTCTTGCAATTGAAGTGGTTTAAGAAGAAAATCCATCCTCACATAGATAGGTATTTGTAAAAGAGGAGAGTATTTTATTTTATTTTATTTTATTATTATTTTTTAACTTCTTTATTGGAGTGTAATTGCTTTACAATGGTGTGTTAGTTTCTGCTTTATAACAAAGTGAATCAGTTATGCACATACATATGTTCCCATATCTCTTTCTTCTTGTGTCTCCCTCCCTCCCACCCCTTCAGGTGGTCACAAAGCACCAAGCTGATCTCCCTGTGCTATGCGGCTGCTTCCCACTAGCTATCTACCTTACGTTTGGTAGTGTATATATGTCCATGCCTCTCTCAAGAGGAGAGTATTTTAATAGCCTTTTCAGATGACAGTGAGTATCCTTTGATACTTCACCAAAATTCAACAAGTGATGATTTTTCAAAGGTTAGTTGCAATTTGGAATTCGGAACCACATCAGTGACTTTTCACGTTCAGTTCCATCAAATGCAGTGGTCCATCTGGCACTGTGACTGGGTCTGTTACCCAGGCATGATTTTGTAGCATCATACATTGATCATTTGGGAAATACTGGTTCACAAATTATGCAAATCTTCCAAATACTGACACATGTCATGATTATGCAAAATTAAAAGATCAGTTCATTAATGTCACCACTGATCTCATCAGAAAAATCTTTTAAGTACTGAAAGCTGCCAAGCTCATGGTGGTGGATACAAGTTTCTCCAAATTCCAGTTTTCACATGAAAGCTCCTTTGTTCTCATTGGCAGCAAACACTGTTAGTTGCTTTCCTTGAAGCTCACTTCATTTCATTTTCAAGGAAACATCTGCCAAAATAACTCAAGTCGGAATAACCCTAGGGTGTCAGTCATTCCTTCAAGTAACAATGATTGATGTTCCGTGGGAAGAGTGGCTGGTTCCCTGCAGCCCAGCCACACAGTTTTTCCCTGAGACAGATGTGCCCTCTGTGCTCCCCGTGTCAGCAGGCAGGATGTTAAAGGGCTGGGATTTAATGAAACTGAGCATTTTACCTCGAGGATGTTGTCCGGTGAGCCTGGCATTTTCTTTCTTTCTTTTTAATATTTATTGATTGATTGATTGGGCCGCACTGGGTCTTAGTTGCCACGTGCGGATCTTTGTTGCGGCATGCGAACTCTTAGTTGTGGCATGTGGGATCTAGTTCCCTGCCCAGGGATCAAACCCGAAACCACCCCCCCAAAAAAAACCAAAACCAAAAACCTGGGCCCCCTGCATTGGGAGCATGGAGACTTGGCCACTGGACCACCACAGAAGTCCGAGCCTAGCATTTTTGTTTCAGTCCCTGGGTGCAGGATACAGTGACCACAAATGTGGGCTGGGGCTCCGCCCTCCCCCGTGCTCACACCCGGGCACTTTTACCCACTGTCACCTTTGCATAAGTGCAAATGTCACCCCAGTGAACTGAGTCACCAAGTAACATCTTAATGTTATTATAAAAATTGTTTTGACCTCGCAAATCCCGTGAAAGTCTCAGGGGCCCCCAGGGGCCCGTGGACCACACGTTGAGAACCCCTGATCTATCATCATCCAAAGCAAGTTATTTCAGGGACTTCCCTGGCGGTCCAGTGGTTAGGGCTCCGCACTTCCACTGCAGGGGGCAAAGGTTCGATCCCTAGTCGGGAAACTAAGATCCTGCATGCCGTGTGACATGGCCAAAAAAACCCAGAAAAACAAACCAAAAAAACCCCAAAGCAAGGGACTTCCCTGGTGGCACAGTGGTTAAGACTCCGCCTGCCAATGCAGGGGACACGGGTTCAAGCCCTGGTCCGGGAAGATCCCACATGCCGCGGAGCAACTAAGCCCGTGCACCACAACTACTGAGCCTGCGCTCTAGAGCCCGTGAGCCACAACTACTGAGCCCGCATGCTACAGCTACTGAAGCCCACGCACCTAGAGCCCGTGCTCCGCAACAAGAGAAGCCACCGCAATGAGAAGCCTGCGTACCGCAACGCAGAGTAGCCCCTGCTCTCCGCAACTAGAGAAAGCCCGCGCACAGCAACGAAGACCCAATGCAGCCAAAAATATAAATAAATAAATAAATAAATAAATAAATAAATTAAAAGCCCAAAGCAAGTTATTTCAGCCTGTGGAGGTCCTCCCCAGAAGGTGTTCCGATATTTGCACTAGAGCAATTGCAAGATGACTACGGTAATTACTGGAGTAATTGTGAGGGTCTCTGTATGGACCTGAATGAGCAGGGACTCTGTCTTTGCTGAGGGACAAGCTGGGAATTAAAAACCCTCCTTTTATCATCAGATGCAAACCATATTCCCCTCCCTGACCTCACATTTCTCTTCTGTGAAATGGGGCTGCTGGGACCTATGTGTAACAGGAGCTGTATGTGGAGGACCCGGCACACAGTGGGAGCTGAGAGCCACAGTCCCTGACAGCTGGGGCGGGTGGGCTCTGCCTTGGATGCAGAGGATGGTGTGAACAAGGGAGAGATTTGAGTCTTCCCGAATTGTTATCACCTGGGAGTGCTGCAGAGAGAAGAGATTGGTTTAAATTTGGAATAAAACATAGGCATGTTTTACATTTATACTCACACATTTCAGTTTGCAAAGTGAACTGCGGGAAGCTGTCTCAACACTGCTTTACTGGGGTCAAACCCTACGCCTTTAAGCACTAACAATGCTTTGCCAGAGGGGCTAAGGGTCATCCCGTTGTCCCCGAGTCTGGTTGTGACTTTGTACGTGGCGTTTTCCTGACAAGTAAATTACTGGACTCCTTTGCCAAATCATTAGATAACTTTAAAGAACAAAGAACGTTTGTGCAAAAGGAGATTCAGCATTATCTTGCTAGGAAAATAAACAGTAATCATTTTTGAGAAGAATGTTCACCCTATGAATTTGGATCAACTACGAAAATTACAGCCTCTCTACCCAGTTCCCACCCGCCCACCACTTTTCAGTCAATCAGTTTCTAACAAAGGAAGCATTTCCTACATTTGTCAGTAGATAGATGTGCTGGTCAATTAAAATATTCCGACTTCTCATGGTTGAGATAATAGCCAGCCTGGATCCATCCATCATGTGAAACAGGTGACCTCCCTAGATTGAGTCAGAGACCCAAACACAATTGCTTCGATCTTCTTATCGTACCCAGAAATTACGGCTCCTCTAAACGTAATTTCCCTGAAATACTAAGCGGGCAGAGCTACAGCTAGAAATATTAGAACATAATAGACCATGGTAGGGATTGACATTGAACATGTAGGGGTAGAAATGGACATGCTGTCCCTACTGAGAGGAAGTGTTGAAATCCAATGGGATGGAATTTCCTGAGCTGTTTCTGTAGTAAAGGTTAAATAGGATTCATCCCTAAGCTTTAGTCCAGAGCTGTTACCTAAGCACTCATAGGAACTAGTTGCAGCAGCTGCGCCATGACTGATCTCCCTCGAATCTTTTTTTTTTTTTTTTTGGCGGTACACGGGCCTCTCACTGCTGTGGCCTCTCCCGTTGCGGAGCACAGGCTCCGGACGTGCAGACTCAGCGGCCATGGCTCATGGGCCCAGCCGCTCCACAGCATGTGGGATCTTCCCGGACCGGGGCTCGAACCCGTGTCCCCAGCATCGGGCAGGCAGACTCTCAACCACTGCGCCACCAGGGAAGCCCCTCCCTTGAATCTGACCCTTCCCATCCCCACAGCCTTAGCCCTGGGCCCGGCCGGGCATCGTTTCCTGTCTATCGGAAAACAGCCTCCTCCCGGCTGGCCCTTCCGGGACTGGGGAACAGGAAGAGTGCATGATCAGGAGCCAGAGTTGGCCTTGAATCCTCACTTCCTCGGCTCATTTGCTCAGTCACTCAACTCATGTGCCGGGCACAGTGCAGGTGCCGCCTCCCTGCAATTTCAGAGTAATGTCTGGCCTTCTTATTTACCACCAGATGCCTCGCGGCATCTTGTGTCGGTTCACCCCTTTATTCCCCGTCTCACCCCAGGTATCCCCTTTTCCCCCAGTCATTTCAAATGACCTTTAGCTGCCAGCTGTTGGTCCTTGTTTCTGCAGGGCCTGCCCCTCCCCCTCCTTCAGAGCCGCTCCCCCTCAGCCCAGTGGTCTCCGCCATGGGGGAAGCCCAGGATGGTTCTCCAGTGGGTCTCAGAGATCCATCGAGGTGCTGGGGGAATGTGTTGATCCTGGTCTGGGGTGTCAGAAGAGGCTTCTCTGAAGACAGGGGACTTAAGCTGAGATGTGAAGAATGAGAAGTAAGCCAGCAGGTGAGCAGGTAAAGGGAACAGCTAGCTAGGAAGGGGAATAGCCGATACAAAGGCCTCAGATGGAAAGCAGCTGGGATTTTCCAGGAATTGAAAGAGGGTCAGGGTTCTCCAGAGAAACAGAATCCATGGGAGATATATGCATATAAAAGGAGATTTCAGAGCTTCCCTGGTGGCGCAGTGGTTGAGAGTCCGCCTGCCAATGCAGGGGACGGGTTCGTGCCCCAGTCCAGGAGGATCCCACATGCCGCGGAGTGGCTGGGTCCGTGAGCCATGGCCGCTGAGCCTGCGCGTCCGGAGCCTGTGCTCCACAACGGGGGAGGCCACAACAGTGAGAGGCCTGTGTACCACAAAAAAAAAAAAAAAAAAAAAAAGGAGATTTCATATAGGGAATTGGCTCATTTAATTACAGATGCTGAGAAGTCCCAATCTTCTCTCTGCCAGCTAGAGACTCAGGAAAGCTGGTGGTATAATTCAGTCTAAGTCCAAGGGCCTGAGAACCAGGGGAGCCAATGGTGTAAATCACAGCTGGGGGGCAGGAGAAGAGGAGATGAGATGTCCCAGCTCAACAGTGAGGCAGGAAAAAATGGGCAAATTCCTTCTTCCTTTGACCTTTGTTTTATTCAGGTCCTTAATGAGTCAGATGAGGCCCACATTGGGATCTGTCTCTCTCTATCTCATTATGTAGGAGAAGACTATATCTATCATCTATCTATCTACCTATCTATTTATCTATCTATCTTTCTACCTACCTACCTACCTATCTATCTACCTACGTATCTATCTATCTACCTACCTACCTACCTACCTACCTATCTATCTATCTGTCTGCCTACCTACCTACCCATCTATCTCTCCTGATATGTGTGTGTGTCATCTCCTGTTGGTTCTGCTTCTCTGGACCCCCTGACTGATACACAGTCCTTCCCAGTCCTTGAGGTCTAAGACCCTAGAGCTAGAAAAGAGCTTATTTTTCTGCATGTCATTCTCTTGTCAGAGAACATAAGGAAATAAGTCCCACCTTTTCTGGGTTTGACCAATCAAAAAAAAAAAAATCATACTAGGCAGTTGCTGTGGATGACCACATCCATCACCAAGTAGCAGAGGCAAAGGCACAGAAAAGGCAAATGCATCTCGTGACTCGAATTCCCCCTGCCAGCCGCAGGTGCCCGTGACAAGCGAGCAGGCTCTTAGCGTTGCTGCGTGATGTCTGTGGAGGTGACCCTGTCTGTGCGTAGCAGCTCTCCTGGGGTCCCCTTGACCTCCCCTCGGTTAGCTTGCACTGCTTCTGTCTGCTGACTAAGCCAGAACGTGCAGGAGGGTTAACACCTGAAATCCATTTTAAGAACCATTGATCCAACAGGATTTTAAAAATATCTGATCGATTTGAAAAGGTTCTTGGGAGTACGCTGCTGCGTAATCATAACAGATTCCCCAGCTGACCTCCTTGTGAGCTTTGAAAACTCTGAAAATCTTTATTTTGTAATAAAGGTGAAAAAAGTACCACTGTTCTTTAAAAATCGATGATGATATTTTTAAAACTAAACTTTCCGTTTTACCGTTTTAGATTTACAGAAACATTTTGAAAATAGGGCAGGGAGTTCCCATACACCTCTCACCCGGATCCACAAACCTCTCACCCAGTTTTCCCGAGTATGAACACCTTACATTAGTCTGGGTACGTTTGTTACAATTAATGAACCAGTAGGAACACATTTTTATGAACTAGTCTAGTCTCAGATTTCCTTAGTTTTTCCCCGATGTCCTTTTCTGGTCCAGGATCCCACATGACCTTTAGTCGTCCTGTCATCTTAGCTCCTCTGGCTGTGACGGTTTCTCAGACTTTCCTTGTTTTTGATGACCTTGGCAGCTTTGAGGAGCGCTGGGCCGGTTGTGTAGAACCAACTGGAGTTTGTCTGGTGTTTTTCTCATGATTAGATGGAGTTACGGGCTTGAGGGAGATGACCATAGGGGTAAGCTGTCATTTTCATTCCATCACATCAGGGCACATGCTGTCACCGTGACCGATTGCTGTGATGTTGGCCTTGATCCCCTGGCTGAGGTGTGTTTGTCAGGCAGGTTCTATAAAAAATATTGTTTTAAAAGAAAAACATGGATGAGATAGGAAAGGTGTGTATTCTTCAGCGATTTAAGTCTGATCCAATCTTGATGTTTATCTTAAGACGTATACGTGAAAACCTATAGCTTGCCTTCGTGAATGAGATGGGACAGCCCAGAAAACAAGTGGAATCAATTTGAACTGCAGACAGAGCTAAGAGGACTGGTAAAGGCCAGGCATCAAAGCGGCTCTTCCAACAAGTTTGTCTCTAGATTTGACAGTTCCCAAACAGGGCTGCCGGTGACTGTTGGAGCCTGGATGATGCAGGAAGACCACAGTGACGGGGGCTGAAGTTAGTGATTCTCTTGCAAGTTTCTGACTGCTTCATGGGGAAATGAATAATGTATCTCTGAAATTAATAAGGCATCACTAGACACACAGGCAAAAAGCTTCAGGATAAAGAATGTTCCAAGTTCTGTACAGGTGCCCAAGTTTAAAATCCAGCAACGAATGTAAACCTCGACCAGCACCAGTCATCTCTAAGGGCCCCTGCTATGGAGTTTAAGCTTCTATTTCAAACATAGTTCTCTCAAATATTCTGGGTTAATATTTCCAAATAATTGGTAGCAGAATTAAAGAAAAATCAAGCATTTAAAAGATGTGTTCATTTCTCCAAGGAGAATGACTCTTCTTATATTAAAATCTGCAATAGTGGCAAAGAATCTGATTGTTAAAAGAGCAAAAAGTTGCCAGGAGACATTCTTTTGTTGATATTTTTTCGCTATTTAAAAATGTAAAAACCATCCCTAGCTCTTGGGCCTTACAAAACAGGCACAGGCTGGATGGTTTTGCTGGTAGTTCGCTGACCTCTGAGGTTTGTGGATCCGGAGCCCAGGGGCTCTTGGACCAGAGAGGGAAATGTGGGAATCGTTAGCATCAACATGGTGTTTAAACCCGCATATATATATGTATATTTTGGCCATGTGGCTTGCGGGATCTTAATTCCTGACCAGGGATCAAACCCACACCCTTGGCAGTGAGGCAGGGGAAGCGAGGAGTCCAAGCCACTGGACCGCCAGGGAATTCCCATAAACCTGCATATCTGCCCTTCACTTATGACAACCTACTATTCTAATTGTGTGTGTGTGCGCACACACGCGCGCGTGTGTGTGTGTGAGCTTCTGTCCCCTAGAATGGAAGCTCTGTACGAGCAGGCACTCGATACGTTTGTTGAATGAATGAACAAGCAAATGAATGATTAAGTAAATGCCGCAAACACCCGTTGCCACCCAGCATGAAGACTCCACCAGAAAAGCGTCCAGGGAATGGAGAGATGCCAAGGAGGAGATGACCAGCTGGGCCTGGAGGGAGTCAGGTCAGAGAAGTAAAGTGGGAAGAGAACAAACCGTGTGTGCAAAGCCTTGGGGTCAAGGATGGCTTGTTTAGGACAACTGTGAATCGGATGCAAAGTTGGAGAGTTAGGAGGTGATGGGAGGTGATGGCCTCGTCTGCCAGGCCAGAGAGACTGGTGAGCCTTGGGAAGCCTTTGAAAAATTAAATCAGGGGGTGTCTTGATTTGATTTGGGTTTCACTGGTTAGCAGACCCTTGCCTTGGTCCAGGTGAGAGATGCGGGGCTGTGAGCTTGGGATCTTACAGAGAAGGACTGAGTAGGGCGTGTGAAGACAACAGACCGACAGGCTGGGGAGAGGGAGGAACCCCTGTGACCCCATCTCCCAGCAGGGGGCCAAGTATGGCAGACTGTCCTCTAAATATGTGTGGTCCCCTGGGGTGCACCTCTCTGCTCCCTTGGGGCTGGCTGTGGATGGAAAGTCCGAAATCAAGGTCCAAATCCACAGGGACACACTCTCTCTGAAGGCTCTGGGAGAACTTTTCCACTCCTTTCTCTAGCTTCTGGTGTCTCAGGGAACCCTTGGTGTGTCTTGGCTTGTGGACGCAGCCCTCCCATCTCTGTCTCCATCTTCACCTGGGCTCTGCTGCTCACTCTGTGGACTAAGGCCCAGCTAATGACTCATCTTAGACTCCATCACATCTGCAAAGACCTTACTGCCAGATAAGGTCACAGTCCCGGGCACGGGGGTTCAGGCTTCCATGGGTTTTGGGGAAACAATTCAATCCATGACTGGGTCACTACGTAACATGCCTTGGGAAGGACGGAGCCAGGGATGGAGGAGTGAAGGGGGTGGTGGAGAACAGAACGTTCTTTCATCAGGAGAGTCAGGAAGGGAGAAGAGAGGCAGAAGGCGAAGGGGGTCAGGATGGGAGAGACCCTCGGCCTGGCCTTTGGAGCCTGGTTCCGGTGACAATGGTTCCTTTACTAAAATGAGGAGCTGGGTTTCAAAGGGAATTTTACACTTTGGTTGGGGGATGACCAACCAGACTCACAATGGCCTTCTGTGCCCTTTCCTCGTGCAGATGGCCCGGGCGTCTCTTCACTCTCAGGGGTCTGCACGCCCCCATCCCATGGCCCGGGTCCCACCGAGTCTCCCTTTCACAAAAAGGGGAGCCGCCAGCATACATTTTTAAACAGTTAATTATTTGAAACAAGTAGTTGGATAATTTAAAAGAACGTTTCGGGGACTTCCCTGGAGGTCCAGTGGTTAAGACTCTGTGCTTCCACTGCAGGGGGCGCAGGTTCGATCCCTGGTCAGGGAACTAAGATTCCCCATGCCACGAGGCACAGCCAAAAAATTAAAAAATTAAAAAAAAAAATGTTGGGAATGCCAGAAAGCTCCCGGGCCCAGGCCTGGTCTCTTGGGTTCCCACTGTGCTCTTTTCATGGTAGGACTGGTGCTGTGGGTCTTTTTAATACAGCTGATGCCTTAAAGGGGAGTCTTCTTAGCATCATACACTTCGAAATTTCTGAGAAAACAAGTGGTGTCTCTGGCGGGCAGCTGTCTTATCCCAGAAGCCCACGGTGACCCTTTAATAAAAGAGTATGGTATAGCCTTGCCACTCAGAGTGTGACACAGGAACTAAAAAGCCAGAGGCATCGGGTGCATTAGAAATGCAGAGTTTCAGGCCCGGTCCAGTCCTTCTCCTCCAGGACCTACAGTTTCTTACGGTCCCCAGGCGACCGGTGTGCATTAACAATTGAGAAGCTCCTGGGAGGTTTGGAGTCAATGCAGTTTGATCCCTTCTGGCTCCTCCTCAAACACTAGACCCCAAATCTCCCACCAGCACAGGCTTTGTCACGGCATCCCCGTTTCCTTCTGAACAGGCAGCCGGAAATCAAGTGACAGTAAAGCTTTGCTTCCTAATATTTCCTTGTATTTCCATGTCACACCTTACTCTCTCATTTCCTCATCACCAAATCTGTCGCCGGGGCTGAGTGTTTGAAGGAGTCATAAATAATTTGCATCCATGGATAAAACCTTTTCTGCATGGATGCAAACGTCACAGTAGTCCCAAGTGGCAGGAGTAATCTCCTGCAACAACTACCACCAACCTCCTGTCATCAATCATTTGCCATCCATCCACCCATCCACACTTCCATCCATCCACCCATCCACCCATCCACACTTCCATCCATCCACCCACCCACCCACCCACCCATCCATCCATCCATCCATCCTTCTATTCATCCATCCATCCATCCATCCATCCATCCATCATTCATCCATCCATCCATCAAACACTGATTGAGCTCTGAGTGTGTGCGAGGCTCTGTGCGGGGTCCAGAGGCAGAGGCGATGCTGCCTGTCTAGGCGGAAGGGCCATGATGGGGTCAGCGAGGAGCTCTGGAAAGCTGGAGGCTGGAATGCCACGGAGGATGGGGAATAAGGTGGGGAGGAGGATGGGGAGGGCCGGGACCATCTGCAGCCCCTTCTTCTGGGAAGCTGGTGATTCCCTCCTGTGCTCACTCTGCAGTTCAGCTGGGGGCCTTCTTGCGAGGCCGTGCACCCCACCCTGGAGGCGGCCAGGATTTATGGGCATTTCTCCCATCCCCATCTTCCCATCCAGGTTGCTCGTGCAGCAATCTTTCACTCTCTCTTTCCCAGGGCTGGCCCTCTGGTTAACCCTCTTCTGCCTCTAGGGGACTATTTATTCTCTGTTCTTCCATCTTTGGCTGGTTGGCTTATTCATCCATCTCTCTTTCCTGTTACTTCTCCTGCCTCGGAAAGTCCTGGCCTTTTCCCACACCCCAAGGCAGCCCTTTTCAGTTTAGTACATTACCTTTCCTTTCAGGGCCTGATTTACTTTGGGTCTTAGACACAGGCTTAAAAAATGGTGGTAAAATATACCTAAGATAGAAGTCGCTATTTCAACCATTTAAAATGTACAGCTCAGTGGCATTAAGTTCATTCACATTGTTGTACAGCCATCACCCTCCATCAGCAGAACTCTTTTCATCTTGCAAAGCTGAAACTCTGTCCCCGTGAAACTAACTCCCCAGTCTCCCCTCCCCCCAGCCCCTGATGACCACCATCTACCTTCTGTCTCTATGAACTTGACTCCTTTTGGTGTCTCATGTGCATGGAATCATGCGGTATTTGTCCTTTTGTGTCTGGCTTATTTCACTGAACATAATGTCCTCAAGGTGCATCCATGTTGTTGCGTGGGTCGGAATCTCATGCATATATGTATGGTTAGACCACATATTGTTTATCCCTTCATCTGTGATGGACATTAGGTTGTTTCTACCTTTAGAGACAGGCTTTTCTGATTCAGGAAATATTTACTGAATATTTACCACGTGGAAGGCATAATGCATCTAGGGAAAAAAGACTCATTTTGCATTTTTCTTTCAGATTACAAGAAAACTACAGCATTTAGTTGTAGAAAAGTGTTTTTCATTGCAGTCTTTTGAAAATTGTATACAGGTAGAGCTGCACGGTTGGGCATCCAGAGGGCAAGGGCCTAGGCTGTTGCTGCCACGGTGCTTCTGAAAAAAAAATCAGCTCCATATTTTAGTAGTTCTTCATAATAAATAAATAGCACTGATGATCAAATAGCCTTGTCAAGCCTTGCATTTTCTGATTTCCTTGCAAATTTGAAATTTTGACAGTCTTAAGACAAATTATCGTACAGAGTTGAGTTTTATGGTTTAATACTCTCCTGATTCCAGAGCATAATTTGCTTACAGCTGCTCAGCCTTCATGTCTCTGTTAGCAATGAACTCCAGTAGGTGTGCTAGGTGGATAATCACAGAACATATTTTAATGTACGAGTCGTGGACCTGAACAAATGAAAATTTGTCTCACTTATGCACGAGACTGCGCTTCTCACTGACGATCACGTGCTTCCTGTCTGAGTATCCACTGTCTCAATCAAAATGTATTCTGATTAGTCCTGAAATCAGTTCTATTCACTCTGCATCAGCATCCATTTGTTATTGTTTGTACTGCCAGATAGAAAGGCAGAGTTCAAATCAGCCGTTTCCCCTTGACAAAGTGAAGATTAAAAGTTGGACTTCCATAAAGGTTTATATATGTGTAAAATGTATAACACATATATGTAAAATGTACACATGTATGTACATGGGTTATTTTTTTTGAAAACTTCCTTTTTAAAAATATTTTATTGAAATATAGTTGATTTACAATGTTGTGTTGGTTTCAGATGTACAGTAAAGAGATTCAGTTATACATATATATATATTCTTTTTTAGATTCTTTTCCATTATAGGTTATTATAAGATACTGAGTATAGTTCCCTGTGCTATACAGTAGATCCCGTTGGTTACCTATTTTCTATATGGTAGTGTGTATATGTTCATCCCAACTCCTAATTTATCCCCCATCCTTCCCCCTTTGGTAACCATAAGTTTGTTTTCTATGTCTGTGAGTCTATTTCTCTTTTGTAAATAAGTTCATTTGTATCATTTTTTTTTAGATTTCACATATAAGTGATATCACATGATATTTGTCTTTCTCTCGTACATGGGTTTTCAAAATTGCTAATTTAATTTTCCTGCCATGAGAATGTAAGTGCCACTGGGCAGCCTTTCTTGGGTTTGTGTATGGTGTGTTCTAAGGCCTGGAATCACGCCCAGAACCTACCTTGACACCCAATGTGCGTGGAATGAGTGAGTATGTAAACGTATGAGGTAGAAGCACAACTTGCTTTTCTGTTTAACCCCACATCATGGGTGGCGTCGCACACCAGTCAGACAGCCCTGCCCTGCTCCACGTAATAGTTCCTGGTGCTGCTGGACTCTGCTTTGACTTATATAATCAGAGATGCACGTTTAGGTGGTTCCCATTTTCCAAAAAAGACAAGCCATATTGCAATATACTCCTACCTTCGTGTAACAGTGTGGAGAGTTTTATAGAATAAATGACAGAAGTGGAACTGTTACTGATCCACTTTGAAAGGGTTGTATTAATAATGCATTTCTTTTTTTTTTAATTTTTAAAAAGTTTTGGCTGTGTTGGGGTTTTTTGTTGCTGTGTGCAGGCTTTCTCTAGTTGCAGCGAGCGGGGGCTACTCTTCATTGCAGTGCACAGGCTTCTGATTGCGGTGGCTTCTCTTGCTGAGGAGCACGGGCTCTAGGTGCGCAGGCTTCAGTAGTTGCAACACGCGGGCTCTGTAGTTGTTGCTCATGGGCTCTAGAGCACAGGCTCAGTAGTTGTGGCACACGGGCTTCGTTGCTCCGTGGCATGTGGGATCTTCCCAGCCCAGGGCTCGAACCCATGTCCCCTGCATTGGCAGGCGGATTCTTAACCAGTGTGCCACCAGGGAAGCCCAATAATGCATTTCTAATGCAAGGGAAGATTTTGTATACTCCCTTGGAGTTCAAAACAACAGGCTCTGAATCCCTGGCACCTTTTTCTTTTTTCTGTTTGCGGTACGCAGGCCTCTCACTGTTGTGGCCTCTCCCGTTGTGGAGCACAGGCTCCGGACACGCAGGCTCAGCGGCCATGGCTCACGGGCCCAGCTGCTCCACGGCATGTGGGATCTTCCCGGACCAGGGCACGAACCCGTGTCCCCTGCACCGGCAGGCGGACTCTCAACCACTGCGCCACCAGGGAAGCCCCCCGGCACCTTTTAAACATTGATTTTTAGTGGCACCATCGTTGTTACCATTATTAGGACTTTCAGGCAAAAATATGCAGTAAGTGAAATGCAGTTTGGGTACCATCTGCTTCCAAATCCGGCCTGTTTTTGTACGGCCTGTGAGCTAAGAATGGGTTTACGTTTCAACTGGTTTGAAAAAAAAAATCAAAAGAAGAATATTTTATGACATGTGAAAATGATATGAAATCCAAAGTTCTGAGTGCAGAGTGCACTTACATTGGAACGTAGCCACTCATTTGCTTATATATTGTCTATGGCTGCTTTCAGATTATGACAGCAAAGTAGAGTAGTTGCAACAGGCTGTATGGCCTGAGAAGTGGAAAATATTTCCTGTCTGACCCCTTACAGATCCCTGCCCTGGTCCACTGTCTTCCCCAGCCCTAGTGATGTTCTCACACGTGCTGTGGTGGCCAAGTCTGCTGCTCCATCCAGCAGCAAGCTCACCGCCCCAAAGTGCCCCCACCCGTCATCGTTTTCCCCTCCGCCCAAGGCACAGCTCTCATTCTCACAGCTCTTACTGCACCCAGTTAGGTGGGAGGAGGAAAGCAAAGCCTTTTACTTTGCAGGCAGGTGATATATATATGGCAAATGAATGGTTAAAGAAATTTAGACTATGGTGTGAATGTCTAACAGGCCTGGCCTTTGTTCTCCCACCCACATAAGAGGTCCTGGCATTTTTCAAGGAACTTGCTCTCTGAAAGCTAGGGGTCAGTCTTCTTTTGAAGGGGGCATAATCTTTTAGGGGCCTTTACCAATTTCTCCTCCGTGGAAGACTAGGAATGAATAAGTTGGTGCCAATCTTTCATTCATTCCTCATCTCTAAAATATTTACGAGAACAAAGTGTATGCATAGTTTAATTTGCCTACTATGCAAAAAGAAAACTCTAGAGAATTTGGCAATAATGAAAATCCAACTTCCCTTGTCTCAAAGTTTGCTGATGTTTCCAAAATCACTTGAGTGAAAGGCAGTCAGGGATTTGTGTTTCGCTCACGTGTGGTTCAGGAAAAAGTGTTACCACCACAATTTTAAGATTCCAGGCAAGTATGGTCATCTTTTATGCTCCTAGTATTTAAAGTGAAAATCACAGGTTCCTCTCTTGCCAGGTCACTAAATTAGCAAGGTGATTAAATCACGCCATTCAAAAGACTGCTTTGGACACTATGATTACAGCACACTTGAAAATGCTGCCCCAAAGGGCAGGAAGATTGCATCAGAAGTGTAACCTGGGGGAAATAAGGTATTTTCTCCATCACTGAATCAATTAAGTATTTCCATCACTTCCCTACACACTTCTAACTCTCCCGAAATTGCTAGGAGGTTTGAAAATGAACAACACAAGGAAACACTTCACAGTCTCAATCCTTCCTCGTATGAGCTCCCTTTTCTCTCCCAAAGAGCTAAGGGCTGTTTTTCATTTTTTGAAAAGATATCTCTTCTTTTTAGTTACACGGAAGCAAAATGAGAGAAGGCATGCAGCTTTTATATAAAACTCCCTTTAAATGCTTCCTGAGCTGCTGTATTATCACAGGAGGCACATCCATAAGGAATGAAACCCAAATGCAGGTAAGGTAGAGAGCTCAAAGGATCCTGCTTAGGGGTATTGTTCATATATTTTCTTTTCCCCAAGCCTTTATGGAGGTATAACTGATACACGGTGAAAGGTACAGCTCTCCAGTGTACCAGGTGATGGCTTTTTACTTAGGTATAAACCGTGTGACCACCCCCCACAGCCTGCGGCCCATGTGCATCACCCAGCGTTTCCTGGTGCCCATATCCAGGCAAGACCTCTCCCCCTGAAGGTGACCACCCTCAACGTAGAAAAGAGGCCACCTGCTGTTGAACTTCAAATAAGTGGATTCCCCCAGTATGCACCCTTGCACTTGGGCTTCTTTTTCTTTATTATTATTAATTTATTTTTGACTGCATTGGGTCTTCGTTGCTGCACGCGGGCCTTCTCTAGTTGCGGCGAGCAGGGGCTACTCTTTGTTGCGGTGTGCGGTCTCCTCGTTGCGGTGGCTTCTCGTTGCGGAGCACGGGTTCTAGGCATGCAGGCTTCAGTAGTTGTGGCACGCAGGCTCAGCAGTTGTGGCGCATGGGCTTAGTTGCTCCGCAGCATGTGGGATCTTCCCGAACCAGAGCTCGAACCCGTGTCCCCTGCGTTGGCAGGCAGATTCTTAACCACTGCACCACCAGGGAAGTCCCGCACTTGGCTTGTTTTGCTGAACGCATTTTTGAGATACGTCGGGCCATTGCTCTTTCTGCGGGGAAGATGGAAAGAATGGCAAGAGAACCTGGAACTGAGGCTGCCTGAGGCCACCCGGTGTGGCGCCCCGCCCAGGGCCTGGAATCAGCACGTGCTCGTAGAATGCTTGTTCCTTATTCTTAATTAAGGTGATAAAAAACTGGACCCTTTGGAAGCCACAGTTCAAAAGCAAATCAAATGGTTTTCTGTAATGAGGGCAGCTGCATGTAATCTGATTTTCATAATTATTCTCCAAATGTAAAATGCATGCAGAGCCATGGCGCAGGCTATACGTAGGCGGCATGCTAAGAAGTGGAAGCCCGAGTAGGTGGGGACAGGAGCTAAGATCATATTTCTGCTTCTCATTGAATTCTTTCTTATTAACAACCAGCACTTTCTGACCTTCAAGTGAATATAGATGTTTGCTGCTCTGAAAGCCATTTGGAAAGTTGCTCCACAGAGAATGCTGTGTAAAGTCCCCAGGAGCCAGGCCAGGAGCAAGGGAAAGTTTCTGGGGTTTAGATCATGGTCCCTCCAGCCTCTAACCCTGAAGAAAACCCCAGATTCATCCACAGCACTTCTTGATTGTCATCTGTGGCGCACACAAGTCAAAAAAAAACCATCACAACTAACACAATAATTTTTTTTTTTTTTTCTTTTTTTTGTGGTACGCAGGCCTCTCACTGCTGTGGCCTCTCCCGTTGTGGAGCACAGGCTCCGGATGCGCAGGCTCAGTGGCCATGGCTCACGGGCCCAGCCGCTCCGCGGCATGTGGGATCTTCCCGGACTGGGGCATGAACCCGTGTCCCCTGCATCGGCAGGCGGATTCTCAACCACTGCACTACCAGGGAAGCCCATGATTATGTTTCTATACGCATGATGTCTACAAGATTCCAGAACCCTACTGTCATGTAAGAGCTGGGTCAGTTTCTCTTACAAACTGGGCCGTCATCAGGACTTAAGTATCTTCTAGAGAGATTCTTTTGTGGTGTAATGGCATCTTTTGAAGTAGGATCCGACCTGTCTTTGCGGTGTTCAAATTAGCAGTGACCGAATGGAAATAGTAAATTCTGTGTATCCACTGGGAAAGCAGACCCACTGATGAAATATCTAAACAATCAGTTATTGACTGGGCACTCACCACATGCCCAGGACTGCGCCCAGGAGCTCCGCTCTTTCCCATTTTCTTTCCCAAGTTTTCTTTTCCGTTCCTCTCCCCTGATTGCAGGCTCTCCCGCTGGGGTCTGTGGCTGCGAGGGCGGGGTGGCTACAGTCCCCTGGAAACACTGTGCAGCATCTCGTGCGTGTATTTCTCCAGAGAAGACAGTCTGTACCATGCATCAGATTCTCAAAAGGGCCAGAGACCCCCTGCCCTAGATGACATTCCCTTGGCATTCAGAGCAGTGTAGACCTGCGTCATGACCCCATCAGGATCTCAATAACCACATTCACCATCTTTCTGTGTTTTCCCCAGAGTGGTTAGTGACACCCCAAATCAGGCCATGCTGGTGAGAAGCCTCAGAGCCCTCTGACCCTTCACTGTCCCTAAACCCAGCCTCCAATTATTCCCCACATGTTGTGGTCTGCAGCCCTGAAAGTTCATTGTTTTTGTTTTGGGATTTTTTTGGGGCTGCACCGCGCAGCATGCACGCGGAATCTTAGTTCCCCCACCAGGGACTGAACCTGCACTCCCTGCAGTGGAAGCACAGAGTCTTAACCACTGGGCCGCCAGGGAAGTCCCTGAAAGCTCATTCTTATCTCTTCCTTCCCTCTGCCACTGGCAACTCTGGCCTCGCCTGTTTCAGCAGCTTCCGAATCGGTCTCTGGCTGGGGGTTTTGCTTCAACCATCCTCTGCATCAACCCTCTGCTCAGACCCCTTCAGCGGCTCCGGGTTCCTTGTGCGGGATTACTGATCTCACGGCCTCACCCGCTCACCTAGTCACACGGGGCAGCCTGCATCCCTGGCTTCTCTCCCGTCTCCCAGGTGCCCGGGTCCTCCCTGGCATTCTCCCTTTCCGTCCTGAATCTTCTCCCTCGAGGGAATAAGGGCCTCTGTGTCCCTTCATCTCCTGCACCTTCTCCTTCTCCTGCTCCCCTCCCACCTCACTGGGTTTCTAACTTCGGGGCGTGCACGTTCCCCTGGATCACCAGCTCCTGGAGGGCAAGGCTCTGCCCCTGTGGTCAGCGCATCCCTGCAGGAGGACAGGGCCTGGCACCGCTCGGCCAACAGAAACCTTTGCTGAGGGGAACTGGAGGAGTTACAGAGCGCTGTGGGGCAATGAGCCAGCCCAGGGGAGGTGGAAAACCCTGTTGACCACACGTGTGGACCTAGACTCCCCGGCTCCTCCCCTGCTGACCTCCTCTGATAGTCCTTTATCTGCTGGTGAAGGGCCCCACCCGACCTGCTGGGCCCAGCAGGAAACAGCCTTAACTCTTCCCACGCCAAGCCTGGGGCTCCTTCCACCTATGAGCGTCTCCAGAAACCGTTCACGTCCCTCCTAAGTCACCGGGACCTCGGAACTGGTCTCCCTGCCTCTGGCTTTACTCCTTCCCTGCCCACGGTCACACGTCACCCAGAGTCCACTTTGTAGAACCCAGATCCACCATGTCACCTCCACCTTGAACCCCTTCCCCGCCTTCCAGCCCTTACAGGGCCTGCCTTGTTCCCTTCTCTCTCTCCTCCCTGGAGCTCCCACAGTGTCCCCTCTGGTCCTGCTTTTCCCTCCGCCTGAACACCTACCCTTGATTCCACAGCAGGGCTCTTTCCTGTGTCTCCACAACGCCTCTTGGGGAAACATCCTGAGCTCCCCTAGGACAGGGTACTATGTGCGGGTATTGCCCACCATACTGCAGGCTTCTAGAGGGCAGGGATAGGTCACAAGTGCTCCCCCAGCCCCAAGCCTGGTTGTGGGTAAAAGCTCAGCAGGTGAAATGACCTATCTGTGCGGTTATCTGATGCACATCGGCTGCGCAAAGGTGGTGGCCCTGGCTGCCTCGCTGCCCCGCGGAGCCCAGGTACGGTCACCAGAGCCGGCTGAGCCCAGGGCTCAAACGTGTAGAACAAAAGGAGACAGTGAGCCCTCGGTCCGTGCCGGCGGCGGCACTTGGGAGCGGAACCGCCGCTTCACTCTGAGAGTGAGTGTGACGCGCACCGTGGGAACGGCCGACGGCCCGCGGGCTGGAAGCGGTGAGCGCAGAGCCCGAGACGGCGCAGACCTCCGGCGGCGGGCTCCGCAGGGCCAGGGGCGGGCGCGGGGCGGGGGCCGGCGCTGGGGCCGCGCCCTCCCGGCCACTCCCCGGGGCGAGCGGCGGCGCCGACCAGGGCGGCTCCCACACGCTCTGCGCCCGCGCCCGGCTGCTGGGGTCCCCGCGCGCCCCATGTCCTCCACGCCGCTGCGCTCGCCCGCCCTGCGGCCCCACAGGATGAAGAAGGACGAGTCGTTCCTGGGCAAGCTGGGCGGCACGCTGGCGAGGAAGAAGAAGGCCAAGGAGGGTGAGTGCGCCGGCCGCCGGCCTCCTGTCGCGCACGCGCCGCGCCCCGCCCCGCGGACCCAGGCGGGTGGCCGACCGCGCCCGCGCCCGCGCGCACGCCGCCCAGAGTCCCGCCGGGACCCGATTGAGTGGTAGCCGGGACCACGCGGCCCGAGACCCGCCCGGCCCGCGCAGCGCGCAGCCGTGACCTTCGGGACAGCCCATGACCCTCGCTCGTTCCTCCTCCGAGACCTTTAAACGCCGGCCGGGAACCAGCCGCGAGCCTGGCCACCCCCCTTCCCCGGCGGCTCGTCGAGCCTCTTTTGGGCTCCCGGCGCCCTGTAAACGCGCATCGCCAGCTCCTGCTGAGGGCAGGATGTTGAGCAAATGTGGGGCGAGTCTCCCGGCCGCGGAGGACAGGCCCGTGCTCACCGCCGCCTGAGTCGCCGTTTCTTGAGCCCCCTTCCCCGCCCAGCTCGTTCAGCTCTTGTGGCCACTCATTCGATGAGCATTTATTGGGCACCAGTGCTGAGCGGGCAAGGCCCGGGGCCCGCTGGTGTTCGTGCGGTGCTCTGCCCGGGATGCGGCCCCAGCCCCGGGGAGGGGAGAAAGGAAAGGGATGCCAAGCGGGCAGGCCAGAGACTGCGAGGCCCACCGGCAAGGACTACGGAGCCCCCTCCATTTTTAACTCCATGTGTCCACGAAAATGATTCTCAAAAACTTCCTACCACCTCTTACCTTTTAAAAGTTTTTTTTAGAGTTGTGAGGGATGTGACTTCTGGCCTCTTGTTTGTGTTCTTTAAATCCAGCTGTTTCCTGGGCCTCTCCCAGGGCTGCATTACTGAATTTTTCCTTTGTTCTGGCCCGGAGATTCCTCCCCTGGGCCAGATTCCCTGTGGGTAAGAGGGTGAGTTATACTGCGGTGGCTGTGAACAGGCTGGTGGGAGCTGGCCTCAGGCAGGACATTAGACCAGAGAGGATCCCGAGTCAGGGGTGTGCAGTGAGTTCCTTAAACCATGGGTCCCCAACACCCGGGCCGCGGACTGGTACCGGTCCCCGGCCTGTTAGGAACTGGGCCTGAGCCTAGGGCTCAAACGTGTAGAACAAAAGGAGGCAGAGTGAGCCCTCGGTCCGTCCCGGCGGCGGCCACTCCCTGTCGCTCGCATTAGCGTGTGAACCATCCCTCTCCCCTCCCCCCGTCCGCGGAAGAATTGTCTTCCACGAAACCGGTCGCTGGTGCCAAAACGTTTGGGGACCGCTGCCTGAAACCACCTGAGCCTGACCTGTGCTTTAGAAAGTCTTCCTGTACCTGGAGGATGAGTGTAGCCCCCAGGGACGTGTGTACCCCAAGGACATACTTGCGAGGCACACGTGTCCCCGTATTAATTTCTCCCATTGAGGTGTGTATTCCTAGGGATACCTGTGATGCCTTACCTCTAGGGATGTGCGTACTCCCACACACTTTCCGCCCAGGGATTTGTGTGAGTGTGTGTGTGGGGGGAGGGGTGCCTATGCATTTCCCACCAGGGACGCTTTTACCGAATTAGATGATTCAGTTCCATGAGGGCAGGGCCTTTCACCTTTAGTTTATCAGTGAAAAAATGTTGCCTGCCATATCGGTAAACAAAGGATGTTGCAGCCTTTGAGCCCCTACAACCATCCCGGAAGGTGAGCCCTGAGGCCATTCAGGGTGGAAACAAGAACTGCCAAGCCCTCAGGCACTGCAGCCACCCCGCTTCGATGCACCCGAGGAGACTCAGGATGAGAAAGCACAGGATGCTGGCCCCAGGGAGCTGAGGTGCAGATCAAAGGAATGATTTCAGTGAGCCCAGACTCTTGCATCTTCCCATACATAGAAAAGTGCTAAATTCCTCGAGATATCTGGTTTTCTTTAATTAACAGTAATCTTTTGATGCTCTGATTACCTGGTCTTTGTTGCGAAAACCTTCTACATATCCTGGTTCCTCCTTTGCCTCTTTGGAGCGGTCCCTCAGAGCTATCTGAGACGCTGTGTCCAGGGCTTAAGTCCTCGAATAAAACATAATTCTCAACTTGTAGGTTGTGCAGTTTTTTCAGTCAATAAGTTGTTCCAAGCAAATGAGCCCCTCCTCTCTGAAGCCTGACATTTAGGATCCAAACTGGCTTGTGTCAATCTCTATCCAGTCACACCTCCGAAAAGATGGTAAATGGCCTTCACCCTTCCCTTCATCATTCCGGCTGCCTCTCTGACCTGCGGTCTCCCTTGCAGTCCTCATCACCCTCACCAAAATCATTTCAGTTCCTCTTTCTACCTTACGACAATTATAAACACAAATGTCATACCCTTTCCAATTCATTCGTTGCCTGCTGTGAGACCCTAGGAAGAAAAGATAGATAAGGCTTCCATGGAACAGGGAATCAGTCGTAATAAATAAATAAAACAGACCAATCATGCTGTCATAATATGTGCTAGGAGGAAGATGTAACAGTGCAGTCAGCCGGATGCCCACGGAAGGCCTCAAAGCAGGTGGTGTTTGGGTTGAGACCTGAAGGAACCAGGAAAGCAATCTCTCACAGAATAGCAAGTCATCAGAATGTTCTAGAGGATGACAGCTTTTTATAGGTGACATTTATGCTCTTGAAATACGAAGAGCACATTCCTGAACTCATGGACTGGCCCCAAGCTCCAAAGCGAAGTGCTTGTCCTTGCCTTCATGAACTAGCCAGCGCCTAGAAAATCGAGGGCCAATCTGCTTTAAGTATAACAAGAATCACAATAGTCAGAGTCATCCTGTGATGAATAAAATAGGCACAAAAACAGCAGGAGAGAGATGCTTCCATAGCACAGCTCTTGTTGTTATTGTTGTTTTGGCTGCACCACGTGGCTTGTGGGCTTTTAGTTCCCCGCCCAGGGATTGAACCTGCGCCCTCGGTAGTGAAAGCCCCGAGCCCTAACCACTGGACCGCCAGGGAAGTCTCAGCTGTTGTTGCTTTGGTGTGTGACTTAGCTGGGTCCCCTGCCTCGTTTCTCAAGATTGGGGTGCCTGGCACCCTCAGGGGTCCCCCCATACAAACAGAAGGTCACGAACACTAATTGGGCTCGCACGCAGGAATTCAGGGAGGACTGGCCTTGGAAGGGCTCAGTGGCTTCTGTCTGGTCTTGCGGGAAGTGGGGAAGGAGTCAGGAGCCGGAGGCCGAGGTGTGAAGGCTGGAGAATGAGGTCCTCAGTGATTGAGAATTGCCAGTATTCCTGCGGGCCCGTTGCCTTGGCAACCTGCCCTCTATGCCATTCATGTGGTTCACAGCTGGAGCAGTTCCTGGCCCAGCTCGGGCCCCCGTGGGGAGGCGCTCATTTGCCTGCCAGGGACCGATCAGGACGAGGAGGCTTCGAGGGGTGCCGGGCGCTGCCAGCTGCACAGTGGGTTTCGTTTCCTTTTTGTTAGAAAGTCCACGGTGAATTCAGGAGCGTGGGTGGAGGTCGGGGGGGAGGATGCTGGGACGAGGACGGCATTGCCGAGAAGTTAGAGATCTGGGGGCTCCGGGGGCATTCGCCCCCACCCGGGTCGGCAGAACTTGGGGCTGTGAGAGGCACGGAGGGACGCGTTGGGGTGAATATCCTGTCACCTTCCAGGGGAGGTCACGTTAGGAAATGTGTCCTGAGGTTTGGAGGAACCCGTGCAGGAAGTGCCCGTGGACTAAGGCTGAGGTCCTGTGGTAGGGAACCAAGTCATGTCATGTGTCGGCCCGGTTTAGAAAACGGAACTGTGAGGAACTGTGGGCTGTTGGGAAAAGAGGCAGGGAACACTTAAAAAACCCCAAAGCTCCCCTTAGAAGGCCTGGGGACTGTTAAGAGCCACTCATTAAAGTGGTTTGGTTTTACTGGAGCTGCACAGAGCAGGCGCAGAGGAAAACTCCCCACGAGGGCCCCCTGGTGACCACGGGTGATAGCCCTACAGGTCCAGCGGGCCAGGAGGGGGGCAAGGGGGCGCCCCAGGGACAGATGCCCCAGCTGCTGTGTGAAGTCCTTAGAGGCGGGCGGCCAGCTCTGGGTCAAGGAGGCCCTGGATGGAGGAGCGGGATGGGGTCCACTCCACCATTTGTATGAGAGGCCCCTGCCTGCCCTTGGCCTCCGCCCTCTGCCCAGACACCAGTGACCGGCACCGGGCTGCACAGCGCCAAACCTGCCACAGCGAGCCTGGAGGCTCTGTCCCTCCTGCTTTTCCGAGGAAAGCAAGCATTAAGGACGTTCCTGTTCCCTGATTGCTTTTTTTTTTTTTTTTGAATTTGATTTAATTTAATTTATTTTTTTTACAGCAGGTTCTTGTTAGTTATCTATTTTATACATATTAGTGTATATATGTCAATCCCAATCTCCCAGTTCATCCCCCCGCCCTTTCCCCCCTTGTTGTCCATAGTTCTTTTTTTTTTTTTAGAAGATGTTGGGGGTAGGAGTTTATTAATTAATTAATTTATTTTTGGCTGTGTTGGGTCTTCGTTTTTCTGCGAGGGCTTTCTCTAGTTGTGGCAAGTGGGGGCCACTCTTCATTGCCGTGCGCGGGCCTCTCACTGTTGCGGCCTCTCTTGTTGTGGAGCACAGGCTCCAGATGCGCAGGCTCAGTAATTGTGGCTCACGGGCCTAGTTGCTCCACAGCATGTGGGATCTTCCCGGACCAGGGCTCGAACCCGTGTCCCCTGCATTGACAGGCAGATTCTCAACCACTGTGCCACCAGGGAAGCCCCTGCTGTTTTTTTTTGTAAATATATTTTTTAGAGCAGTTTTTGGTTCTCATTCCCTAATGACTTACGACGTGGAGTGTCTATTTCTAGGCTCAGGTGTCATCTGTGCCTCTTCTTTGGTGAAGTGTCTGTTCAGATCTTTGGCCCATTTTTTAATCAAGCTTGATTTCTTTTAGTTGAATTTTAGGACTTCTTGGCATATTTTGGATATAAAACCTTTGCCAGATGTGTCTTTGGCAAACACTTTCTCCTTCTCTGCAGTTTGTCTTCTGGTTCTCTCGACCCGGGTCGTCTTCTGAGCACTTGATGCAGAAATGGAGGTAAATGAGCAAGATATTGACTGAAACCTCATGAATTTTTTGGTGTCTAAAGAGACACCAGTGCGCTGCGACCTTGAACTGAGGGCTGAAGGTATTAAGTTTCTTTTGTGCACTTTAAATAACTTCCAGGAGAGAATCTCAGTTTCAACCACTACTGTTAACCCCTGTGCGTTCCCTTCAGTTCTCCCTGTCCTCTCCAGAGTGATCAGCTGCGTAGACGCCGTGTTATCCCCAAATACCATCCCACTTCAACACTGCTCTATAATAAGAGTACCTGGACAGAGGTGCCTGCAAGGTGGGACTTTTCCCCTCATGTTATTATTTATTCATTTATCTATTTATTGATCTATTTATAGGATAAAATATATCAGTATTTTAAAAAAATTTTATTGAAATATAGTTGAGGTACAGCTTTTCCCCTCATGTTATTATTTATTCATTTATCTATTGATCTATTTATAGGATAAAATATATCAGTATTTTTAAAATTTTTTATTGAAATGTAGTTGATGTACAGTGTTGTGTTTGGTGCAGGCGTACAGCACAGTGACCCAGGTATTCCCATCATTTTACAGTTGAGGAAACGCAACCTTGCCCCATAGCCACTTCATGGCAGTTTAAATCAGTGGTTCTCAGGTGGGGATGATTTTTCCCCCAGGGGACATTGCCAGTGTCCCATCTGGGCTGGGGTGGGGATGCTAGTGACATCTAGTGCCTGGGGGCTAGGAATGTTGGTAAACATCCCATAATGCATTGGACAGCCACACACCATGTCGGATAACAGTGCCGAGGTGGGGAAACCTGGTGTTTCTTTCCTGAGGTGTCTCCAGAGCCAGGAGGAGGTTGACCAGCCTCAGGGGGTGGGGCAGCTCCTCGGGGCCCTCGACTGCCAGGGTCTGGAAATGCCCCCCAGAGCCTCCCCCCGCCACCCCGTGAACCCGTTCTCTGCGCAGCGCCTGGGGCCCTCAACTCAGTTTCTCGAGGGGGAGAATCCGCACGGCTCCCCCGGACCGGGCACATTAGGCCGGGCACACATGGCTGGGGCAGCTGGTTCCAGGCAGGTGTGGTCCAAACATGGAGTCACCTGGTGAGTGGGGGTCCTGGGGGGAGATGCGATGTCCTTGGCAGACACCCCTCTCTGGAGATGGAGAGTGAGAAGAAATGGAAAACTTCCATGAAGGTTCAAAGGAAATGCAATCAAACCCTCCATAATTGCTTCAGCACAACCTTGTAAATCAACTATACTCCAATAAAAATTAAAAAAATAAAGATAAAACATAATTGTTTCGGGTGGTAGATAGGAAGGAGAAGGTGAAGGCCCACTCGGCCCCGTCCCAGGACGGCAGAGGGAGGAGGTGCCCGTGAGCTCCGAAGACCTAAGGACACAGGGAAATGAATCTTTACCTGGCAGGCTGGGGGCTGGTGGCAGGCGGTGACCTGGGCCAGGCCTGTCCTTAGGAGCCTGTGGGCGCTATGAGGAGGGGGCAGGCCGGTGTGGTGATGGACACCCAGGGGAGACACACATCCGGGATTTGGGGGTTCTGGGTTCTGGCTGGAGGAAGTGGTCCCCTGGTTGCGTGTAAAGGCTGGCTAGGAATTAGAAGAGGAGGGGCCCTGGAGGAGACCCCAGCTAGTCCCGCTGGGGAAGTCCAGGCCGTTCAGAGTGGCCGGACTGTGGTGTGGTGTGTGGGCCGTGGTCAGCCTCGGGGCAAGCTGGAGCTGTCACTGGGCCCTGTCATCCCCGCACGTGGGAGCAGTGGGCGACAGTTAACAATATCAGCTAATTTAGAGAGGCCGGTGTCGAATGGACTGGAGCTGGGTGACCGGCAGGGAAGCAGCTCCAGCGTAGGTGCAGGCAGGGCAGGCTTCCTGGAGGCAGTGTGCTGGGCTGGGAGCAGCAGGATTCCTGAGACGTGAGGAGGCTACAGCTGCAGGGCGAGATGCAGAGGCAGCAACCCAGAGGCCACTCTGAGATGGAAGGAACTGCATAGAAACAGATTAGATGAGGGCCGGTTCTCCAGGCCCCTGACCCTGCTCCCACTTAGTTACTCTCGGGGCTGAGGCACCTGGGGAGGCGTAGAGTTCTGGCTGTTTGGGGTGTTTGCACAGAGAACTTGCTGGGGCACATAGAGACTTTGAGGTGATTTCCACATCCTCTTTAAGCAGATCTCAGCACACCCTCCCACTTACTTTTGAAAATAAAAATGGGATAGTATCCTTCTCTGTTGCAAGATGTAGGGAAAGGATTTGTAATGAGTTTGGTCTCCTTTGGCCAGGGAGGTGGGACTTTTGGGGGATTCTTTGCCTTTCCAATCCCTCTTTGCTCACGTGATCGCCTTGATGATCTACCCTCAGGAAGTTGACTACCCATCACGGTTAAGGTGGGTTGGACTCCTAACTTACAAGAAGGGAAAGAGGGTGGCTGGAAAGAAGGGGAGGGAGGTGAGCAGGTGAGCGACCGGGGCCATGTACACGATGGGTTCTAGAATGTTCTATGGGAAGAGAAGTCAGTGTAGGTCCTATTTGAATCCAGCGGGCTGTGAGGTTCTCTGCAGACCCTGCCATGTTTCTTGCTGCAAACCCTAAGTCATCTTCTTTGAACAGGGCTGCCTCTGTCCATGGGGGCTGCTCTTGGTCAGAGAGGGAGGTACAGTCTGTCGGCTCCTGTAATGCAGGCAGTCCTGAGGAAGTCACTGGAAACCACTGTTCTGTTTTCCTGTCTCTGGCCTCAGAGAGGAGGTAGCTTTCAGGGGGCTTGGTGTGGCTTTGTCAAGTTTCCTTTGATTATTATTCTGATTATAATCTTCAAATCCAGCACTTCTCCTTGTTTGTTCCACCGTTGTCCAGATGCACCCGGGGCATTTCAGAGAGAAACACGTAGGCAAGTCAGCGTGTCCCACACCGGGCTTTTTACCTGGCCATCTACTGAAATCTCTCGGAAACTTTGCTTCAGTAGAGAATGGAAATGGTGACACTGGGCCTGGAGTGATGACTTTATGTCCCTTACCTTTCAGGAACAGTTAACTCTCTGTGGTCCTCCTAGCATCTTGGTTATACCTGCGTGGTCCCAGGGAGTCAGGTCGCCTTGGCAACTTCACACTCGTTAGAGGAGCTCAGCTTTGAGTTCCTGTCTCCACCCCATGGAATTAATATTTATCGCACATCCCGAAGTTGCTTACCCTCGCGTTCCCTGTCCAGTCGTCAGAATAATTAAGGGATGGTTCGAAGGTATAAGCGGGTAAGCGCCTGTTGTGAGTGGATTTTAAGTGCTCCCTGTGATTGATTTCTCCCCTGTTGTGGTTGGCAGAGGGCAGGTCCCTTTACCCGGCTGTTTTCTTATGTTCAAATATGCAGTTCCATCGCAGGAAAGAGGTACCCAAAGAAAGCACATTTTCTCCTTGCATTAGCCGTACACTTGACTTCTTAGGTTTCAGATGAAAAATGGCTTTACCTCCTATTGAGTATATTTATTATTTACTATATTATGTAGAGGCTGAAGAAACATATTAGTAAGTCTAAGAGTGCCTTATAGACATATGTGGGCCTAGTGGTGTCAATCTGCTAGTCTGTACTTAGTGCTGTTGGGGTAAAAGAATATAAACACGAGGGCTTCCCTGGTGGCGCAGTGGTTGAGAGTCCGCCTGCCGATGCAGGGGACATGGGTTCGTGCCCTGGTCTGGGAAGATCCCACATGCCGCGGAGCGGCTGGGCCCGTGAGCCATGGCCGCTGAGCCTGCGCGTCCGGAGCCTGTGCTCTGCAACAGGAGAGGCCACAACAGTGAGAGACCTGCGTACCGCAAAAAAAAAAAAAAAAAAAAAAAAAGAATATAAACACGAGCTGCAATCAATTCTAGAAGCTTTTGGTGGCTTTTGCCTCATTGAGATGCTACTATTTTTTTTTTAAGTATAGTTGATTTACAATGTTGTGTTAATTTCTGGTGTTCAGCAAAGTGATTCAGCTATACACACACACACACACACACACACACACATATACATATACACACACACACTTTTTCGGATTATTTTCCATTATAGGTTATTATAAGATATTAAATATAGTTTCCTATACTATACAGTAGGTCCTTGTTGATTATCTGTTTTATATATATTGGTGGGTATATGTTAATCCCAAACTCCCAATTTATCTCTATTCCCCCCTGCCGCCGCCTTCCTCTTTGGTAACCATAGTTTGTTTTCTGTGTCTGCGAGACTCTTTCTGTTTTGTAAATAAAGTTCATTTATATCCTTTTTTTTTAGATTCCACGTATAAGCCAGATCACCTGGCATTGGTCTTTCTCTGTCTGGCTTATGTCACTTAGTATGATCATCTCTAGGTCCAGCCACGTTGCTGCCAATGGCATTATTTCATTCTTTTTTATGGCTGGAGATGCTGCCTCTTGGTAACATTAAAGGAGGTACCGCTTTCTGGTTAAAAGAAAAAATGGAATGAGCAGCAGATTCTGGCATCATCTGGTCTCTGGGGCTCACGGCACTGAAGTGTCACGTGATCGGCCCTGGGAAGCCAGTGGTCCTTTCGTTTTCTACTTCCTCTGGGTGTCAGGCCGTGGAATGCCCTTTTGCTGCTATGTGTTTCGCCCTCTGAGTGTTAAAGCTTTGGGGCATCACTTCCTCACTTGTGAGGCGGGGAAACATGGGGGAGATACCAGCTCTGTGTCTCCATGGGCTCGTTGTTTCCCAGAAAGGCAGCATGTCCCTGAGGGAGGCTACACACCGGTGGGTGGAGCCAGGTCTCCGCTCCCATCCCTGCTCTGCGGGTCTGTTACTCCACCTCTCTCAGCCTCTTTGCCTGACCAGCCCACGTGGATCACGTGGCACTTGCCCTTAGGTGATGTGAGGATAAAATGTGATGAAGGTCTTATCAGCAATTGAGTGCTCAGTAAGTGTTAGTTATTGATAATGTGGACAAGTGAGATATTGACCCAGAGCTGGTTAGTGGTAGGGCAGGGCTGGCAAGCCGTTTCCATCCACCCGAGAGCTCGACCAATAATGGCTGCCTGCCCCTGTGTTAAGAAGGATTCTGAGGCTGCATCTGGATGGAGGGGTGGGGGGGGGAAGAACACCGGGACTAATTAGTCAAGCCTGCCGTGTATATGGGAGGGTTAATTGCTGACTGATTGTCAACCCCAGAATAGAAACCTCTTCTCACTCTGGTTCTGTATCATGTCGACAGCTCTGGCTGCTTCTTTCACATTGTGTCTCATGAAGGCGCTAGTTGGCGGGTGGTAACAGAGTGACACAGATACTTTAAATTATTTGCATTTGGGGAATGTTGGGATCCTACTTCTTGTCCTGGACCACCGTGACCAGGAAGCACTGTGCACGCTACCTTGAAGTGTGCACTGCAGAGAAACGGAAGTTCCTGTGTTTGCAGAGCAGCAGGAGTTTGAGCTGGGACGCCGTGGTCCTGGAGTGTGACACCAGCTCAGCAGGCATCCTCGCCTACCTCACCCGCTCGGCCTCTGTCCTTGTCAGCAGCCTAAGGAAGCAGAGCATTAGGCAAATCTGAGCAGTTTCTTACGCTTGCAAGTTAGTTAGTAGTTGAATGCTTGCTCGTTAAGCTTAGGCATTTTGAAATGATTGTCCTTGGTCTGGGTCTTTGAACCTTTACTTGCTAGTAAAGCAGAGCGGGTCAGGAATGTTGGTTTCCACAAGTAAGACCATCTTAATAGGTGACGCCTGTCATTTTCGTAAGTTAGGCGTTTTCATACTTTCATTTGAAAAATTACAGTTCCAAAGGATCTAGCTTTTACTCCAATATTAAGTTATTAATAAGCTAAAGAGGGGCGGAACGTTTCCTAAGTCCTAGGGCTTGCTCAAAGCCAGCACTCCCGGAAGCAGCTGTCTGGTTCGATGGAAGCCGCTGTCTGGTTCGATGGAAGCCCAGCCGCCCTCAGTGTTTGCTGCTTCTCCCATTACCATGGAGTCTGCTAGAACCATCCAGGCGCTGCTTTAAATATGTGGACAGAGCATCCTTTGAGCAGGCTGGGGAAGGGGACACTGTGTTTGTGGTGTTCGAAATTCATTGTTGGTATAAATGGACTTTGAGGGACATCTCTCCCAAAACCTCACTGGAAGTGTCTTCATCCCTCTATTTTCTCTTGTTTTGAAAATTAATATTATCTTTCAAAGTAAGACCTGAACAAATCCATGTGTGATATATACAAACTTAATAGATGATCAACTAAGAAGAAGTGAGGGAAAAGTTAAAAGAAAAAACAAAACAAAACAAAACCACCCAGGCTGGAGTCTACAGTGGTCGTGCTTATGGCCGAGGCTTGTTGGCACCCGTGGTGTTCCAGGCACGGCACTAACCTCCACTCGTTTAATCCCCACCCAAAGCCGAGAAGTGGGTACTGCATGGTTATTCCCATTTTGCAGATGAGCAAACAGAGGCCTAGAGAAGTGAAGTCCTTTGCAGGAGGTCACTCCGCTGGCTGCTGGTCGCTGGCCGGTGAGATTAAAACCTTGGCAGCTTTGGTGCTTAATTGCCACCAACCTTGTCAACTGGAAGAGTGATTCAAATGCGAGTAGGCTTCCCAGCTGGCTCACAGTGAAGTCATTTTCATTCCTGGCATTTGAGATGCACTCAGCCCTGGTGGGAGGAAGGTGCTCCCTAGGAGACGAATGAGATCCATTTTGTGCTGAATGGACCCGTTGGCATTTGCAGAAAGAAGACAGAACCCCGGCGACTTGGTGCTGCTCTGGGACCTGGTCCAGGTCCCCGCTGGTTGTCGGTTGCCTGCCCAGCTCTCGGCCAGTCTCCTCCGTCTTCCTTGGCTCAGGGCCCTCACGTGTGCTGTTCTCTCTGCCCCATCGGCTTAAGTGTCAGCCTCCAGCAGGTGGGGGCCCTGCACTGCCAGATCACCCACCATGTCCTGTGCCTTCCTGCCAGAGGTGGTAGGCTCTGTGACTATCTCCCGCTAGCCTGGGTCCCCCGGCCCGGGGTGTCGTCATCTCTTCTCCAGAGATGATAAGAAATGCTCTCAGCCACTTAACGTGGTCTTTGTGTATTTGCTGAGAGAGCAAGAGGCGGTCTGTGCAGTGGTTACGGCCACTGAACTTGGGACCCACCTTTGAGGGTTGCAACTCATCCTGCTGCGCTCTGGGGCTTTGACCTGGGGGAAGGTACTACCCTGAGCCTCAGTTTTCTCTTCTGTAAAGAGGACTTAACTCATAGGGTTATTGGGGAATTGAGTGAGTTATTAAATGAAATGATGTAAATTCAGCTGGGCCTGATCAGGCGATAGCGTGGGAGAAAATATTCCCATAATTCGGGTACCAATTCCACTTCTGATCACCAGCTGTGATTCTGACACCAATGCTGATGTGTGTGGGTTTTTTGTCCACACCAAGTAATTCTCTGACTCTAGTATCAATTCGGTTCTGATACTGTCTATCCGGAGATGGCATCAGATTCCACAAGTTAAGGGCTCAGTCCCACAAGACTGCCCCCTACTTTGGATGCTAATCCCAAGTTCATGTTATTTACTACCTGTGCTTCTGAACGACTGGGTATAAATCAGAGGTTTTCACGACCCCCTCCTTGGGTTTGATTAATTTGCTAGAGGGGCTCACAGGACTCAGAGAAACATTTTACTCACTAGGTTACCGGTTCATCATAAAAAGATAGAACTCAGGAACAGGCAGCTGGAAGAGATGCACAGGGTGAGGTGTGGGGAAAGGGGCGCCCTGCTCACCCAGTACCTCCTTTGTTCACCGACCCAGAGGCTCTCTGAACCGAGTCCTTCTGGGCGTTTATGGAGGCTTCATTACGTAGGCACGATTGATTAATTCATTGGCCATGAGAGATTGCCCAAATCAATCTCTAGCCCCTCCTTCCCCCTTGGAAGTTTGGGGGAGGGCTGGAAAGTACCAACTCTCTAATCACATGGTTGGTTCCCCTGGCAACCAGCCTCCATCCTTAGGTTACCTAGGGGCGAGGTATGTGGAGGAACTGGAACGCTCATACACGCTGGGGGGAGGGGTTTACGGTGGTGCCATCACTTAGGAAGTCAGTTTGGTAGCTTCTCGAAAAACTAAACCTACATCCTCCCTGTGACCCAGCAATTCCAGTCTGAGATACTTAGTTAAGAGACATAGAAACCTGTGTCCATACGAAGCCTTGTACCAGAATGTTCATAGCAGCTTTACTCAGGATAGCTAAGACCCGGAGACAGCTGCCCATCAACAGGAGAATGGAGAGGTGGGCGGGGCTACTGGGCCTTGAGAAGGAGCAGGTACCAGCGCACGCGACACAGTGACTCTCAAAACTGCTGTGCTGAGCAAAAGAAGCCAGACCCAAGGAGCACATACTGTGACTCCGTTTCTCAGGAGAAGGAGTTCTAGATGGACACAGCTAATCTCTGGTGGTTGCCTCTAGAGTGGGATGGGGCCTGGCTGGGGAGGGGTGGGACAGAACCTTCTGTGACTATGAAAATGTCCTTTATCTTGATGGGGTTTAAGAGACACAGGGGCACGCATTTGTCAAAATCTCTTGAATGTGCACTGAAGAATGTGCATTTCAATGTATGCAAATTTTAACTAGAAAGAAGAAAAGGATTATAAATAAACACTGTACTCTAGTTAGTGATATGTATATTTAGGGGGAGAGGTATCCCTGTCTGCAGGTTACTTTGAAATACATAAAAATTAAAATGGTGTGGCAGGCCCCCAAAGATGTCCACATCCCAATACTCAGCCCCTGTGACTGCATCACCTTAACGTGGTAAAAAGGACTTAGCAGATGTGATTAAGTGAAGGAACCTGAGATGGGGAGATGATCCTGGATCATCTGGGTGGGCATAGGGTCCTCACAGGAGGGAGGCAGGAGGTCAGTGTAAGGGAGAGAGGTGTGTCGATGGAAACAGAGGTTGGAGTGATGCAGGGCCTCAAGCCAAGGAACGCTGGCACCTCTAGAAGCTGGAAAAACCAAGAAGCAGATTCCCCCTACACCCTCCAGAAGGAGCACAGCTCTGCTGACATCTTGATGTTAGCCAATGAAACCTATTTTGGACTTCTGACCCCCAGAACTATAAGATAATACATTTATATTGTTTTAAGCCACTGCATTTGTGGTAATTGGTTAAGGGAGCCACAGGCAACTAATACAGATAGATTTCTGGATAGATAGAGGGATGGATGGATACATAATGAAACAGTTACAGAAAAATGTTAGTGGTAGACTCCAGACAGTGGGTGTACAGGTGTTCACCATCAAGTTCTTTACATGTTTCTATACGTTTGAAAATTGTAATTGTAAAAATTGGGGAAAATGCCTGGGTTAGGCCCATAATAAGCTCTACATAGGTGTTAGCCATCATTCTCATCATCATTACCATTACAGCCACTCCCCACTTTATCCATCAAATACAGAAGAGGTGCAGAAAGAGAAGGCCATGGGCTGGTGGTAACTGGACAGAAATAATAAAATATAATAAGACCATCATGACCTATTTGGATAGTTGCTTCCATTTAAGAAAACTTGATAGAAGAGATCAAGTGAAGGGTTGGGAACTCAGGAGCCAGAGCCCAGTCAGTGTCATTTCTGCCAGTTGGCCGATTGGGTCCAGGCTGCACACAGGTGCAGGGATGGGATGGAAGACGGTGCTCCGGGAACTGCGCCTTCATTCTCAGACTCCCTGAGCTGCTGCTGCTTCTGAGGATGTCTGCACTTTGTTAGGGGAAGAGAGTGTTTTAGTTAAGTTGATCTAGAAAACATATTATTAGTATAATGAGATTTTAATGATTTGAAATTTTGTTGGAGCTGCACACAGAATTTCAATCTGATTGTGTGCAGCTCGGCTTGGTTCTGTTTTATTTTTTGCTCAGGCCCCATGGCAAGGACACATTTCTACAATGATTATTTAGCTTTTCTTTCTGAGAGCCCTACTTGCAGGCTGCTTTTAATTTTCTTGTTTTGAAAACCCCTCGGAAGAAAAGAATATCCTTTTCATAAACACTTGGCTGGCTCGATCAGAAGCAGAGTGTGAGTATTGCCACTGAAGAGATTTATGTTTGTTTAAGGGTTATGCCAGGTCTCTGCTCATTATTCGTGATTGCCACGAAGCGGAGACAACCCAAATGTACATCATCAGCTGAACGGAAATACACAGTGTGGCCTATCCATGCAGCGGAATATTATTTGGCAATAAAAAGGAGCGATGTACTGACACAGGCTGCAACCGGGATCGACCTTGAAAACATGATGCTCAGTGAAAGAAGCCAGACACAAAAGGCCACATATTGTGCACCTCTATTCGTATGGAACGTCCAGAGTAGGCAAATTCACAGAGACTAGTGATTGACAGGAGCCGTGGGCAGGAGAGATGGGAGTGACTCGTGATGGATCCAGAGTTTCTTTCTGGAGTGATGGAAACGTTCTTAAATTGATTGTGGTGATGGTTACAAAACTCTGAATATACCAGAAATCATGGAACTGCACACTTTAAAAGGGTGAATTGCATGGGGTGTGAATTCTTTCCAATAAAGCTGTTAAAAAAAATAGTGTGCGGCTGAGAGCCCCAGCTCAGAGCTTGTCCTGGCTTCCTCCAATCATGGATCAGTTTCCTTGCATGTTTCCAAGGTGAGATCCTTCACCTGGTGGGGAGGATGGGGTATCCTCCAGGAAGCACGTTGACTTTTTCTATTTATTCTGTTTCATTTTCTTAGAGAAGTGTGCTGGTCACAGCTTTCAGAACTGATTTTATGACCCATGGGGTCAAGAGGATAATTTTCAAACATTGCTCTGAGAGATGCAGGGAAGGGGAATGAGTCGGTGGGTGTTAAGGGGTCCACATACTTTTGAGGGATTTATTGTTGGCTCTGGTGTTCGGTGCTCCAACCCGGGTTCTCAACTCTCTGGTTTGTTCATGGTTATTCGTTAATTGTTCAGCCTTCCAGGCACATGGTCATTCATCAGCGTATTTACTGAGCTCCCTCAAGACCAGCCACCAGGGTGGGACGGGCGACCAGTGGAGTGGCCCTGCCCTGGATGCTGGCCCAGCCCTCGTGGTGTTGATGCCCTCCCTCGCTCTTGCTGTCCACTCTTTATTCCCCGCTGAATGACCTTGACCCCCTTGCTGAAAACCAGTTGGCCATCAGCTGTGAGTGTATTTCAGGCTCTATTCTAGTCCATTGGTCTGTGTGTCTAGCCTATGCCATCATCAGACTGTCTGCAGCTTTGTAGTAAATTTCCCCCACTTTGTCCTTCTTTCTTTTTCAAGACTGCTTTGCCTATCCAGGGTCCTTTGAGAGTCCGTATGAATTTTAGGGTGGATATTTTGTTTCTGTAAAAATTGCCCCTGGGATTTTGATAGGGATTGCACTGAATTTCGAGATTGGGTCGTATCGTTGTCTTAACAGTATTAAGTCTTCCAGTCCATGAACACGGATGTCTTTCAATTTATTTAGGTCTTTCTTCCTTAGTTTCCTTTTGTGGGGTTATGTAGTTCTCAGTGTGCAAGTCTTTGCCTCCATGGTTAGATTTGTCCCTGGGACATCTGTGTCTTTGGATGCTGTTATAAGTGGAACTGTTTTGTATGCCAGGTTTTTACCTGAGCGTGCAGCCTGGGCAGTGCCTGGTTCCTGCACTTCAGGGCCCCTCTCTCTTGCCCACTTGCCTGGTTCTTGCCACTTTGCTGGGGCCTCACCCTCGTGGTTGGATGTCGCTGACAACCAGGGGAGGTTGCGCCCCTGGCTGCGCTTGGCCGATGGCAGCGGGGATGCGGGGCTGACTGCAGGAGGGGATGAGCCCAAGTCCCTGGAGGTGGACCAGGTCAGCTCTCAAGTGGCTACCTGGCAAGTCTGATAGAGGCCGGGGGTCCGGGCACAGAGGATGGTGCAGTCGTGAAGGTGAGGCAGGCTGTCTTGGTGACACGTTATCTCCTTACGCAGCCCCTTGGAGACACCTGATTAAAAGAGGGGTGCAGAGGGCACTTACTACCCTGGTCATGTCAGCGGAGTGGTGTGCGAACAGGACGGTTCTGTAGAATCCCTAGCGGGACCACAGGGTGTTCTTATTGGCTCGTTTCCTTCCCGGGTTCAGGACGGCGCTGCTGGGGACTGGAAGGCTGAGGCCAAAACCGAGCAGGACCCTGTGGGCTCCTGGGCACGGAAGCCTTTCTGTCCACCCCCCCCCCCCGCCCCGTTTCACGTAGGCAAGACTCCAGCCTCCAGGACCTTCCCTGAGTTCCAAAGGGCAGGTTCGAACAGTTGCCAGTTAAGGGAGGAGCAGCCAAGAAACCACGTGGGGCGAGACTCACGGGACCAGAGAAGCTCCCTTGATCAGCACCAGGGTTTCGTACCCAGGAGCCTGTGTAGGGTCCTGCTCGGTTTCAAGGCCAGAGTCTGCTGACTGAGTCTCAGGGACCTTATCAGTGAGGGCGGGGGGTGGCAGCCTGATCTCCGGTGACCCTGAGGATTAAGCGAGGTCCTACACGGAAGGCTGGAGTGCAGCCTGACCGGAGGGCGGCCTGGCAGGAGCTGGGGTTTGTCTTCCTTCTCATTTTGGATGCCTCGCCCTCCCCAGCATCCTCCCTGGCACTGCACACTGTCAAATCCTCTGTCCTCACAGCAGCGTGTTGGGTGTGGGTGTGTTGTGATCCCATTTTGCAGATGAGGAGAAAGGACAGAGAGGAGAGGGGCCCCGCGGCTTGTCCCGGAGGAGCTGGGATGCGTGTGAGCCTCTGCCCACTCCTTGCTGAGGACGATACTTTGGAAGCTCAGGAGAGTACCTGGGCCCCCCGGGCACTCCAGGATGTGCTTTTTTTTTTTTTTTTTTTTTTTTTTTTTTTGGTGGTATGCAGGCCTCTCACTGCTGTGGCCTCTCCCGTTGCGGAGCACAGACTCTGGACGCGCAGGCTCAGCGGCCATGGCTCACGGGCCCAGCCGCTCCGCGGCATGTGGGATCTTCCTGGACCGGGGCACGAACCCGCATCCCCTGCATCGGCAGACGGACTCTCAACCACTGCGCCACCAGGGAAGCCCCAGGATGTGGTTTTAACGACATTTGGGGGAGTGACTGAGAGAGGATGGGCCAGACTTGTGGTTCTTCCACTGCCTTCTATAGGGACTACTGTGAAAATGCCATGAGTCATTCATTCATTCATTCATTCATTCATGCTTTAGTTGAGCAGCCTTGGGAATAGAGCCTGGAATGTGCCGGCACAGCCCCTGTTCCAGGTGGTCCCAGAACAGACAGACCAGACCCCCCCACCCCCATGCTCCCCAGGGACGAGGGGACCTTAGCACACGTAGTGGGTCCAGTCCTGGCCTGGGGTTGGGAGGCAGGTGCCCCTGCAGGGGTGGTACTTGGGCTCTGAGCTGGAGGTTGAGTTGCATTTAGCAGGAAGGGTGGGGACAGACGGAGGGAACAGCTCGTGGGAAGGCTGACAGGCGAGTGGGAAAGAAGGTCGTGAGTTGTGCCCCCCGCCAAGTTCAGGCTCTGAAGTCCTAACCCCTGCTGCCTCAGTGTGACCTTGCTTGGAGGTAGGGTCTCTAAAGAGATAATTAAGTCAGAGTTAGGTCATAGGGTGGGCCCTCACCCAATGTGAATGATGTCCTTATAAAAAGGGGGAATCGGGACACAGACACATGGAGGGAAGCAGTGAGGACACAGGGAGAGGGCAGCCGTCTGCAAGACCAGCAGAGAGCCCTCAGGAGAAACCAGCCCTGCATCTTGGACCTCCAGTCTCCGGACTGTAAGACAATTCACTTCTGTTGTTGAAGCTGCCCAGTCTGTGTACTTCCTTACAGCAGCCCTAGGATAGGAAGACAGTGTCTGCTTGGAACATGGAGGGAGTGGCCAGGATTGTGACGGGCGAGTCCCGGGCCCCTCTCTGGCCGTGACCACCGTTGGCAGAGGTGGTACTGTCCACTCAGCTCGAAGATCAGTGCTAGGCCAGTCACGCACCACGGGGAGCCCTGCTCCATTCTGAGCCTCCTCTTTCAAGATGTATTTGTTTCTACAGAAGATGCCTGGCAAAGTGGTCCAAGTAACGGAGCCTTGCTGCAGCGTGACAGGAGGGCAATAGGGCTGTTAACTTGGGGGCATTCGGTGCCCGGAGGGGTTGCTGTTTGGAGCAGGGTGTGGCCCTGGTCATGGGTATCCATCTCCCCACTGACACTCAGGGTCCTTCCCATCCCAGAGAAGTGTGCGAGCAGCCTCTTCCGGAAACCCACCAAAGAGAAACAAAACAAAACCTCCAAACCAAGACAGACCAGGTCTGGGGCCTTGCATTTGAATGGGGTGAGACTTAAAAGAAATCCTTTTTACTTCCTTGTGGAAGGAGATGTCTCAGCTTTGAGCCAGAGAGGCGCTGGTCAGGATCATTTTGGTGGTAAGTGACAGAGACGCAGTTGCATAATTTCAAGCAGAAAGGTTTGGCTTAGGTAAGCGAGCCTTAGAAGAGACAGAAGGGGCTGGTCTGGGGAGGCCTGGCCCAGAGATTGGCCCTGGTGTGACCCTGTCCTACATGTGTAGCTCACATCCCCCCAGCATCAGGGGCCCCGCCTCCCCTCCCCCACCCCGAGTCAGGTCACAGGTGCACCCTCAGCATCATGTCCTATCTTGTGTGTTCCATCCTGTCGCTGGGGCGGGCAGTGGGCTGTGCTTAAGATTGGATGACTCAGCACCGAGGTCTCCAGCTGCAGGTCCAGCTCTCTGGCTCCAAGGCTGTGCCCTGTGCTATGCCTCCTCCCCAAAGAAATCAAATGAGAATTGAGTCTCATTTGCAGATGAGGAAACTGAGGCCCCGAGATGGGGTGGGAGCGAGGTGTCTTGTCGAATGGTCTTCTCACTGTAGGTCTACATGAGCTCAGTGTACGTGGGTGTCAAAATGAAGGCCACCAACCGTGAATGTGATAGACGATCAGTGTAAAAGGGACTCCTGGGGCTTCCCTGGTGGCTCGGTGGTTGAGGGTCCGCCTGCCGATGCAGGGGATGCGGGTTCGTGCCCTGGTCCGGGAAGATCCCACATGCCACGGAGCCGCTGGACCCGTGAGCCATGGCCACTGAGCCTGCGCATCCGGAGCCTGTGCTCTGCAACGGGAGAGGCCACAGCAGTGAGAGGCCTGTGTACTGCAAAAACAACAACAACAACAACAACAACAACAAAAGGGGACTCCTTTTCTCCCGCCTTTCCTCATTTCAGGCACTAGCCAAGAATGGAAGGTCCATTTGTCAAGGTTAGCTCCGGTCTGATTCAGTTTGGATGTTGTTCCACACTTTGAACTGGGGTAAAAATATCCACCCAGTGAAAATGTGAGCAGGGGACACACAGAGTGCAGAGGTCGATTTGATTTCTCCAGTGGTAAAAAGTCCTCTGAGACTGCGTACCCACTGCTATGGTGGCCCCATCGATTGCTTTGATTGTCCCCGGTGTTGGAGTGATCCAACTTGAAGCACGATTTCTGAGCACGTTGCAAGGAACTTTGGGGACTGTGGAAGCCCTGGAGATTCAAGCTGGAAATCAGACTCAAATTGGTGCTTTGTTCCTATTAAAGGCAGCAGATTTCTGCCCAGGACGCGGACTCAGCCATCTGGAACACGGAGCGAGTGGAGTTTAGTGCCTGAGCAGTTGGCACTTGACTCAGCCTCTGCTTGTCTCTGGCGGGGATTGGATCTGGATGTTTCCACCGTGAACGAGCCCAGCGCAGAGTTTCATGGGCATGCAAGGCCCTGGCTGCGTGCCCGGGGCTGGACTTGCCCAAATTCCTTTCGCCTCCTCCCAGCCATCATCCATAGAGGGGTCTGCAAACTTTTATTGCAAAGGGCCAGACAGTAGATATCTTAGTCTTGTGGCAACTATTCAACTCTGCCCTTGTAGCCAGCAGGCAGCCATGGAAGTACTAAACCGATGGGCCTGGTCGTGTTCCAATAAAGCTTATTTACCAGATTAAGCCAGGGACCAAAACTGGCCATGGTTTGCTGACCCCTGATCTATGGCATAGGTTCTACTCCCTGGATTTGGGGTGTTTTTAGTCCTTTCTTTTTTTTTTTTTTTAATTAATTAATCTTGGCTGCGTTGGGTCTTAGTTGTGGCATGCAAGATCTTTCGTTGTGGTCTCTTTGTTGTAGCGCACGGGCTTTCTAGTTGTGGCGCGTGGGCTTTCTAGTTGGGGTGTGCGGGCTCAGTAGCCCTGCGGCATGTGGGGGACTTTCCGCCAGGGAAGTCCCTGTTTTTAGTCCTTTCTGCTTTGTTAAACTTATTTAAAAAGAAGTCCCCGGGCCTTCCCTGGCCGTCCAGTGGTTAGACTTTGCCTTCCAATGCAGGGGGTGTGGGTTCGATCCCTGGTCGGGGAGCTAAGATCCCATATGCCTTGTGCCAAAATACCAAAACATAAAACAGACAATATTGTAGCAAGTTTAATAAAGACTTTAAAAATGGTCCACATTAAAAAAAAAAAAAAGAAATCCCCAAACCCCCCTGCCCCACAGCGATGTTCCTCACCCTTTAAGACTCTGTGTGCAGATTGATGGGAAGAGGGATACAAGAGCTGTGTCACTTGTCCCCTCTTAGCTCGGTGACCTTGAGTTGAGCTCAGCCCATTCGCTTCTTGAACAAGGGGATTGATGGCAACGCCTCCCTCACCTATCTCCTGGATTGCCTGAAGAATTACACTCGATAGTGTGTGCGAAAGGGCCTTGTGAGCTGTCAAGTGTCTTCTAAGTGTGCACGCATTTGTCACCAGGTGCACGTGTGGAGGAGCACATTGGGCAGAGGAGTGAAAAGAGAAGCCGAGGCCGGGGCAGGCAGGGATTTATTTCTGCTTGTGCCACGCTCACACCCCTTTCGGGGGCCAGGTGTCTGGCTTTTGCTGTCTAATCTGCAGAATCGAGTCCCCGGCGGCCTGTGTTTCTCCCCTGTGTCGCCGGCTTCCGAGCTCCATCTGTGCTGAGTAATGACCACGCAGGGAGAAGCATAGATCTTCCGTGACACTTTAGCCATAAAAGTCCTTCTGTCAGTTAGTAGAAAAGGTCTCCTTTGACAGGTGCCATGTAATCAAAGACATGTGCTTCGTGGCTGCAAATTCCCTGCTGCAAAATAGATATAATTCTTATGAAGCGAGAGAGAGGACCCAGAAGAGCTGTTCCGCCGCTCGGGCTGTTTATAGGCATGCACTGGGGGATTAATGACAAAGCGGAGAAGGTTCTGCTGGCCCAGCTGGAGCCGGATATAGCCTGTGACTCCATCCCTGGGCTTTTGGCCACAGGCTTGACCTGTGCCAGGTCAGCGAGCACGTGAGCAGATGATGGTAGCGCGTGGGCGTGACCATGCCAGCGTCCAGCTCTACCCCAGCTGGAAAGGGAGACAGGCAGCTACCCACTTCCCCTCTCAATGGCAGAAACCCTGTGGATAGTCAGCTCTGCACTTAATAAATGAAGCTCAGGCCAGGAAGCGCTTATTTTTTTCTCTCCCCCTGCCCCGGCCATGCCATGCTGCATGTGGGATCTTAGTTCCCCGACCAGGGATTGAACCTGTGCCCCCTGCAATGGAAGCTCGGAGTCTTTTTTTTTTTTTTTTTTTTTGCGGTACGCGGGCCTCTCACTGTTGTGGCCTCTCCCGTTATGGAGCACAGGTTCCGGACACACAGGCTCAGCGACCATGGCTCATGGGCCCAGCCTCTCTGCGGCATGTGGGATCTTCCTGGACCGGGGCACGAACCCGTGTCCCGTGCATCGGCAGGTGGACTCTCAACCACTGCGCCACCAGGGAAGCCCGGAAGCTCGGAGTCTTAACCACTGGACCGCCAGGGAAGTCCCCAGGAAGCACTTTGCTTATGTGAATGTTGTCAGCAGACCAAGAATGGCCCGGAATGGAACATGAAGGAAGATCTGTGTTATGGGGTTGGATTGTGTCCCTCCAAGAGCTGTTCAAGTCCTAATCCCCGGGACCTGTGAATGTGACTGTTTTAGGAAATAGGGCCTTTGCAGATGTGATTAAGATGTAAGTAAACACGAGGTCATCCTGGAGTAGGATGGGCCCTAATATGACTGGGACCCTTAGAAGAGGAGGGGGAGAGACAGTCCCACGAGGTGGGGAGGCCGTGTGAGCACAGAGCAGTGTTAGGAGTGATGTGGCCACAAGCCAAGGACCGATGGCCACAGCCAGACACTAGGAAGAGGCAGGAAGGGTCCTCCCCGGGGCCTCCAGGGGGGTACAGCCCTGCCCACACCTTGATCCCAGACTTCTGACCTCCAGACTGTGAGTGAGAATGCCTGTTGCTTTAAGCCACCCAATCTGTGGGCGTTTGTTGCAGCAGCCCCAGGACACGAACACAGTCTCAGCTGGCCTCTGACCTTCCGGTTGCCTGGTTCTCCAGCCAGTGCGGCTGTGAGTGAAATTCGAAGGTCGCAGGGAGAAGTCAGGTTAACCTGGAGGCATTGCACGAAAGCCCCGTCACCCGAGAGGTGGTGTGAATGGGGACCGGCAGGCCATGCTTGACTTGCTTGGATGTTGCTGGGTAGACCCAGGGGAGACGGAGGACTTCAGCCTACTTTCCTCACCTGGTTCCGAGAATGCAGAAAGAATTCCTGTTACTGTCATCACCCCAGCCCTAAATCCCCCACGCCTTGAAAATATTAAAAGATTGCGTTATGATTTTCGTTAAGCATTGAAAAGTCAACCATCTTTGTCTGGAAAGGTCCAAATACTTGAGACTCTGTGAGCCATCTGGTTTCTGTAGAAACGACCCAACTCTGCCCTTATAGCATGAAAGCCACCGTAGATGATACATAAATATACAGGTGTGGGTGTGTGCCAGTAAGAGCTCATTTACAAAAGTGTGTGGTGGGCTGGATTTGGCCCACTGGCTGCACTTTGCCAATCCCTGCTTTAAACCAACAACGAAAAAAACCCCATTTGTATGACAAGTTCTACTTTCTAGAATGTTCTTAGATGGCCATTTAACGTATTCTGTTATTGCTACCTGTGCCTTTTACAGGGACCCCCCTGAAATGAGTTATCAGAGCGTAATGTGGACATTATGGATCAGCAACCACAGTTACTTTCCATGTGAGAGGAGGGAGGGCCTGGTACCCAGGAGGTACTTGGTGTGTCTTTTCCCAGGCTCCCTCCTTCTTGGGAAATCGGGTGTTAAAAAATAGATTGTGACACAGCTTGACTAGCAATGGCCCTGAAGTGAAAATAACCCATATGTCCATGGATGGAAGAAATTAAGCAAAATGTGACTTACCCATACAAGGGAATATGACTCAGGCTTAAAAAAGGAGGAAATCCTGACACGTGCTACAACACAGATGAACCTTGAGGACATGATGCTGAGTGAAATGAACCAGTCACAAAAGGACAAATACTGTATGGTTCCGCTCACGTGAGCACCAAGAATAGTCAAGTTCATAGACACAGAAAGTAGACTGGTGGTTGCCAGGGGCTGGGGGGAGGGGGAAAGGGGAAATTATTGTTTAATGGGGACAGAGTCGGGAAATGACGCATTCTGTAGATGGATGGTGGTGATGGCTGCACAGCAGTGTGAATGGACTTAATGCCACTGAACTGTCCACTTAAAAATGGTAAATGTTATGTATACTTTACCACAATATTTTATTTTATATTTTATTTTTATTTATTATTTTTTTGGCCACACCATGAACTTTGCAGGATCTTAGATCCCCGATCAGGGATCGAACCCGTGCCCCCTGCAAGGGAAGCACGGAGTCCTAACCACTGGACCGCCAGGGAAGTCCCTACCGCAGTTTTTTTAAAAATGAAAAAGTATTGTGAAATATATTGCACTTACAAAAGAGTCTACATGTGTACAGTGTAAAGTATAATGGAAAAGTACCCACGGTCCTACCACTCGGCTTAGATAACGCTGTCTGCACCCCTCCCCTTCGGGGCCTCTCCCTCCCAGCAGAGGGGACCCACTGCCATTAGCACCTGTGCCTTTCCTTGCCGTGTGATCACACATGCACATGCTCTTCTATGGTTTGGGGCTTTGCCTGACTTTGAACCTTATGTGCCTGGAGCCACTCTGTGCATGCCCCCCAACACTCTGAGGTCGCCCACAGCTCAGCCCGGCTCTGCCGGGCAGCCACGCCGCCCACCTTGGCACTGTGTCACATCCCTCCTTGGACCACTATCACTGTGGAGCTCAGGAGAGGGTGATGCGGCGCCTGGGCTGCACGTGGATTTGCTCCAGCTGAGTTTTGATCTGAGGCGGGGGGCAGGCGGGGACGGAGCTGACTCTGATGCTCAATGCCCGGCTCCCGGCTCTCCTCCTGATCTCCCCTGGTGAGTTACTGTACCTCTCTGTGCCTTCGCCAGTTTTCCGAAGCGGGTGACGGGACAGCATCAGGGTGTGCGGGTGACCATGTAAGATGCCCAGAGAGGCAGCTGGGCGAGCTCGGGTGGCGGAGTGCTTGTTGGACGGGCCCCATGCTGGTAGTTTCTCTTCTTTTGTTTTTTTTTCGGCTGTGCCTCTCGGCTTGCTGGATCTTAGTTCCCCGACTAGGGATCGAACTCGCGCCCCTTGCATTGGAAGCTCAGGCTCTTAACCACTGGACCACCAGGGAAATCCTCTCTTCTCACTTTTTTGCTGCTTGTCTCAACCTGGCAAAAATACTCGGCTTGTAAGCTCATCGTTCCATTTGAGGGAAAATTAAACACATTTAAGAGCAAATTAAATTAGGGGATTTTGATCGTTAGCTGAGTTAATTTTTGGAAAAATGTAATGTACCAAGCAGGATATAGCACATGGTGGCATGCTCAATAAATATTTGTTAGAACAAAGGGTAATTTTATAAGCCAATCAAGTCATATATAATGGGGTTATTTGGCTCTAAAACTAATGAAGTGGCACTAGAGCAGTAACGGCTGCTAAAGATCGTCTGTGTGCTTGTAGAACGTCCGGAGACCAGAGAAGACGCTCGTGCTGGATCTCAGCCCAGAGTGAGGCCCAGAGAGAGCCGGCACACTGTGTCCCGGGAGGGGTGCAAGGAGCATCTATGCCCATGTTCCGAAGCCTGAAGTTTTCACCACTATGAGCAGACCTGTCTCGGGGCCGCACCTGCCTTAGCCACACTCAGGAGCCAGTGGGTAGAACTGGGATGCCCACTTTGTGGGTTTTTTTTTTTAATTAATTAATTTAATTTATTTATTTTTGGCTGCGCATGGGCTTTTCCTAGTTGTGGCGAGCGGGGGCTACTCTTCGTTGTGGTGCGCGGGCTTCTCATTGCGGTGGCTTCTCTTGTTGTGGAGCACGGGCTCTGGGCACGTGGGCTTCAGTAGTTGGGGCACATGGGCTTCAGTAGTTGTGGCGCGTGGGCTCAGTAGTTGCGGCTCATGGGCTCTAGGCACGCGGGCGTCAGTAGTTGTGGCGCACGGGCTTAGTTGCTCCGCGGCATGTGGGATCTTCCCGGACCAGGGCTCGAACCCGTATCCCCTGCATTGGCAGGTGGATTCTTTTCTCTCTCTCTCTTTTTTTTTTTTGCGGTACGCGGGCCTCTCACTGTTGCGGCCTCTCCCGTTGAGGAGCACAGGCTCCGGACACGCAGGCCCAGCGGCCATGGCTCACAGGCCCAGCCGCTCCGCGGCATGTGGGATCTTCCTGGACCGGGGCACGAACCCGTGTCCCCTGCATCGGCAGGAGGACTCTCAACAACTGCGCCACCAGGGAAGTCCCCCGTCGCTTGGTTTTAAATAACACTTGTCACTCTCCTTATGGTGTGCTGCTTAGCACGATGAAGGGGTGAGTATGCTGTCCCAGGTCGGATTTTCCTCCACTGCGACGACTTCTCTACTTGTCATGGGCGGAGACCTTCTTGCTTATGTTCTGAGAAGGTGGAAAGGACATTCAGAAATGGAAGGTGGCTTCTCGCGTGAGAATTTCATAGCTGGCTGTCACGGGAGCATCTTTAGCTGCAGTGTCTGGGACGAGAGGTACCGCCTTCAATGAGAAACTTGTAAACCCTGGAGCAGGAGAAGCTTGGGCTGGGCCAGAGGTGAAGGAAATTGGTGGTGAGGAAGGTGGGTGAAGGCGGGAGCTTCGGGGTCCGAACCCTGGGGTTTCAGGTGTGGGTGTGAGTTACGCCCAGTGGGACTTACTGGGTGAATGTCATCTGGTGACACAGCTGTGTTAGACATCCATACCTCCCTGGAAGTTGGAATAAACTTGGGTTCTTTGAGCATGGGCCAGGGAGACACAGTTTGATGTCTCTCAAGGAAAGCAGAGGAAGAGCTGAACCAGCTGGCCAGAGTGAGCTGCCGGATTTGGTTCATTCCTTCTCAGATACAGTCGTTCCTCTTCTTCATGGCAGCTGTGTTATGTGGTGATGCTGAGCCTCTGCCCCTGGGCAAACACAGAGGGAGGTTTCCGATCCATGGAACCTTGTTTTCTGTGTGTTTCTGTTTAAAGACACCTTATTTAATGTGTATTGACGATTCAGTAACGTTGAACTCCAGGCCACCTGCACTATGACACGTGCCTGAATGAAGCTCATCTGACACATGTGTTTCTTCTAGAAGGCTCATCACAGCATTCTTGCATGTGGGAACACTAGACAGCACTTCACTACGCTTGGGACCATTTTAAACAGTGAAATCGCCAACAAAAAGCACAAAGATATGCAAAACGTAGCACTAGCTGGACCACGAGAAGGATGCTTGTTCATTGTATGTGAGTGGAATAATGTCATCTGGGAACACGCGCATCAGGCACTCAAATTTTTGGCTGCTCTGCCCGCACGTGTCTGCGAATGACTGCGTACGTGCCAGGAGGACCGCTTGGGGGGGCTACAAATAATTTTGGTGAGTAGGTGGACTTGCACATACAGAATCCACAAACAGTGAGGATGGACCGTACCTTATTGGACAAGCATCTGTGTTTCCTCTGGGCCTCTCTCGGCATCGTGGTTTGGAGGCTGGCAGAGGGGGATGGCCGGTTGGGAGAGGGCTCTCTGGGGCACGGGGGTCCCAGGGTCAGGCCCCTGCCCACGGGCGTGGGGCGGTCCAGCACTGTCACAGCCGCCTCTGGTCCGCTCACTTCTCCAAGGCTGCTGTGTGGGGATCCACACTCAGAAAGGACAGGGTCTCTTTGCTCTACAACAGAAATTAACACAATGTTGTAAATCAACTATACTTCAATTAAAAAAAATAAAGAAAGGACGGGGTCTGTGCTCTCGAGGACCCGGCCGTAGCTGCTCCTCAGCGAGATGGAACCGCCAGCCCCCAAGCTTGTAGCCACGCCGTCCTGGCCGCTTGGTGACAGTTCAGTCACAGTTGCCGTCCTGTATGGGGGCGTGTCACCCGGGCGGCCTTGTCTTCCCATCCCTGGATTCTCGGATTTCTTTTCCCTTCGTGTGTTTTGAGGAGGGAATAGCACATGACCTGGAGCAGAAGGCTGTGTTAGCCGGGCAGACAGCGTACGGGAAATACCTGTGGACTCGGGTTTGTTGAAAGGCTCAGGGAGTTTCCCCGAGGCTGGGGTTAGTGCTTAGGAGCTTCTGGAGCTTCGGATCCTGAGGCCCTTGGAGGATGACGTGCATGACCTTGAAGGGGGGCAGACCTCCGGGGCGGGGCTGGCAGGGTCCCTGACTCGGAGGTGTGCGGCTGTGAAGCATCACTCAGCTTTGCAGCTTATTCTTTCCGTTCATTTCCCGGGTGTGACTGATTGTACGAGCCGACTGGGGCATTGGCGGAGGAGGAGGGTGGCGTTTATCCGGCTTTCCTTGGGTGGCGCCGGGTGAGTCCCCTGGAGCACCTCTGGGGGCTCCCATCCTGGCCCCAGGGAGGCTTGTCAGAGTCCATCCTCACTGAGACCGCTAGCAAGAATGAAAATGCTGAGGCAGCCAACATGTACTGAGTGCCTACAGTGTACCAGGCAGGTGGCTCCAGTGGAATCACCTGCTTTGAAGTCACCATCCAGGTCACCCTCTTTCCTGACATCTTTTGTCCTTCAACTTAATGTGTTGTTTTTTAGAACTTAGCACTTGGGGGATTGCCAATACAGTGCCCATGATTGATTCAAACAGAAGGGGGTAGAGAAGCGCCTTCCTTCCGGACGGAAACGTTTCAGTAAAAAGATAGAACTTGTGTTCCTTTGGCTTTTCATGGATTGTATTGAAATTGATGTAACCTGCCTGTAACAGGAAGAAACAGTTAACCTGTATAGAAAATAAACTTACTGGGACTTCCCTGGTGGTGCAGTGGCTAAGAATCCACCTGCCAATGCAGGGGACATGGGTTCAATCCCTGGTCCGGGAAGATCCCACATGCCGCGGAGCAACTAAGCCTGAGCACCACAACTACTGAGCCTGTGCTCTAGAGCCCGCGAACCACAACTACTGGGCCCACGCGCCGCAACTACTGAAGCCTGTGCGCCTAGAGCCTGTGCTCTGCAACAAGAGAAGCCACCGCAATGAGAAGCCCGCGCACTGCAATGAAGAGTAACCCCCGCTCGCCGCAACTAGAGAAAGCCCATGTGCAGCAACGAAGACCCAACACAGCCAAAAATAAAAATAAATAAATTAAAAAAAAAAGAAAATAAACTTATGGTTACTGGGGGTAAGGGATTGGGAGGGATAACTCTGGAGATTGGGATGGACATATACACACTACTATATATAAAATAGATAACTAATAAGGACCTACTGTATAGCACAGGAAACTCTACTCAATACTCTGTAATGGCCTATATGGGAAAATAATCTAAAAAAGAATACATATATATATGTATAACTGATTCACTTTGCTGTACACCTGAAACTAACACAACACTGTAAATCAACTATACCCAATAAAAATTATAAAAAAAAGAAAAAGCAAAAAACCCCCCAAAACAGTTAACCTGTGCTTGGTTTAGTCTGAATTAATTATCTTAGTAAAGTGTTGCCTCTGTCCCCTTGCCTGTCTGCATAGCACGTAGCATCCTCTGAAATACCGTATTTACTTATTGATTGACTTTTCTCCCACTTTGAAGCTGAGGCCTTTGTCCTCTCACTGCTGTGCCTGGGCTTGAGTGACGCCTGGCACATAGTAGGTGCACAGCGCATGTCTGGGTTGGGGTCCTGACCTCGAGCAGCCTGCTTCACACCTCCCAGCCTCAGTTTTGTCATCCATTAAGTGGGGGTGGTAATAAGAATTCTTTCTGGCTGCCTTAGGGGGCTGTGATGAGGGTCAAATGAAATAATGAATGTGCAGCCCCCGATTTTATTCTAAAAATGGCACATAAGGAGCTGGGTTTTGCCTGCCTGGCCCAGCATCACGGAGTCCCCAGTGCCTCGCAGGTAGGAGGCTCTGGATGCATAGATGGTGAATGAATGAAACGAGAGCTGCCCTGCAGTTAAAATTGTCAAAACCTGACTCTTTAAGATGACACCGTGGGGTTCCTGATTCTTTTATAATTTTTTAAGCACAGCCGTTTTCCTTTAAAAGCTGGGCAATTTTCCTTTCATGACTGACCCTCTGTTATTCTTGCCCCCCAGGAGCTGAGTGCTGGCTCTGGGCATTTGCTTGGCTGAGCTGGCAGGCGCAGAGGTGCTGAGATGCCCCTGCTCCTGCCCCAGCTGTCCTCTGGGTGCAGACCTCCGTGGGGCGCTGGCACTCTTGGATGTGGCTGTTCTGGGTCTTGCTTTCTGAGCGCCCACAGGATACCCTCGTCCTGCTTGAGCTGAAGAGGCGTGTCCTCAGGCACCATAACGAAATACCACAGCCTGGGGGGCTTAAACAGCAGACATCTGTTCGTTCACGGTTCTGGAGGCTGGACATGTGAGATCCAAGTGCCAGCAGGGCTGGTTTCTCTCCTTGGCTTAGGGCTGGTGTCCCCACTGTGTCCTCAACAGTGGTCATCCCTCTGTATGTGTCTGTGACCTCATCTCCTTTTCTTATAAGGGCACCAGTCACATGGGTTTAGGGCCCACCTATATGACCTCATTTAACCTTCATCACCTCTTTATAGGCCTTCTCTCCAAACTCAGTCGTCTTCTGAGGTCCTGGGGGTTAGGACTCCAACAAATGGATTTTGGGGGAACACAGTTCACCCCTAACAAGCTCCGTCATCAGGTGGCCCACATAGAGGAACCGTTAGATCACGATCAGCTTCGGGACCGTATCGGCCTTGGGTTCCTCGCAGCTGCTGCCTCGGGTCCCGGGTATCGACTCTGGATTACCGTTGGTTTGCACCAAGTCTGGGGAGATCCCGTGCTGCTGATTCCTTTGCCTGGGCTTGGGTGGGTCCACTGGGCAGTGCTGGGAGCAGGTGGCCATGTCCCGTGACTGCCCGCTGCCCCGAAGCCCCTGCTGGTGGTGGGCCTACTCCGGGTACCAGCATCCCTGTTGGGCTCACATACTCCCTGCTTGAGCAGACCTGGGGATTGGTTGGTCATTGAAGCCACATCTACAGGAAGCATGCATTTCCCTCGGGAGCTGGGGCATTGCTAATAACTGTCATAAATAGGAGCGAGTAGTGTCTCCTACCAGGAACCATACAAATGCATTTATCCCTGAAGCAACCCCACAAGGTTGGTCATTGTTATCAACCCCATTTTACAGACGAGGGAACCAGGCACAGATGGGTGGCCCGCCCGAGTCACCCAGCTGGTAGGTGACTGGTTCAGCTTTGAGGCCAAGCAGTGTGTCCAGCGGCCAAATCGAGGAGGAGTTTTGGGCAAAGGTGGGTGTGGTTCTACTTCTGCACCCTCCCTCCCCATTCTAGCATCTTCCTCTGTCCCCCCACCCTGAGAAGCCAGTGCCAGAGGAAGCACATCTGCCAGTTTGGGCGGCCTCAGCTCCCGTACAGCTTTGTTTCTGGTATTTGATTTCTGTTGTCGTGGAAACGGGGTGACAAGAGTTCCTCGTTAGCGCTGGTCCTCCTGACGTGGTCGGCGTCCAGGAGATGCGGCGTGGGGACGCGAGCCTGCGTTCTGCGTTCTCTTTGGGGTTGGGACAGGGAAGCAGGTTGAGTCCACTCTCGGACCCTCCCGGCCACCTGCCCGGCAGCCGGGTCTCCAGGCCCAGGCCAAGATCGAAGCCTTATGGGAGGCCGAGGTCTATTGTTCAGCTTTTTGCTGAGCCAGACAAACACGTCTGAAGTCACACACAGGAATGGATACTCCCTTCCTTCCTTCTTCTTGCCCGTGGGTTTGTTTCCTGGGGAGCAGCTTGCCGTGAAGCCATTGGCAGCAAAGATAGAAATAATATTTTGTGGTTAGCAGTGTCTTATCATGTAAAAACAACCCCGTCCTCCCGGCAGCTTGATCCTCTGTGGCCTTCCTCAAACTCACCCAAAAGGGGCCTTTCCCTCGAATTGCAAGTCACGGCAGCGTCCCTGCCCGCGGCCCTATGTGACCTGGCGTGTGTCTCCTACGTCTCCCTGCCGATTCCCCGCTGGCCTCAGGCTCACCTGCACTTACCCGCTTCACCAGTGAGTGCTCCCCGGTTTCCTTCTCATCGTTTGCAGCAGAAGCTAAGCCCAGGGCAGCCCTTATTCCCTCTCTGCTTTATGGGGGAAGATCATTTAGACCAGAACGGACCCTGGGCTGGCCGTTTGACTTTTCCCAGGAAGGTGGCAAGGATGTGATGTGAGGACAGTGGGAAAAGGGGGCCCTGGTATCCCCCTTGGCCCAGATGGACGGGCGCCTGATGTGCAGGATGAAGCGTGTTGGGAAGTTCCCAGCACTCTGGTGGGTCATGTGGGTGTTTGGGCCTAGGTTGAGGAAAGAGGTTGGGAGCATTTTCACGGGCAAGTTGCAATTAAGATTTTTTTGGGCTATCTGATATGATGGATTTCTCTTTAGTGACCTTTGGGTTCCATCTTTCCCTTTAAACTGGATGTTCTTGGCCAGCATTTAGCTCTTCTTGTCGTCACTGGATGAGAGATTCGTTCTGCCTTTTCTTCGGAGGCAGCATCAGTGGAGGGGGCTTCGCGTCGGGTGGTCTGCCCTGATTAGCACCGATATGGCAGTTGGCGTGGTTCCTCTGATGCTTGGCTTTCCCGCCTGTGAAATGGGGACAGCGGTACAGCTGATGTGTGCCGAGCTCTCTGGCCCCAGGGACTGTCCCAGTCTCTTTATGTGCTTTGTCTCGTGTAATCCGTGTAACAACTTCATTTTACAGCAGAGGAGACTAAAGCACAGAGAGGCTAACTAACCTGCCCAAGGTCACACAGCAACTGGGAATGGGAGTCGGAGTTTAGTTGGAGCTCTAAACCTCGGCTTGAGGCTTGAAGGCCATCTCCCTGGGACCTGCTGGGGGACAGAGTGAGATGATAGTTATTCAGATGCTCCTGTGCCTCTGACACCAAGACGGCTCCCCCACGGGCTCCTTCCTGTCTGATGGAATATCGGTCACACATCCTCCCTGGGCTCTGCCTGGTGTTTCCTTAAAGAAAGGGACATTGGTGCCCAGGTTTGCAGGTGACCAAGATAGCCCTTCCTTCAAGGACACAGACTGAGTTTTGTCTTGGTCATTCACGTAGGTGTGTGGGGACATTTCTAGGGGAGACACCAGCGATCGAGGGAGGGGCGTAAGGAAACTGAATGCCGGGGGGATCTTAGTTCACACTCTGAAGCAGCCCTTTGAGGACAATAGAGTTTACAATAAAAAGCACAGGGCTTCCCTGGTGGCGCAGTGGTTGAGAGTCCGCCTGCTGTTGCAGGGGACGCGGGTTCGTGCCCCGGTCCGGGAGGATCCCACATGCCGCGGAGCAGATCGGCTGGGCCCGTGAGCCATGGCCGCTGAGCCTGCATGTCCGGAGCCTGTGCTCCGCAATGCGAGAGGCCACAACAGTGAGAGGCCCGCGTACCGCAGGAAAAAAATAAAAATAAAAGCACAAAGTGATTGAACCAGGCCAAGTGGCCCTTCCTGGGCAGTGCCAGGAGGGGATGGGGGATGAAGGGCCTTGGTGGTTGGTGGAGGGGCAGACCCTGTCTGCTCTCCCAGTGCTATGATGGACTTTGTTCCTCTTTTTTTTTTTCTTTGACCGTGCCTCATGGCTTGTGGGATCTTAGTTCCCCGACCAGGGATTGAACTTGTGCCCTTGGCAGTGACAGCGCTGAGTCCTAACCACTGGAACTGCCATGGACTTTCTTCCTCTTGCATTTTCTTCCCGAGGAGGTGGATTACTGAGTTCTCCACGCTCCCCTGGGAGAATCACAAGGTACATGGCACAGTCAAGGATCTGAGAAGTCCTGCAGAAAAAGACACCTGTTTAGCTCTGCTTCACCCAGTATTTCCTCCAGTCCCTTGACCCTGGCTTAATTCATACAAGACCTGTGAACGTCCACGTCTGTGGAACTCACTTGGGGAGATAATGATGGGGACCAAATAAATAAGGATCTTGCTCATAGATATACTGCTGTTTTCCAGTTTTGCTCAGGTTCTGTTGGACTTCAAAAAACTAATTTAAAAACTGTGCTGCAGGGCTTCCCTGGTGGCGCAGTGGTGGAGAGTTCGCCTGCCGATGCAGGGGACACGGGTTCGTGCCCCGGTCCGGGAAGATCCCACATGCCACAGAGCGGCTGGGCCTGTGAGCCATGGCTGCTGAGCCTGCGCATCCGGAGCCTGTGCTCCGCAGTGGGGGAGGCCACAACAGTGAGAGGCCCGCGTACCACAAAAAAAAAAAAAAAAAAAAAAAAGCTGTGCTACAGTCTGTTTTCACCGTCTGAAAAGTGCAACTGCTGATGCAAGGAGGAGGTCTGTTAAGTCTTCTGTTAGGAAAGAGAGGGATGCCCAGGCTGTGAAAGCTCGGGGACCCAAGCCGAGAGCCCCCCCTCTCTTGTGGCTCTGTGGCCACCTGCCCTCCCCACCCCACCAGCCTGCTGATCAGCCACCCTGCTCTGTCTTTGTACTCAGAGGTCTTTTCTGGAATAGCTCTTGTCATCTGTATGTTTTGTCCCCTCCTTCCTGGCTGGTGATGCTGTGTATGAGGACACAGAAGTTATGCTTGGGCTCAAGTCAATGAATGTGTATTTATTCTGGCTGCTCTACTAGTGAGATCTGCAGGATAGATCCCAGCTCCATTCCTTACTACCCATGGGACTTTGATGTTATCTTTCCAATCAGTAAAATGACAATGACCGAGGCAGCCCACTTGCTCCATCAAGGACCGCTGAGGCCCGTCCCCGCCTGCCCAGAGCCAGACTGGGAGAGCCAATCAGCTGCTGCCTCTTCTTCTGTATCGCTGCTGCCTGCTGCTTTGTTCTGCCTCCCCCTCCCCCTCCCTGCTAATTACCTGCCTAAGGGATCCAAGACTGTAAGAACTTTCTAAGATGTAAGCATCTGTGACTTCCCCACATCTTTATTTTGCGGAGAGGACTTTGTAGTTGGGTAGATTGGTTCCAGTAGGAATGCCAGCATTTAGCTGCCTCCTTGGCCAGGTCACCTGCATGTCCGGCCTCCGTTCCCTGGTCTGTAGTGACACCCCTGTCCCCGGCTGTCCCCGGGAGCCTGAGAGGGCTCATATATGAGGATGTGGGGTGGGCAGGCCCTTGATAGAGGCAGACTTCCTTCCTCCCTGGTGTGGGCCTGTGGTCTCCATCACCACCCTGCAGGCCTTTCTAGGTTGGGGGACTTCAAGTTAGGCACGAAATGGGACAAGAGAAGGGAACTTGAGAATGAAGAGCTGGCAGTTTGCTGAAAGGGACCTGAGAAGCATCCTCTCTCTTCGCAGCTTGTTAGCCAACGTCCTGCTACAGGACAACAACCCGGGGCAAAAGAACAACTTCCCCTACCCTTTGGGAACGTGAGGATGGAGACTGGCACCCTCTCTCTCTGCCCTGCGAGCCAGGCTCCTTTAGGACTCAACTCCAAGGTTGCCTCCTCCAGGAAGCCTGCCTGGGCTGTCATCCATTCCCCTCTGGGTCCCCAGCATCCTCACATACCATTATTTGTATCCTGGACACTGAGGCCCTTGGGTCAGGGCCTATGCCTAAGTCGTTGCCCAGCCAGCCCGGCACCAGGCCTGATACGTTCACTAAGTGGTTGTTGGATGAGTGAATGAACAGGTGCAGACAGATCCCATCATGGTTACACTGGAAAATGGGCATTAAAAAAAAAAACAGATTTCTTTTATTGAGTGGAGGAATTTACATTTACACCTGAAACTAACACAACATTTAAAAAATATATGTATATTTATTTATTTATTTGTGCTGTGTCTTAGTTGTGGCTCGCCAGCTCCTTAGCAGTGCCATGAGAACTCTTAGTTGCGGCTTACATGTGAGATCTAGTTCCCCAACCAGGGATCAAACCCGGGTCCCCTGCATTGGGAGCATGGAGTCTTAACCACTGTGCCACCAGGGAAGTCCCTAACACAACATTGTTAATCAACTATACTCCAATATAAGATAAAACGTTAAAAAAAAGAAAGAATGGATTTAATAACCTTCTACATTTGCATTTTAACACCTAAAACTTGCAACTATTTGTGTATTGTGCCCTTTGTTGAAAAACATAGCTGCTTTAAAAATATAGCCACTAAAAGGTACAAACTTTCAGTTACAAGGCTAATAAGTTCTGGGGATCTAATGTATAGCACAGTGATTATAGTTAATTAACTGTATTACATACTTAAAGCTGCTAAGAGAGTAGATCTTAAATGTTCACACCACAAAAAGAAAATTGTAATTATGTGACATGATGGAGGTGTTAGCTATGGTGGTAATCATTTTGCAATATATAAATGTATCAAATCAACACATTGTTCACCTTAAATGTATACAATGTTATATGTCAATTATATCTCCATAAAGCTGGAAAAAATAAAGTAAAAAAAAAGCAGATTCATATCGCCGCCCCTACTTTCCCCATCCCCTGCCTCTCCGACCTCTCAGTCACCAACTACAAATAAAGGGAACCAAGAGACGAAGTGTGTTCCTCCATCATTTCCTCCAAACAGATGCTTCCATGCAGCTGGGGAAGTGGGACACTCCTTTAAACTTGGGGTGCACTTCAACAGAAGCCTTCATCGCTTATAGAAGGCACAGAGGAGGCCCAGGAGGGGAGGGAACATCCCTCTGAAGGGGAGGAAGCAGGTGGGCCCCAGCAGGCTTCGGTCCGGGACAGGCTCAGGGCACGCCTCCCTCCCCTCCAGCTATGCCATGACCAGCTCGTACACAGCAGGTCCTCAAAACTCTCACAGCGTACTTGCCGAGCATCTGCTGAGGGCCCGTGCCTGGCATTTTACGTGTTCTGTCACGAGTCCACAACCCTGAGGGAGAGGAGGTGTGGTTAGGATACATATTTTACTCGGGAGTCAGAGGACATCTGTTGAAGGCCTACTGTGTGTCAGGCCCTGAGCTGGGCTTTGAGGGTACAGACAAAGGACCCTGTGCTCGGGGACTGTCTGTTCAAGCGGGAGACTATTTTTTATTTATTTTTTAAAATGTATTTTATTGAAGTATAGTTGATTCACAATGTCGTGTTAATTTCTGCTGGACAGCAAAGCGATTCAGTTATACATATATATAATAGTTTGCAACTGCTATGCAAAACTCCCAATCCCTCCCTCCCCCACCCCGCTCCCCCTTGGCAAACACGAGTCTGTTTTCTGTGTCTGTGAGTCTGTTTCTGTTTCGTAGATAAGTTCATTTGTGTCATATTTTGGATTCCACGTATAAGTGATACTATATGGTTAGCCAGCCTCCTGCTACAGGATGAGCCAGGGCAAAAGAACCCACTTCCCCTACCCGCTGGGAATGTGAGGATGGAGACTGGCACCCACTCACTCTGCCCTGTGGGCCAGGCTCCTTTAAGACTCAACTCCAAAGTTTCTGTGTCTCACTTACTTCACTTAGTATGATAATCTCTAGGTCCAACCATGTTGCTGCGAATGGCATTATTTCATTCCTTTTTATGGCTGAGTTGTATTCCACTCTATCTATATATACCACATCTTCTTTATCCATTCATCTGTAGATGGACCCTTAGGTTGTTTCCATGTCTTGGCTATTGTGAATAGTGCTGCTCTGAACATAGGGGTGCATATATATTTTTGAATTATAGTTGTGTCCGAATATATGCCCAGGAGTGGGATTACTGGATCATATGGTAGCTCTATTTTTAGGTTTTTGAGGAACCTCCATACTGTTTTCCATAGCGGCTGCACCAATTTACATTCCCACCAACGGTGTAGGAGGGTTTCTGAGACAGACAATTTATCAAAACATAAAATAACAGAGTGATGACTTTGGGGCAGGAACGAAGGGTGCTGTGCCAGTCGCCCAGGGGACTTAGGGGTGGGTGTTTAGGAAGGGCTCCCGGAAGCATGAGAAGGGGCTGGTCGTTCAAAGCTGGGGTGAGGCTTCCGGCAGATGGATCAAAGGAAGCCTGGCCCCGTTGGGACAAGCCCTGTAGTTTGGAGCTCCGTGGTCCACCCTGTTGACCAGGGGGAGCCATGCCGACAGAAAAGGGTCTGTGACCTTAGCTCTGTGACCCCACGATGGGGTCAGTGGAGCCTCCGGGCAGCAGCTGTCCGGGCCGCTCAGGATGTTGGCTCACACTTGGCTGGTCCGGCTGTCCACGCCTACCCCCAGCTGTCACCAGTGTCCAGAGCTCTCACCCTGCCAGAGCCTGTGGCTTCCTTGGGAGGGAGGATGCCCAGTTGCCAGGGCAACCAGAGGTGGGAGGCCAGGGCCTCAGGCAAGCCGCTGAGCTGCCTGCAACCCCAGGGATCGAGGACCAGGGCGGGCTGATCCTGGCCTGTGGTGCAGAACAGCGAGGACCCCTGCTAGTACCTCGCCCCCTAGGAAGGAAGGGGGTGCAGGTTGGGGGAGCATCACTCACCGCCTGGTCCCCGTGCCTCCCACGGCCTGCTGCAGCCCCCGGCCAGGCTCGTGAGGGTGTGTGGGCGATTAGTATCTGCGGGTGGCTGGCACAGAGCAGATAACAAAGGTGGGTGGACACGGCTGCGGGGCTCACCCCTGCCCTCGGGCCCCCACCTCATGTCCATACTGGGCCGGAAAGCGGAGGGATAGAGGAGTCCAGGCTGCCCTCTGTGCCAAGGAGACCCACCCTGTGGGCTCTCTGGGGGCTGGAGGCTCTGGAGACAGGGACCCTGCCCAACCTTGGTCCTGAGGCTGAAGCATGCCCATACTGTACTTAGTTAGCACTTAAGGTTTGCAGAGCCAGGACAGCCGGGATGGGGTTTAAGCCGCATGCTGACCCCAGGAGGTGGGGAGCGTAAGACCGTGGTGCCGTGGGATTCCGACCTGTGTGAAGGTGCTGAAGGAAGGTGCTGGACTCCCTGTGGGTAGAGCCCTTGGCTGTCTAGCCTCTGGGCTCCCGAGTCGGGTCCAGCAGGGTTTCTCCGCCTCAGCACCCTGCACGTTTTGCCCTGGATGATTCCCCATGGGGCGGGGGGTGGCGGACATGGCAGGGTGTCGATCAGCATCCCTGGCCTCTACACACCAGATGCCAGTAGCACCCCCTGCTTCCGGACGTGGTTGCCTCCAGTGTCCCCAGACTCTGCCACATGTCCCTGGTGGGCAAAACTGTCCCTGGTTGAGAACCACGGAGCTAGAAGAAGGCTGCCTGCATGGATAGCGTCCTTAGGACCTCCACCAGAACCCCACCTGACCTCCCACCCCAGGAGTAGGGGATCAAGGGAAGGGAGGGCTTCCGGCGACTACTGACCATTTTTTCCAGGGCCCTCGGTACCTGGGTGCCCAGAATCTGCCCAGAACACACACACACCTGCACCCCCTGTGACCCGGAAGGGGTCCCCTGCTGCTCTTTTTAAAAATAAAAAATAAATAAATTTTACTTCTTAGATCGGTTTTAGGAAGTTCCCAGCAATATGGCACAGAGGGTGGAGATTTCCCATATACCCCCCACCCTGCCCGTGCACAGCCTCCCCGATTCTCCCCACCCCCAGAAGAGTGGTGCACCTGTGACAATCAGTGAACCTACACTGACACATCAGTGTCACCCAAAGTCCATAGCTGACATTAGGGTTCATTCTTGGCGTTGTACATTCTGTGGGTTTGGACAAATGTATAATGTCATGTATCCACCTTTACAGTAACATACAGGGTGTATTGTATTCACTGCCGTAAAAATCCTCTGTGCTCTCCCTATTCATCCCTCCCTCCCCCAGTCCCTGGCGACCACTGATCTTACTGTCCTCATAGTTTTCCCTTTTCTAGAGTGTCATGGAGTTGGAATCACACACTATGTAGCCTTCTCAGATTCGCTTCTTCACTTGGTAATATGTATTTGGGTCCCTCCATGTCTTTCCGTGGCTTGGTAGCTCATTTCTTTTTAGTGCTGGAGAATATTCTATTGTCTGGATGGAGCACTCCTTTTTTTTTTTTTTTTTTTTGCGGTACGCGGGCCTCTCACTGTGGTGGCCTCTCCTGTTGCGGAGCACAGGCTCTGGACGCGCAGGCTCAGCAGCCATGGCTCACGGGCCCAGCCGCTCGGCGGCATGTGGGATCTTCCCGGACTGGGGCACGAACCCGTGTCCCCCTCATCGGCAGGCGGACCCTCAACCACTGCACCACCAGGGAAACCCCCCTCCTTCTTCTTTTAAGGACACCAGTCATCAGTGTCACCACCCTAATGACCTCATCTCAACCTGATCACATCTGCAAAGACCCTATTTCCAAATAGGGCCACATTCACAGGCACCGGGAGTTAGGACTTCGACACGTCTTCCTGGGGGACACAGTCCACCCTATGATGCATGGTGAGCTCTTCCAGACCTGCCTGCTCCCAGGGTGCCGGGGCAACCCACGGAAGGTTGCCGTCGGCTTGCGAGGTCTGGTGGGGGTCCTCCCGGGGGATGAGAAGGGAGGCGTCAGGTGGACTCCTGGGGGCCACGAACTTGCCCAGGTGTGTGGGGAACTGCAGGGCTTCCTTGCTTCTTTGCATTGATAGGAAGGTGGTCTGCTCACAACTTTAAAAGTCAGAGATAATATGGGCAGGTAGTTAAACTTTACAGCTGGGGAAGCAGTTGTGTGATGGGCGGTGAAAAGATACCTGGGCTTGTTAGGCCGTTGGTTGTGACATAAGTACAAACAGCAGGGTCCTTGAAAGTCGGGGGCCGTCGTGCAGAGCAGCATTGTGGGAGCACTGGATTGGAGTCCCAGGCTCGGGCCCTGGGTCCTGGCCCTACGCCCTGCAAGTCCTGCTTGCATCCTTCAGAGGTGATGCTGTCAAACGTGGTTGGCAGGAGGTCTCTCCCCTCCCTCCAGAGAAGCCCTCCCTTAAGGTGGTGTCCCCATTTTTACTGATGGCAAAACCAGCCCTGGGAGGAGCGAACTTGCTCAAGGTCACACACCCAGATGGGTAGTTAGACCTGGATCCTCGCTACCGAGTCAGTCCCGCCTCTTTCCCTGGCCAGCGCTCTCGTGTCGGGGCACACGTGGGAGAAGGGAGGGAGGTATCTGTACGCAGCAAAAGGCAACTGATTTCCTGCGATGAGCATCCTTTTCTCCATTGGTTTGCTAATGTGCTCCCCACGCCAGGTGTACTGTAGATGGGCCTGCCCGGGTCCAGAGCCCTGGCGATGACTCTGACGTCTGGGCTGGTATTTACTGTTTTTAGTGACTTGAACGATGACCAGGCCCAAGAGCTTGTGGGCCCTGCAAGCATTTGAAAATGACCAGTCTGCTACCTGAGGACCTGGTGGGTTGATTCCTGGAAGGACGTTGGCAGGATGGAGAAGCCAGGTTTTCCCGGGACAAAGAGGACACACGAAGGTCCAGGGCTGGGAGGGGTTGTGGAACACAGTTGTGGCTGAAGAGGTCAAGCCATTAGCACATCCCTGGCTACTCCAGGCTGAGGAGGAGCGTGGTGGGGGTCTGACCCCCTCCCCTCCGACTCAGCCTTCGCCTGAGGTGGCCGGGCTGAGAAGCCACTGGTGGAGAAGCGACTTCAGGTCTTGCCGATCGTGAGGCTGTCCTGCTCTTTTTGCACCTAAGTTAGTACATTTTAGTGGATTCGCCATTAAGCAGCCAACCTCCTCGGCTTCACTGTCACGTGAGTGACACGTGGGGACAGTTGTGTCTTCATCCTCTGTGTTGATTGGATGCGTTCTTTGTGCTTCTGTTTGTGCTGCTCGTGGGACCGAGGCCGTGCCTGTTTCAGTAACGGTTGTGCCCTCGGAGCTTAGCCTGGCGCCTTGTGCGGAGCAGGTGCTCAGTGAAGCATGTGCAGCCAAAGAATGTTCTGGGCCTTTTGAAACGACATGGAGTCGCTGGGGCTGCCTCGAAGGTGCGTGAGTTTCCCGTGGCTGCTGTAAGAAATTACCACAGATTTAGTGGCTTAAAACAGCACAAACTTACTATCTTATAGCTCTGGAGGTCCTAAGTCCTAAAATCCAGGTGTCGGCTGGGCTACGCTCCCTCGGGAGGCTCCAGGGGAGGATCCTTTTCCTTGTCTTTTCCAGCTTCTAGAGGCTCCTCCATCTTCAAAGCCAGCAGCCCTGCATCTTCCAATCTCTCTCTGCTTGTGTTGTCACGTTGCCTTTTTCTCACTCGGACCCACCTGCATCCCTTTCATAAAGACCTTTGTGATGACACTGGGTCCACCCAGATAATCCAGGATTGTCTCCCATTGCAAGATCCTTCACTCGATCACATCAGCAAAGTCCGTTTTGTTTGTAAGGTCACAGTTTCCAGGGATTCGGACGTGGACATCTTTGGGAGACAGGGGACATTATTCAGCCTACCATAGAGGCCCCCAAAGAAGTAGAAAATAGCTCTTATGAATTCCAAAAAGAAACACCAGAAAGGAATGTTAGAGTTCTGCAACATGCATTCATTCATTCATGAATTCATTTATTCACCATTAACTCGCCAAGTGTCTCTGACTGCTTCCTGTGGGCTGCGCCCTGTGCAGGGAGCTGGGGAGACAGGCAGGCCTTTTGCCTGCCCTTACGGAGCTATGGACACGAATCCAGTAGCACAGACGCAAGCGGGCCTCAAACGTGGTAAGGCTGGGAAGGAAAGGAATGGAATGGAACAGGGCGCAGTGGGGGCCGGGGGTCGGGGGGCTGGGGAACCTGGCTTCGTCCTGGCTGGCAGGGAGGGAGTCTCCACGTGCCTGTGGCCCCACTTGCTCCTTTGGGGCCCTCCCTCCAAAGGCCCATCCCCGGGAACCCCAGTGGGTGCCGAAGGTCCTTTGTACTTTGTTACCTTGAGTGTCGCATCCATTCCGGGTGGAGCCACCAGCCCCAGGGGCACATGGCTTCCAGCGCCACCAAAGCCGCCTGCCTTTGGAAGGCACCCCTCTGCCCTGCAGCAGATTCTCTTGTTGAGATGAAACCTTCGCAGGCCGTGCCTGGCTCGCACCTTCAGGGGCAGATGGGCCGCTAGAGGGCGCCGTGCTCCTGGCGTTTCCTGCCTGCGGGTCCCAAGTTCTCTCCCGGTGGAGCGTTTGTTTCGGCGCAGGTGCACAGAGAATCGGTTCTTTTTCTTAAAATGACTTAATGATTTAATCTTCTTATTTTCTCAGCAGAGCACACTTTGGGCTTGCCTGGATACGATGGAACAGTAACGATCAGGCTAATTAATACGAGTTTCACCGCACAGGAAGCAGCCCAACTTGCTTCAGCGGGCTTATTTTTCCCACTGCTGTTTCTGTTTTCTCTCTTTTTTTTTTTTTTTGCGGTACGCGGGCCTCTCACTGTTGCGGCCTCTCCCGTTGCGGAGCACAGGCTCCGGACGCGCAGGCTCAGCGGCCATGGCTCACGGGCCCAGCCACTCCGCAGCATGTGGGATCCTCCTGGACTGGGGCACGAACCCATGTCCCCTGCATCGGCAGGCAGACTCTCAACCACTGCGCCACCAGGGAAGCCCTGTTTTCTCTTATGAAGCACATTTCTTTCTGAGGGTGTTAACCTCATCGGGCTGGTCCTGTTGAGGTTTCTTTTCATCTCCCCCTGGGTGGGACACATCACACAGCTCAGCTCCAAGGGGCCGGAACCGTGACCGACAAACACAAGACATTACTGTGACTTTTTTTTTTAATTGAAGTACAGTTGATTTACAATACTGTGTTGGTTTCAGGCCATTTGCAGCAACATGGATGGACCTAGAGATTATCATACTAAGTGAAGTAAGTCAGACAGAGAAAGACAAATATCATATGATATCACTTACATGTGGAATCTAAAAAAATAATACAGATGAACTTATTTACAAAACAGAAACAGATTCACAGACATAGAAAACAAATTTATGGTTACCAAAGAGGCGGGGGGGGAGGATAAATTAGGAGTTTGGGATTAACAGATACACACTACTATATATAAAAGAGATGTGGCTTTTTTTTTTTGAGAACTCTGAGCAGAACACCCCTCTGCTCCCACCTTCTGCCTCTTCTAGATTCTTTTTAAAATTTTATTTATTTATTTATCTTTGGCTGTGTTGGGTCTTCATAGCTGCGCGGTCTTTGTCTAGCTGCTGCGAGCAGGGGCTACTCTTCGTTGCAGTGTGCGGGCTTCTCATTGCGATGGCTTCTCTTGTTGTAGAGCATGGGCTCTAGGCATGTGGGCTTCAGTAGTTGTAGCATGTGGGCTCAGTATTTGTGGCTCGCGGGCTCTAGAGCACAGGCTCAGTAGTTGTGGCGCACGGGCTTAGTTGCTCCGCGGCATGTGGGATCTTCCCGGACCAGGGCTCGAACCCGCGTCCCCTGCGTTGGCAGGCAGATGCCCCTTTTCTAGACTCTTTTTCCATGATCATTAACTAATGATAGATTTTCATGACCAGTGACTGAAATTGCTTTCATCTACTCACTTAGAACCAGCACGATTGATTGGTAGACATGTGACAGATGGGTCATCCCCAAACCCAGGGGACAGAGCGCTCACATCAAAGGATCTACCATCAGGTTAGGACCAGTGGGGCCAGGATGCCGTGATTGCCAGGAACCTGAGCTAAGGGGGCTGAGAAAACCCGAGGATTCGGGGGCCGCTGGCCTCACGAGTGTGGTCCAGCTGTTCGTCAGAGGGGTGGGGTAATGCACACGTGTCCGGGGGCTCCAGGAGAGCCCGCTGCACGATGGTGGCCCTTGGGGTCCCTGGCGTGGCTGTGCCCTTGCATATCCCCGGACAGGCATGTTCTCCTAACCCGGCCTGATCAGCCCCCTCTGCCTCTGGTGCAGCTGCATTTTAATTTCACTCCGAGTCAGTTAAGCAATGCTTCTGAGCCTCCTGCAGACTCTGAGCTTCCTGCCTGGACACCGGTCACTGGTCCCATTGACGGCAGCTGGCCTGGTTCTCTGCTGGCGGACTCTGGGGGGCACTTCACACTTTTCAGGATGGGCGTGGGGGGCTCGGGTCAGGCTGTGTTGCTGGCCTCATTACAGTGTCTGTTTTAAATGCTCAGCGACTGGCGAGATGTTTGTGGTGATGTCTGAGCTGTATGTTCAGGATCTTCGAGGTTAGATACGCCTGGTTTGCAGTTGGGGGGGGTGTTTCAACGTCTGGATTCTTCGAGAATTGGTGACCTGGGGATACGTGGCCCCTTGTCATCCCAAACAGTTAATTAGCGAGACTGTTTCACCCTTGACACTGGCAGATAACTCAGGCTTTTGGGTTCTGGTTTGATTCTGTTCTGTTCAGGTGAGCACACTTTTCTAGGGTCTCCTCTGTGTGCGGGGCCCACCTCTGGGGGCACAGGGGTGATAGGACTTGAGCTCTGCCTTCTGGGAGTTTATTTATTTATTTTTAAAAGATTTATTATATTATTTATTTATTTATTTATTTTTGGCTGCGTTGGGTCTTAGTTGAGGCATGCGGGATCTTTTGTTGCGGCGCACGGGCTTCTCTCTAGTGTGGCATGCAGGTTTTCTCTAGTTGTGGCGTGTGGGTTGCAGAGCGTGTGGGCTCTGTAGTTTGTGGTACACAGGCCCTCTAGTTGAGGCACGCAAGCTCAGTAGTTGTGGCGCACGGGCTTAGTTGCCCTGCAGCATGTGGGATCTTAGTTCCCTGACCAGGGATCAAAGCCGCATCCCCTGCATTGGAAGGCGGATTCTTTACCACTGGACTGCTAGGGAAGTCCCCTTGTGGGAGTTTATAATCTAGCAGTGAGACATCCGCACATCTGCTAGATTGGTAAACATGGGAGCTCAGGGGCTGGCTGACCTTGCAGCTGGCATGTGCCTGGTGCGCCTGCAAACTTGTTGAGTGGATGACTCTGGGACACCAAGCCCTTCTGGTTACCCAGCGCAGGTGCGAGTGGTGGGACAAGAAGGGAGAGACCCAGCATTTACCACGTGACTGCTGCTTGATGCACCATCTTGTTAAATTAGTTGTCATGACGACAGGTCTGGTTCTAACCCCTCTGCAGAGGAGAGATGGTGAAAGACGAAGGACTTAAAGCCCAAGATCACAGGATGTTTTGTAATAGTCCTCCAAAGCCTCCCCTCTCTCCGCTATTCTGTCTTCACCGTCCGCGACCCTGGGCCAGGGGTTTGGAGGAGGGACAGGGCCATGGAAGAGGGGACGTTTGCAGCGGGCTTTGCTTCCAGGCTCAGGCTCTGGACATGGAGCTCCTGGAGGGGGCACAGGCTGGCAAAGGCCCGGAGGGGTGACCGAGCCTGGCCCTGAGCTCTGCACTGGAGGAGGGGGTGGGATGCAAGGGGAAGGGTGTGGGTTTTGTTTTGGGAGTGGTGGAGTGTCAGGACAGCCCATGGGCAGAGGAGTGACCCCACGGCCTGCATTCTGTGGATGAAGTCTGGAGACACTGTGGGGGATGGATCAGAGGAGGATGAGACCAGGAGCAGACACCTGGCCGTCCGCAGATCGATCCCCTGTCTCAGGCCCCCCAGGGATTCTTTCCACCTGATGCATTCTGAGAGGTGACTTGAATAAGCTGACCCACTTGCTTTCCGTCTGAAAAGCCCACCAAATCATCACTCGTCCCTAAAGGATCAGTCATTCTTTTTTGAGCAAGAAGCCCAGGGCCCCTCCGGTGTCCTGGTTTCTGCTCGCCAGGTGGTTTATTTGGTAAACCTGACATTGAAGGATCACCTAGAAGTCTTTCTTCCTATTCTCCTTCCCACAGACAATTCGTTTTTCTGTGGTTCTCACATTTTTCTGATCATGCAAGGCAAAGGGGAGGGAAAGGACTGCTTCTGGTTGGAGGGAATCATCTGTTTGATGTTGGCTTCTGAGCCCCAGCCTTTTCTATACTTAGACCTAAGCAGCCTTTGGTATTCGGAAGACCCAGTGTCCGGGAACCAGGGGGATCGCTTCCTTCCTGGTGCCCGACCCCCACCCCGCCCTTGGCCGGCAGGAACTGGCTCCAGTGGGCGAGGTTTGGGAATGTTGCCCCAGAGGCAGCCTGTCCCAGTAAGTCCCTAATTGCAGAGCAGAATTCTTCCTCTCGAGGCCTCGCCCTCCACACGGCCCCATTGCAGTAATTGGGTTCTTGGTGACCCACGACTGCCAGGCTAATGTAAGCCTTAATGGAAATGCTCTTTTTCCACCCGAGTGGCTGGAGGTGGAATGTTTGGCAAGAACGGCCTGTTCGTAGTGCTTCTGACTTTGTGTCTCTTACCTAAATTCTCTCTTCGGCTCCATTTTGCCTACGTAAATGCAGTTACAGTCATTTATTCATTCTATGAATGTTTGTCGGATGCTTGTCACGTGCTGGGTTTTGATCAGCATTTGGCCACTCGGCGGGGGCGGGGCGGAGGGCACACCCCACCACTTCCTGTCGGGGGATAAGGGTTTGTAGCTCTCACGTGCACAGGGAGCTATGGGAACGCAGAGGAACGGCCCTAATGCTGCCCAGGGGGTGGGGTTACAGAGAACGCTTTAATGAAGAATCTTGGGGAATGGGTGGAATTGGCTAGATATAACGAAAAGGGCATTTCAGGTGGTGGGGATAGTGGGGGCAAAGGAATGGCCTCATTGAAAGGTGATGCAGAAGCGTGGGAGCTGCATCTGGGTCAATGAGAGGTGGGGTTTCTTCGTCAAGAGTCTTCAGGTACGACTTTGAGGGGTTTGGGTTTTTCCCTGGAGCCGTTAGGAGCTCTGGGGTGCTCTATACCAGGGAGTGACAGCCAGACACTCAGTCTGCAAATGACAGAAAACCCAACTCAAAGTGGATTAAGAACAAAATGGCATTCATTGGTTCACTTGACAGAAAGGTCCAGAGGTTGCCAGCCTCAGGTAAGGCTTGATCCAGCAGACAGCTGGCTTGGCTAAACTCTGTCCTCTTAGCTCTGTGGACCCAGTGCCTTCATTTCCAGGTTTTGTGTGCTGGTAAGATGATGGGGCAGCTTCCACCTGCATCCTTTCTGGGTCAAGGCCAGAGGGAAAGTGTGCCTGTCATTCTGCATTCCTAGGAAACTCTCCTTGTTCTGTTGGCTCTAACTGGGCCAAGCCCATCCCTGACTGTATTCTGGAGAGTGCAGTGTGCCCACTGGCTGAGGTCTGGGATATTGAGTCCTGTTTGACCAGAGGAAGGGCATATGGATGCTGGGGAGGAGGGACAGCAGAGTCCAGTTGGTCTCCTACAGAAGGGGAGAGGCTGGCTCGGGGTGGGAAGAGGCCACAGCAGAGTCTGCGGGAGGCCGACTGGCTGTCCTGGTGAGAGATCCCCTGGTTGCCCTAAGGACAGGACACGAGATGCAAAATCTGCAGAGGCTGGTCCTAGGTCTAGCATCTTGGTCCCTGCCTTTTTCCTCTTTGCACTTGCGTACATGTTGGTCCTAGAATCAAGTTATCATTTTGCATGAGTCATTTTGCGTGGTCGGGGCTGTGATGTGTGGTTCCCTCTCCCAGCTTCTCTTTTCCTTTAGGTTGTCACTGTGTCCCCTGAGGCTGGCAGTGCTGCCGGGAAAAGCCCAAGCCTCCCCTGCCTCCCAGAGCCATTTCTGCTGTTGAACCCATTCTGCTGGGACATGGGAACCAGCCCTTTAAACTAGAGGGTCTTGGGAAAAGCCAGGGTGGCTGGTGAACGCATTTATTTTTGCTGCCAAGAGGGCAGCTCTGCATTTCGCTCAGGAGTGACAACAAGGATTCACGGAGAAAGGATGAACTTCTGGATTCTCCCCACAGGCAGGAAATGGTCTGTACTTTCCTTTCATCCCACCGAAAGCTGAGAGATTATGTAGTTTTGGGGTACCACAGGCCTCAAGTGGGTTGGAGCCATCCCTGACCAGCTGGGCCGGCTTGGGTGTGACTCAGTCGTTTAGGGAAGACCTCACCTGTCGTGGGAGCTTAGCATGACAGCGTGTGAGGTGGGCGCCCAGTCCTTCTTTTTTGAATACCGGAGCCGTGGCGGGTGCTGGCCAGGTTGGGACTTGTTGAAACGTGGCCCCCGTGTCGATCTCTAAAAGGAGCACAGAGTCGCTTAGCAGCTTGGGTTTCAGGAGCAGAGGGGCGTGGGAATGTCCGCTAAGTTCTCGCTACTCAGGTGTGGTCTGTGGACCAGCACCAGCAACATCACCTTGGGCTGGTTAACGATGCTGAGTCTTGGACCCTCCCCAGACCTGCTGCGTAGGAATCCACCCGTTAGCCCCCGGGAGCCTAAGCGCTTTGACGTTTGGAGTCTGGGCTGAGTGTTCAGGAGGGTGAATGGTTAGCCAAGGCTCCCAGGCTGGTTCCCGCTGGTGATGGGAGGGGAGATGAAAGGGAGGTCCCCATGGTGACGGGGTCACTCATGGGTGCTATCCCAGAGCTGGTCCTTTCCTACCCTACAGGACTCCTGTGCTGGGTTCCCCGGGGACGCGGGGCCCTCAGCTCCCCTCACACAGCTTCTCCAGGCACACCCAGGCAGCACTGCACTGCCTCAGCGTCACCTGAGACAGATGCTATGGATTGACCTGCTCAGTAAAAGCACGGATGGGCTAAAATGATCCTGAGGAGAGGCAATTCCTAGGTTCTGAGCTGTGTGGATGCCCCTTGCATTCAGAAGCAGCGGTTTTCCTGAACTTGGAGGTGAGGATGGAGTTGCCTGGGGGAGATCAGTGACTCCACGCCACAAACTCACTGCTTCGGGCGTGGCCGTGTGGCCCTCTGTGACTTCCTCTGGGATCTCTGCAGCTGACAAATGGTCTCTCTCCCTGCAGACCCTCCCGCAAGGAAGCCCAGGGTCTGAGGCTTCCAGGCCAAGGCTTCACCTAAGGCAGATAGGGACCACCAGGCCTGGGCTCTGAATCCTGCGTCTCTGCCTTTAGAAACCTACCCAGGGGCTGAGTGCCTCAGGACAGGCTCAGCTCTACAGGCAGCCTCACCTGCTGCCCACTCTAGTCTCCTTCCCTGTAGAACTGGGTGTTACCTCCCTTGGGTCCCTGCTGTAGAGCATCTATTTGTTGTCTATTCTTTTAACTTTATTTTAATTTTCACAAGTAACATATGAACACAGTCATGACAAAGCCTTCCCAATCGCCTCCTTTCCTTCCGTCACTCGTCCCCCCCAGAGGTGATGCTACTCTTGTCATGTTGGGGCACATCCTTTCATTCCTTTTCCTTTGAATTTAGTTGTGTACACATAAAAATACATAGTTCTAAGTTTTCTTTTTTGAAAAAAGTATTTATTTATTTGTTTTTTGGCTGTGCCGCAAGGCATTACAGGATCTTAGTTCCCCGACCAGGGATCGAACCTGTGTCCCCTGCAGTGGAAGCTCAGAGTTGTAATCACTGGACTGTCCCGGAATTCCCAGTTTTGAGTTTTCTGATTCTGTATTTTACATAAATATCCGGCTGTATTATTTGAAACCTGCTTTTTAAACGTCAACACTGGGACTTCTCTGGTGGTCCAGTGGTTAAGACTCTGCACTTCCACTGTAAGGGGCACAGGTTCAATCCCTGGTAGGGGAACTAAGATGCTGTATGCCGTGTGGCACAGCCAAAAATAAAAAAAAAGTCAACACCATCACATGTATTGCACTTAATTAATTGTACGTTTGCTTCTCAAGAGCCTTCTCTGTGCCAGGGGCCAGGCCAGGCTGTTGGGTGCAAGTGGCCAGGACACCTCCTTCCATATGTCTGCACCCTGTGCCAGACTCCCCCAGCACCAGGGCCGGCTCTGTTAGCCTTTAACCAGTGTTCATTAGATCGGCATGCTGTAAAACCCGAGGCCTGCTGCTGCCTGAACAGGACAGATCTTTAGCTGTCAGCTCATGATGCGGGGTCAGTAACGCCTGTTGACCTCCTTTGCATTTTGCCTTATTGAAATGCTCACATATTTATTTTAGCCTCTCAACTTATTTCATCTCAAGAAATGGCATGGAATCTTGTGGCCCAGCAGAGCAAACACCATAAATCAGATGTTCAGGCTGAGTGACCCTCACAGTCACGGTGCTTTCTTGTTCCCATGGTCTTGTCAGAGCAGTTCAGAATCTCATCTTCCGCCGAGAAATTACAGTGAGTTAAACGTACATAAATATACTGAGCTCGTTGCTATGGGCTGGCATCCCCATGGCAAGGCCAGAATCTCTTCCTCAGTAAAAGCATACCAGATCTGCCACTTTAAAGGTTAAGAGGCTCTTTCATGTCTGTTTTGCTACATGGATCATTGAAAGTAATTTCACTCTTTACCCACATCCCAGTCAGGCAGGGCAGCTGCTGTCTCCAAGGCGGGTAGCCTTCCCTGCCTTTTACCCTGGGCAGGATGCGGTCATCCATCCACTGCAATCCCAGGAATCTGGGAGACGGAGCCTGGAGTCTTGACCTCCTGGGAAGGGCCGGGCCTCCCATCTCAAGGCCTTTACAAGGATGATGCGTTTGAATTGTGATTGGTAGGTCATTTGATCACCTTGTCTTTGGATGTCAGGAAGGGTTGTCCTGCAGCATCACCCCACGGCCGTCCCGTCTGTGGATATCATTGTTCTTGTTCAGATCTTATTTGGGCCCTGTTTTCACTCCACTGAGCTGTGAGATCTTTACATGAAGTACAATTTGGTTTATTTTTAGAAGAACTGCTCTGCTAAGAAGACCTTCATGGCTGATGAATTTAGTTATTCTGATAAATTGTAACTTCTGCAAAGATGCAATCCTTCTGAGTGCAGATGGGTGGTGGAGATTCATAGAAAGCTCTCCCTTCCCCGGGGAAGCCTGGAAAGCCTCATTTAGCAGAGATTTTGTCAGGTCCTTCTTGCACACGTGGAGTTGATCGCAACTCCCCCTCCCCAGCCCCGGGCGGGGTGGTGGTAGGGGGCAGGGGTCTGGGGGCCGTGAACTCACGTGGGGACACTCCTTCCTTTATCCTCCTTTATTTTTCCTGGCAACTCTGAGGACCACTCCATTTCTTTGAGTAGGATCAGTTGTAGCTGGAAGTGGGTACGTCTCGAAAAGGGCTGGTTAAGTGTCCAAAATTGAGGCAGCTTTCCTGCCATTGCCAAGTTCTTCTTTTAGCTGTGGAGCCGGGTGGGGACAGCGCGGCTGTTTTTATTGGGGTTTTCTCTGGTGTTGTCGCTGCTTCAGCCTCCAAGGGCCGTGGCTCACCCACCATGGGGTCTTTTTAATCCTCGCTGAGCCCCCCGCAGGTGAGCCCCAGGGAGCTTTCCGCACCCCATCTTTGCAGGGGGTGCGTGGTGATTCCCCCCTCCTGCCCTGGCACCCCTCATGGAGAGAGAAGACTTTGTGTTTTCTGATCTGTGCTTTCCCTTGCGGGTAGCCTTGCTCTTTTAAAGCAGGCTGCTTTCAGAGTTGTGTTTTCCTAATAATGAAAAAAGAAAAAAAAAAACTGTCTAAAAGCCTTTTTTTGAGGGCTTTTTTTGAGGTTCTTTCGAGCCTGGGCATAAATAAATTAAATATGAATAAATAAGCGAAACCCATACAAAGAAAAAGATTTAAAAAAAAAAATCAAGGATGGAACCTTTGCGCTCAGCCTGGGGTATAAATGGCAGGCTGTTTGTGAGACGTTTGAGGTTTTAGCTTTTGATTCTCTTTCTTCCTTTTTATGCGCTTGTCGTTCCAATCAGGAGAGGTGGTGTGTTTTTTAAACCTTGCCCGGTCTCTGGGTGGAGTGATGGAAAGAGAACGGGCTTTGGAAACACATGCATCTCCTTCTGTTCAGCAGAAGCTGGAAGCTGACGCTTACTGAGCGAGTCCCGCACGCCAGACATTGTTCTGTGTGTTTGGACTGTATCAGGCCCCATTTCACAGATGGAAGCTGAGGCGCAGAGAAAATACGTAGCTTGCCCAGGATCACCCAGCTTGTCAGTGGCTGATCTGGGATCTGAAACCAGCAGACTGGCTCCCAGTTTCTAAGCCCTTCATTGTGCTGCTCCTCAGATATAAAGACCTACTATGTGCAGGAGCTCAGTTAGCACTGGTGTGGGCAGACAGTCCAGGAAAGAGGTGGTTACAGGGCTGGCTGCATGATGTGAGCTGGGCAGAGGGGAGCCTGGGATGGGAGGGGAGCACCCAGGATGGCTTCCTGGAAGAGGCGGCCAGCAAGCTGAGTCTTGAAGGTGGGTAGGACTCAGCTGAGCATAGCGAGTGAAGACCAGGTTGAACTGGGTTCAGTCCTGACTCTAGGACTCATGGTTGGTGTATTTCAGATGCCTTCACATCTGATAGACGCTGGCCCAGCATTGACCCAGCCGGGACCAGCCACTCCCTCACATACTTGTTAGGAGATTAGATGAACAGACGACAGAGAAGGTGCTGGGCACATAGCAGGTGCTCAGGAAACGCTAGTGGCCCTCTCCCACTGACAGGCAGGGACGTGGGTTAGACTTTTACTGTGACCGGGGGTTGTAAACCGGTGACCCCTGGCTGGCCCGCAGAATTTGAATTACTTGCTCACATTTATAAATTGGGGGATTCTACACAAAACCCAAAATTTCCAGCATCTTTGGAAAGCTCCTGAGATCTGGTGACCGCGGTCTGCGTAGCCCACTCTGCGCCCCGGGGCTGAGTGAGGTGTGGCTGTCCCCAGAGGGGCACTGGAGCTGTCACACGCTCTCCCTGGGTCTCCTCCAGCCTTTCTCCCTCCCGGCACTTGCCCACCCCCATGTCCCCGTGTGGCCCACGGCCCAGAGTGTCACCGCGGGAAGGTGAACCTGGGTGCCTTGGGAACACGTTGGCTGTAGGGTGTAGGGTGGACAAGGGCAGACACTTAGGACCATGATGAATCCTCGGCCCCGGCACATCGAGCCCCAGGTCCTTTGAACGCCCACACCCGCCGTGCACACCAGGTGCCCCTGGATCTTTCTCCGTGACGCAAGATAGTCGGCATTTCCAGTCATTGAAGTGTCTGACTTTCTGGCAAATGGACGAGTACTTTCAAAACCAAGACATTCCTGGGATTAGGGAAAAGCCACTGACCTGGCAGAGTGGGGTCCTCGGGGAGAAGCTGTGGTCCAAGGGGAGCCCGTCCTTCCAGGCCCTGGAGTGACCCTCAGAAGACCAAAATCAGATTTCAACTGAAGAAGAAGGGGCCGTGTCCCTCAGGGAACCCAAGCCGTGAGCAATAGCAGAGCTCCAAAGAGGCCTCACTGAACCCCGCTGTGGTTCAGCATGTGGCCACAGAGGGCTTCTGGAATCCCAGCTCTGATTAGTCACCCACAGGCTTTACATGGAGTCCCAAAATCCCTTTTTCCGGGATTCCTGCTTCCTCTAGGAAGCCTTCCCTGGTTTTCCCTGGGATGAACTTCACTTATTCCTCAGAAGCCCCTGTGAGGTAGGTACCGCTGCCACCCCCGCGTTCCAGACGGTGAAACTGAGGCTGAGCGAGGTGAAGGGACTTGCTGGAGGCCACATGCCAGCACGTGGCACAGAGAGATCCGAACCCTGGGCTCGTGGCCACAGACCCTCCTTGTTTTCCTCGGGCTTTGTGCTTAACAGGCCTGTGGAATATGCCGTCTGGGTGGGTCTGTGAGAACATTTCTCATCTATTAAAGCCGAGAGATCCTAGGCCCTGTTTAGTGTTATCTTTGATGTTGCAAGGGCGGTGTGGAAATTTCTCCATTTTTATGTGACCCAGTTTCTCTGCTTTGAAAATGTCGTTCCTGTTCTCCTCCCCACTCCCTGTTTTTGAGACCAGGCAGCAGGGCTCCTGGAAGCATCTCTTCATCTCTGCACCCCACGCCCCCATCTGCCACCAGTTGTTCTGGCCCACGGCCCGTGTCCAGGCCAGCGGATGACCCGCGTGGCAGCTCTGGGGCTGGTAAGGACGCACCTGCGTGGCTCACCTGTGCCCTGAAGCCCACCTGTGCCACCCTCCACTCATATGAAACCAGGGTCTTTTGTTCTTCCTCGGCCGTGAACATAACCATGGCAGGCGGCCTTGACCGGAAGGGACCTCCCTGGCCTTTCTGTCCTCCTGTGACGCTGGCCCAGGAAACCAGAGGGAGGAGCCCACGGCTGCCGCACACACACCCTCGCACAGTTCACGTACGTGCCTCTAGAATATGCGAGAACTTTTGTGAAAAATCCCCTTTTCCTCCTTCCCTTTTCTGCCTTGCAAAGCTCTTTGCTGGTTAGGAGACTCTTTGTAAGTTGTTATGTAGTAAAAATAATTGCTGAAATTGGGTCTGTTTTCTCAGCGGGACTGAGTGGCCGGAGGGGATCTTTGGAATGGGGCGCGGGGCCGGGTGGGGCGCGTCTCCAAGTCATTTGCTTGTGAAGGTGTTTAACACGTGTCCGCTTCTCACACAGAGTTAAGCTTAGGATTTGGGGATCAAAAGATGGCTGTAGGCTTCCCTGGTGGCACAGTGGTTGAGAGTCCGCCTGCCGATGCAGGGGACACGGGTTCGTGCCCCGGTCCGGGAGGATCCCACTTGCCGCGGAGCGGCTGGGCCCGTGAGCCATGGCCGCTGAGCCTGCGTGTCCGGAGCCTGTGCTCTGCAACGGGAGGGGCCCCAACAGTGAGAGGCCCGCGTACCGAAAAAAAAAAAAAAAAAAAAAAATGGCTGTGCATGGGGTCTGCTCCTGGGATCTGGGGCGGCAGGGACACGGTGACTGTCGCCAGGTGCAGGGCTGGCCTCCAGACTGGAGTATTGTTGGGAGAGGTCCATTTTTTCTTCCCTCTTCTTTTAAATTGGGATAAAATATACATAACATAAAATGTACCATTTTAACCCTTTTTTTTTTCCCGGTACGCGGGCCTGTCACTGCTGTGGCCTCACCCGTTGCGGAGCACAGGCTCCGGACGCGCAGACTCAGCGGCCATGGCTCACGGGCCCAGCTGCTCCGCGGCATGTGGGATCCTCCCGGACCGGGGCACGAACCCGCGTCCCCTGCATCGGCAGGCGGACTCTCAACCACTGCGCCACCAGGGAAGCCCCTTTTTAACCCTTTTTCAGTGTACTGTTCAGTGGCATTAAGTTCATTCACGTTGTTGTGTAGCCATCACCACCCTCCATCTCCAGAACTTTTTCATCTTCCCAAACTGAAGCTCTGTCCCCGTTAAACACGGACTCCCCATAATATCCCCCTATTTTCAGCCCCTGGCACCCACCATTCTACTCTCTGTCACTGTGAATTTGACTGTAAGGACCTCCTGTAAGTGGAATCATACAGGGTTTGCCGTTTTGTGTCTGGCTTATTTCACTTAGTATACTGGCCTCAGGATTCATCCATGTGGTCATATGTGTCAGAATTCCCTTCCTTTTTATGGGTGAATAACATTCCATTGTGTGTATGGACCATATTAGTTTATCTGTTCATCTGTCAGTGGACGCTTGGGCCGTTTCCACCTTTTGGCTGTGAATCGTGTTAAGTCATTGCTGCTGTAGGGTGTGGGTGTGCAAGAGAGCCCATTTTTTCACAGTCTTGTATCAGGGCCTTCCTGATGTTAGAACCCAACGTCCTGGGCCCCACTGCCGTGTTCCTTGTGAGGGACAGAGGGTGGCTTGTCCCCAAAGCTGGGTCTATGGCTGAGTCCAGGGAGCCCACCGTGTGCCCAGCTCCGGCCTCAGAACCTGATGTTCATCGTTTCATTAAGTCCTTCCAGGGGACCCGACGTTTTGAGAAAACAGGCAGAGAGGTTGCCAGGCGTGCCTGGGGTTGGGTCACCCTGGCCTGCCTGTCCCAAGGCCATCACATCCTGTCCCCTTACTACTCTGTCCCCTGTCCCCTCAGGTCCCGGAATTGGAGATATTCAAGGTTCGGGGTGACTGCAGTATTGAAAGAGGAAGTAGGTTTCCACCTCTGAGGAGGTTTCATTACAGAGGAGAAGGCCTTGAAACTAACACAACTTTGTAATTCAATTACGATTTAAAAAAAAAAAAAAAAAGAGGAGAAGGAAGTCTGGGCACTTGTCACTGGAGCTCACCGAGGAAGAGGCTGGTTTTGTGGCGTGTGGTCGGGGACTGTCACCCAGCAGTTCTCAGCCAGGGCTGGAAAGGTGCCCAGCGCCCCCTGCACCCAGTGGATGGGCGCTGGAGCCTGGAGTCCGATGCAGTTATGGCCGGTGGAAGAAATGCGCCATTAGCTCCCGGTGTCCCGGGGTGTCCCCCTGGCCAGTGTAAGTCGAGATGCTTTCCTGGAAGGTGTCTAGCGCGGGGGGGCGAGGGATCCTTTCTGCACCGTGGCATCCACGCCGCCCCTCTCATCGCGTAGCCAGCCCTGCGGTCCCTGCGACTGTTCAGGGCGCCCTCCTCCCCAGCCCCCGGCACCCTGTCTGCCCTCTAGACATGGCCCTGTGCTCCCAACTCCAAGTCTCCAGATCCGGTTTGTTAGATTCTGCTGTGTGTTTCACTGCTCCCGACCCAGGGCATTACCTAGCGTCAGACCAGCCGGATTCTGTCCCGTGAACGTGGCCACGGACAGCGGCACTGCCTCGCCTGCTGCATGCCGGGAGGGTCTTCACACCTGGAGTCCACGGCCGAGGACACTGCTGTCCGGGGCGGGGGGGAGCCTGCCCTTTTCAGGCCCCATCGCTGTGATCCAAGGTTCGTCCATCTCAGCAGCCTTGGGTGGATCTGGAAGCATCCAGAAGCTTCCATGATATAATCATGCATTGCAAAGAGTGGTGAAAACAGCCTGGCCGGGCTTGGTGAGAATCGGGAACTCTCCGGCGTGGGTGAAGAATTGCAGAATGTATTCTTGGTTCGGAGCATTTTTCCCTGGACTCTTTCTGGGCAACCAGCCATTTAGGAATGTTTGTTAAATGCTTAAAAAACAGGAGTTGATTTCTCTCTGTTTCCACTGCCAACATGTGAGGCCACAATATTCCATTTATACTAACTGGCTTTTTCCTTTCTCTTTCTGCCTGACAGTGAGTGACTTGCAGGAAGAAGGGAAAAATGCCATCAACTTGCCGATGTCCCCTGCCTCGGTGGAGATCCACCCTGAAGACACCCTGCTCGGTATTATCGGTTTCTCCAGTGCCTTGTGGTGGGCAGGTTGAGCTTCCCAGCTTGCGGTTGGTCTGGGAGGGGCTGAAGAGGCGCATTCGTGGCCTTTTGGTCAGACTCAGACGTCACATGGGGCTCTCAGCTGAAGGTCATGTTTAGAAAAGTCTGTAGGAAAAAAGCAAGCCTTCCCTTGTAGGTTACTGCCTTTCTGATTGTAAATGTCAATTTTATTGTGATTTAAGTATGATGAGGCCAACGGATCAGGAGCCGACTGCCACGGAAAAGGTGGTTTGTTAAACTCACGGTTCCCAAGGTGATGGGGGAGGGCAGCGGCATCGGGCAGGAGGCAGAAGGAGTGACGGGAAAGCATGGGCAGAAGCCTTTATTGTGGTTTTCACAGGGAGGAGTGAGTGAGGCAGGGTTAATAAGCAGGTTTGGATGGGCTGGTCTGGGTAATTTCAGGGGCCTCTGGGACACAGGGGCTGCCCCGAGTTGTCTGAACCTGGTCCCAGGTGATTAGGGCAGGGGCTGTTGGCTGGGCGTGTAAGAGCCCTGTGTGAGTTCAGTTAGAGAGATGTCTGGGGGATGTGGGCTCTGGGTTGGTTGTTTGCACATGGAAGGCACTCACAGGGGATACGTTTGTTGTTTTGGGAATCAGCTAGCTCTGAGAGGGGAGTCCCTCTAGGTACCCAAGGCCCCAAGATGTCAAAACATTAGAAAATACAGAAAATAAGAAACACGATTAACATACCCCCCCATCTCTGCACAAGCCGGAGTGGCCTCCACGCCAGGGGCCTGCTAGGTGGGACCTACCAAGTGATACCGGCCCTGCACTCACCTCCTCAGGAGGTGCCGCATCCCAGCCGGCACTGATGAAGTGACGGCCTGGACACACTAGCCTTAAAGCGTGTTTTGGGATCCGATGGATCTGGAAGGCAGTCTCGAAACATTCCGCTTCTTTCCAAACCCTGCCTGGTTCAAAGGGAAGTCCCGGTAGATGCCTCTGTTGTGGTTCCCACGACAAGGCCAGGCCAGCAGGAGCTGATGGGGAAGATATGCAAACGCACGTCCAGGCGGCCGACCTGCAGCCAAGTGCTGGACGGGCTCAGAGGTGCCGCCGGGGTCCCCTGCGGCTTCCCCTCTGCTCTAAGAAGAGCGTGACCCTTCACTGACGCTGTTGTGTTTTGTCTTCAGTCTGGCTGCAGCTGCTGCCCAGGCAAGTGACCCTCTCCCAGGAGAAATTGGGGATAAACTGTCTGGAAATTACCGTGATTCAGAACAGGGTTTCTCCCCAACCCACCCCGTGCTATGGGCATTTGTCACCGGATAATTCTTCTTTTTTTTTTTTCGCCGTACGCGGGCCTCTCACTGTTGTGGCCTCTCCCGTTGCGGAGCACAGGCTCTGGACGCGCAGGCTCAGTGGCCATGGCTCACAGGCCCAGCTGCTCCGCGGCATGTGGGATCTTCCCGGACTGGGGCACGAACCTGTGTCCCCTGCATCGGCAGGTGGACTCTCAACCACTGCGCCACCAGGGAAACCCCGGATAATTCTTTAGAGTCGGTCAAGGTGTTGATCAGCATCCCTGGTCTCTACCCACTAGATTCCCCTGGCACACTCCCCTTCCCCACCCCCCCGGCTGGGACAACCAAAAACGTCTCCAGACATTACAGTAGTCCCCTGGGATGGGGGTTCGGGGGACTTGATTGCTTCTGACTGAGAACACTGCTTTAGACCAACAGGAGTGCTAGAAAATAGATTTACTGTAAACGTGTGGCAAGCTATTGTTTTGTCAGTATTCTTTGAACCTGCTTTTCCCTGGACCCTAAGCCACCTGTCTTACCGTTTTTCTAAATAGCTGCTCTTGGGCTGGGAGTTGGCATTCTTCCGTTTGCTCTGTAAGGTTTTGCTGGTCCCTGAAGCTCTTGTGACCTTGATAAGAACCACCCTGGTCAGTACCTGGAGCTGAGAGTGACGGGTGAAGGGGATGTGAAGTGGGAGGAGAGGGTGTTGGACAGGGAACAGCATGTCCAAGGCCCTGTGGCCAGCGGTCGTGAGAGGCTTGCTGACGGGCCGGTCAGGGCTGGAAGGGCTGGATCAGAGGGTGCTGGGGAGAGCTGGGAAGGAGGCTGCAGAGGGCCTCGGGGGCCACGTGGAGGATGTGGCCTTGATCCCAGGAGTGGCAGGAAGCTGCTGAGGGCCTTAGCAGGGATATCACAAGGAACTCCAGTGGGGTCCCCTGCAGGCTACCCGCAGCGTCTCTCTCAAGCATCAGGTCAGCGCGACTCCAAAAATAGCTTTTCCACTTTGTCAGGTTTTAAATTTTGCTGTTGGGCTTCCCTGGTGGCACAGTGGTTAAGAATCCACCTGCCAACGCAGGGGACACGGGCTTGGTCCCTGGTCTGGGAAGATCCCATATGCCGCGGAGCAACTAAGCCCGTGCACCACAACTACTGAGCCCACGTGCTATAACTACTGAAGCCTGTGCGCCTAGAGCCCATGCTCCGCAACAAGAGAAGCCACAACAATGAGAAGCCCGTGCACCACAGTGAAGAGTAGCCCCCTCTCGCTGCAACTAGAGAAAGCCCACGCACAGCAATGAAGACCCAACGCAGCCAAAAATAAATAAATAAAATAAATTAAAAGATATATATAGAGAGAAATATCTTATAAACAGTCACAACAAATAAACTTTAAAAAAAAAGAATTTTGGGCTTCCCTGGTGGCACAGTGGTTGAGAGTCCGCCTGCCGATGCAGGGGACACGGGTTCGTGCCCCGGTCCGGGAAGATCCCACATGCCGCGGAGCGGCTAGGCCCGTGAGCCATGGCTGCTGGGCCTGTGCGTCCAGAGCCTGTGCTCCGCAACGGGAGAGGCCACAGCAGTGAGAAGCCCACGTAATGCAAAAAAAAAAAAAAAAAAGAATTTTCGCTGTTGTGAAGCCTCTGTCACTCAAAGCCATTTCATTCCCACCAATGTGGACAGGGTCCCAGCCTTGGGAGCCTGTGTGGGCCCCGGAACCCTGGTCATCTTTGCCTGCACGTCCTAGGGGCCAGAGGCTGTGCTTCTTTTCTGTCCTTTTTTTTTTGTGTGCTACGTGGGCCTGTCACTGTTGTGGCCTCTCCCGTTGCGGAGCACAGGCTCCGGACGCGCAGGCTCAGCGGCCATGCCTCACGGGCCCAGCCGCTCCGCGGCATGTGGGATCTTCCCGGGCCGGGGAATGAACCCGTGTCCCCTGCATCAGCAGGCGGACTCTCAACCACTGCGCCACCAGGGAAGCCCTCTTTTCTGTCCTTTTAACACCCCTGCTTAGTTTTGTTCTGCGACGTGTCTGGTGTCTGTGGGTCTTTCCCCTCTGCCTCCCACTTATTACCACTGCGTCACTCCCTCTGTACAAGCTCACTGGTGCCTGTGGTCCATGGGTCAAGGCCAGACATGGAGGGAAAAACAAACAGATAAACAGAAACAGAATATGGATAAACACACTTTGCTGTGAAACATCCTTTTTTCCCCCTGCTCTTTCTAATATTTTTGTCCGTATCACTTTATGTAGTGGTGAGCTTTCTCAGTGAACGACAGGTCTTCCCCGGGTTTATTAATAGTGGCTTTTCCACAGATCCGATTCAGGCCTGTGTGCACCCCCCCTCCCTCCTGAAAGGTGGGGGTGGATGCTCCGTTGCACCCTGGGAGGCATTTCTGCCTGGGCCGTGTGACTGGCTGCAGGGCTGCTCAGTGAGAGGACCACGGGGTCTCTGCTCTCAATTCCCCCATCTGTGCAAGGGAAGCCGGCCACCCCCACTGACGCTAACCCGCCTGTCCTTTGTCCTTTGTCCCTGCAGAGGAGAACCAAGAGCGCACGGTGATCGACCCCACCTCCAGGGACGACCCCAGATTCAAGGAGCTGGTCAAGGTGAGGATGAGTGTCCTGGCTGGGATGTTCTTGTGAGGTCAGATCTTGGGGTTCAGGCTCTTGTGGGCCAAAGGAGCAAAGCTGGGGGCTGGTCAAGGGGCCTTACTGCTGTGTTTGGTGGGGGGATGTGAAGGATGAGGCTGGACTGCCTGGAGCATCTCCCAGGGGCCCAGCCCCATGGGGCCTCTCAGACGGCCCTCTCCCCGTCATGTGCTGGACCCAGTTATGCAGGGACCCTTTTCTTAAGACTTGGAATGAGCAGCTGCAGTGAACGCTCATGGTGCCTTGCAGACGGGTTCGAGGCATTCAAACCCTTTCTGGAGCGAGAGGGGCGGCGTTCAGAGGAAACTCTGAAAAGCAGGCATGTGGGCCCCCTCTGGCCACACCTGTGGATCCTCATTGGATGCTGGTGGCCCTGCACGGGGCAGCGGTCGGGTTCTGCAGCGTCTGGACGTGTGGGGACCGGCGAGGCCAGAGGATGGCCGCCTGGTTCCGGAAAGTCAGGGAAGCAAGGCCAGCCCGGGCCGCTGGCTCTGGGCTCCTTCGGGGCCATGGCGGCTGCACGTCTCTCCCCACTGGTCTCTCGAGCCTGGCTTAGCGGTGAGGCTTCATTCGTAGCGTTAACCCGTGTCCGAGCGTGGGTTGCAGTTTGATTGCTCTGATCTAAACCACAGCAGGGCGTCAGAGGTAATCCCTGAGCCGGCAGGGGCTCGAGCCCAGAGGCCAGTGGGCCTGGGCTGTGCAGACGCAGTTTAGGGCAGTGCCACACTCATATCCTATGAAAAGGGCTTTTTCAAAAGTTTCTCCACCTTAACCACTGCGGTTGGGCCCGATGAGGGCACGACTGCCTTTTCACGAGGGCTCCTTCAGGATAAACAAAACCTTTGCAAGTTGTTGCTTTTAAAAAATTGAAATGGAAAATGTCTGTTTTCAGGCCCACCCTGTAATGTTGATTCTGAGCATCTTAAATTGCCTAGTTTATTAAGATTTCTTTTTTTCCTGAATACCCACTTGGTTATTCTGAACAGAAGATTGTTGGTGAGGAAAAGTAACCCTGCACTGCAGCCACTAAAATGTTATCCACGGGCGATATTTAAGTAGTAGAAGGGGATGCCCTGTTTTTGTCAGGGTTCTCCAGAGAAACAGAATCCACAGGAGATGGCCCTATCTCTCTACCTCTCTATCTCTCTCTCCATCTGTCTATCTCTCGCTATATATATATCTCCTCTGTCTCTCTCTGTATCTATCTATAGAGATTTATAAGGATTGGCTCACGTGATTATGGAGGCTGAGAAGTCCCATGATCTGCCCTCTGCAAACTGGGGACCAGGAAAGCTGGTCCGAGGGCCTGAGAGCCCAGGACAGGACTTGGATGTCCCAGGCAAAGAGAGGGCGAGTCCAGCCTTCCTCCAACTTTTTGTCCTATTCAGGCCCTTACTGGATTGCATGCCACCCACCCATGCTGGCGAGGGCCCTCTGCTTTACTCAGGCCACCAATACAAATGCTAATCTCTTCCCGAGACACCCTCACAGACATGCCCAGAAAGAATGTTTAATCAGCTGCCTTGGCATCCCGTCCAGGCCAAGCTGACACATAAAATTAACCATCACGTGCCCCGCTCTGATTTTTCCTTCTTCGACATGTAAGCAGAGCTTGAGAGCGCGTGAGCGTCATCTCCTTGAAACAAGACCCAGGGGGCCTGATGTCACCCTCACTTCCATACGGGGGCTCCGAGAGAAGTAACTCCCCCACCCCCAGGTTACGCTCTGAACCAGTGAAGTGTCCGGTCTTGAATGAGTCTGTCTGTTTGATGCCTCATTCGCTGAGCCCCGGTTGAGGGTCGGGAGCTGTGCTGGGCCCCGGGGCTGTAGGATGAACCAGTCACCTCCCTGCTCTACGGGATCCAGGTCCGCTTCGTGTTCCTCCTGGACTCACTCCCTCGGCCCCAACCCACCTCTGCTTTGCCGCTTTGCCTCAGGAGACTACAGGCATTTTTGGCCTCTACCAGGTGAGGGCTGGGCAGCTGCATGTCCTTTATCCGCCCACACAAAGGGACCACAGCATCTCTGCATCCGGGACCAGCCTGACGGGACCTGTAGAGGCTCTGGCAGCCCCTCCTGCCCCGGATTCCGGGTTCAGATGAATGACCACGTCTGGGGCATGGAGTGTGCTGACTGGAAGGGCTGGGAGTGCAGACGTCAACATCTTGTGGGGCAAAGCAGGACTGAGGACCGGAGGGAGTGGGAATGCACGCCTCTCCCTTTCTTCCCCGACGGGCAGTTCTGAGAGCCGTGCTTCCACAGGAAGTTGGCTGTGTGCTGGGCGTCGGCTGGGTGTTTTTCCGAAGCTGCGGGCGGCTCAAGGGCGCACCTGCCTCCCTTCCCTCTCCCCTCACTCTTGCTAGTCTGGGGTTATGGTCCCCCCAAAAGCAGCAGCAGTGAGCTTGGCCCTGGGCTCTCTTTCCTGGGGAACCCAGGTGTGGTGTGCTGAATCATGGCCCCCAAAGATGTCCACGTCCTAGCCTCTGGAACCTGTGACCGTTACCTCCTTATATGGTGAAAGGGACTTTGCAGATGTGATTAAATTAGGGGTGTGGCGGGAGGGATGACCCTGGGCTGTCTGGTGGGCTCACAAGTGTCCTTATAAGAGGGAGGCAGAGAGAGATTTGACTGCAGGTGATGGTGGCAACATGAGGATGGAAACGGGATGCCACGCTGCTGGCTTTGAAGATGTGGGAGGGGGCCATGTGCTAAGGAATGTGGGCTCCCCTAGAAAGTGGAAAAGGCCAGGAGGCCTTCCCTAGAGCCTCCAGAAGGAATCAGCCCTCCTGACACCTTGGCATTAACCCAGTGAAACTGATCTTGGACTTCTGACCTCTAGGACTGTGAGGGAATACACTGGTGGTTTGGAAGCCCCAAATTAGAGATAATTCGTTACAGCAGCCAGAGAAACCAGTACCCCAGGCCGAGTTACCTCCTGTCCCTAAACCGCCGCATCCCTTAGCTGTAGCTGAGGGTCCCCGTCCACTTGGGAGCAGGGCCGGCCTTGCTGCCTTGCCAGTTTCCAGGAAGGGCCAGCTGCCAGACACATAGAAATCTGCTCCCATGGCCATCCCGCCAGCCTGGAGCACATACGCCTGGAGATGGGCAATTTCTGGAAGGTTCCCCCTGCCCTCAGACTGCAAGTCGTACCTCGAGGCTGGTGGCTTATTTTCGAAAATAAGCATAAACATAGCAAGCAGGACAGCGCCGTCAGCCTGTCTGTCTGTGGCTTGTTGGTTGCTGTAGTGGCACGTGGAGGGGATGTATGTGAAATACTAGTTCTCCATGACTACGGGGCTTTTATTTTTTTATTTTTTATTTTTTTTGCGGTACGCGGGCCTCTCACTGCTGCGGCCTCTCCCGTTGTGGAGCACAGGCTCCGGACGCGCAGGCTCAGCGGCCATGGCTCACGGGCGCAGCCGCTCAGCGGCATGTGGGATCTTCCCGGACCGGGGCACGAACCCGCGTCCCCTGCGTCGGCAGGCAGACTCTCAACCTCTGCGCCACCAGGGAAGCCCTGACTACAGGGCTTTTAAACAGAGATGCACGCGTGCCAGTGGGGGTCTGGGAGATGCCTGGGCTGAGCGCCGGCTACTCTGGGTTGTTCTTGTTGGTCAGGTAAGGGGGAGGCTCAGCGTATCCCTGAGGTGGGGTTCACTCACGACGGGGGGCTGTCAGCACCTCCTTTTCTTGGCGTGGGGAGGAGCTGGCCCCAGGGCCAGGCAGCCTGCACACGCAGTCGGGTGAGCTGCCCGTGGCCTGCCTTGGGGTGCTGCCGAGCCGGGCACCCTTAGACGTGCTCCGGGCTGGCGCTCACTTCCCGCCTCCCCCCGACTCCAGTGCTCCAGCCCCCGAGCCTCCTTGTCCCTCCCTCCTTGAGCAAGCTGAGCACCTGCCCGCCTGGGTGTGAGGTTAGAAAGACCGTTTCCCCCAAGCCCAACCCCACTTCTGGTGCCGGTTGTAAGTTTGGGAGCCCCAAGACTACCCACAGGTTTGATACTTTGCTAAAAGGACTCCAATTATACTCACGGTTATGGCTTATTCCGGTGAGAGGACACAGGTTAAAATCAGCCGAGGAGAAAGCGCAGGTTGTTTTGGTGCAGGGTGTGGACCACGTGCAGGCCTGAGCTTGTCAGGGTGAGGTCTGGCTGACCTCCCGACCACTGGCCACGTCCCAGCCTTGGAACCAGCGAGACCTTTCTGAGTTAGCATGGTCGGTCCCCTGGCTTTCTTTTTCTGTTCTCCATCATGTGTACTTTGTTACCTCTTGTCTTGGCCCCTGTCCTGTCTCTCTCTGTAGCTTACCCCCACTGACCCTCCTACCTCAGGACTGTTGGTGTTTAAAACGTTGTGAGCTGCTCTCTGCTTCCCGTAAAAAACCCCGGCTCTGGCTAAGCCCGGCATTAAGAATGAGGCCGTTCACTGAAACATTTTCTTCGAGCATCTTTTGTGTGTAATGCAGTGTGAGCGGGTGAAGAGGTGGGTGTGATGGGCTGTGGAATCGGCTCCCTGGATTAAAATCCCGGCTCGGATTAAAGCAGGAGAACAGTCGTTCCCGTCTGCAAGCATGAGGGTGATGTCAGATGCCACACGCTTGCTGTCCGGCAGGTGCTGTGCCGGGTGCTGGAACATGGGCACAAACAGGGCAGAGCTGGGAGGGAGGTGCATGGGCAGGTCTGTGGTTCAAGTTTAGAAGTGAGTATCCTGTGGGCTCAGGAGCCGAAAGACTTATCCTGTGTCCTGTATGCAGGTGTTTGTCCTGTGGTTCTTTTCGCTAGCATTCCCCAGGAGTGCCCTGCATCTCTTAACAGGGTGAACAGCTGGTGCCGCCTGGGGAAGATAGCAGTTTACAGATGAGATCCTTTATATTTTTAATGATCTTTGAAAGAGGGAATGGCAGTTCTCGTGCTTTCCAGAGTGAATAGCCACAGAGGGGCCTCCGCACTTGCGGGTGCGTTGTTCCAAGGCAGTCTGGCCGTGTTGTCACCGGGGTACGCATTTGAAATCCCTACAAGCAGATTTCACATCTCATCTCCCAGTTTATTGGACAAGGCTCCTTCGGGTTGTTAAGTTCTGTTTTCTCCCTCCCTTTGCCCCTATGAAGAAAGTCAGCTGCACAAAGATGGTCTTCTGGGCAGAAGACGGTGCTGTCATCGTTGTGTGGAGATGCCCGGTGATGTGGCTGGCACTGCACCTGGCCGGGATGCTCTCCTGCCGGTTGCAATAAGCCTGCGTCCTCAGTCCATTAAGCCACGGCAAGCCTGTCTGAAAGTGATTAAAATGTAACTGTCATAGCTTTGGGGGAGACAGGCTGCAAATCCTGATTATCATTTAGAAGTAACTCAGGGGGAAGTAATTTTTTATTCTGGCTAAAGCAAGCTTGTGAAAAGTCTACACAAAGAGCACTGTGCCGAGGGCATCATTAATACATGTCCTAGACACGTGCCTGCAGGATTCGGGGTTTGCAAATGAGTACATCCTTAAAAATAAGGACGGGTGCCATCTTTAAAAAGTCTTTTGTGCAACAGAAGATTAAGACGGATGACCTGGGCAGTACAAGGACAGGGTGATTGGTGGTGGCCGGGAGGGGACTGCATCTCTATGGGGGCAGCAGTGAAACTGGGCGGTGGATTTGCTTTTGCTTTCCCAGAGCTGACCTCTGTGGCCCGTTGCGTGAAATGTGATTTTCATCCCCTTCTGTCTGTTGTTTTCGTATTTGGACTTTGACCCGGTCAGAGATCCAGATGGGATTTTTAGTTTTAGTTTCTTCATAGCAGAAACATCTCTTGTGTGGTTTCCTACAGGACCTTGCTCTGGGCAAGGCAGCCTCTAGAACTAAATGTCTGCATGCCCCAGAGGCTTTCCTAGGTCTGTAAGCAGCCCTGCAGTTGATTTGAGCGCCTTCCGTGGGTCTGTTCCTAGTTTAGCCCCTGCGGTGATGGCCTTGAGCGGGCTGGTGGTCCAGCTGGGGAGACAGACATGTCGAGGGATGGATGAGTATGTTTCCAGGTGGCATGATCGCTTTGAAGGAAACTGAAGCAAGAAGCAGGGTGGTTTCTTCTCCCCTCTGTTTTTGGTGGGATGGTCGGAGCTGGCATTTGAGCGGAGACCTGCTGGTTGGTACCTAGGGAGGCAGCAAGTGCAGAGGCCCCCTGGGATGCCTGCGCTGGCAGGTGTGAAGGCCAGTGAGGGGGGCAGCGTGGCTGGAGCCTAGACAGCAAGGACGAGGGTGATTGGAGGTAAGATCAGAGAGGTGGCAGGGGTGCGAAATGGTGTTTGACTCCCGGGGCTGGTTTGGGGGGGCACAGGGACGTGGGAGGACCAGCAAGCAGCTGTGACACCTAACTGTCCACGTGGGGCAGAGACTAGGTCATGTTTCTTTATAGCTCCAACACCTCGGGTGGTGTCCACATATCCTAGGTGCTGCTAGTTAGGCTGAGTAAATCAGAAAGGGGTTTCTGACATGCAGAGAAGCCGTGGGTGGTGATGCTGACATCTGTGTAGATCACTATAGTTGATTAGCACTGGCCAGTAGATCATCTCACTAAATCCTCAAAATAGCCCTGCAGAGGTAGATGCTAGCACCTGCATTCTAGAGGTTCATTGCTTAATAACAGGTTTATTGAGATAGAATTCCCATACCGTACAATTCAGTGGTTGTTAGTGTACTCCCAGAGCTGTTCAGCCATCACCTCAATCAGTCAAGGACATTTTCATCACCCCAGAAAGGAACTCCATAACAATCAGCACTCAGTCCTGTATCCTCCTTCCTGGCCCCTGGCACCCACTTTGTCTCTAAACAATTATTCCGTCTCTATAATTCGCATATTCTGGATATTTCATAGAAGGGGAATCATATCAATACGTGACTTTTGTGTCTGACTTCCTTCACTTGGCATAGTGTTTTTAAGATTCATCCATGTTGTAACAGGTATCCAAACTCCATTCCTGGACTTCCCTGGTAGCGCAGTGGTTAAGAATCCGCCTGCCAGTGCAGGGGACACAGGTTCGATCCCTGGTCTGGGAAGATCCCACATGCCGCGGAGCAACTAAGCCCGTGCGCCACAGCTACGGAGCCTGCACTCTAGGGCCCACAAGCACAACTACTGAGCCCACATGCCACAACTACTGAAGCCTGTGTGCCTAGAGCCCATGCTCCACAACAAGAGAAGCCACTGCAATGAGAAGCCTGCGCACCACAATGAAGAGTAGCCCCCGCGCGCGGCAAGAAAGACCCAACGCAGCCAAAAAAAAAAACAAACTCCATTCCTGTTTATGGCTGAATAATATTCCATTGTATGGATAGACCACAATGTGTTGATCCGTTCTTTCTCGACAGCATTTGGGTTGTTTCCACATTTTGGTTATTTTGAATAGTGCTGCTGTGAACATCCGTGTACAAGGTTTTGTATGAGCTTGTGTTTGCAGTTCTTTTTGGTATATACCTGGGAGTGAAATTGCTGGGTCATATGGTGATTCTGTGCTTAACCTTTTGAGTAACTGCCAAACTGCACCATTTTACATCCCCCAAAGAAGTGTATGAAAATTCTTCCAATTTCTCTACGTCCTTGGCAGCACTTACTGTTCGTCTTTTTGATTATAGCTACCCTGGTGGGTATGAAATGGTATCTCATAGTGGTTTTGAGATTTATTTCCCTGATGGCTAATGATGTTGAGCATCTTTTCATGTATTGGCTATTTGTAAATCTGTTTGGGAGAAATGACTATTCAGATCCTTCGCCCATTTTTTTTTTTTTTCAAAGTTTGTTTGAACTGAAGGTCATACAATTTGGGGGAGGAAGGAAGTTTTTTTTTTGTTTGTTTTTGGCTGCGTTGGGTCTTTCATTGCTGCGCGTGGGCTTTCTCTAGTTGTAGTGAGCGGGGGCTACTCTTCATTGAGGTGTGCGGGCTTCTCATTGCGGTGGCTTCTCTTGTGGAGCAAGGGCCTCAGGGCGTGCGTGCTTCAGTAGTTGTGCTTTGCCCATTTTTAAATTGGGTTATTTGTCTTTTTATTACTGAGTTTTAAGTGTTCCTTATATATTCTAGATACAAATCCTTTATCAGATGTATGATTTGCAAAATCTCGCATTCTGTGGGTTATCTGTGTATTTTCTGGGTAGTATCTTTTGAAGTACAAATATTTTAAATTTTGTTTGTCAAGTTTATCTGTTTTTTCTTTTGTTCCTTGTGCTTTTGGTGTCACAGCTAAGAAATCATTACCTCATCCAAGGTCATGAAGATTTACCTCCACGTTTTCGAAGAGTTTTATAGTTTTAGTTCCTACACTGAGGTCTGATCCATTTTGAGTTGATTTCTGTATATGGTGTGAAGTAAGGGTTCAGTTTTATTCTTTTGCATGTGGATATCCAGTTGTCCCAGCACCATTTGTTAAAAAGACTTTTTTTCCCTATCGAATTGTCTTAGCCCCCTTATGGATGTCACTCGGCTGTAAGGGGAAGTTTATTTCTGACCTCTCACTTCTGTTTCATTGACCTCTGTGTCCTTCTGCCAGTATCACATGTTTTGATACTCTCGCTTTGTAGGAAAGTTTGAAATCAGGAAGTGTCAGTTCTCCAACTTTGTTCTTCTTTTTCAAGATTGTTTTGGCTTTTGGGGGTCTCTTGACTTTCCATTTGCATTGTAGGATTTGCTTGTCAGTTTCGGCAAAGAAGCCATCTGGATAGTGATTAATTTTGATAAGTGGCATCTATTATTATTTTTTCTAATTACCAAAGTAATATATACTGCTGAAAACCTGGAAGACAGAAAAATCAAACAGAAGGCAGTGATAATTTTTTAATTTGTGTCCCTCCAGGCTTTTTCTTTTGTGCATTCAGCTTTTCCTACACAAAATTTGAAATCATTTCCGAGTTGGTAAATGTCTAGGAGCACATTTGGATTGGTACCTTGGGAGAAATTTCTGGAAGTGGAATTGCTGGGTCACATAGCACACACAGGCCCAGTGTGGAGGCTGTTTGGGCGGCAGCTCCATCCTCCGATGGGCACCGGCCCCTCCCGGCCTCCCTGCTGGGTCCACATTGGGATAGTGGTTCGCTCCTCCGTGGCCCGGATCTCGCCACCCCGCCACCAGGCCCGCCTGCCCCATCCCCCGGGCACCCTCTTTCTGCTCAGCTGTTTCCTATCCCACCCTTGAAGGCCGCTTCCTCTGCTCCTGGGGCCGCATGACCCCTCGTGTCAGAATCCTTTGTGATGGCTCATGCTCACCGTTCATCTCTCTCTGCTGCATCTCCCGGCTGGACCTGGACTCCTGGAGGGCGGGGGATGCGCCTCCTTTGTCCCCACGTCCTGGCACCAAGAAGGCGCTCAGTGACAGCCGTTGAGCTGCGTGTAATACTGCCACTTAGCTCCAGTAGTTGCTGTGAAATCCCTGATGAAAGGCCAACGTAGCAGATTCCTAGAGCTTTGTGGAATTAAGGGCCCGAGGATCAGGGCGCTCCTGCCAGGAGCCTGGTTGCTGGTGGCTGGAGAGGTAAAGCTATGGGGCAGGTCTGTCTGTGATCCTGAATCTGCTGTTTTTGGCCGTGTAACCGGGGCCCAGAAGGGTGGATGTTGGGGTCTGGAGAGCTAGGTGGGTCTCTGTGATGTCGGGGCCTGGACGCGCAGGCGTCCTCCCAGCTGCTTCCAGACCCCCCTCCGTCCCCGTACTGCCAACTGTGCCCCGCCACCCCTCCTGGTTCTCCCCTTCGTTCATTGATACCTACAGCCCCTGGCCTGGCGTCTTGCTCTTTGCCCCGCCTCCCCCATTCCTGCCGCTCTATCCACCGAGATGCCCGTGCACCAGCTCCTTCCTCAAGCTCCACCTCTGCATCTGCGTGTACCCAGGGTCAGGGTCAAACCTTGCTTCTCCCCAACCCCCTCCCCGTGCCCCTCCAGGGTCCCCACGTCCAGTCCCCACTGCCCCTAGTGCCCACGGTCACTCATCTCATCCACTGCCCCTTCCCCTCCTGGCCCAGGTGAGAGTCCAGGGCTGGCCCCACCCCCCCGCCCCTCTTGGCCTTGGAAGCCCCACCCCCTGGCCTCCCAGGTGGTTCCAGGTGGCTACAGGGCTCACCCTGCACCTTCTTCCTGTCTCTGCTCAGACGCCACTTCCTCCAAGAGGCCCCCGAGCCCCTGATCCCCATGACCCCTCTGCCCTCTCCATCCCCAAACTCTGCCTAATTCTTTTCAACAGACTTATTTTTAAGAACCATTTTCAATTTACAGAAAAAATAGCAAAGATAGTGCAAGAGTTCCCATATTTCCACACCCAATTTTCCCCATTATTAACATCTTAGATCAACATGGTACATTTTTAAATTAATTAATTAATTAATTAATTTTTGGCCACGTTGGGTCTTCATTGCTGCGCACGGGCTTTCTCTAGTTGTGTCGAGTGGGGGCTACTCTTCGTTGTGGTGCGCGGGCTTCTCATTGCGGTGGCTTCTCTTGTGGAGCACAGGCTGTAGGCGCGCAGGTTTCACTAGTTGTGGCACGTGGGCTCACTAGTTGTGGCATGTGGGCTCTAGAGTGCAGACTGAGTAGCTGTGGCGCACGGACTTAGTTGCTCCGCGACATGTGAGATCTTCCCGGACCAGGGCTCGAACCCGTGTCCCCTGCATTGGCAGGCGGATTCCTAACCGCTGTGCCACCAGGGAAGCCCCAACATGGTACATTTGTTATATTAATGAACCAATATTAATACATTATTATTAACTAACACCCACCATTTAGTCACGTTTCCTTAGCTTTTACTAGATATACTTTCTCCATCTCAAGACCCCACCTGGGATCCCACATGATATCCTGTCTCCTTAGCTCCTCTGGGCTGTGATGGTTTCTCAGACTGTCCTTGTTTTTGATGACCTTGACGGTTTTGTGGAGGACTGGGCAGGGGTTTTGTCGGGTGCCCCTCTATGAGGGTTTGTCTGATGTTTTTCTCAAGATTAGACTGTGGTTATGGGTTTGGGGAGGGAGGCCACAGAAGTGAAGTGCATTCATCCCATCACATCAGGGCACACACGACAACGTGATTGATCACTGTGATGTTGACCTTGATTACCCGGCTGAGGTGTGGTTGTCAGGTTTCTCCACTTTATTCTGACTTATTTTTCTCCGTAACATCGATCACAGCCTGGAAGTCTGTGTATTTGTCTTTTAATGTCTGATTGGAAGGTAAGGTCTTCAAGGACAGAGAACTCTCGCCTCCTTTTTATCCCCAGAGCCTGGCACATAGTAGGCCCTCAGTAAGTTAATTGATGAACTCAATGCCTGCTTATGGAGCTCCAGTGCCAGGCAGTGAGCACTGGAGACAGAGCCACAAACAAGAGGTCCTAGTTCCTGCCCTCACAGAGCTTAAAGTCCAGCAGGGAGATCGTTACAAACGAAGATGTGTTCCCATTGCAAACGTGAACAGGGTCAGGGAAAAGGCCCTTGGGTGCGGTGAGAGCCATGATGAAGGGATGTGGCCTGGGTTGGGTGGGGGGAGGTCAGAGGATGATACGGAGCTTGAGACCTGAAGGATGAGTGAGGGCTGGCCCGGCAGTGATGGAGGGGAGTGTGTTCAGGGTGGAAGGACTAGCACATGCAAAGGCCCTGGGGCAGAGAGGAGCTCAGGGATTTGATAAACACCAGTGAAGAGGCAGGGTGCTTGGTGGAGCTGTGGCAGTGGCCTGGGAAGGAGGTTTGGACAAGGGTGGTGGGAAAGGAGATGGCGGGAAGTGGATGCAATTAAGAAGTGGGCTGAATGGATGAAGGGGTGAAATCCAGGCTCCTGAAGCTGGAAGATGGTGTTCTGTTTCCTTCTCAGAGAAGGGGCAGGTTTGAGGAGGGGCAGGGGCGAATTCAGTTAGAGATGCTCATGGAACACCCGAGCAGAAGGATGGTGCAGAGCGGAGACTGGACGTTGAGGTGTTTCTGGGACGGGGTTGGGGGGGGCATTGGATATCGTGGGAGGGCCTGAGCTGGCCTTGGAGGAGGGTGGAGAGAAGGAAGAGGAGCCATCCAGGGTGATGCCCTTTAAAGATCCAGAGGAGAAGGCGGTGTCAAGGAGGACCCCCGACGCAAGGAAACTGGGAGGGTGGTGAGAGAGGAGGGTGGGAGCTGGGTGACGGGAGAAGGGGCTGCAAGGTGGGAGAGAAGGCAGCTGGGTGGAGAGGTCCAGCTCCCAGCCTCCCAGGATTCTCGCCCCCCAGGGAGGGAGACGGAGCAGGGCTGCAGCGTGGAGCCAGCTCCATCCTGCCGGCCTTTCGGGAATGGCTTCGACAAAACCAGAATGCCACAGGGCTGAGATGGAGCAGGATGCTGTGGTCCTTCCCCCACTCCATGTGCTCCGCCTGCCTTTTGTCTGTGGAGCAACTTTAGCCAAAGATTAAACCAGAGAAGTGAGAAAATGCAGAAACAAAGGAGAACAGTCTAACGAGACTAAATAATTGTTTAGTCATTAAGCATAGTCAAGGACCTTGATTTCCTCCCCAAGGGCTCCAGATAATATTCTGAGCTGCACGTATCCTGTGAGGTGCCTTATAGGTACTGAAACCCCCACCAGGTGGAAGAAGTTAACTACATGATGACCAGACTGTAGCCATGACATAAGCTGCCACAATTCCACGAATTGGCCTCAAGGAAATGGGAACAAAGTGACCCTGGAACTAAAGAGTAATTGTAGTTAAAACAATCAAGATGACGCTGGTCAGACCACCAAGGACCAATTTCAAGATGACCATCAAAGCTGCCTGTGCTGTTTCTGCATGGAGCCCCCTCCCTCTGTCTATAAAAGCTCTTGCCCCCGGTTGTCATTGTTGGGGGAGGGAGTCGGCCTTTGGACAGGCGTCCACCCTCTCCCACCCCCTAGTTGCCGGCATACAAAATAAAGCAAACTTTCCTTTCCACCATCCTTGCCTCTTTATTGGCTTTTGAGCGGCAAGTAGCCGGACCCCAATTTCGGCTACAGAGCTGCTGTTTAATTTAATCCCTTTAATGTACTTTTACTTCTGTTCTTCATGGGATTGTGTGTCTGATTTAATGTTTTCGAGTCAGTGGGAAAACAGAAATTTCACAGAAATTTGCTTTGTGGCCAATTTTGCAGGTGGCATCCATATCAGAGAGTGACAGAGGATACTCTAGTCTGGATTTGTGTCCTTTTGTTTATCTCTGAGAGGGCCAATCAGTGCCCATTTCCAGGAGGTTATTGGGACCAATTAGTTAGTTTTATTGGTTTTGCTTGCACAGGGAAACCATGTAATAAGTATATTTTTGATCAAGTCTGTTCAGGCATCTGTTTCATTTTGCGGAGAAGTGCCTTCAGCAGCGTCAGGCAAATGGAATTTTGTTCAGTGGGAGCCCTATTTCTCCGTAGATATTTTCACGATTGAAGCTGTCTTCTTTTATGATATATTACTCAGCAAATTGAAGGAAAACTTGTTGAGAAGAGGCTGGTCTAGAGAAATGAACACATGTTGACGTCCATGTTCATAGCAGCACTGTTGACAATAGCCCAAAAGCGGTGACAACCCAAATGTCCATCAGCTGGTGAATGAATCTGTGAAATGCGTCTCTCCATACAATGGATTCAGCTGTAAGAAGGAACGAGGTCCTGACACGTGTTACAACTTGGGTGAACCTTGAAAACATCATGATAAGGGAAAGAAGCCAGACACAAAAGATCACGTATGACGTGATTCCTTTCATATGAAGTATCCAGAACAGGCAAATCCGTGGAGAAAATGGTTTTGTGGTTGAGAGGAGGTGGGGGAGGGTAGAAGGGGGAGCGACTGCCGATAATACAGGGCTTCCCTGTGGGGCGATAGAAGTGTGCTTCAGTGCATTATGGTGATGGTTGCACAACTTTGTGAGTATACTAAACAATTGTGTGGAATGTAAATTCTATTTCAATAAAGGCTTGAAAAAATTAGGGTGCCGCTGGGAGCAGGCTCTCAGAGCTTGTCAGTAACGGCCCCTCCGGATCCCCTTCGGTCCACAGCTTTAGGCCCAGGGCTATCAGGGATGGTTTTAGTGCGGATATTAAGGGAGGGAGGGGGGTGGACGTTTTATGGCTCGCCTGTGCTGTCTCGGGCCATGGGGGGCAGTGTTACTGACGTTTCCTCATTTGATCCGCCCGCCTGCATGCCATGGTGGGCGTCATCTTTTCCTTTGGCCGAGTTCCCACACGTATCCAAGTCCCCGCTGGGAGGAGGCCAGTCTGCCCATGGTGCCGCCCTCCACCCGTGCTGCTGTGAATCCCACGGGAGCCCCGGCAGCCTGGGTGGGAGAAGCTTGCCTATCCCCTCAGGCTCTCCTGGCCCCTGCACTGGGGGTGTCTCGGTGTCCAGCAGCTCTCCGTTCCTGCGCTTGCTCTGGTCATCGCCTGGGCCCTCCTGGCACCAGCGAGTGAGGCCGTAATGCCTGTCCACCCCGCAGGTTCTCATCGACTGGGTCAACGACGTGCTGGTGGGGGAGAGGATCATCATAAAGCAGCTGGAGGAGGACCTGTACGACGGGCAGGTGCTGCAGAAGCTCCTGGGTGAGTCCACGGGAAGGGCGGCCACCACGAGGGGTGGCCCCAGGCTGGACCACAAGATTCTCTACATGGCGACATCGGTCACTCGTCTGTAAGCCGCAGCCCTGAGCCCATGGCTCCCAGGCAGTGGCCCCTGGGGCCCCGGGTCACCTGCCCTCACGTCGTCTCTCGGGTGGGGGTCCTGCCAGAGCTTCCAGCCACGGGGCTGCAGAGGGTCATGCACAGCTTCCAGAACCGTCTGTGGCCTCTGCTGTTGGATGCATGCGTACAAGGGGAGCACGGAGATGGGGCACGAACGGGATGCCGTCTCCTCTCTGGGGCAGCCCTTCACACTGGCCTGCGTCTGTCCAGCTGTGAGCACCTCCAGCCTGTGCAGGCCCATCCAGGGCCAGGGTGCTGGAGGGGGTGGCCCCCAGCCATGCCCTTCAGGGACATGATTTAGATGGGGCGTGGTGGGGGAGTGGTGAGGAGGGAGACTGACTGCGGATGCTCTTTTTATGTCTGTCCCTTGGGGACAGAGTTCCTCAGCAAAGTAACATCTGTAGAGCCCTTAGCATGGGGCCGGGCACAGGGCCTGGAGTCAGTAAGGGGTTATGAACAACAACACAACAAAGACAAAGACAAAGACATGAGGAGTACAAGCAGGGCTGGTGGGTCCCCCGAGTTCCTCTGAGCACCAGGCACACGGTAACCATGCGTTGACCAAGTGAGTGAAGAAAGCCCTGCAGTTTCCTACCTACAAGGGCATGGGCTCCTTTTTTTTTTTTTTTTTTTTTTTGCGGTACGTGGGCCTCTCACTGTTGTGGCCTTTCCCGTTGTGGAGCACAGGCTCTGGACGCGCAGGCTCAGCGGCCAAGGCTCACGGGCCCAGCCGCTTCGCGGCATATGGGATCTTCCCAGATCGGGGCACGAACCCGCGTCCCCTGCATCGGCAGGCAGACTCCCAACCACTGCGCCACCAGGGAAGCCCGACATGGGCTCCTTTTATAGGAAGTGAAAAGGCCCTGGATAGGCGAGTACTTGTCTGGATCTGTTGGACGTCATCACCATCCAGTCTCCAGGAGGGACTGTTTGCTGAACAGTCCCCAGGAAGCTCTGATGTATTTTCCGGGTCCCCAGATCCCTGTGAGTGTGGCCTGGAGGACTCAGTGTCCCCCTGTCCGTTAGGGTAACTCACCTCCTAAAGGTCCCCGGGAGGCCCTGGCCCCGCATCGGTAGGGTGCAGACCTGCTCCCTGCGCTCTTTCTACTCACACTCTCACCCCTTAATGACCCCACGGACCAGCGCTGTCCTGTGCAGGGGTCTTCCCAGCAGACCGCTGGAGGGCCACTCCTTCCAGGCAGGGCCAGCACTGGGGTGGGATCATGTTTTGTTCCACAGGGGTGTGCTGGGGAACCCAAGTCAGGCACCTGGAGTTTGGGGGTTGCTGTTGTGGGGGAGAGATACTGAGGGGAAGCAGACAGGAGGGGCTGGGGCCGGAGAGGAGCATCCCGAGGGGGGCTGACCCGCAGGATGCACCCCTGCAGCTGCCCAGATGGTGGCCTTTGCTCAGCCTCTGTGTCATTCCTCAGTCCCGGGTCCCTGCGGGCGGTTTGCACACTCAGCACAACGGCTCTTAACAGACGGTCCAATCTTGGAGGGAAGCCTGTAGGGTCTTGTCACGTAGACCTGGCTCTGAAGACATGGTGATGGATGGCCCACACGTTGTTTTGTCCTTGTTCAGTCAGTCCTCAAAAAGCACGTTAGGAAAGAGAAGATTTTGTGTTTATTTTGGTTATCCCTTCGTTGGTTGAATGAATATCCTTTGGCCTATTGTGTGGCAGGTGTGGAGATGCAGTGGTGACAAGAAGAAGGAAGTCCCCATGCCCCACTGCCAACACCCGTTCTGGCAGAGGGGAGAAAGAGAACTATTGTGTGGTGGTTCAACCTAAAACACAAATAGATGCTTTAAGAGAGTGACAAGCGCTAGGGAGAGAATCAGAGAGGTTCTGGGGCAGCGGGACTGGGTCGGGTGGAAGGGCCGGGTGGTCAGGGGCAGCCCCCCTGGGGAGCTGACATCCAAGCAGGCTTCTGCACAGTTGTCATGGAAAGAACCTTCCAGGCTGAGACTCTGAAGAGAGGAATAGTCTGCACTGTTTAAAGCGCAGTGAAAGGTGGCTGCAGGTGGCAGGGGTGGACAGGTGGGGCCAGATCACGTCCAGTCCTGACAAAGGCTTTTATTCCAAGTGACAGGAAGCTGCTAGAGGATTTGAGCAGGGCCGTGACAAGGTCTGAGTTAGCGTTTTAAAAGGTTGCTTGGGCTTCTGGGTACAGAATAAATGGGGAGGAGGGTCAGGAGGGGGGCCTGGGAGGTTAGGGCGCCATCACAGCAGCCTGGGCATCAGAAGAAGTGGCTCTGTCCAGGATGGAAGTGGAGGATATTTGGGAGGTTAAAGCTGATAGAGGCATGAGGACTGCTGGCCAGGTTTGTGGCCTGAACAACTGGTGAGTGAGAAAGCCCTTGGGAGTAGCATGATGAGCGGGAATGAGGAGATGGGTGTTGCATCTGCTAATAGGGCTGATACCCATCCTGCCCGAGTCAGCTGCGGGGTAAGGGTGGAGATCAGCAGTGCAGAGATGGTTAATGCCGTGGGACCGGGTGGCCTCACCTGGAGGGGATGTTCCAAATTCAGTATTTGGCTGAATGCCGTGGGCCAAGAGTTAAATAAATCTCTGTTCATCTAAGCTGAGAACCCCCATCTTAAAATGAACTTCTTTGGTACAAGAATAAATCTGAAATATTATCAAGATCGTTTAGTAACTGTCACAATTTTATTATTAAAAATGTTGGTTGGGGCTTCCCTGGTGGCGCAGTGGTTGAGAGTCCGCCTGCCAATGCAGGGGACACGGGTTCGATCCCTGGTCTGGGAGGATCCCACATGCCGCGGAGCAACTAGGCCCGTGAGCCACAACTACTGAGCCTGCGCATCTGGAGCCTGTGCTTCTCAACAAGAGAGGCCGCGACAGTGAGAGGCCTGCGCACCGGGATGAAGAGTGTCCCCCGCTTGCTGCAACTAGGGAAAGCCCTCGCACAGAAACGAAGACCCAACGCACCCCCCCCAAAAAAAAAATCTTAAAAAAAAAATGTTGGTTGGATCTTTGTAGTTTCATAGTGTATCATTGGTCCAGCCATTCTCAGCACTGTCAGGTGCTAGATAGCTCTTGAGGTCACTGAACCAGACATTTGTGATGACAGACACTTACTTTCAGCAGAGAAGGATGGAGGAGGCATGTCTCTTAGGCTGGCACTGTCCACAAGGATTCTACTGATGGTGAAGCTGCCCTGGGTTATCAGCTTCCCTCCCTCTCTATGTAAAGACCTAGCTTCCCTCTGACTCTTGGACTTGAAGACTTGGCTGTTGGTGACACTGCTTGTTTATTGAAACAGTCCTTTGAACTGATGCTTTGCTCACTGCCCAAAGGAGATACTTTCTAATATTTTCAGAAGCAAACATAGGAGTGTTGTGCTCACTTACACTTTTATTTCTGATTCTTTTTGCATGCAGCTGTGGCTTCACTCACCCAGTCACTTGAAAAACTTGTATCCCTAAGCCTTAGATCTAGCGATGTGGTCGTGGAAGTCTGTCTCTCAGGATCACAGGATCGGCTCTGGATGTGCATCTGCATCTCAGCCTTAGACGCCTATAAATGATGCCAGTGCCCTCTCTGGAGTAGCGTGTCAGGGGTATCTTAGAGCAAGTACCCTGTAAGAAAGCCTTGCCTGCTCAAGGCACATCCTTTTGGTTCCCTCTTCAGTTGGCCCCAGCAGATGCAGTACTTGCTCTGCAGTGGCTGTGGTTGTCATTGAGTCCTGCTACGTCCGCTTTGTTGTCTCTGAGGTCTAACAAGAGGCTGACTTTGCCTCAGGCAGCCTTTTTAGCGTGAAGTAGTTGCAGTTCCATCCTGTTTGAATATCTTGCATAAGTACTCCTAGATAGGCCATTCTGAAGTCTCTTGTGTGTCAAGTGCTTTGACATACCACTTTGTTTGAAGAAGAGGACAATGGAAGAGAATATCCAGATATTAACAGAATGTGACAGGGTCTTGCCTGGTCGTATTAATGTGCTGTTACACTGATCAGATGCATTAGTAACCTACGTGATCACATGATCCTGGGGCCCAGGGCTGCCAGGAATGATACTGATGGAGGCATTAAACTCTTTACTTTTCAGAGGCAGAAGCTAAAATGAAATAGGAGATTTTGGCTGAATGCCAGGCCAAAGCTGACTTCTGTGCATCTGTAGAGAGAAGAGGTCTGGGGACTGGGCCCGGGGGTGGGTGGTCAGTGATCAGAGGAAGGTCCAGTACAGGCGTCTGGAGGGTCCAGCCAGGAGAGAGGAGGAGCCAGGGGAGCACTGCATTCAGGAGGGATAGAGGAGGAGGAGAAGGCAGGAGTGAGGGTGATGAGGACAGAGCACAGACCTCTGGGTTTGGCCAGCTGTGCGTCACTGCACTAGGAGGCCCCCAGATGTGCCCGTCTCCTTAAGAGCGGATTCCGGGGGCAGCTGCCAGACCCTCTGCCAGGGCAAGTTTCAGGGGGTGTAACTCTCCTGCATTTGCAGTGTGGTCCAGGTGAGCCACCTGTGGGCAGTGACAACGCCCACGCTGGAGCATTGAGGCAGCTCCCGGGCTGGCTGTTGTCCTGCTTCTGACTCATGGCACACGCTTCTCCTTGTGAAAGGCAAGGCCTTCCTTGTGTACTAAGTGTTCACAGCCCCGCATTCGGCCATCACTCACGTTTTCCAGCCGCCGCTGAGAATCCACCCCATCTTCCTCTGTCTCTTTCCATGCTAGGAAGATAGGGGTCCTGGCCACGCCCAAACCCTGAGCTGCCCCTGCAGCCCCATCAGCGGGCAGAGTGATGCTGGTGATGCGGGCGGCCAAGGACCTCGTTCTCTCCCACTTGGGGGAGTTACCTGAGACGCAGCCACAGGCGGCACCCAGGCACGGCCAGCCTCCTTGGTTTCTGTTACTGGCTGAGTTGCGTCCCCCCCAGAACTCGTAAGACCTCGGGATGTGACTCTATTTGGAGACAGAAGCTTTAAAGTTAAAATGAAGTCAGGGTGGGCCCTCAACCCATCAGATTGGTGCCCTTATAAGAAGAGGAGGGCTTCCCTGGTGGCGCAGTGGTTAAGACTCCGCCTGCCAATGCAGGGGACACGGGTTCGAGCCCTGGTCCAGGAGGATCCCACGTGCCGAGGAGCAACTAAGCCCGTGCGCCACAACAACTGAGCCTGTACTCTAGAGCCCGTGAGCCACAACTACGAAGCCCATGTGCCACAACTACTGAAGCCCAAGCGCCTAGAGCCTGTGCTCCGCAACAAGAGAAGCCACCGCAGTGAGAAGCCTGCGCACCACAACAAAGAGTAGCCCCCGCTCGCCACAACTAGAGAAAGCCCGCATGCAGCAACAAAGACCCAACACAGCCAAAAAAAAAGAGGAGACTAGGATGCAGACACACACAGAGGGAAGACCAGGTGAGGATGTCTACAAGCCTAGGAGAGAGGCCTCAGGGGAGACCAACTCTGCTGACACCTTGATCTTGGACTTCTAACGTCCGGGACGGTGAGAAAGCAGATTTCCACCGTTTAAGCCATCCACCCTGTGGTACTTTGTTACGGCAGCTGTAGCAGGCTGATACCATTTCCTTCCCTTCTCCATCAACGACTCCTTCTCCCCCCGGCATCATGGCAACCAGGTTTGGCTGGCGGCAGGGACAACAGAGATGTGCTGGGCTCCCCGTCTCTCCCAGCGGGCGAGGCTCTAGGACCACCTGGCTCTCTGCAACCCTCCTTCCTTCCCCAGGGCCCCTGATCCGTCCTGTCGCTGGCTTTTGAGCACCTGGGGACCTGCTGTGTATTTTCAGGGGGTTCATATGGGCAGACAGCTGTGGATTATTCAGCTAAGACCTATTAGACACAGATGGAGGGAAATCAAAATGCATAGACAGGAATCATTTCCATCCTCTGTTGAGCTGCTTTGTTTTGCCGCGAGCACTCCCTGCCCCCCAAGCTGAGGTCCTTCAGGTGTGGCTGACTCCCCGGTAGAGCTCTGTCTCTCGTGTCTGTGCTGCCTCTGGTCCTAGGACAGTGCCTGGCGCACAGTAGGTGCTCAGTAACTGTTTTGTAAGCGAATGAATGAATGAATGATTGGACTCCCCTGAGCCCAGCCGATATGTTTGTGTAATGAGTGGATCCTGAAGGGGGGATATCGAAACTGCTTGTTCTTGTTCTCATCGAGGGAGGGGAGGGTCGGGGAGACAGTGTTGGCGGAGCAGGGGCCTCTGGAGAAAACGCCTTACACAGAACTTTGCTGGGGAGCGCTGGCAGCAGCTCTGTGCCGAAGGCTCACCGCGCATCAGGCTCCATGCCCAGCACTTTGTCATCACCCTCCCGCTTCCTGATCTCGCCGTGTCCTGCGACGTGGCTTCTGTTGTTGTGCGGAGGAGATCTATCGGGGAACCCTGAGTCTTGGAATGAATGAATAGGCGGGACGCCTGGGGAGCCTTCCTCGCCTGCCCCTTATCGGGTGTGGGGTGAGGCGTCCCTCCTGCTCCCCTTGGGAGGGGAGTGAAGGTGCACGGGCTGGGGCTGGGGTTCAGCTTCAGTAACTGGGTCTTGAGCAGATGTGACCGTGCTCCAGGTTGCTCCCTGCTCACTCTTGCTGAGGAAATGGTAGCAGGTCTCTGAATATCTCATAATCCTTCTTACCGTGGGGTCCAGCTGTTAGAGAAAGAAGAATTGGGAGCGTACGAGTGCAGGGAGGCTGAGGCAACCCCTGAGGCCCTTTTGATTTTCTCACCAAAGTTCTTTTCCCTCTGGGGACCCACTGGCCCAGCCTCTTCACCTCTGGTCCCTTCCCCACAGGTCACCTCCTTACCTCCCAGCTGCACCTTGAATCATCTTGTTCATTCTCTGTGCAGATGCTTGTTCCTGGGTGGGACGCCCACACTTTAATCCTTGAACTCCCCGCCCCCCTTTCATCCTGGAGTGATTTTCTTTCTTTCTTTTTTTAAAAAAAGTTTTATTTATTTTTGGCTGCGTTGGGTCTTCGTTGCTGTGCGCAGGCTTTCTCTAGTTGTGGCGAGCGGGGGCTACTCTTCGTTGCGGTGCATGGGCTTCTCATTGCGGTGGCTTCTCTTGTTGCGGAGCACGGGCTCTAGGCGCACGGGCTTCAGTAGTTGTGGCGCGTGGGTTCAGTAGTTGTGGTCCACGGGCTTAGTTGCCCCATGGCATGTGGGATCTTCCCAGACCAGGGCTTGAACCCGTGTCCCCTGCATTGGCAGGTGGATTCTTAACCACTGCGCCACCAGGGAAGCCCTCTGGAGTGATTTGCTAAGGAAGAGGAGTGACTTGAAAGCTCAGAGTTCCGTGGCTCAGCATCCTGGCAGTCCACACTGTTGCTGATGATCTGCTCCACTTTGCAGCCCCACAGAGGATGGGGAGACCTCAATGCAGCCGGTTGACCAGGCGGCCCTGAGCCCCTCCAGCTTTTCCTGACACTCTGCCTTTTGCCCTTGTCCTTCTTGTTGCAGAAAAACTGGCAGACTGCAAGCTGAACGTGGCCGAGGTGACCCAGTCCGAAATAGGGCAGAAGCAGAAGCTGCAGACAGTGCTTCAGGCGGTGCAGGAGCTGCTGCGGCCCCATGGCCGGGCGCTCCAGTGGACCGTGGACTGTGAGTGGCCGCCAGGATGGGGGCAGGGGAGCGGGGGAGCCCGGCCTCTGAGCTTCCTGCCGTGTCATTCGTCTTCCTGTCTGGCCTTGTGGGGTTGTTTTTGTTTTTTTTTTGACATCTTTACTGGAGTATAATTGCTTTACAATGGTGTGTTAGTTTCTGCTGTACAACAAAGGGAATCAGCCATATGCATACGTATATCCCCATATCCCTCTCCCTCTTGCGTCTCCCTCCCACCCCCGATCCCACCCCTCTGGGCGGTCACAGAGCGCTGGGCTGATGTCCCTGTGCCATGCGGCCGCTTCCCACTAGCCATCCGTTTTACGTTTGGTAGCGCGTGTATCAAATCTGGTCACACACCTGCCCTGAGGGAGGTAGCCAGGAGAGGAGCATGTCAGTAAGGGACTTAGTCACGTCCGCGGTGCTCTGGTTTCCCCAAGCTTCAGGGTGGAGAGGCGCTGTTTCTGGATCAAGAGAGACTTCCAGCGGACGTCTTCCAGATTTGGGTTATAAGACAGAAGAAGCTCTGTGGGGTTCTTGGAAGGACCCTCCACCCCGGATACCAGTGGTCCCAACACCCAGTGAGCTGTGCTACTGGTGACTCACCGATGCGGGTCCTCAGAAGGTGATTCAGGCCGGCCCCCGGTGTATGTCTCAGAGAGCACTGGCGTTAGGAATACGTGGCATCACAGTATTTCCAGGCAGGACATAAACCCAGAAAAGTGAGGCACTGACCAGGACAGACTGGAAAGGCCTTTGTCCTGCTGCCCTTCCCCAGCACCGTCCCCATGGCAGCGCAGCCAGGAGCGGCTGAGATGCTCTCCCTGCCGCCAAGGGCCCCTGTTCTTGGGTGAGACCGAGGCTGCAGTCAGGTTCACCCCTGGCTTCTTGACATCGAGACCTAGGACAGACCCAGGACCACCTCCGGGGTTGCAGGGCTGGGGGAGGGGAATCAGTAAAGCCCTGGACAGCATGATGATAATCGTCCACATCCTGGAGAAGAGCTAGTGGCCGGGGATGGCAGCCAGGGCCCTAGGTGGGGCAGGAGGCACGTCTAACACCCCCAAGCACCGTTTGCCCTGCAGAGCCTTCCCTGTGTAGACGGTTGATTGCATAGAGGGAGAACTTTTAAGCACCCGAGATAATAATGCACATTGTTGTGGTGGGTAAGTGCCCAGGTGACCTGTTTCTCCCTGATCTTTTCCCTTCTCTTGTGCTGACTGTATGTTCCTGCTCATTCCCTCTCCTCACCACCCAATTCATTCCTTTTACAGACAACAGGCTTTTGAAAGTGCTTGCATAAGTCACCTGAGGTCAACAGGAAAGAAAAAATTAGAAGCCAGCACTAAATTCACACAGGCTGCTCATCAGCTTTTCTCCATTTTTCCATGGCCTGTGGTTCTGCCCGTGGTTTTCCTCTGAGGTCTCATTTTCACTCAGCATCTTTATTGCCTCCCCCCTCCCGCCCCCTGTTTTTCTTTTTAAATTCAAGTATAGTTGATTTACAATGTTGTGTTAGTTTCAGGTGTACAGCAAAGTGATTCAGTTATACATATATATATTTTTTTTTCAGGTTCTTTCTCCTTATAGGTTATTACAAAATACTGAGTATAGTTCCCCATGCTATACAGTAGGGCCTTGTTGGTTTCACCGCCTTTTGGACGTGGGCTCGGGGTTCCTGTCTCATGATCTAAAGCAGCCCCCTTCCTCCCTCCCCGACTAGCGATTCACGGGAAGAACCTGGTGGCCATCCTCCACCTCCTCGTGGCCCTGGCCATGCACTTCCGGGCCCCGATCCGCCTTCCCGAACACGTCTCTGTGCAAGTGGTGGTCATACGGGTAAGTATCACCAGCCCGGCGGTCGGCTTGCCCGCGACTCTGCCCCAGAGGCTCCGGTACTCGTTCCTCCTCTAGTTTGCCTGCTTTCTTCTTTTTCCCCTTAAAAGACTACCTCCTCTTTTCTCCTCTTGACGAAATGTATGCCTTACTCTGGCTTCAGAGTAAACGACGGAGCAGGAACAATGGGCTTGATTTGAAGAGAGGCAGGTTCAAAGGCATGAGTGCGTGGAGGTTTACTTTTCCACATTTTGGAAAACAACATTCATTTCCCTGCAAAGCCAAGTAGCCAGAATTCAGGCCTGTTGAATGAGCTTATTACTCACTGGAGAGGGCTGAGACCAGCGGAATGAAACAGACACCCCAATACCCCAATCAAAGCCTCTCTCTGTTCCCTTCCAATGACATCCATCATCTCCCATCATGTTTTTGAGGGTCGATTCGCTTGCTCCACTTGGAAAAATGTAACTGGGAGCCAGGGTCCTTCTGACGGAGGTGGAGACACCTTTCTTGTCGATTTCCGCTGTGTTCAGGGGCACAGATCCTGCCTTGGCTTCGTGTGTGCAGTCTTGTCCAGTAAACGTGTATTAAGCACCTGCTGTGTCCCTGTGCCCCTCGCCCTGGTTACTTACCGGGGACACTGGTTGAGGAAAGTGTGCTTGGGTCCTGACGGATCAGCTGCTTCTGCCAGAGCGTTGAGGTTATGCTCGGAACATGGCTGTCTCTCGTGTTTCTGTTCCTGCAGATGTCCAGCTCCACACTCTCCTCTGGGTTTTAAACTTATCAGTCCCGTTGTCTCTGCGGTCTGCAAGGCTCTGGCTGATCCTGTGTTTTCTGAAGCCGTCTGACCCCTCCGTTTACCCCGGGAGCTTGGCTCCGACCTGATGGGCAGGAATGTTCCTTTCTGGCATCAGGCGAGGGTTACCTGCCGTTTGGCCCCGTTTGCCTCCTAAAGGGGAATGTTTGTGGTCGGTGGTGGTGTCAGGGACAGGGGACCATTCCTGCCACCCTCGTCTTGGACTCAGGATGGTTGGCCGGGAAAGGCTTCCCAAGGACACATGAGCACGTGGTTCCCAAACCCACGTACGTCAGACTCTGGGCCCTAGGAACACTCTGCAGCTCAGTAATTGGGGTATTTCCTTTCAGGCCTGCACTTTGGTCCAAGAAAATCTTTGGGGTTTTGCAGAACGTTCTACTTGTCCGGGCAAACAGTCACTGGCGCTTCCTTCCTTGACCAAGGTCACAGGAGGACTCTTTGGGCCACTCCCAGAGTGGGATGAAGCGGGGAGGGGAGGCCCCTGGGGACTGGCTGGTCTCAGGTCTTAGAGCTGCCCCTGGCCTGTCCCTCCACTCCTGGTTTTCCAGTTGAGATGAGGAGATGTAAGAAGTGTGTCAGTCCGTGGAGGGACGGAGTGAGGGAAGGGTCGCGTTTGCTATCTGGCAGTGTGGCCTTGGGAAATCACTTGATTTTCCTGAGCTGCAATGCTTTCCTCAAAACATTGAGATTCTACTACAGACTTTTAAAATATTCAGCCTTGGGACTTCCCTGGTGGCGCAGTGGTTAAGAATCCACCTGCCAATTCAGGGAACATGGGTTCGATCCCTGGTCTGGGAAGATCCCACATGCCCCGGAGCAACTAAGCCCTCGTGCCGCAACTACTGAAGCCCGAGCGCCTAGAGCCAGTGCTCCACAACGAGAGAAGCCACCGCAATGAGAAGCCCGCGCGCCGCAACCAGAGAAAGCCTGCACGCAGCAACGAAGACCCAACGCAGCGAAAAATAAATAAATAAATAAATAAATTTAAAATATTCAGCCTCGTCTGTCCCGTACCCAGCCGTGGGCCTGGTATCTAGTGGGTGCCTGATGCACATTTGATGTGTGAATAAGTGGATAAAATGTCTCTGGGCCTCCCCTGCCACTGTCCCCCGTGGGCACTCCTGAGAATCAGCCAGGGTGAGGCCGTGGGAAAGCTGATGGCCCCCGACGCCTGGCTTCTCTTCCTTCACTAGAACCAGTGGTGAGAGTTCCCTGGGAGGCCGAGCTCAGGAAAGCTCGGGGATCTTGGATCTCGAGAGGCGTCCAGGTGGGCTGCCCAGCAGGTAGTGAGCTCCCCCGTCCCTTGAGGCATTCAGGTAGGGGCTCACGGTGGCGGTTGGGTTAGCGGGCTGCCGCGCTCCACCCTGAGGTCCGGGGCACACCACCACCGCCTCCTTCCTCTCCCCCACCATCGTTGCCTCTCCGTACCTACCAGCCTCCGGGACAGGTGTGTCGCACACCGTGTTACTGTCCTAGGGCTGCTGTAACAAAATCCCACAAACTGGGTGGCTTAAAACAACAGATGTTTGTCCTCTCACATAATAGAGGCCTGAGGTCCGAATCAGGGAATCGACAGGGTCCCTCCGCAGGCTCTAGAGGAGGATCCTTCCGTCCCTCTTCCAGCTTCTGCCGGCTGCTGGCACCCTCAGCTGTCCTGGGCTTGGGGACACATCCCTCCAGTCTCTGCCTTCATCATCACGTGGCCTCTTCCCTCTGGTCCACGTTCCTATGTCTCTATTATCTCTTCTTCTAAGGACACCAGTCATTGGGGAGGACCCACCCTAGTCCGTTATGACCTTATCTGAACTCATTACATCTGCGAAGACCTTATTTCCAAATGAGGCCCCATTCTGAGGTTCTGAATGGACGTGACTTCCGGGGTGACCCTGTTCAACCTGGTGCACGTGTGTTATTTCATCCGATGCCTCCCTCATGTTAAGTATGTCCCTTCATGCTCTTAACCTTTCCCAGCTGCAGGGCGTCGAGGAGTTCTTTGGGAGCGGGGATGTTTCTCCTGAGACTTCCCACGGCTGCCAGCTCTCAGAGGGCAGGAGAGCAGGGGGTGAGGGGGTGGGGCAGGTTCCAGCCACCAGAGGGTCACCCGTGTGGTCCCCTGCAGTCCACCCCCCGAGCATAGCTCAGGTGTGGTGTCGAACCTTTGTTTTGTTCTCTCTTGTCCCCAAGCTGGTCTCCCGGCCCCGGGGCCGTCTGTACATGGCCTCAGCTGCCCTCCTGCTCTGTCTGCCCAGGTGTTGATTTATTTGTTCATTTTGGGGTTTTCAGAAGCGGGAAGGCCTGCTGCACTCCAGCCACGTCACGGAGGAGCTGACCACGACCACCGAGTAAGTGGACCCGCTGCTCTGCCCTCAGGCCCTGCACCAGCCGGGGACCTGCACACACGGGGGGCCATTTTCCCCTCCATGTCCCTTGACCTTGAGATGAGATTTTATCACAAGCGTCCACCCTAGCTTTCTATCCTCCGTGCACTTTCTTCAAAGTTTGTTTTGTTTTTGTTTTTGTTTTGCTGAGGAAGGGCAAGATAGCAGTTTGGTTTGGTATTTAAATGAGAAATTCTAGATCTTTTATTTCTTCCCAGATAGAAAAATGAGCAAATATGTGTGACATAGGAATTAGAACTTATTTACGCTGCCTGAAATCTTTTCTGGAAAGAGACAGGGAATAATAAACAAAGAAAAATATAACTGAGCACATTCAGAATCTCTTATAAGGAAGAAAAGGATGAGGGGAAATTTAAAACAGTGAACTTTCATATGGTAGGTATGCTAAACACTTCAAAGTTTTTAATGTTGGAACTAAGTTATTCTCCAAAGACTTTGGACTGTCATTCCTTATTTTGGAAGGTGAGCTTTAAGAATGTTGCGAGAGAGGGTGGTGGGGAGGTGTTTAGAATGGTCCAAGGGACCTGTTGTCCTGATTCATTTAGCCATCTGTGTTAGCCCTGTCAGAGGGAGGGAGCCACGCCTCTAAACTAGACTCTTCCTTTGAGATAGTCCTGAGCCATCCCTTGCCTCTTAGAGAAGGCCAGAGGGCAATTTTTAAGAAGTCTAAGAGGCTTCAGATCTGTTGAAAATAGCAAATCAAATGGCTCTATTTTGCGTGTGGTTTTTAGGAGGCAGACCCTGTGAAGTATCCTTAAAATTCACTGCCTTTGTGCCTCCTGACTAAACCTGTTTCAGATGAAACAGAGCATTAAAAATGGATCGTCTCAGCTCACCCACCTGCTCAGTTCACAGAGTGATTAATTACTGTGTCATGAATTCATGTATGGTCTTTCAAAAAGCAAGCTGACACAGGAAACCGCTCCTGGTGTGGGAGCTGCCAGGTAGATGGGAGAGATGTGCGGCCTGGCATGTGGCCTGACGTGTGCGCACATCTGTTCCAGGCCCACAGGAGGGGGATGGGGACATGGCGCTGAGCCTGGCACGGGGGGCCTCAGGCACGGGGGGCCTCGGGCAGCCCGCTTGGCCCATTCAAGAGCAGGAGGAAGGCGGCTTGGGAGAGTCAGGGGTGCGCTGGCATCTTAGTTACCCATCATTGTGTGACAAACCACCCAACCCAAGGGGCTTAAAACAACGGTCATTTTATTTGCTGACAGGGGGTCAGCAGTCTGGTGGGTGGTGCTGGCCGGTGGGGCCCACTGTCCCTCCCTGTGTCTCTCGTCCTCTGGGCTTCCTCCCTGGTGCCCTCAGGGTCCCCAGAGAGTGAGAGGGCAGCTGCAGGTCCCTGCACCCCCGTATGCTGTGTCCCCACCTTCTGTGGGTCAGAGCAGGTCAGTGGTCACCCTGGATGGGAGGGGGAAGGCAGATGGCCCACTGAAGGGGGCAACGGCGAGGCCCGTGGTGGGGGGTGTGCAGCAATGGGAAGAGGCTGTGCTTGGCTTTCCCGGTCTTGCAGAGGGTGAGGGAGCCCTGAGAGGGCGGCGGGGGGCAGTAGGAGCTCTGTCACCAGAGCCGGCCCCTGGGAGCGTGGCCTCAACGATTCACAGCAGCACCTGGCACCCAGAGGGCCTGCTTGGACACCCAGAGGGCCTGCTTGGACGCCCAGAGGCTGAGAGGACGCAGTTCCCCTCGAGGGCTGGCGGTTTAGCTGTCAAGAGCGGTTGTGTCTGTAGAAATGTGAAACCCAACCCAGGGGCCTTGTACGAAGTGCCGTGTGACCCTCAGGAAATTTCGGGGGCGGGGGGGCACCCTGAAGTCAGAGTGGAGAGAGGTTTCCAGCAGAAGCCGACCAGCCTCCTGCCTGGTCTCCCAGGCTCCAGGTTTGCTCTGTCCTATGGGTCACCTCCTCCAGGAAGCCCTCCCAGTTTGCCAAGCAGGAGTGGCTGCCTTCCTTTTAGTTCCTATAGCATCTGCTGTATGTCACATTTCTGGTGCACACGGGCTGTGTGGAAATGTGGGCTCATGAGTCTGTCTCACCATCAGGCATCATGCGGGCAGGGCCATGCGGTGTTTATTTCTGTATCTCCATGACCTACGCATAGTAGGTGCTCGAGAGACTATTTGTTAAATAATATGGAGGCAAAGAACTTGAGTCTAGAGGGGTTTGGGGATCAAGCAAAGGTCTCTTTGCCTCTCAGGACGCTAGTACACAGAGGGGAGCTGGGCATTCGTGATCTCAGATCCTCAGGGAGGAGCCAGCCGCCTGTCCTTTGTGGTTTCAGCTCTCACCTTGAATCAGGGCCCAGCCTGTGGTTCTCCAGCATCCTTTAGTTTTGTGATTCCCTGGAAGTACATGGTGCTCACTCCCAGAAATGTGACCTCTGGGTAATCTGCACCCTTGTATTTTAAAGTTTAAACTCAAGGTTTAAGCTCACGGTGCTGGAAGACCCGTTTTCTGCTAAAATGTTCTGCGTTACCCACTCCCGTGATTAAACAACCCCCAAATGACATCAAAGGGGTGGTTTAAATAACGATGGCAATTTGCTGCGGATCTTGTGCAAACATTTAGAATCCACATAAGCACCTCTCATTTGTAATTAACACGGGAGAGAATTTATCAAAATGTGACTTACATTTATATAAACAACCCTTCGACTGGGCAGCAGGGGGCTCCGACTTGCCGGTCGCCTCCACCACCTTCTACCATGCTGCTTATTAAACGGGGTTCTGAGCAACCCGTCTGATGGTTCTCTCTGTTCTCGTTTGCAGGATGATGATGGGTCGGTTTGGTAAGTAACCCAGGGGTTGGGGAGAGGGGATGGGGAGTCTGAGGTGTCCGGGCACTGTGGGGCTGCCCCAGGAAGCCCCCGGGGTTCACGCAGTCACACGGGCAGCAGGGCCCTGGGTGGGTTTTGGCATGTGGTTTGCTTCTCAGAGCTGTGGGAGCCTGGGCGGGGATAAGCAAAGTACGGTGGAGGGAGTGAACCAGGATAAAAGGGAGGGCGGCGACGTCCCAGTGAATATAGAGCCTAGTCAGCTAGCCGGAGGGAGCTTCCTTATGGGATGTATTTTCGTATATAGTTTTCCACCTTAAATCTCCAGCTTAACAGACCTTAGGGTGAGGCAGCCTTGGCTCTGGTCCCAGCTGGGTGACCTTTGGCCTGCTCCTTCACCTCTCTGTTCCCCATCTGTGAGACGGGACCTCGGGGTTGTTGAGAGGATTTTGTGAGACAATAAATGTTCACTCTGTTTGGCCCAGGGCCCGACTTTCTCTCTATTCGTGTTAGTTTCTCTATTACTGTTACTGTTAGTAATAATAAACTCTTGCTGTTCCCAGAGAACTGTTCCCTGCCCTGTTAAAGACCCACGACCCCATCTTCATCTCAGCGAGGGATGGCAAATAAAGGGGCAGCTTGTGGCAGTGTATAGGTCCTTAGGGATGGGAAGCCCCAAGCTTTTGGCTGCAGCAAGAAGCAGCCTGAGCCAGGCTCACTGCTTTGGGGAATATTTCAAAACAAGAAGCCCTCAACACCCCCCACCAGATACCGTGTTCTCCAGGGAGCAGAGAGGGGAGCATGGCTGTTAGAAGGAAAAATGGAAACCAAATAGAAGTTTCCCCCCGTGCCTTGGGAGCCTGCCAGCTGGAGCTGGTCCCTAGCTGCGGGGGCCTCAGTGTGAGGGGTGCACCCCAGAGGCACCCCACGGGCTTGGCCACGGGGCCTCTGTGACCTCATGGCGATTATGGGACAGATGGCACCGCTGCCCCCCGTGTACAAAGAGGGGATGCGGCTCTTCAGTTCTCAAAGGTCTTGAACCAGAGAAAATGCAGCAATTACATGTCCTTAAGCTTTCTTAAGTAGTTCTTGAGCCGTGCTGGGCAAATTCAGTCTTCACTATTTTCTTAAAGTAGCAATTCAGTTCTTTTTAATAGCTTTATTATTAAAAAAACATTTAAAAACGGAGAGGAAAGGAAGCCTCCTGTGTCCAGTTGCTGAGGGCGCAGACAGGGTGGGGAGGGCAGCTCCCAGGGCGGCATGGGGCGCACAGCGTGGGCGACGTGGGCGGCCTGGCCCTGCCCTGGGTCTGGGTGGGGGCCCGTTGGGAGGGGGGCCTAGAGCACCCTTCTGTCGCTTCCCTGTCCTTTCTGCATGGAGGGGCTCAGAGCCCGTGGGCCTGTAGAGGCCCAGAGTTGACTTGAGCGGGGCCCTTGGAGCATCTTTAAGTGTTGCTTCGTTTTCTGTGTGTTTTCACTTCCGTGGGCGGCATGGGCCTGGTTTGGGGTTTGGGGGGCTTGGGGAGACTCAGTTCAGCTGGGGGCTACGCGCGGCCTCCCGTGCAGAGGGGTAGCAGCTCGGCCAGGAAGGCCCTGGCAGCCCTGAGAAGGGGCCCCTGAGGGTCTGGTGGACAGGGTGGTGGCTCCTTCTGAGAGCCCACCGGAGATGGCTGAACATCGGGGGGCTGTGACATCCTGAGAAGCCGAGGAGTCTGGAGTCGTTCTCAGTACTTTTGAGGCCGCCCATGCTCGTGAAATGCAAACAGGCAATTAGTGGGTGACAGGCGACTCATCTGCCCCCAGTTTCGGCTTCTGCTGACACAGGCCCCGAGGCCTCCTGGTTACCCAGACATACGGCAGCTTCCGCTGGCCCTTCTCCCGCGGCAGCCTTCGGGGCCCCCAGAGCCCCACGGCCCTGCTGAGGTTGAGGTCGGACCCCATCACCTCCCTCCAGCGTGCTGGTCCCCCGATGGTCCCTCGAGTTGGTTCCTCTGCACCCCTCAGTCTTCTCACTGCCCCCAGCTTGCCGTAAGCTAAAGCCGCAGCCCTTGCTGGGGCCTCCCAGACCCCCTTAGACCACTCCTCCTCTCTGCCCTCCTCGCTCCGCCTGCATGTCTGTCACCCACAACAGCACCCCGGGGCTCCCCCTTCCAGCTTTTTTTTTTTTTAATTTCTTTATTTTATTTTATTTATTTTTGGCTGCGCTGGGTCTTGTTGCTGCACGCAGGCTTTCTCTAGTTGTGGCGAGCGGGGGCTACTCTTCGTTGCAGTGCGTGGGCTTCTCATTGCGGTGGCTTCTCTTGTTGCGGAGCGCGGGCTCTAAGGCGCGCGGGCTTCAGTAGTTGTGGCACGAGGGCTTAGTTGCTCCCGGCATGTGGGATCTTCCTGGACCACTGCGCCACCAGGGAAGCCCCCACTTCCAGCTTTTGTACTCTCAGTAGCCTCGGCCGGAAATGCTCTCCCTCTAGATCCCTCCGTGGCTCACTCCCTCAGCATCTCCAGCTCCACTTACCAGGGAGGCCCTCCCTGACCCCCTGGCCTGAATCACCATCCATCCCCTGGCTTGCCACCCGCCGCCCACCTGCTTAATTATTTCTTTATTCATCCCTTTGCTCACGGGGAGCACTTTGCTTTGCGCCCTGCCTGCCAGCCTCAGGGGGTCTGGACAGTCGGGGACCCTCGCTCGGCCCTTCGCTCTTTCCCTTCACATGTGGCTCCTTGAGCTGTAAGCATCCTGTGGGCTGGAGCATGTCTCCCCCGAGTGCATCCCCAGCCCTGGGCCGCACACATTCCAGGAGCTTCCGAAACAAGAGGCTTGGCTAATGTCTGCCCCGGGCAGGGGGTCGGGGGGCGGGTAGCTTCACTGGGAGCCGAGTTCTCGTCCTCAGTTTCTCACTTTAGCACTCGGAGTGGGGGATGGGGGGGTCCACGCTGCACCTCCCCCAGGAGCCCCCCTCCCCCTCCCCGCCTCCTGCTGGCATCACTGTCCTGGCTGAGGTGGATGGGAGGCCCTTCTCTCCCCAGGGGAGCTGGGGAGCTGCAGCCTGATCTCTATGGCAACGGGCTTGCTGGCTGCCTCTCCTCCGCAGGCGCCCCTCCCCCTCCCGGGCTTCAGGAAGTTGGGGAGAAGAGAGGAGAAGCTTTCTTCCTCTTCTTCCTGGTCTCCTTGTAGCCCCTGGTCTCTCCCCATCACACCTCCCCATTTCTGTGAACACCGCAGCTGGATCACACCATTCCTGGTCACCACCCTCCACAGCTGCTCACCCTCCAGATGTACCCAGCCCTCTTAGCCTCCCCTCCAGGCCTCACCCTCTGGAACCCACTCTTGGCTTTCTGCTCCCTCTGCCTGGAATGCCCTTGCTCCTCCGCTTGCCCCAGCGAGGCCCCGGCTCAAACGTCGCGGCTCCTGTGGGAAGCCTTCCTCTGACCCCGGGCCTGTGTCCACGTCCCCAGGCTCGGGTGCCTCAGAGAGCAGGCCGGTCACATGGAAGAGGGAAGTGGCTGGAATATCGAATGATGAAGGGCTGCCCCTCAGCCTCCGTGTTGTGTGCAGCGGGGAGTTCTGGGGTCTGGGACAAACGGGGGAGTCTGTGCCCCCGCTTCCGTGGGCGGCTCATTGATCTGGAGAGGGGGCGGGAAGAAGGTTCACTGTTGCCTCAGCTTCCATTTCTTCAAGAGAGTCCAGAAATTCAGAACTTTTGGACAGATCTTCCAATTTAAAAAATGTTGACTCAATCAAAAACCACTTTATTTGGAGTAAACTAAGCGTCCCTGAAAGTTGAACTTGGGTAGCCACTGGGGGCCCCTGGCTGATTTGGCCGTTTTCTGCATCTTTCAGGCCTTTTTGGTACCCGTGCTTTTGTACCATCTCCCCCAGCCTGTGCCCTCCCGGGGGCGGGATTGCTCCCTGTTCATCCCTGTGACTGCGGGGTAGGATGAGAAGGCATCAGTGAACTGAGCATCAGTGACACACCTGCCAGGCAGTGGCTTGGCCCTTTATTCACCATCTTGCTTAATTCTTACACTGACGGTGAGCCTCGGGACTGTTTTCACTCCGGCCTTATGGCGGGAAGCGCTTTGCCTAAGTCACGGGCACCAGGCTCTCAACTGGATCTGTTTTCATTCCCAAGGCCACACACACCGCCCGGCTGTGATGCCATTTAGTCCCCCGGGCGCAGGTGAGCGGGGCGCAGGGGCGCTGGCCTCCAGACCCTGCGATGGCTCCCCTGCCGCCCTGACTCTGCCAGCCCAGCGGTGGCCCAGCTAAATATACCCAGCTGACGTCAAGGCTTCTCTCCTCCTGGGGGTTTTCTTAAGCTGCATTCAAAGTTTGTGTTTTGCTTTGTAAAGATTTAGCTTTTCTCCCCCCATCTTAGCAGACTGTCTTTTTGAGTATAATCTGACTTAGATGATTATGAAAATAATTTACAGCTGCTGCGGTAGACAAGCTGGATGAGGGAATTCTGCGGGGCTGGGCCTCTTGGTTGCTGTTGGCCTTTAGGTGAAAGAAGTGGTGTGCCCCTCCCCCAAACGCACTCCCCACCCATGTGTTACACGTGTGTGTACACACCACAGACACACCGCACACACGCCTTCCTCTTTGCCTCTCACCTTCCTTCCTGCCACCCGCCCCCAAGGCCGAGGAGGAGGCTACCTGGTCTGGGCTGGATGAGGGCGTGAGCCGCCTGCCGGGGCCCTGGCCTGTGGATGCTGAGTGCCTGCCTTTTGGGGCAGCCTCGAGGGAATGGCTGGGGTGCCTCCTCCAGAAGCCCCAGCTCCGGCTCACCGAGTCCCGACCTGCCTGCTCTTTGCCATTTCTCCCCACACCCCTCTCCCTGGGTCAGGCAGCGTTGTCCTGAAGCAGGCCCTGGGTTATCTCTGGTTCTGGGCTCCAGGCCCCTCCAGACACGTGGAGGGGTCTTCCTACCCCAGCGCCCCAGCACTCCGTCCTAGCGTTTGGGTCCAAGCCCCCGAAGTAATAGAGGGCGTCTCTGCTGGCCGAGGTCGGCTGAGCATATACCATCCACAGGCAGTCTGGGGGGATGGGTGGCTCCTTGAGGACAGGAGTGGGGGCCCCAGGGCCTTCCAGATGCCCCCCTCCCCCAACCCCTCGGGCCTGGCAGCGACTCCCCACAGTGCTGTGTCCACCCTGGAGACCTCAGCCCTCCTGCCTGGGCTCCAGGGCACAGTGGGCTCTGCCCCCATGTGACCCGCCATGGCAGCGTCTGGCTAGAGCCAGGCCCCTGGCCCCCAGCCAGCCCTGCTCCTGTCTTGTGCACTGAGAGCTGTGTTGCCTCGGCCTCCGGTGACCTCACAACTGAAAGCAAAGGGGCTGATCCTGTGTTAATTTGGAAGACATGGTTGGGCCCAGGAGTGGCAGTTAGAGTGGGCCAGGATCCCTGGCAGAAGGAAGGTCCCTGGGATGTGGTGGAACGGGTCACTTCAGGCCCTGCAGATGTTCCAACAGAGGCGGACATCCTGGGGAGAATAGCTGGAGAGGGATTCTGAGCAGGATTTCTTGGCTCTTTCCTTTCTTCTGAGCACTGGCTGTGGGCCCTTCACTGTTCTGGGGCTGGTGACGGTGCAGGGAACAAGTGAGACAGTGACCCAGCCTGCAAGGAGCGGACAGTCCAGCAGATAACGAAAACTAAAATGTGCTCTCAAGGGGCGGATAGGTGCCATGAGAGTTGCACCGGGGTAAGGGGACAGATAGCCGAAGTGGGGTGCTCTGTTAGAAGCAGATGGTCCTGGAAGGTCCCTCAGAGGAGGTGACATCTCAGAGCAACCTATGGAGGTGAGGCTGGTAAACAGCAGGTGCAAAGGCCCTGTGGTGGGCGTGTGATGGAGGAGCAGGGGGAAGCTGGCGGGTGGAGTGAGGTTAGGGAGGGTGAGTGTGTTGGTGGGGGGAGGCGATGCTGAGCTCACTGGACCCTGTGGGCCCATGATAGAGTGAATTTTATTCTAAGAGTGATGAGACGCTGGTGGAGACTTTTAGTCAGGGCAGGGATGGGGAGGGGCAAGAAATGATCCAGTTGACACTTTAAGGGGCTCACCGTGCCCGCGAGGGAGAATGGATGGGAGGGGCTGGGAGTAGGAGGGAGACCGATTAAGCAGGAAGTTGTAGCTGCCCATCCCCCAGTGAGGGGAGATGGGGCTTGTATGGGGGTGGCAGCCATGACCAGCGGGGGAGGTGGTCAGATTTATTGATAAGATTTACCAATAAGACAAGGAGTGTGGGGAAAGGGAGAGAGGCAAGGACGCCTCAAGTCCTAGGATGTGATGGGGGCGGCTGTCCAAACGCTACCCCTGTATTGTAGGTTGAAAGATAGAAACCACGTTAGAAGGACCCTTCAAAGCATCTTTTCCTTGATTTTGCTCCTCATCAGCACCCGCCCCTCAGTTCTGGCAGGAATGCAAAGGATTCTAGGCAGGCTGAACATCCAAGGGATTAGAAGCTGCCTGGTCCCCGGGCCGGGCAGGGATTAGAGCAGCGCCCGTGTCTCCTTAAACCCTTCTCTGTGTCTCTGCAGAGCGGGACGCCTTTGACACACTCTTCGACCACGCCCCGGACAAGCTCAGTGTCGTGAAGAAGGTGAGCTCTCCATCCGGCTGTGTTTCCCTCTGTCTCTGGGCTTTTCTTACGGCATGAACTCCGTGCAGGGAAGAAGGTGGGAAAATGTTTGAAATCTCTGAAATGTTTGCCACTTGGATTGAAGTGTAATTATTCAAAAGCGTAACTGCAGTGCATAAAATTAGCACCTTTTAACTCAGCATCTCTGCTCCTGGGTATCTTCCTGCCCACCCACCCCGCCGCTGTGGAGTGAATTACCCCACCAGCACCGGGTGGCGGTTCATTCCGAATCAAGGCTTTTTTTCAATGTGGAAATGTTTTTCAGCGTGTCAGCTTGCTGGCTCGTGCTGGCCTCTTTACATGGAAGCCGCATTCACGATGTGCCTGGTAAACAAGCAGGCGTCGCTAGCAGAGCTGTTCGGAGCTGCATTTGGCCCGTCTCTCCCAGACGGGAGCACGAAGGAGAGGCCCTTCCTCAGCCCAGGCAGCCTTCTGGTCAGTCTACGGGTGGACAAAACCGGACAAAACCGTGTGAACGAGGCTCCGGAGTCAGGCTGGGGAATAGCGAGCTTCCAAGGGGATCTGCCCAGAAGCCTTGCTCTCCCTCCAAAGGAATCAAGACTCACTGCACATCGAGTTATCTGAGCATCTGTGGACCTCTCATTCAGGAAGGCAGCAGTGGGATGGATCTGAGCCTATATAATCTGCGCCCTTAACCCTGGGGAGAGAGCTCTCTGTCTTGGACAATTTCCCCACACAGGTTTCTTAATGCAGGACTTCTCAGAGCCTTTAATATGCTGACATGCTTTGCAATTCTCCAAGAAGGGGCTTAGTAGGAAGCATTTTCCAAGCACCGTTTGTCTGTAGTGAGATCTGTTTATTTATGTGGGGATAGAACATATTAAATTCCCATGGAACCCACGTTTGGAAAATGTTGGTCCAGGCTGGGACAATGAGATTATTAGTTCTTGAAGCACTTTGCAAAAGGCTGGCAGAACCATCCCAATGGTCCTTCTGGGGCAGAGCCGTCTTAGCGTTCTCGGGTCACGAGCGACATACCCTGGGGCCTCAGAGCATTGCCCCCCACCCGCCCCCGGCCACATCTGACCCCCAGAACCCTGACGGAACGTATTCAGTGGATGCACAAGAAGAGGATTCATATCTGCCATGATCCCCCCTCTGCCCCCCTCTGACCTGGGCAGATTATAACCCCTCGCGGCAGGTTTCCCATCTGTCAGGACAGAGGCAGCCGCTGTGAGAATACAATGCGATCGATCTCCCTGTGCGAGGGCCTGGCTCGAAGTAGATAGTTGCTCGGTGGCATTGAATGTGATATGGAGTAATGTTGTCTTTCAGTAGGTCTGATGCTGATTTATTCTTTGAAAAGGAATGCTGGGGGGACCCCAGCAGTGACCAAGACAAAATCCTTTAGTTTCCCGACAGCTTCCTGCTTCCAGTCTGGCCCTTTCCCACTCCCACACCGGGAATTGTTGTGTTCGGGGCTCCCGTCCACCTCTCCAGGTCCCTCCAAGGTCATGCCCTCCTACTCTCTCCCATACCACCTACATCCAGCCCCAGCCGGAAGATGCCGGTGGGTTCGCACGTGTGTACGTGGCCTGGGTGGCTGCTCCGCCCTCTCCCCACGCTCTCATCTCCCACTTGGCTCACCCGCCCCGGCTCAAATGCTAATCCCCCGTGCGCCACATCTTCCAGGGACCCACACACTTCTCATCAACACCCTCCGCCCCGCCCCGCCCCGCCCCGACATTGTGTGTTTCACAGGCTTTGCTGTTTTCTCTCGATTCTTCGTGGCCTCCACTGGGTGTGTATATGGAGAATTGTGCCTCAGACTCTTCAGGGTGGGGCTCTGTCTTAGTTACTGTCTCGTGTCTCTAGCATGAAGCAGAGTGCCTGGCACATGGTAGATTTGGGTGGAATGAAAAAAGGATGACATCATGTCCAGGGTAGGCAGAGGTGGGGTTGGTGTTGAGTTTCCATGAAAGTTGGGTTTGATTATCGAGAAAAGTTACACGTGGCAAGTTTTAAACTTTTGCCAGAGAGGAGAAGCCAGTGGCCCTATGTACATATAAACCAGGGCTCAGAAAATCTCTGGCGTTTCTTCCTTTACTGACACTGTGATGGGTGTGGCCCCAGGCAGCCTTTCTGTCTCAATCTTTTGTAGTTCAAGGTTACATCTAGCCTACATTTAAGCATTTATCTCCCCCTGACAGTTATATCCTTCTTGAGGGCACTAATTATTCTTCTGTAGGCTTGTTAAATATGGAATGTGTGTGGATCGCGTGTGTGCACATGGGCTGGGGAACAGAGATGTATGTTTCTTCTCCAGCTGGGATAGATTTAGGCATTATCCCATTAAAACCAAGGGTTATTGTAAGAACATTTCACTTTAAACACAAGCACTTTATTTTAGCAAACAGAGGAGATTATGGAAGCATTGCATAAAGCCAGTGATGGCAAATGTCACATCTGTCCCCCAACGTGGGAGCTGAATCTCTTGCTCACGGTTCCCGTGTCTCTTTGCTTTTCAGTCTCTCATCACATTTGTGAACAAGCACCTGAACAAGCTGAATTTGGAGGTGACGGAACTAGAGACCCAGGTAAGCTGTGTTCTGGGCCGAAGGACCCTTTGTCCGGTGTCATTGTCAGCCAGCTTTCTGATCCCCGGTGGGCGGTGTGAACAAAGTATGTTCGTCTAACAAGGAATGCCCATCCCACAGCCGAGATAGCCCCAGCCCCAGCCATCCTGGCCTTCTCCCAGACCCTCTGTCTTAATTTCTTGGGGCTACCTTAACTAGTACCTTAAACAACAGACATTTATGTCTTTATAGTTCTGGAGGCCAGAAGTCCCAGATCAAGGTGTCTGCAGGGCTGGTTCCTTCTGAGGCTCTGAGCGGGGATCTGTTCCAGGCTCTCCCCCACCTCCTGGTGGCTTGCTGGTAATTTTGAGCGTTCCTTGGGTCATTAGATGTTTCTTCCCAATCTCGGCCTTCTTGTGGGCGTTGTATCCAAATTTTCCCTTTCTGTAAAAACACAGTCACGTTGGATTAAGACCCACCCTAATGACCTCATCTTAACGTGAGGACTTCCGCAAAGACCCTGGTTTTCCAAATAAATTCACGCTCACAGATTCTGGGGGTTAGGATCCCAACACATCTTTTTTGGGGGGGATACAATTCAAGCATAACACCCTCCAAGGTGCCATCGCACCTTCACCAAAGAGCCTCTGCGTGTACGGGTCCCTCAGTCTGGAATGTCCTGGCCCCCTCTGCTTCTGCTGTCCGTGGCCGTCCTACAGGCAGCGCAGCGGCTGGCACCTAACAAATGCTTGCTAATATCCCTCTAATGAATACGCACAAAGTATTTCTCCTACAGTAAGTATAGAAAGTATACTTCCCCACCCCCACTCAGAGCGGAAGCACCATCGTGAAAATATGTTCCAAGTGCTCGGCAAGCATTAAAGACAAAATATAATTTCCCCAGGATTAGCTGGGTGCTTGAATTTGGCGTCTTTTGAGTTCTCAGTGCCGATTTCTCCAATGCGCAGCTGATCCTTCTCAAACCTCTGGGTGATTGCATTTATTCCTTTCTCTTGCTTTAACTTTTCTCATTTGCTTTTCTAATTAAAAAAGTAATTCAGGTTCATTGTAGAAATGTCTGAAAATGCAGATAAGCAAAACAAATAAAAATCATCCATGGGGCTTCCCTGGTGGCGCAGTGGTTGAGAGTCCGCCTGCGATGCAGGGGACACGGGTTCGTGCCCCGGGCCACGAGGATCCCACATGCCACGGAGCGGCTGGGGCCGTGAGCCATGGCCGCTGAGCCTGTGCTCCGCAACGGGACAACGAGAGAGGCCACAACAGTGAGAGGCCCGCGTACCGCAAAAGAAAAAAAAAAAAAAAATCATCCGTAATCCCATCGCCCAGAGAGAGTGGTGCTGGAGATTTTATTCCACATCATTTCTCTACACGGATAGCTCATCGTGGGCAACACGGGTCTGTGTTTGAAAGCCGAATGGTCCATTTTTAATGTGTATATTTATTTGTGCATTGTTTGCAAACACACTTATTTTTTATCAGTTTACTAAAAAATTGCACACGTAGCCTCTGATTATTTGCAGCTTGAAATATTAACAGTCCAGAAGTGTACTCATTGAAAAGCAACAGTCCTTTTTTCTACTCCCCCTAAACTCTCCTGTCATCCTCTCCAGAGGTAATGAACTACAGTTAATGGTTGGATGTGTATTTTTCTAGGTGGTTTGTATGCGTAAGTGTATTTTTTGAAATGGCAATGGATCATACTGTACAGCTGTTTTGTAAAGTGTTTTTTGTTACTAAATAGTGTGGGCATGTTTTTGTGTGAGTGGGTATGTGTTTCTGTCTCGTCCTTTTTGTGCTGTCTGGTCTGTCTGTCTGTGTTTGTCACTTTTAATAGCTGCCTTCGATTCTGTTCTAAGGCTGTGTTGTGCGTCATTAAACACAGTCCTCATGCTGGGACATTTGCCGACCTTGTAAATAGCTGTTCGGCGGGCATCTTTGCACACAGCTGTTTGTGCCCTTGTCTGCTTCCTTAGGATAAACTTGTAGAAATGGGGTCGTTGGAGCATTTCTCTGTGGTAACACGGAGGGCCCAGGAAGGTTTGCCCGCCTGAAACTCTCACTGGCGCTGGTGAGAACCCACATCCTCGCCAACTCTTTCCGACTGTCACTGCCCAGGTGGGCCTGCACACCAGTATTAATAGCCAGACATCTTAGGTTGAGACTCTAAACTTCAATTTGCGTTGATCTCTATTTACTCAGTATGTCCATTTTTTTTCTATCACCACACAATATGAAGTAATATCTTAAAAATATTTTGAACCAGCGGTCCACCAGGAAAGATCACTGGCCATAGAAATGCAGATTTTTTTCCTTTTGTGGCAAAGGATTTTGGGTATTTTTATAAATATGTTCATCATTAAAGTCTCGATGTCCTGGAAGTCAGAGGCTCAAATTCCTGCTCAGGGTGTGTGTGTGTGTGTGTGTGTGTGTTCCTTTCTTTTTAAAACCACTTTTATATTGTGGGCGGCTTCCTAGCTCTGTGATACTGAGCCAGTTCCTCTTTGAACCTCTCCCCACATGTTTAAACTGGAATGGAGAAAGTGCATTTGAAAGGTCAGTAATACATGCGCATGAAGACGGCGGTGATGGTGTCTTCGGGCCTCCGTGGGGATTTCCATCTCCTGCAGAGCCGCACCGTGGGTGCTGAGTGAGGGCACCCCGTCGGAGGGCCACTGCTCTTGAGCGTGTGAAAACCGAGGGTGCCACTCATTTGCTGATAAGCCGGCCCGCTCCTCCTAGCCCTCACCCTCCTGGTACCCCATCCCTCCCCTGTCTTCCTTTCTGCGTGACCACCTCTCCCACACTCCTGTGACACGGGGGTCCCAGGGTGGGTTAGAAGATGCCTTGGAAATCAGCAAAGGCTCTCCGGGCATCTTGGCGCCTCAGCACCCATTCCCCACGCCTCCCGGCGGGTGATGGGGATGGGTTCTTCTGTTTCCCTGGAAATGGCTCAGTGTTGGTGAGAGAGCGGTTTTGGGGGTGCGCTGGCCCAGTGTCGCTGGGGAGGGGGCAAGAGCTGCTAGAACATTCCACCAGCACCGTCGGCCAGAACAGGAGCTGAGTAAGTGACGTCTGCATGGCGTGGAAGCGTGAACCTTGTGACGCACAGGCAAAGGATCAATCAGATCACGTTAAACCAGGGTCTGGAATGCTCTCCCCAGGAAGGACCTGCCCGTTCACACATTATGATCATGTCTGTCTGCCTTGGGCTGTTTCTTAGCGTCCCCTTCCCCTTCCAGAGGACAGGGCTTTCTGATGTTGGAGGCTTGTGATTTTGACTTTTCATCCTCGGCCGCCTGGCTGTGATGGTGGAGGGAGCTGCCGCGGTTGCCTTTAATAAAAACGTCCTCGCTTCTGCAGGTTCTCTTTTTACCACTGCGGTTGCTGGTCTCAGGAAGCTGAAAGCCTCCTGGGTGTCGGCCCCTTGCAGCTGTCCAGCTGTCCTGCGTGGTAGCCTTCTAGCCCAGGGCTGACCAGTGAAACTTTCTTTTGTGATGGAAATGTTCTATCACTGCACCATCCGACACAGTAGCCACTGGCCACGTGTGGCTGTCAAGCACTTGAAATGGGGCCTGTGTGACTGAGGAACTGAATTCTGTATTTTATTTAAATTTTTTAAAATTTAAACTTAAGAGTTCTGGAGATTGGTTGCACAACAATGTGAATGTACAAAATATGACTGAAATGCACACTGACAAATGGTTAAAATGATACATTTCGTGTTATGTACGTTTTACCGAAATAAGTCAACATCATTCAAAAAAGTTTGTAAAGGGACTTCCCTGGTGGTCCAGTGGTTAAGAATCCACCTTCCGGTGCAGGGGAAGCAGTTTCAATCCCTGGTCAGGGGAACTAAGATCCCACATGCCGCAACTACTGAGCCCATGCCACAACTAGAGAGAAGCCCGTGTACGGCAACGAAAGATCCCGCATGCCGCAACGGAGACCTGTTGCAGCCAAATAAATAAATTAATAAGTTAAAAAAATTTTCTTAAAAAATTTCACTAGGCACATGTGGCCAGTGGCTACCATACTGGACCACACAGTTCCAGAATCTGGAGGCTGGGGTCCTCACGAGTCCTCGATCTGCAGGAGGCCTCAGAGATACCATGTCTGCCCTCTGGGAGGATGGGCAGGTCCTGCCTCCCCTGCCCCGCCCCGGGGGGTGGGGGGTGGGGCTGGTCCATGTCCCAGAGACCAGGCTCTGCCTCCTGAGCCTTGGTCCCCTCCTCCCCTCTGGCAAGTTGTTCTGCCCTCACTGGTCTCCATCACTTTATCTGTAAAAGGAGCAGTTGCTCCCTGTCCTGGCTTATTGGGTGGTGGGCAGCAGAGTGGGGTGAGGGGCCCGGGCAAAGAGCAGAGTCTTTGGCTCTAGATTCCTGGGCCCCTCCTGTGCATGGGAGGTGGTGCTGGGCCGGGTAGCAGGTTGAGGGGCTGGGGGTGTGTGGTAAGGCTGCAGCCTGCTGATTAGGGCCCAGCTAGGACGGACCCGTGTGCTGGGTACACACAGAAGCTCGTCGTCACCGGGGCACGGGAGGGTCTCTTCCTATGCTGTGAATACCGCTAGAAGAAGGAACTCAGGCAGCTGACAAAGTGAGGAAGCAGAACAGGGCAGCAAACCCCAATCCAAAGCATAGGGCGCCCTGCAGGTTGTGGATTAACCGTGCCCACAGGCCCCTGCTCACTGATGGAGCGCTCCCTGCGTGCTGGGTGCTCCTTGCCCCCCACCTCCCGCCCCGCAGGGTACCCACGACATCCCAGAGAGTTGGGAGCTAGTGTTACCCCCAAGGTCAGCGGTCTGCTTCTCTCCACGCAGCGGCACAGGTCATCACATCCAATCCCAAGCGCGTGCTTTGCACCCTCATCCTTCACCTGACTGCAGGCTCGCTCTCCTCAACAAGGGGTGGATTTTTTTTTTTTTTTTTACTTTAAAACACTTTCCTCCTTTTGAGTGGCTGCAGATCATTCACTGACCCCGTGTGTGGCCCAGAAACCTCACCATGTGTCCCTCTGTAGTTTGCAGATGGCGTGTACCTGGTTCTACTCATGGGGCTTCTGGAAGACTACTTTGTACCCCTGCACAACTTCTACCTGACCCCGGACAGCTTCGATCAGAAGGTACGTGCATGCATGGTCTCCATCCCGGCAGTGGCCCGGGATGCGCTCGTCCAAGGGCACAGTGTAGAATCCCCCAACCACTCTTTCTGGAGTCTAGCTGCATTCTCCAAAAAATAAGTACTGCCCAGAAAATGGTATTGCAATTGGACGTGACCCTCAGGAAAAGAAGGAAACCCGTGGGTAGTGCCTGACGCATCCAAGTGTCGTGTGCCTTGTTCTCCTCGGGGTCTTTCCCCCGGGACGATGCTGGTTTTAATAATTGTGGCCAAAAGTCAGTAGAGTTGCAAATCCCTCCCCTGTTCATGACACACGGACATCCTGTCTGGTTTTCCTGCTGCTTCATGAACTTCCTATATATACCATCTTAAGTGGCTGCACAAAGTCTATGGAGTGGCTCTGAGGTCACTGTCTCCCTGTTCCCCACTTTTGGGCGATCAACTTGTTTCTTTTTCACTATTAAAACAGTAAGGCAGGGACTTCCCTGGTGGCGCAATGGTTAAGAATCCGCCTGCCAATGCAGGGGACACAGGTTCGAGCGCTGGTCCAGGAAGATCCCACATGCCGTGGGGCAACTAAGCCCGTGCACCACAACTACAGAACCTGTGCTCTAGAGCCCACGTGCCACAACTGCTGAGCCTGTGAACCTAGAACCCATGCTCCACAACAAGAGAAGCCACTGCAATGAGAAGCCCGCGCACTGCAACGAAGAGTAGCCCCCGCTTGCCGCAACTAGAGAAAGCCCGTGCACAGCAACGAAGACCCAAATGCAGCCAAAAATAAATAAATAATCTATTTAAAATTATTTTGAAACAAAACAATAAGGCATTGTCTGGAATATATATACACACACACATAGGTATGTGTGTATATATATTTTTCATTCCTGTGGATTGTTTTCTAGGAAAATCCCTCAAAGAGGATTGTCTGGGTCAAAGGGCATGACCTTCACATTTGGGATGCCCTTGTGACCAGGTGGTCTGCCTCCTGCCAGGGCTTCCCGAGGTCCGGCCATCTCAGCAGTATTTAGCGCATTGCTTTTAGAAATTTGGCTTGTGGACTGGCCGTATTGCTTGAACTTGAGAGCATCTGTCATTTTATTTTCCCAAAGTGCTAGACCGTGAGTTGGGGAGACAGACAATGCAAGCAGGGGGCAGCAGTCAGAGAAACCTGGAAGCAGGGCCCGTGTTTATCAATCTGCCCACTTCTGGCACCTCGAGGGCGGTTTGCTCGCGGCCAAATGTCGCTGCCATCTTGCCTGCTGAGATGGAATCAGAGCAGATCAGCGAGGTCCTGGCAGGTTTGCATCCGCAGTGAGCGGGGATGCACAGGGCTCTGCGGGCCAGTCAGGAAGCAAGAAGACAAGACAGTTGGGTGACTGGGCTCATCTTGCATTTCCTGGCCACGTGGCTGGCTGCAGAAACGTTGTTTTGGAGAGATCTTTTCTTTGTTCAGATGAGTATGAAGGCTGTCAAGAAGGGTGAATTTATTCAGGCCGTCTGGAGCTGGGCTTCTTTCCAGGACAGGCTCGGTGCAGGGGCAGCGGCGTCCCCTCCCAGCTCGGTCTCCTTCCCTTTGAGACGGAATGAAAGTCTCTGTCAGTCGCTTTCTGGCCTGGGAGGTGTGAGGCCTGTTCAGTCCACCTTTGCCTCTGATCGGGAGCCAGGAAGGGAAGGCTGCTGTAGGGGACCGTGCCCAGGGTGGTGCTGGCCCATCGACCCTCGAGGAGGGGACCCAAGGGCCGCTGGAGCTCTCCTCGGAAGAGGCCGGCCTTCTGGAGGGTCCTTATCTGGCCACGTTAGCCCCCAGCTCCCACCCCTGGATTCTCTGCTTTCCTCCCCCAGGGAGTCGTGACATCACACCACCACTGGTTGGTTCCTCGTGAGCCATGGTGGTTATTAGCCTCCAGGTCTTCCCAACCACCTCGCAGGTGGTAGCCTTTCCCTGTTGCACAGACCTGAACCCACTTCAGGCTGGTCCCAGTGCCCGAGCTCCCAGGCACCTCGTCTAGATGTGGCCAGGCAGTGGTGACATGTGCAGAGAGACCGTCACAGAGCATTCCCGGGCCGAGACTGCAAGGCGCTGGGAATCTTTGCAGCAGCGGCAGGAGACTGAGGCTCAGTGAGCAAAATCAGGGATGCGTCGTGGGCTTGTGTTTTTAAACAACTGCACTGGATTTTATTTATTTATTATTTTTATCTATTTATTTATTTATTTTTAACCTGGTCTGGATCCCTGCTCTGCTTTCTCTCTCCTGGAAGCAGCATGTTTTTTTGGTTTTTTTTGTTTTTTAAAAAAATTTATTTAATTTATTTATTTTTGGCTGCATTGGGTCTTCGTTGCTGCGCGCAGGCTTTCTCTAGTTGTGGCGAGCGGAGGCTACTCTTTGTTGCGATGCACAGCCTTCTCACTGCGGTGGCTTCTCTTGTAGTGGAGCACAGGCTCTAGGCACGTGGGCTTCAGTAGTTGTGGCACGTGGGCTCAGTAGTTGTGGCTCACGGGCTCTAGACCGCAGGCTCAGTAGTTGTGGCACATGGGCTCTAGAGCGCAGGCTCCATAGTTGTGGCGCATGGGCTTGGTTTCTCCGCGGCATGTGGGATCTTCCCGGGCCAGGGCTTGAACCCGTGTTCCTTGCATTGTCAGGTAGATTCTTAACCACTGCACCACCAGGGAAGCCCCTGTACTGGATTTTAAAAAGACGAGACCAGATGTCTCCGACCCTGTAGGTTCCTGCAAACAAATGAATGGCCCCTTTGAACTGTCTCAGAGGCATGGGTACCACCGACAGGTTCTTGTTTTAGGCCCACCGTTTGAGCCTTGCTCTGTGCTGGCCACTTTGCTGGGTCCCTTGGGCCCATCACTCATCTTCTGGAAGATTCCACAGCATCCCTCTCTCTGGGGGTGGAGTGTGTCCTGGAGACTTGGAGGTTATTCCTAGAAGCAGATCCCAGGAAGGGCTTTGCAGTTTCAAGGCACTTTCCCTTCTGTTTCCTCGTTTGATTCCCTACCCCAGCGAGGAATCGGGACCTCGCACGGGGGCTGGGGGCATGGTGGGGGGTCACAGTCAGCAGGGGCAGAGCCGGAAAAGCCCACTCCTTTTTGGGACACTCTACTTTTCTCTCACCTGGCCAGGTTTTTGCAAATCCTTTGCATTGCAGAGAGGAAGGACTTAGGGTCCTGCCCGTGGGCTGGCTTGTAGCAGCAGTGTAGGGCCTTGGGGTTCAGCTCGAGGCTGGGGGGTGTGTCACACTCTGGGATCACGGTCAGGGAGGTGACCCCACATCCTCATCAGGAGCTGTTTACTGTTCTTTGTGCCCAGTCCGTGGGGCTGGGCTCTGGGGATGCTTTTCTGGCAGGGCAGAGAAGTTGTGCGTGGTGAGGCATGGCTCTGAGAGAGAATGGGAGGAGGATGGGGGGCAATTTCCTATCTGGCGGTTTCCTCCGACTGAGAAGAAAGCAGAGGGGAAATCTTGCTCACTGTTGGGACGTCCCTGGTGGTCCAGTGGTTACAACTTTGTGCTTCCACTGCAGAGGGCATGGGTTCAATCCCTGGTCAGGGAACAAAGATCCCCAATGCTGCACGGTGTGGCCAAAAATCTATAAATAAAATAAAGTAAAATAAAAGCTTTAAAAAAGTCTACAAATTATTGTTACTTAAAAAACCACGAATCACTGTTGTGCTGAGCAGCTGCGGAGAAGTGGGACGTGGAAGGGTGCTCCCCCCTCCCCCAGCTATTCTTTCCTTGGGGCAGGGGCAGGGCCTCATGGACTGAACCGCACTCCACACCTGTGCTGGGGGCGGATCCTGCAGGTCTGGAGGGGCCACGGAAGACATCCGTTCCCATGTTGGACTGACGGTCTAACCTGACTCTTGTTCCATTTCCCCCTCTTTGCCATCTTGACTCTGTCCCCACTCAGATTCTGTTGTGTGTGTATGAATTCGGGGATCTGGACGGCCGTCAGCCGATGGCCGAGGAAGCAGGATGCCTTTGGAGACAGGGCCCAGGCTCCGAATCCAGACTTGGGTGGGCTGAGTGCCGGCCCCATCTCCTTGAACCTTGCGCCTTTCTTGGCACGGACGTCCTCATCCGTTTAGCCCCGGGACCTCCTCTGTGAAGTGGGAGATTACAGACCCTCCTGTCCGTTTCCCATGCTCGTCCCAGCTCGAGGCCCAGCCCAGTGCAGCCCTCCCTCCCGGCCGGCTCCGGGCACTGCAGGTGGGGCTCTGGCAGCCTGACTCCTGTCTCCCCACCGCCTCTGCACGGCCTGAGAGCCTCTGGTCGTGTGCAGCCCTCCCTGCCCACTCTGGGCCGTGTCCCCCATGCCAGGGCCCGGCTCGTGTCGATGCCCAGCAGCCCGTGGCTTCCTTTGCTTCTCTAAGCGCGGCCCGGTGCCACTGTGGCCTGGATGCTTCCCTGCCGTACCCCAAGCTCTTGTGGGCTTGACTAGCTGAGGGTTATTTTGCCAGATGTCTTTCTCCTGGTTAATTATTAAACCACATCGCAGGTAAACTTGTTAGCATGTTTCTGATTTCATTTGCAGTGAAATCATGAAAATGTTATTGTTCAAAGGGTATTCGATTATGAAGAGCCCTAAAGTCCTTTCTAGCTCTGACACTGGTGATTTCTGTTAGTTTTTGGTCCTCCACCCTACACCAGCCTTTGCTCGAAGCAGACGTTGGGCTGCCTGTGATTTGGTTGATTACCAGCATCTCTCTGGTTCAGGTGGACTTTAAACACAGCAGAGAAGGCTCCGTATCTAACCTCTGTGGCAGCCATTAGCAGAATGCGAGCTTCGAGCATCCTTGGCGGGGGCCGAGTGCTGGAGGGGGAGGTCGTGTGGGGATGCGGATGTGTCCACCTTTCTGGGGCCGTGCAGGTGAGGGCCAGGACCAGAGCCCTGCTGCAGCCACCAGCGGCCTGACTTCAGCTGCAGCAGGGTCCAGTTGCCTGCCCCTTACCAGGGCCACCGCTGTCCTGCCGAGAGCGCAGCTGTCACACTCAGCTCGTTTAGGCCCTTCTGGCAGATGGTGGGTGGCTGCTTTATGCTGGGGATGGTGCACGGGGCTGGGTACCTTCGGGAAGTGACTTGTCCTGTCTGAGCCTCGGTTTCCTCATCTGTAAAAGGAAGTCACTGTCACTTGTCATCATGTGGATGTGTCGGGACCTGGGGACCCCTAGCCCTTGAGGGCAGGCTTTGTGCCCGCATCCCTGCATGTCCCAGCCGCCCCCGATCATTGGTGAGGGGAGTGAGGACCACCAGGTGAATGAGTGTTACCCTCAAAAGACTCCCTCACCCTCCCTCTGCCCATCCTGTTGCTCTGCCCAGGACATCCCCGGTCCTCGTGGGCATAGTTATTGTGAAGGCTCCCTCTGTCCACACTTGCTCCCATCCCGTCCTTTTAGAAGGAAAGCAGGGGGCAGCGGGCGGGCCTGGGACCAGCTGCAGCCCCGGTGCTAACTCTGGCTTCCTCTGCAGGTCCACAATGTGTCATTTGCCTTTGAGCTGATGCTGGATGGAGGCCTTAAGAAGCCCAAGGCTCGCCCTGAAGGTAACGCCCTGACCCAGGTCTTAGAGGGGCTGCCCGGCCAGCCATGTCTCTCCCTTCAGGCCCTGCACGTGTGGCTCAAAGGCTGGGCTTTGCCGACCCCAGCTCCACATGTCCCTTGTGCTCAGGGTTTCGGGGACCAAGAGGCCTGCACTGGCAGAGCCACCAAGGCTGATTCTTTAGGAACCACTTGACTTGGAGGACACGGCCTCTGCTCCACGGCCTCAGGATTTAATTGACTCTCCAGGCTCCATTGCTTAGACTAGAGATGCCGCTTCACGTCTTGAAAGGATATTAAAGGTTTACTGCAGTTTAATGCCTGTCGGGTCAATGTCCTGATGCCCGGGCAATGCTCGTGAGCAGGGACGTGGCTCGGTCATGCCCCATGAGGTCTGAATGGCAGTGGAGACCCGCAGAGCCCCACCTCGCTGTCATACCTGGCTCCTATGTTAAATGACCTATACCAGGAATCCCTAATGCAAATGGGCATCTGAATTCCGGCGGGGAGGGGTTTCCTCCAACACAGCTTCTGATTTGGGGGGCCGTGGAATGGATCCTCCAAGTCCTGTTTGTAACAAGTTGCCAGGTGACGCTAGTGCTCCTGGTCCGGGGACCCCACTTTGGGAATCACCGCCCTACAGTGACGGCATGAATTCTGGGTGGGGTGTCCTCCGCACACACACCCCCTGGGAGGCTCAGCAGCCACTGCTGAACACCCATCCGGGGACAGGAATTCCGTCCTATGACCCATGATCCCCCTAGCCCTCCCCAAGCCCCTGGTCTGAGCTCACAGAGCAAGTGAGAAGAACCAGGTCCCTGACTCCCAGGAGGACAGAGCCCCTTCCCACCAAACAAGGCGGCTGGGACTTACTGGGCCACACGCTGTGCCTGACCTTGAGGGGGTGGGACAGCAGCTCCCACCTGCCCTGCCCCAGGAGGCCCGTGGTCCTGGCACAGGATGGCCTGTGGGTGTTTGGTCCCCAGTAAATGTCCTTGGTTGGCGTAGACCCTGCACCACGCAGACTTGTCCAATGCAAATCCTAGAAGGGATGAAGGAGCATCCTCACCATCCCAGGTGCTCATCCCACAGGTAGCGGCCCGGGGGCCCTCACGGCAGTCTGTATCTTGGGGGATGGCAGAAGTGCCCTGCTGGGGACACAGAGGATGTCCCACATGTCTCCCAAGAGCTTGGGGCACCACGGCTTGGGGTGCACTCTCTCCTCCACCAAACGGTCTCTCTGTTTCCTTCTGCAGATGTGGTGAACCTGGACCTCAAATCCACCCTGCGGGTTCTTTACAACCTGTTCACCAAATACAAGCACCTGGAGTGACGGGCGGGGAGTGGCAGAGACCGCGGCGGGGACGGTGCTTCGGGAGGTGCCCTGGCCTCCCCTCCAAGCCCGCGGCTGTTCCCCATACCCACCCCACCTTTTTCTGGTTGATACTCTTAGCCTCCTTTCCCTGTAATTCTGCAACGGGCGGCCTCTTCTGAAATGCAGGTTCCAAACACCAGTGCTTGAGTTTGCAGCCTGGCTTCACCTGGGGTGTCCCGGGTGCTGTCCCTTGTTTGATCAAAAGATGGAAAAGAAAAAAGCCGGAACCCCTGGGAGGGGGCGCCCGGCCTTCCAGCTGACAGCCGTCAGTGACCACAGGGGATGAGAGATGGAGCTTTGCAGCAGTGGCAATGGCTCGTCTGTCCCGGTGGAATCTCCTGGGTAGGGCTCCCCTCGGCAGTAAGGGCTTTTTACTAAAAAGTGTTTTGCAGTTTTACAAACTTCACTCTTAAGTCTCAGAAGCTTTAGCTGTGACCGAGTGTCCACCCACATCCCTGCTTCTCGGCCACTCAGTTCTGTTTTCATTTAGCTTTTGCACAGACATCTGGGACCCAGAGGACCCAGCTGCCACAGTCCGAGGGAGGAAGGATTTCTGAGGCATTTCTTTATTTCTTGCTACGGCCGAGTGGGCTGTGTCGGAGTCAGCTCTACAATGCCTCTGGAGTGGCAGAGGCACTGTAGACACCTTCCAGTGGGAAGTGTCCAGTCCCAGAGCTCCTGTTTGGGAATGGATGCATTTTAAAAAGCCTTTAGAAAGCAGGGTGTTTTAGTTGGCTTGGGCCGCCGTGACAAAGTGCCACAGACGGGGGCCTGAGACAACAGACATTTATTCTCTCACAGTTCTGGAGACTGGAAGTCGAGATCAAGGTGTCATCAGGGTTGGTACCTTCCGAGCTTCTCTCCTTGGCTTGTAGATGCCATCTTCTCCAGGCATCCTCACGTATCTCCCCGTGTGTCTGTGTCCTAATCTCTTCTTTTAAGGACACCAGGCAGATTGGATTGGGGTCTACCTTAATGACCTCATTTTACCATAATTACCTCTGTAAGGACCCTGTCACCAAATACTGTCACATTCTCAGGTCCTGGGGGTTAGGACTTCAACATGGGGGGGTGGGCACAGCTCAGCCTGTAACAGGGAGATGTGAAGTGTTCACCTCTCTCCTCCCAGAGTACCAGCTTTCTGGAGCCCTGTCGGCATCCTTTGGGGCACCCTGTTGAAGGAAATGCGATCCCTTGTCTGCGTGCTCTTCAGCCCTCGCCCACCTTGTCTCGGGAGAGAAATGGGGACTCATAGGCTGGGTCTGAGGCGGGTCCTATGCTGGGTCACCCCCTCCCCCAACCCCTGGCTCCCGAGCTGGGGTTTTTATGACGCCGACCACCTGAGTTCACCCAGCATTTGCTACCCCAGCAAGATGGGCCTTTCTCTACTGTTTGATTTTTGCCTTCCTGCTGTAGATCAGAGCTGCTGAGGAAGTTGTTAATATTACATTGAATACCAGCGCTCAAGACTTAGAAAACACTTTCATATTCTGTCTCAGCTCACGCAGCTGCCGGGCTGGAGATGGGTTCAGAATAGCCGTTTTGATGGAGGTGGTTACCCAGCAGGGGAAAGAAATAATGAAAATGGCATTACGGTGTCTCCTGCGGGATGCAGTGACATTTAAGAACCAACAAAAGAGCTGAGGCTGGAACATTCTGGGCCGCCTTCATTACATGTGTAGAATCACATTGACTGCGGCTGGTGGAGGCCCATCCACCTGCCTTGTCCACAGGTGGGTTTGGCAAGGGTGCTGCTGCTTCCTGGGGGCCCTGGGGGGGATGGCGGAGGTGAGGTTGGGGTTTGGAAAAAAGCCTCGAGGGTCTTCAGCCCAGGTGGGCGGCTCCAGCCTATTCCACGCCCTGGAGGGGCGGGATTGGTTACTCTGGGGATGGGGATAGGGGTCGGGGTTCAGCAAGCCCACTTCAAGCCCTCTGTGTTTCAAGTAGGAGAGTAACAGGAATGATAAGATATGTGGGAAAAGTATAAACAGGCACTTTTGTGTCCTAATGCTGACTGTTTAAGGCCATGCTCCAGCAGAGAATGTGATCTAGTCTCCAAATTATTTTTTTTCAAATTGGTGCAGAGGTGTAGGTGTGCCTTCCACCCACCCGCGAAGGACCTCCTCAGGCTGTATGCGTCTCGTTTTCCTCCCCTTGACTCAGAATTGAAAGTGGGGCCTGGATGGGTGTGGAGGTGAGGGTTGGTGAAGCAGTTTCCGGGCAGAAGTCAGGGTGAACCCTGCAGTAGGGAGACTCCTCTTGGGATCCACCCATCGTCCCTGTTGGCTTGGGGACAGGAGTTTCAGGGCCTGGGATGTCCCCTCTGTGGGGTGCCACATGCTGGAGCATCTTGGGGTAACTGGAGCAGCAGAAACAACTTTCTCTTGATTCTCACCGGGGGCTCCTTGGAATGCAAACGCTTCCCTCTTAGACCTTAATTGAGGAAAGTTCTGGAACCCTTCCTCCTCCACTGACCCCCATTTTCAGTGAACGGTTTCCTCCCCTGAAGAGGGACCCTCGTCCTCAGGGAGCAAGTGAAAGCAAGACTGTTGGCACCTGTGTGGTGACGGGCAAAGGCCGTGAAATGCCTCCTTTTATTGTCCTCAGGGTGGGGTGTCTTTGAAACCCACCCCACTGGTTTTGGGGAGCCTACTTGCAGCTCTGGTTCCCCTGGAACAGCCACATGGCCTCATGCAAGCACTGAGCCCAGAGCCCCACACACCCTAAGGTCCTAACTGGATGTGACACAGAGCTGTGTTGTTTTAAAGCAACCGAATCCTCTTGCCCAATTTGTGTGCCAATATTTTATTGTCCTTTTAATTATTTTAAGCAGTGTTTACTTTGGATTTCTGGGTATTAAATAAAAGCCACTAAAACCCTGGCTGTGTTGTCGACCTGCCTGTGGGCTGGCGGCGGGAGCCGGTGCGTTCCAGGGGCGCAGCACCCAGACGATGTGCTGTGGTTTATCCCAAAAAAGGCCGCTGCCTCCGTCTGGCTGCCGTGGTTTCTTTCGTGCCTTTAGCTGTCATGATTGTGCCAGCCCTGTGCTTGGTGCCGGGGCCACAGGATGCCAGCACAGCCCTGCTCCCTGGGAGCTGCCAGCTGGACGAGGAAGGAGCCAGCTCATGCCCTGTGTGGGGAATGGGGCCCCGGGGGGGGGGCTGCAACCAAGGGTTTTATGGGCGGGAGCCATGGGGAGAAGAGGGTGGCGGAGTCACAGCTGCGGCTGAGTCGTAATAAAGAACAGAGCAGGCGAGTACCTGGTTCCAAACCAGAGCGGGAGATGCCAGCGGCCAATGGCACGGGCTGGATGAAAGGGCCACTACAGGGAGATGGTCCCCTCCTTACACGTTGGGGCAAGAGACCCTGAGGTGACCCGCAGTGCGGCCAGATCTTGGGGGCTGCACGCTGGCCCTGCTGTAAACCCTCCCTGCAGAAGTTGTGGGATGCTTCAGGTGCATCTAACTTTTCTCTACGAAAGGTTAAAATTGTGACTATGAAAGTATGGCTAGCCTGGGGGGTGAAGCAACAATGCTATTAAGAAATGCTGAGGGCTTCCCTGGTGGCGCAGTGGTTGAGAGTCCGCCTGCCAATGCAGGGCACACGGGTTCGAGTCCTGGTCTGGGAAGATCCCACATGCCACGGAGCAGCTGGCCCCGTGAGCCACAATTACTGAGCCTGCGCGTCTGGAGCCTGTGCTCCGCAACAAGAGAGGCCGCAATAGTGAGAGGCCCGCGCACCACGATGAGGAGTGGCCCCCACTTGCCACAACTAGAGAAAGCCCTCGCACAGAAATGAAGACCCAACACAGCCATAAATAGATAAAAATAAATAAATAAATAAATAAATAAATAAATAAATAAATAAATAAATAAAAGAAATGCTGAAAATTGCAAACTGTTGCTAGAAAGATCCTGGGCTTTGGAGAAACACCTGGGTTTACATCTGGCTTTGTTCCTGTGTGACTGCTGGTGAGTTAATTAACCCACTCTTTCCAGAGTCACCCCTCACCAAATTCACCCCTCCCTCCCTTAAAATTCCTACCAGGGTGTTTCCCCCACACACACACCTGGCAACGTCTGGACACAGTTTGGAGGGCGGGGCATCTTACGATACACAAGACCGGCTCCCCTCCTCCCAACAAAGAATCCCCCAGCTCAAAACGTCCGAGATGCTGAGGTTGAGAAACCCTGCTGTGAATCGCCAAGTCCTTGAGCCTGTCTAACCTGTGGTTTTCTTGGATGGGTTAATCTATGAATATTGACGAGGCTAAAGCATCATCCTGTGACTGTGACGTCAGTTCTTTCAGGCCAGCAACGGTGCCTGACCTTCCAGGGGTCTTCTTGTTGGTCCTGTTCAGGGGACATTCCCCGAGGGTCTGGTTTGTCCAAGTGGCCAGGGACACAGCCAGGAGAGAGAGACAGGTGTGTGGGTAATTCCCAGGGAGAACCATGATGATGGAGGGGCCCCGGGTGTGGCCTGGAGAGGTTAATGCTCTCTGGGGAGGGGCAGTGAGAACTTCCGGGAAAGGACTGAGAACAATGCCTCAGGTCGACCTGCAGTGGAGGTGGGCACGCTCTAGGCCTCCTCTTTGATAACTTCTGTCCACATTCTTCCTGGCTGACCCCCTGGTGTGAGTGGCGTGCTCTAAGGAAAGCTGCTCAATCCAGCCATCCCCTCCCCACAGGGATGCTGCTGGGGGTGGTGGCGGGGTGGGGGGGGCATCGGAATCTCTGCTTAGGTCAGGGTCCCTGCTGAGTGGCCCGTCCCTAGGGAACTGTGACATTACATGCCACCTGTCCTCAGCAGAATTTGTAGACTCTGAAATTTCGGAGAAAGAAGGGGCCTTCTGAGGTCATCTTGTTTAAGCCTTTCCCAGGCAGGAGCCAGCTCAGCACTGACAGAGGGTCATAGACACTGCAGGGGAAGTTCAGATTTTGTCAGGTTTCGGTTTAAGTGGAAATCCACTCTTGGGGGTATCGTTTGATTCAATAACTCATCATTATCCTCACTAGCGACCAGGGTTAGGTGTTACCCTGGGGTGGGATGTGGGAGCTCCACACAATAGGAACTTGACATTCATTTAGTCAGTATTTATTGGGGGCTGACCGTGTACCAAGCTAGGTCCTGGGGATGCAGCCGCTGCCTGGGAAACTGGAGCGTGGAAGGGTACACAGACTGGGGGGAGGGTGTGGACAGGGTCGGTGCAGACAGGGCAAGTTCTGGGAAGAAAATAAGACCGTGATGTACTGGAGAGATGCGGGTGGGCTGGGAGACTTCGGAGGCAGAGGGAATTGAGCTAGGACCCATGATTCACACATCCCCCTCCCCCCGGACCTAGGAGGGACCCGTGGCTGGGTCCAGCAATGGGCTGAGGACTGCCATGATAGGGTAAAACGTTTAAGTCACGTTGTACATCTAAATCCTGTCTCCTTTGCTGACCCTCGGTGTGCCTTTCCAAACACCTGTGCAGGATTCTGATTTTTCTACATGTTCGGAATGTAGCTCGAGATTTCCGACCACGTCAGTTGTTTACATACACTGACATTGTGCCAGAAAGCCAGAATGAGTATTCGAAGAGTGATGGGACATGTCGTAGGACATAGGAGCCGTCTTAAAGTGTGTGCATGTTGTGGACAATTGAACATCAGAAAATATAGCACTCTAAATTCAAAAAAATCCTTGTGTTACAGTGACACTAAACAAGGACGAAGGTGGAGACCTCCTTTTTCTTTTCATAGATTTTTTTTTTTTGGCTGCACCATGCGGCATGCAGGATCTTAGTTCTCCGACCAGGGATGGAACTCGTGCCCCCTGCATTGGGAGCGTGGAGTCTTAACCACTGGACCGCCAGGGAATTCCATACGTATTTTAAATTGTCTGTAAGCTCCACATAAACGGGGCTTTTCTTGGTTCTGGTCCACTACTCTATCCCTTCCTCTAAACGAGGAAGTCCCTTGTTTAACATTTTATATTTATATAATTTCAGACTTAGAGAAAAGTTGCCAGAATAGTATAAAGAATTCCTGTATTTACCCCAGTCCCCATAAATGTTCACATTTTACCGTATTTGCTTTATCCTTTCTATCTTCTCGATATAGATGCAGGTATTTAGATATAGGTCAGTCTATGTAGATAGAGATCTATGTATCATCTGTCTATCTTATCTAGATCATTATCTATCTTTCCTGAATCTTTGAGAGTAAGTCACATAGGTTATGCCCTTTTATCTCTAAATACTTTGATGTATGTTTCCTAAAAACAAAAACATTCTCTTACATAATTTTAGTACAAGTGTCATTACCAGGAAATGACATTGATGCAATAGCGTTATCTAATCTATAGGCCATAATTCTATTTTTCCAGTTGTCCCGATAATGTCCTTTTCCCCAAAGAAATGCATTTGGAACAGTTCTTCCATCTCTTTACTCTTCGTGACACTGATGCTGAAGAATACAGGCCAGTTATTTTCTAGAATGTTCCTCAGCTTGCATTTGTCTTATGTTTCCCTCATGATTAGATTCGGGTTGTGCGTTTTTGGCAGAAGCTATGTGTTCTTCTCAGCTCCTCTTTTTTTTTTTTTTTTTTTTTTTTTTTGCGGTACGTGGGCCTCTCACTGTTGTGGTCTCTCCTGTTGCGGAGCACAGGCTCCGGACGCGCAGGCTCAGCGGCCATGGCTCATGGGCCCAGCCTCTCCACGGCATGTGGGATCTTCCCGGACTGGGGCACGAACCCACGTCCCCTGCATCGGTAGGCGGACTCTCAACCACTGCGCCACCAGGGAAGCCCTCAGCTCCTCTCATCAGGAGACATAACACGTTGATCTGTCCCATTTTTGGGGATATTTATTTTGATTACTTAGTTAAGATGATGTTTATCATGTTTGTCCACTGAAAATGTACCTCTTCTTTCTAATTATCTCATGGGGGAAGGATTTCTATGGTTATAGGGTTAACTTTCCACCAGAAATCATTAGAAAACGGGGCAAAAATGTAGGAGAAAACTATTTCAGACATTAGACCAGAGGCAGGGCAGGTCTATGAACCTTAAAAAAAGGGTGAGACAAATGAGGTAAACCCTACGATTGCCCAGCCTTCCTGCCTGGACGTTATTCCTGGACGGGGCTGCAGGAGTGGGAGCTCAAAGAGCCCAGTGGTCTCACTGAATTGAGGAGACAGAGATCAGAGTTTGAGGAGGTCAAGGTTAAAAGCAAACTTTAAAAGTATCAGAGTAATTCACAATTAACTGCCTGCCAGAAAAATGCCAACAGTATTTAAAGGAATGCAGCGAAATTCTCCCAACAATGTAAAATCCCTAATGTCTACATTCAGTTTAAAAAATTACTAGAGGGCTCCCCTGGTGGCGCAGTGGTTGAGAGTCCGCCTGCCGATGCAGGGGACGCGGGTTCGTGCCCCGGTCCGGGAAGATCCCACATGCTGAGGAGTGGCTGGGCCTGTGAACCATGGCCGCTGAGCCTGCGTGTCCGGAGCCTGTGTTCCGCAACGGGAGAGGCCACCACAGTGAGAGGCCCGCGTACCACACACACACAAAAAAATTACCAGAAATACAAGGCAGAAGAATGTGACCCATAACCAGGAGAAGAATTAGTCAATAGAAGCAGATCCAGAAATGATAGAGATGGTGAAGTTAACATTCTACAAGACAACTGACCTGGACTCTTTAAAAGTATTCATGTCGTGGAAGACCATTCCAGATGAAAAGACTCTAAATTAGAGACATGACAGCCAAATGCCACCAAGTGGAACCTATGATCCTGATTGGAACTTGCAGTAAAAAACAAAACAAAACAAAACAAACCCTGTAAACAGCATAATAATAATTGGGGAAATTTGAATATGGATGCAAATATTACTATTTCAGTGTTAATTTTCTTGGGTGTCATAATGGTTTGTGTCCCGTAGAAGAATAACCTTGTTTCTAGGAGATAAATTCTGAAATATTTAGAGATGACGTGTCACAGTCCCTCCCTGCAATTTATTTTTAAACGGTTCAGAAAAAGAGCGAATGAAAAAACAAACGTAGTAAAATGTTAAAAAAATAGAACAAACAACCAAACCTGTATTGAGATTTTGGAATGTAAATATGTACATACTTTATATAGTTATGTTAAGCATAACTATGATAGATAACTCTAATATAATTATATAAAATAATTATATAGTTTCCTATATAAAGTTCAAGTTTAAAAAAAATGGTATTGAGAGAGAGAATCATTCTGTGAATTGGGGTCTCAAAAACTGAGACATTACCAGGAAAATATGAACCCAGGAGATGTTCTGCAGGGTGTGTATATGCATATGTACACTTTCACGTGCATGTGTGTATGTGTGTATAACTCCGCAAGGAAGGAAGTATGGGTACTTATTACTGTCCTTTCTGCGGCTGGTCATGGGTTGTAATTGTAGTTAGATCTCTTCTACTTTTCACTACAGATTTGTTTTACCCCTACCTCCCCCTGCCCACCAACCAGGACTTCAGCTGCTCACTGTTTGTTTCCTCGTGGGGAGACCTCAGTCTTCCTTTCTGAGGGTTCTGAGTCTTTCCTCGTCCTGTCACTATGGGGGGCTGTGGGTTGCCATTCATTTTTAACACATGACATGACAGTTCTAGGAAGCACCCCAGGGACTCTCCTGGGTTCCAGATCCCCTCCTCCAGGCCCCTCCTGTGTTGCAGTAACCCTACTTCCCTAGGCTTACATCCCCATCCAACATGGTAACCCTCTTTTTTTTTTTACCCGTTGGCCCAGTGGCAATAGGACACACTCATGGCCAGGTTGTGTGCTCCTGGCAAAAGTATTCCTCTCTTGGGTACTAAGCCTCTTAACTGGCACAGGCCAAGGTGCTTTCACCTTGTTGTCAGGGCTGACCCCGAGGGAAGCTGTAGCCCTGCGGCCTCTACTTCTGGATCCTCCCAGCCATCCCTGGCCACAGGCAACTTTACCTGTTCAGCCAAGACGCGAAACAAATTCTATCATTTTCTCGATGCTCCATGATGTGACACAGCAGAGATTTGGTAGATGCTTGTGCATCCAGGCTTACTCTCTCTTCTTACGTGGAGACTACTTTGTAAATGAGCCTGAGTGGGTCCGCTGGAAGATGGAACCCATGTGGTCAACCGCCAGCCTGCCACGGCCAGACCTTTGAATGAGGCCATTCTGGACAACCTGCCACCAGCTGACCACAGAAGCGTGAGGGAGCCCAGCAGAGGTCACCCAAGCTGGTCCAGATTGGAACTGCCTGGCCAACGCACAGAATCACACGCTAAATAGAACGGCTGTTGTTTTGAGCTACTAAGTTTTGGAGTGGTTTGTTATGCAGCAAAAACTAACTGATACACCCACCCTGCCTTAGATGAACAAAAGCTGCCCCTTGGCCTCTGGCATTTTGAAGTGACCTCAGTTCCATTGAACTTGGGGAGCCCGTCTCAATGGCAGCTTCTCCCAGCATCATTCCTGGGCTACCGAGCATGGCCACTGATGTGTCCTCTGGGTCTTCTCAGGGGAGATGGCCACATGTGACAAGTCCACTCAAATATCCTTCCACAATATACCAGGGTATGGCTGTCATCCCATTTTCATTCAGTGGAGGCCAATGCCAAGTCCATTTTCAGTAAGCAACCTGGCAAGTGGGTTAGAACCACTCCCAGCTGGTCCCACTGGTGCCCCGGGATTCAGACTCCCCAGCAAGTGCATCTCTATCAGTGAATGCAGCCCGATCTACAAGTGTGTCTCTTCTTCCCTGGCCCAACACCCTTCCCGTACATGTTTCCCCTTTTTTGCTGACATAAATTAGCAAATGTTTACCATTTTAAAAAAGATATAAACCTCACCCCCCAGGTTTGACTTTGTATCTGCCTTCCAGAGCAGGCTGGAACTGACTGTAGTTTTAAGTCTGGGGGCCGGGAGGGTGACAGGGATGGTGCATGAGAAGAGTCAGCTTGCCCTGCAAGGTAGATCTCCATGAGGTCATTACAGAGTTTCCTGGGAAGGGAGAGCCTCTCCCGTCAGCCATGGGGGCAGGGCTGCTCCTGCTGCCGGGATTCAGGCTTGGGTGCTTGGATTTAACTGCAGGTGACTATTCCATCCTTAGAGTCCCTCTCTTCCCCCAGAGGACGCCCTGCCTTTCACATAGGAAACTTGGCGAGGCTGTGGATTTAGTCTGCAGCACACAGGATTAGATTCTGCATCTGATTTTCAGCTGTATCAGCCCTGTAACAGCCCCAAGAGATGGGAATTCTTTTAGGGCCATTATAAGAACTCCCTGGTACTCTAACTAGAGAGGTACCAGGTAACCTGGACTGAGGATTTAAAGCCCTGGGACTATTTACTTTTAAGAAACTCTTTGGTATGACAATAAAGAAAAAACTCATCCACAGTTCTAGAATAAACAATGCTTATCATATTGTGTATGGAAGCCACAACGCAGACTGCCGAAGCTAGGGATTTAATAGGTACTTAGTTCTGGGCGATTACAGGTAATTGTTTTGCCACCGTGTGCCCTGACCTACTAGATTTCATTCTCTGAGGGTTACTAGGTCCTCACTGTCTTGAAATCAACCAGAACTAGTAACCAATTCCAGATCCCCATCCCTGAGGGTACATTGCCTGCAATTATTTCTGGTAACCGATCCTACGTTAATTGGGATTCAGCTGCAGCTAACTGGAAACACTTTAGTTGCTGAAGCAGAAGGGAATATAACACAGGAAATCAGGTGATCACAGAGCCATGGCAATTTGTGGGAGCAGGCTGGAGAGGGGGTCCTCCAGCAGTGACTCAGAATAATCTGCACGCTGGCCACCACCACGGAGCTCCTCTGCCACCACGAAGGAGCTTCCAAATGATGGCTGGCTCCAGAGGCACGATTTCGGGGCCAGATATTTTCTATTCGCCTCTCAGATCCACTCGCCACTGTTTTCCACCCTGACCTCATGGACTGTTGCATCAGTGGGCTTTCTGGCCTCTGACTTCCAGTTGGATTTGACCAATGGGTGGCCCTGGCAGGAAAAAGGCGTTTGAAGGAGAGTGAGGTCAGGCTATTTATCCCTCTGGCCCTGCCCCTCTGCTGGGCCACGGGGGTTGGCCGCATCCTTCACCAGAAGCCACAGCCCCTAGCCGTGGCCCCTCTTAGCGCATGTGTCATTCTCTTCCTGGGCTCTGGAATCCATTCCTGCCTCTGGCCCTTAGGCTTTGGAACTGGGACAGCTCCTATGCTGCTAGCCTCAGGGTGCGGTGCCATGTCTTTTGGGTTCCCTAAACCCTGCCCCAGCAGTCCCTTCACTAAATACTCTCCAGTTTCCGCATTTGAGCGTGCCATCTCTTTGCTGCCGGGACCCTGGGCAATGCACCTACTGGGCTGCAATCCAGGGCTCAGGAAGCTGCCACCCAAGCGTGGGATCCGTAGCCACGCTGTGCCCACTATACCTGCCCCAGCAAAATGGGCGTCCAGGCACATCTCCTTCTCACTGCATTTTGTCACGAATCCCAGTCTCGCGTGGGTGCATCAGAATGGCAGGCTAAACCATGCGCCTCTGTGTCTTCTTCTGTAACGTGGGGATATGAAAGCACCTGCCTCTGAGGCTGGGTTCTAGTAAAATTAAAGCCCTGACAATTATGCTTGCTTCGTCAGTTACTCAAATGTTCGCAGCAACGTCAGTAATCCCTTTTGTCATTTTCATAACATTTCATGAACAGCCACCCTTTCCTGCTTGCACGCTTCTCATCTGCTCTGCCCCCTTCTCTGCAGGATCTGTCTGCAGAGAAGTGGTGGTTAGCTTCCGGTCACCCAGCACCATCACCTATCGCTATGGAAACTCGTGATTTCAGCCTGGCTCATGAAGATTCAAGCTCTAGAGACCAGCTTGAGTCTGCCCTGCTGTCCTGGGATCTCTCCTCCTGGAATTCCTCTAGTCCTTTGCACGTTCCCTCTACCTGGAACATTCTTACCCACCTTCTTCAACTGGCAAGCTCTTATACATCCGTCAAAGCCCACTTCCCCTTTGGGAAGACTTCCTGATCGCCTAGGCAACAGTAGCCATCAATATTTATCCATTGAGTTCCCTTTGTGCCAGGCGTTGCTCTAGGCACTGGGACAAAGGAAACCTTAACGGGGCTGTGGTAAAGAATCATGAGAGGATCTACTCTTTGATAAGGCAGCTAGGGAAGCCTTCCTGAAGGAGGAGGCACTTAAGCTGATGGTAACAATGTGAACTAAGCCATTTTAAAAGCTGGCGTAGGGGCTTCTAGGCAGAGGGCACAGTAAGTGTGAAGACCCCGAAGAAGGTAGTTATGTGGCACTTTCAGGGAATAGAAAGGTGGTCAGTGTGGCTGGGAGGGCGTGAGGGCGGGAGAGGATACGAGATGAGGATGGAGGTATAGCTGGAGGGTCACATGGGGACCTAGGGGCTGAGCTGGGCAGACTGGATTTCTTTCTTTTTTTTTTTTTTAACATCTTTATTAGAGTATAATTGCTTTACAATGGTGTGTCAGTTTCTGCTTTATAACAAAGTGAATCAGTTATATGGATTTCATTTTAAGAGCTATTGGACACCACTGACGGCTTTTGAGCAAGTTGGGATGTGAAGTGGGTCCTCTGGTCGTCTGTGGAGAACAACTCCTGGGTGGGAGGTGCGGTGTGAGTGAAGCTGGCAACGCAAGTCCAGCTAGTAGAGGCTCCCGCGTGGTCCAGGAGAGAGGAAGTGGGGCCTGGCCAGGCTGGGGGCAAGGAGCTAGAGCTGACAGTCTGCTGATGGTGGGGCTGGGGGAAGCCGACTCCCAGCCTCTGGCCTCAGGAACTGGCTTGGTTTGCGTACTGGGGAGGCGAGAGGGAGAGAAAGAGGTGTGGCTGGGCCCCAGGGGCAGAGCTTTCCGGTGGGGCTGCAGCGGCATTGCTTTCAGAGCATCAGGCCCTACAGCCCAGCAAGGAGGAAGCTCCCTGCAGACGCAGCCCGGCAGGCCCAGCAGAAGCCACAGGCCCCGGAGGAAGTGAGCTTCTTGCCCCTGCCTCTCAGCCGGCCCCTGTGGCCCCCGCCGACCTAGGGAACCCGGAACCTGTTTTGGTTTGGAATACAGGGACCACCGTTTGCGCTCCGTGGTCTTTGTTTCCTGGAGTGGAGGAAGCAGCCAGGTGAGTCCTCGCCTCTGGGGTTTTCTGCTCGGCTGTAATGCTCGGGCGCCTGAGCTCACACAGAGAGAGGGAGGGCTCCGAGGGGCCTCGTGGAAATGGAGCCCAGAGAGCACAGGCTTAGCTGAGCCGCCACCGGGAGGTAGCCGGCAAGGTAGACCCTGCGCCCCGGTGGCCCTCTGGCCACCCAGGCTTAGAGGCGGCCGTTCCTCCCGCCCCAGAGGCCCAGACAGCCAGCAGGGCACTGGCCCACCTCTCATGTGGCCAGGCCAAGAGTTTCCCTTTCCACCCCGTCATCTCCCCTAAGCTTCATCCGATGCGTTGGGGAGAAGGGCAAGCCCCCGTCTCCAGATGAAGAAACAGAGGCCCAGGTCAGGGAAGGGGCTGCCCGGGGCTGCTGATGGCTGGAGGCCGCTCCCAGCTCTGCGTCCACTCAGCTGCCTTTGGCGAGCATCGAGTCCAGCCCCTCCTTGTAAGGAAATATCAGGACCAGAGAGGGGAGGGTATTTGCCCAAAGTCACACAGCCAGAATGAGGAGGAGCCAGCCCAGAACCCAATCTCTTAACCCCCAGGCCAAGTTCTTTCCTCTCCTCTGGCCACACCCTTTGAACCGAATCCCGTCCAAAAGGAAGCTTGGGAATATTGGGGATGGAGTTGGCCCAGTAGCTGTGTTCTCCCCCCTCCCACACTTTAGGGCAGGACGGAGCCACAGACAATGCCCCAGTGTCCCCAGGCTGGCTGCCAGTGTGACAGGGTGGCTACAGCCCTGCGAATGCTTCTGTCTCTCCGCAGCTCTGGGCCCTGCCTCTCCAGCCAGGCCTCCCCGGGGCTGGAGCTGACCACCAGCTTCTACTGCATGAGGCCCCTGCCCCAAATGTCCGCGTGGGGTTGGGAGTGCTGGGGAAGACCCAGGGGCAGGAGAGAAAGTGGGAGGGCAAGGCCCTTAGCCGAGCAGGAGAGGAAGTGAGTCCAGGGGACCAGGAAGGAGGTTCTGAATCTGCCGGGCCCGGGGGGAGCCTGGCCCCTGCCCCCGGCAAGGATGAAGAAGGGTACCTGTGGGCTCTGGGAATGCTGGCCCTTCCCGGCGAGCAAAGAGACCCCCAAACCACCACGACAGGCCAGGGTGACAAGCCCCGCTGTGGAGAACCTCGCTCAGAATTGGGGCCAGGCAGGGCCAGGCCACCCCCCTGAGAGCCCAGCCTGCACCCCAGTCCCGTCCGCTCACTCACAGTCTGCGGTGCCTCTCTGTGTCCCCCTGACTCAGGCGCAGGGCCCAGAGAGGACAGGCCTGCTGTCCCCCAACCCCGCCCCCGCAGGAGCTCCTGGTCTGCAGATGTCACCCATCTGCGTGTTCACCGCAACCAGCCATAGTGGCTCCACGCAGCCCGCCCAGATTTGCCCCTGGAGCTCAGCCCGAGGGTCTTGTAGATCCATGAAGCTCTGAGAAGTGGGCTGCTCCCTCGGTCCTACTGCCCAGGGTGGGTGGGCTTCCCGTGTGCTGTAGTGGGGCCATGGGCTGGCCGCCCTGCGCCTGACCGAGGACCCCATCTCGCGGCTGAGCCTTTGCCCAGGTCGAGACCTCAGTCGCTGCCTTTCTCCGCACCTGTGTCCTGCAAGGATTGGCTCCGAGCTTCCCTCTCACCAGGGGCCCCGTCCCTTTGCCCAGGCAGCGCGGTGACTCGTCCATCCAAAGCCAGCTCCCACCCTCTCTCTCCCTGTGCCTCCTGGTCTGGAGCAAACGACACACAGAGTGAATTTAGAGTGACTCGGAGAGTGATGTCCTGTTTCCTGCATCCCCAGGGCCGGCAAGGCAGTGATGGAGCCGGAGACCCTCTACAACTTGCTGCAGCTCCCCGGGAGGGCGGACCCACTGCCCGGGGCGACACTCTCACAAGGTGCCGGGCCGGCGGGGGATGGGGGGGAGGATCTGCATTGTAAGAACCGAACAAGCCGTGCTGGGTACTGCACTGCTTTTCTAAGTTGTCAGCTGGACACTAGGTTCTATCCAGCCTCTGCCTATGCCCTCTGCTTTATACTTGACCCCCTGCTTCTGGAACCTTCCACAGAATTATCCCCATATACCATATAACCGCACATCTCCATGTTAATGAGGGTACTGATTGCTGTGTGTGCCCACTCTGGGCTGGGGTTGTGCTGAGAACTTATACGCAGCATCTCACCTATTACTCTGAGGATGGGTGTTTTTACCTCCTTTGTACAGACAAGGAAACCGAGGCCCAGGGAGTAACGTAGCAGAGCGCCAAGGCCAGGGTCACGGGGCTGGCTCCGTTAACGGGCATTCTCGGTTTATAAGTGGTTTCAGGTTGGAAAGCATCATGAGGAAAATTGCAGTTCGGGTGGTAGGGCTTAGTGATTTGAAAGAATATTTATTTTTTGTTTTAGAGTTGGTTTAGAGTTACTTAGAGTTCTGGCAGGCAGAGCTGGAACATGGTATGATTCAGAGTGGCAAGAAATCTGCTCCAGGAAAGGGCCACAGCCATTCACACACTTGCTCGCTCTCTCCCCAAGCGTCTGTCAAGGGCCCGCCCTCCTCTCGTCAGAGCACACGGGGCTGGGTGGTACGCGAAGGTTTTCAGAATGTCTAGACGTCTGCCTATGCCTTCTGCTTTATACTTGACCCCCGGCTGGGCCACATGAACACAGAGGCAATGCATTTTGTGGATTTGGGCAAGGCCGCCCCACTTGGTGGCTCAGTTTCCCACCCCATCCTTCGGGACTCGATTCCAGAGGTCCCCCTTGGCCCTGACCCTTGTGGGTTCTGAGGTTCTTAAACTTGCAGGAGATGCTGACCCAGGTCTTGGGGCTCATAGGACGAGCCAGGCAGCCTCAGTGTCGTGCCCATACGGGGGAGCCAGACAGATGCCGGTGAGCTCTGTCCTGGCCCCTTGGAGCCTGGGAATCTGGGCTCATCTGAGCCGTGGCTCCTTCTTATATATGTGGGTAGAGTTGCCAGGTAAAACAGAGGATGCCCAGTTAAATGTGAATTCCAGATAGACAAGAAATAGTTTTCGACTTTAAGTATGTTCCCAAAATATAAATACTGCAGTGTCTGAGGATGAGCTGGTGTTCATGAGGGAAATGCGGGGGGGAAGGGCATTAGTGGGGAGGCTGGAAGAGCATGGGCAAAGAAAGAGGTGCAGAGGATGAGGCGTGTCCGGGAAATCAATCTCTTTGGATGTTTGGTGCCCAGGGTGTGTGTGTGTGTCTGTGTGTGTCTCTGTGTGTGTGGGTGCATGTGTCTGTGCATCTGTGCATTTGTACATGTGTGTGTGCAGGTGTGTGTGTGTGTGAGTGCACTTGTATGCACATGTATGTGCATGTGTGTGTGTGCGTGTGAAGCAGCGTGACCGATTTCCTCTTGTGGTCGAGGTGCCAGCTCTGGGGGAGGCCTGCAGGGTCCCCAGGCACATATGCTCATCTCTGCTTCCAGGAGAAAAGAAGAAGTTCCTGCCACCCACTTCCAGGAAGGATCCCAAATTTGAAGAACTGCAAAAGGTGTGGCATCCTTCTCTGACCCTCTTTCTCTGGAGGAGTCTTTTTGTCTTCCTGGGGTGGGGACCGCAGGCTGCCCCCTCCCCTCCCCGACCTCAGGCTGGTGGGTGGCGATCCCGCAGGCCCCTGGGAGACTTGCTGAGTGGCTGCGTGAAGGGATATTTACTGAGCACCGACTGTGTGCCTTTACGCACATGATCCCAGCAAACTTCACGGCCGTTGAGAGGGATCTGTTGTCACCTGCATCCCAGGGAGCAGATAGTGAGGCTCGGAGAAGTGACCTGACCTGTGGGGGACACATGGCTGGCCAGTGACAGAGCTGGGATTTGACCCAGGTTGTTGGCCTCCAATCTTGTGCTCCTTCTCTGGCTCAGCTGCCCAGGGCAGAGGACAGCTGGCGAAGTGGGCAGGTATAGGCATGCATCACCCACTTCTTGGTACTCTTCTTGGCTGTAGGACCAGCTGGGCACAGGCTTGGGACCTCCATTTTCCTCTGCCCTACTTCTGTAGTCTCCGAGGGGCCTTTCGGTTGCCTCCTCCAAGGAGGCCTCCTGGCCACCTTTGACCCCCTAGAGGAGCAGGCTTGGGACCTCCATTTTCCTCTGCCCTACTTCTGTAGTCTCCGAGGGGCCTTTCGGTTGCCTCCTCCAAGGAGGCCTCCTGGCCACCTTTGACCCCCTAGAGGAGCTGTGGCCCGTTTTCCATCCTTTTCTTCCTCGCTCCCATTCTGTCCGTCCCCCCATCTACTTTTCCCTCTACTGGGCCCCGGGACACAGAAGAAAAGCCGCTGGCGTGCTGACACTTCATCTTAGCTTGGGGTCCTCCAGGAGCTGGTCCTGAACTAAAGATTCAGGTGCAAATATTGAGTTGGGAGGTAATCGCAGGAGACAAGGAAGGGGAGCAGGGAAGTGAGACATGTGGGAAGGAGACACCCAGGGTGGGTGATGCGGCAGATGATGGTCGTCGGAGCTCAAGCCGGCTGGGAACCTCTGGGAGCCAGTATGGAGCAGGCACCTTGGAGTCTTCCTTCGGGGGCAGAGGAGCTGGGGTGTTTACCCACCAGGTCCCGTGTAGCTCGGGCTGCTCCCTTAAAGGGATGGGGTGCTGCTTCTCTGCACTTCTGACTTCCAGGGACAGCCCTCGGGCTCTGCTGCAGTTTGCAGGAGGGGGCGGGACACCAGCGCCCGTGTATTACCAAAACCTTACACAGAACAAACAATAGCCCGCAGTGCTCAGGTCTTCGGGAGCCCAGAGCAGGCCCCTGACTCAACCTGGGAGATCAGAGTAGGCTTCCCAGAGGAGGTGATGCTTTTCCTGGCTTTGAAGGACGGGTAGGAGTTGGCTGGTGGGAGGAGGGCAGAGCTGAGCCCAGTGAGAGGCCGGGTGAGGAGGGGCCCCGGGCCAGCTGTCTCTCGGGGCCCGCAGGTGCTGATGGAGTGGATCAATGCTGAGCTCCTGCCCGAGCACATCGTGGTCCGCAGCCTGGAGGAGGATATTTTTGACGGACTCATCCTGCACCACCTTTTCCGTAAGTGGCTGCGTCCAAAGCTGGGCAGTCCTGGAGGGCTGGGTGGTCTCGACTCCCCTTGGGCCAGCCTAGGGCCTGCTCAGTGCCCTCTGCGGTGCCCTTGGCAGATTGGCTGCAGGACAGTCCCACGAGCTACGGCTTCCTGAACCCTTGCCATGGAGCAGGTGCAGTTAATCCTCAGAACAACTCTGTCCTGTGACTATGCCCGTTTTACAGACCAGGAAACTGAGCTCTGGGAGGCCTGGTACCTTGTCCAAGGTCTCACCGTGAAGAAAGTAGGGGAGCCAGGGGTCTTGGCTTTAACCCCTGGGCCACCCTGCCCCATAGGAATGAGGAGCGGGTTGATGTGTGGGAGGCTGGGGGTGGGGGGCACAGGGATGGTCAACGTGAGGTGGGCCCGGGGCACAGCTTACCCCATCATGCAGCCTGCGTGGCCCGTGAGGAAGGGCAGCACCCTGCCTCCCTGGAGGAAGCAGACTAGCTGTGGGTCCCCTGCAGGGGCCCCAACTGTCCCCCCCGCCAGCCGTTCCCACCCTCTCTCTCCCTCTTCCTCCTTCCCCTGCCCTCAGAGAAGCTGACTGGAGTCAAGCTGGACGTGGAGGAAATCGCCTTGACCGAGGCTAGCCAGAGGCGCAAGCTGGCCGTGGTCCTGGAGGCCGCCGGCCAGAGCCTGCAGGTGGAGGAGCCGCAGGCCAAGTGGAGCGTGGAGAGTGCGTGGGGCTGGTGTCAGGGAGGGTGGGGGGAGGCAGAGTCACAGCCCCCTACTCGGGGTGCGGGGGGTGCTGCCTTGAAGCACAGCACTAGGGTGATAAAACTCAGCCTTGTCCATAATGCGGCCACTGCTTACTGAGTTCCAAGCATCACACACGCCCTCATCTACCTCGTCAGATGGGCACTAACCGTCCTGCTTCATTAATTTAGCTAAGTTGCATCTGCAGTGCCTGCTCGTAAGAAATGCGAGTGTGCAAAGCCCCACCCCGTTAACCATTTGGTATGATTTCCTGCCATTCCAACCTCTACATCTTCCCCATTTTCCAGATGAGAAAACCGAGGCCAAGAGACACTGAATAGCTTCACCAAGGTTGGGTGGTGAGGATGTAACAGTTTTCAAAGCCAGTTTTTGTTGGGTCCCCTGCCACTACCTTCGCCACTGCAAGTCTCACATTCAATAATTGATGTTTGTAATGTTGGCCCCGAATCAGGTCACATTCAGCTTAAATCTAACAATTGGTTCACCCAGGGCCCTGCTGTAGGACATTTAGCTGTTTAAACAGCACTGCAGTGAACATCTGTGTGTTAAAATCCCCGTCCACAGGGTAGATTGTGCCCTTGGGCTGTACTTGCAGAAGAGGGTTGACTGGGGCCAAGTGTGACTGTTTTAAGGTTCCAAATGTAGATCTCCGGACCTCTGCTCTCCTGAAGGCTGGACACAGAGCTCCTTGGCCTGCAGAGGGTGGTTGTGACGGTCAGGAACCCACCATGTGGCCCCAGGTTTGGTCGTCCCCCAGGGCTCTGACCTTGTGCCCCCTCCCCTCCCAGGCATCTTCAACAAGGACCTGCTGGCCACCCTGCATCTCCTCGTGGCCCTGGCCACGTGCTTCCAGCCGGACCTGTCCCTTCCAACCAATGTCAAGGTGGAGGTGATCATCATGGAGGTAAGGCGCAGGGCACCGGAGGATGCCTGCCTGCTGGCTGAACATCTCGGGGCCGTATCGCCACACCTTGGATGGGGGCGTGCTGCAGGGGGCGGGGGCTGAACTGGGGTGAGTTCCAGGGAGCCATGAGAAGCACCGAATCCCACCAGGACAGCAGTGGGGGGTTGGGCCGGAGCTGTGGGCGAGAGATGCTGAGAGTCCAATGAGGCCACGAGGAGGTCTGTGTGGGCCGGCCGGTCGCACTTACTCGGCAGATGGCACCTGCCTGAGGCATCACGAAGGTCCTGGCTGACGGCAACCACACGGGCCATAAGTGACCATCTGTTCACGGCCTTTCTGGAGTCTTCACACCACTGGGCCACAGCCACTGCCCTCTCACTGTGATGGTCTTATCCCTCGACAGATGGGTGTGACGAAGGTTCCAAGGAGCATTTTGGGTTTCTCCACCCACGGGGTGCTCCCTGTCTAGCACGTGCAGGACTTCCGCTGTAGCTGATGCCCTGGGAGTCCATGCCTTCTCTCTCAGACAGACCCCGAGCACCACAAACAGGCCCCACCTGCTTCCGCTCCCCGCTCTCCCCTCCCCCAGCCCCTGGGTACCTGGGGAGCAGCCAGCTTCCCTTTAACCCACCCAACAGAACACGCTGAGTCCAGCCAAACTCAGGGGAATGCACTCTTAGTTGTTCAAAACAATTGACTTGAATTCTCCGCTGAGCAGTGTCATGGCTTTGTTTACACGTATGTAAATCAGAGGTGACTTCATTCCTTCATGCTTTCACCCACTCACTCATTCACTCACTCATTCACCCACTCACTCATTCATTCATTCACCCACTCATTCATTTGTTATTCAGATGAACACGTGTCCATTGATACCCTGTGAGCCAGGCACTGGGCAGACTTTGGGGATAACTGGGGAACAAGGCAGACGCGGTCCCCATCCTCGTGGGGCTCCAGGCCTGTGGGAAGAAGGACAATTAAGCTGGCCCCAGTGGTGAGGGCCGCCCAGGAGGCCCCCTCGAGGAGCGGATGAGGCAGCGTAAACTGGGTCCCCTTGGGGCTGCTTTGGCCACTACAGTCTCTTCTAGTGGCAGGCGTGGTCCTAGAATTTTCTGTGGTTCCCCCTTTCCGTCCCCTTTTCTCTTTCCTAGAGCACCAAGAGCGGCCTGAAGTCGGAGCTGTTGGTGGAGCAACTCACTGAGTGCCGGTGAGGGAGGGACCAGGGGCGGAGGCCGGCTGTGCTTTCTCAGGAATGGGCGGTGGAGCCTGGGGCCTGAGGCCGGGGGCGGGGCAAACCTGCCTGACCTTCCTGGGAGGGGCCCTTACTCTGCCCACCGCTCTAATTGCTGCGGGGCCTGCATTGGCCCTCACAGGGCTCGCCCTCCACCCTCCGCAAAGCCCGGCAAAACAGGAAGAGCTGGGGTCAGAAGGGGCTCTGGCCCTCGGTCGTGAGGTCACACTGCAGGCACTGGGGGCCAGGAGGGACCCGGAAACTGGGGTCTCTGGACCCCAACCCCAGGCTGGTTTCCTAACACCTGGAGCCGGGTGCTGCCGGGAAGCCTCATCCATGGCGGGGAGATTCTGCAGCCAGGCGTGAAACTTACAACCGGTGCCAGGAGGCAAGGGCGCAGAGGGCTCACTCACACCACCAGCGCTTAGTGAGCGCCTACTGTGTACGGGGTGGGGCTGGGGCCTGGAGTGCCCGGGTTGGCCAGCTGTCGGCCTTTCGTCTGTCCGCGCACGCAGGACACCAGAAGTCGATCAGCCAATGAGCTCTCCCCTCTGCCTCGACATCCACCTGCACAGCATGTGCTTCCTGGCAGAGTTGGAAACACTCACATCGGGACGAGGGCCGGGCACGTGCGCTCTGCAACAAGACAGCCGCAGAGTCCTGGGGTCTAGGAGAAGCAGGGGGTCCCATTAGGTGTCTCTGAACTGCAGGCCGCAGTTCAACCTTTAGAAGGGCCTTAGCAGTGCGGGACCAGGCTGGCCTGTGGCCTAAACTCCTGACTGCCTGGGTGGTAAAGGAAACCATACATGTACCTCGTACCCCCGACCCAAGCCCTCCAACACCCCAGCTGTGTTGTCTCTTCAGGGAGACCTGGCCATTTTGCATTCCTGGACTCCCTTTGGTTGGAGATTGTAACTGACCTCAGCCAAGGGTCCCTCCCTCCTGCCACCTGTAGGCTCACACATCCGGGCACCTGCCCAGGTCCCTGCCCCGTTCCCTGGGTGGGAGCCCAGCCCTGCTGCAGGCCCCTGGGTTTGGGATGCTTGTTCTGCCCTGTGAATTGTAGAATCTTTACTGGGTACAGGCAGAATGTTTCTCATGTTTGCAAAGTTGCCAGAGCTGCGGAGGGGCCCTGGCTCTCCCTGCCGGGCAGTATTTCTCCAGACCCTGCCACACGTGGCTGCCTGGCTTCCCCACTTCGCAGCCCACCCCTGTCTGGTCCAAAGGTCTTTCCGATTTTGGTCAGAGAGTGGACTCCTTGCCAGAAAGTTGTGGATTCTCCTTTCCGGTCTAACACTGAAGGCCTACTGTGTGCAGGGCACTGGGCTGTTTCAGCTCCCTTAACCCATTTTATCCTCAGCAACCCCAGCTGGGTGAGTTCAGTTCTCTTCTGCTCACAGGCTGGGCAGCCAGCCCCACCTGGACTGAAATCCCAGATCAGCCATGTCTGAGCTGTGTTCCCTTGGGCAAGTCACTCCACCTCTCTGAGCTTCTTCACGCCTCTGATAAAGGGGGACCCGTGCCTACTTGTTGGGGCTGCTGTGAGAGTTATAGGTGATGTATGTGAGGGGACCTTCCCCCTCCCGTACGCCCCCAGCCCTGAGGTCCTTCCGGTCTACGGCTCCTGGATGTCCACTGCGGATGGGGTGGGGGGAAGGGCTCAAACCTCTGCCAGTTGATGACGGGTAAGGTCTGTGGTCCAGGTGTGTGAGCTGAGCATGGCCAAGGGCGGAGGAAGCCGACCTCTGCTGGTCCCTCCTGCCAGCGGGGCCCGTGTGCTCGTCGGCCCATTTACCCTCCCAAGGTCACCCTGGGAGGAGGGCTTGTCCCCCCATTGAACGACCACAGCCCCACCCCGACTCAGGGAGGCTAAATGACCTCCCTGTCGCCCCCTTCTCCCTTCATAGCCCTAAAATCACCCTTCTCAGCCGCTGATGAGCTGAGAAATGTCTGTGAGGGCAGCACAGGGACGTGTGCCCCTCCTGGCAGCTGCTTCCGTGCTGAGCCCTGGGTCTCAGGCTGCCCTCTCCACCCCCCAGGGCCACGGTTGGAGGGGCCGCCCGGCTCTCCAAGGAGAGTTCGGCCTACTTGGGACCCAGAACCTTGCTTCTAGGAGGTGCGCTGGGGCGGAGAATTTAGCAACAAAGTCCAAGAAAAACCACTCAAGAACAATAAAAAGGGAGTGAAAGAAGCCAGACACAAGAGAGTACATACGATTTCATTTCATAGACGAACAGACAAAATGAAAGGCCAACAAGACAAATCAGAGCAGTGGTAACCTTTGTGGGGTGTAATGGGATGGAGGAGCACATTGGGGGTGCTAGGAAGGTTCTGTGCCTTGTTGGGGGTGGTGATTACACACGCGTGTGCATATGTAAACATGCACCAGCTCTAAAGTTAGGATGTGTGTGTTTTTATTGTGTGTGTAATATGCCCCCTGCAAACTAAAACAGCAGCCAAAAAAGGACACAATCCAGACATTTCTAGGTGTGGGAGCCTCAGGGGAAGGTTTGAACCTCGTTTGCCATTTGCTTTCCACGAGGGCCCTGCCTGCTTACAGAGCTGCCAGGAAAAAGCAGCTCCCCAGTTTGTCAACCTTCCCCCTGCCGGGTCTTGTCATATGAAGAGACTACAGGTCTGAGGCTGTTTTTTTTTAACCATGTGTTTCCTTTTTCCCCCCTACAATTTTCCCTTTAGCACAGACAAGGACCAGCCTTCGAGTGAGTACTTTCCTAATTTAGGGAATCTTTTTCTACTGGATACGTGTGGAGACAAACATGTCATGATGACAGGTTGATTATTGAGTGTGCTCACAGTTCCTCTGTGGTCTGCTACATGTATCTCGAGCCCTTTTGTCCATTTGTCCCTCCTTCTGTCTGTCTGTCCATGGATCTGGCTGTTCCTTCTTATGATACCGCTCATATGGGTAGAGAGATTTATAATTCCCATCGGCAGCAACTATGGAGTGTTCAGTGTGTGGGCTCTGGAGCCAGGCAACCTGGGTTCAAACACTAATTCCCCCATTTATTAGCCACATGAACTTGGGCAAGTGTCTGAACCGGTCTGTGCCTCAGTTTCCTCATCTGTAAAATGGGATTAATAATGGCACCCACCTCTTAGAATGGTGGTGAGGGTGAAAAGGTACCTTGTGAATGTGCTTAGCACAGAGTAAGTGCTTAATAGTGATTGTTCACTAATTTGGCTGCTACTTTTGTGACAGAGATCTTCACCAATCAACTGATTAACCCAACCTTTCCTTATTCATTCATTCCTTAGTCAGTCTGTCTGGCCAGTTGGTCATCCATCCATCCTTATACCAATCCATCTATATCCATCCATATACCAATCCATTCATCTATTCATCCATCCATCCACCCATCCATCCCTCCTTCTATCCATCCATCCACCCATCCAACCATCCACCCATCCATCCATCCTTCCATCCATCCATCTTAACATTGTTTTTCCTCCTTGAACCCTACCCGCTTGGGACAAAGAGCTGTATGGGCAAGGGATTCTCACCTGCAGAGGAGGAAATAGTGACCTGTGAGGGGCTTCTGAGAACAGGGGCTGAGAAAGGTTGACTGGGGAAAGGGAGGAGAGGGGAGGCACGAGGGAGGCTGGTTGGATGGCTGTGTGTGCATGTGTGGAGGGGCAGCCGGAGGACACAGGGGTTGCCTAGGGAGCAGTGTTTGTTAGGGGGCTGCATGAGGCTGGGTCACACAATGAGGGGCAGGGACATGGAAAAGGGCTCCCTTAAAACCATTTCTAGCATGTCCATCCTGTTCTGGCCTGTGCCATCCGAGTGCACATTGGCCTCTGAATTCCTGGCTCCTTCAGGGACACAATTTCACTGACCACAGGCCAAGAGGTCTGGGAGGGACCACGGGTGTTTCCACCATGTTTATTGGTTTATGGGGCATTTTAACGTGCATGATGCTATCTGGTGCTACTTTTCCCCCTTCACTAATGAGGGAACTCAGGCACAGAGTGGTGAAGTGACTCGTTCAGAGTCACACAGCAGCTGACTGGCAGAATCAAGAGGGAAATTCTTCTACTCGGTTGGGTATTCAGTGCCTGCGGAGCACTCTCCCCAGGGGAAGGTGAAAAAGCTGCATAGCTGCGAATAGTAGGAATGCAGCTTGTGGGAAAAGGGCATCAGTCTGAGGACTCGGCACCTCTGAGGCTGGACCAGTGGCCTGAGCTGCTAAGATGCAGCTCCATGGGCATGACTCAGCTACGGAGGGCGCTGGTCTTTTGTGCGCTGTAGCAAAGTTCAGACTCTTGGGGGGGGCTGGGTGCCCTTATTCTGCCAATCCACAAATGCTGCGGAGGAGACCGCTGGGCCAAGAGTCAGTGCGGGGCTGGTCCCTGCTCAGCCACCCGTGGCAGTTCCCGTGGGCTTGTGGGTGGAGCAGGGAACCAGCAGGAGGTGGGGCAAGTTCCCAGAGGAAGGGATGGCGTCCGCGGCAGGAAAGATGACCGTTTATTTAAGTCCTACTGTGTGCCCAGCCACCATCACAAGTGTGTTATATGCTCCCAGACTGGATATTTACAATGATCCCGGCTAGTAGTTATTATCAGCCATACTTTACAGATGAGGAAAACAAGGCACAGAGAGGGGAGGCGATTCTCTCCAGGCCACACAGCCAGGGGAGCAGTGACTCTGATCCAGACCTGTTCTTTTTTTTTTTTTAAATGTTGAGCCTTCTTTTAATTTATTTATTTTTATTTTTGGCTGTGTTGGGTCTTCGTTTCTGTGCAAGGGCTTTCTCTAGTTGTGACAAGCAGGGGCCACTCTTCACCGCGGTGCGCGGGCCTCTCACTATCGCGACCTCTCTTGTTGCGGAGCACAGGCTCCGGACGCGCAGGCTCAGTAGTTGTGGCTCACGGGCCCAGCTGCTCCGCGGCACGTGGGATCTTCCCAGACCAGGGCTCGAACCCGTGTCCCCTGCATTAGCAGGCAGATTCTCAACCACTGCGCCACCAGGGAAGCCCCAGACCTGTTCTTTAATTCAAGAACCTTGAGATAAAACTACATCTCCCTCGAGACTGGTTATTCTGAGAAACTTTGGTGGAAAAAAGTCCCTGTTTGGCCCAAAGATAATAGCATCGTAATGAGGTGTTTAATGGATCTGTCTGCAGAGGACGTCTTTGATGAATTATATAAGCTGGCTCCGGAGAAAGTGAACGCTGTGAAAGAGGTAAGAGAGGTCGAAGTTCCAAGAGTACCTCCTGCCACCCGCCCACCCACCACCCGCCTGCCTTGAGTCTGGGGGTGGGAGTGGGGCAAAGGGAAAGGAATCGGGTCCTCACTCTGCAACTGCTGTGCGCCGGGTGCTGTGCGGGGGCCTTTTTGTGACCCCCAAGTGGGAAGGTCGCAAACCCGAGCTGGGGACCTGGGGCCCTTGTTCTTCCCCGCGTAGGCCGTAGTGAACTTCGTCAACCAGAAGCTGGACCGCCTGGGCCTGTCCGTGCAGAATCTGGACACCCAGGTAGGGACTCAGCTGCAGGGTCTGGGGTAGGGAAGGGGCCTGGGGAGGCGGTTCCACAGGGCCCTGGGAGCCTGGGCCCATCCTATGTGGCCTGGCGTGTGTCACCTCTTGGAACCTTGGGGCCCTCCTCTCCAGTGGGGATGTGGCTGGTAGGTGGTACTGCCAACCAGGGGCACGACGGGGATGCTGTGAAGTGGGGATCTCGGGGTTTGTCTACGCTGTTATTACTTTTCATTGTAAAAGAACCACTTTTCAGCTTTTTTCAAAATTAATCTTGGTCTATCCAACCCCAAGACTCAAAGCACATGAGGTTTCCCTAACTGCATTCTCTCGCAGCGTCTATTAGGTTGTGCCGTGTGCCAGGAGGGGTTGTAGGTGCCGACACAGCCCCATGTCTGTGGACTCCCTGAGGCGCCCAGCCCACTGTTCTGGGGCAGAAACAGAGTCTTAGGAGGTCAGCCTTCCCCAGTGGGTCGTGGCCTCCCACGAGGATGCTGTGCCCTGTGGTTTCCCTCAACACAATGGGGCGCAGAGAAGCTATGAAGCTAATTGCCAGCCCAGGGCCTTCAGGGCAGCAATGGAGCCTGCTGGACCCTGGGCTCATTAACTGGGCGTGGTGGTGCAGGGGTCGGGCCACATGGGTTTTGCTCACACAGCATGACTGGGGGCAGGTGGTGAGGTCAGGCCTGGTCACTGGAGCTGCTGATGTCTCAGGCACAGCCTGACATTAGCCAGCAGGGAACGGGGTTGATATACCCCTGTGCCTGGTAGCTAAAGCCGATAGAGCCCTCACCATGTGCCCGGCCCTGAGCAAAGTGCTTTGCATACATTAACTCACTGACTCCTCCCAACAAACTCTTTAGGTGGGAGCTGATACTATCCCATTTTACAGATGAGGACAGTAAACGCAGGAAGGTTAATTAACTTGTCCAAGGTCACACAGTGATTAACTGGTGGGCCTGGGATTTGAACCCAGGTTGCGGAGGCCAGAGTTTGTGCTCCATCACCACCTCGCACGGCGGCCACGTGAGAAGTCTGTGTGTGACGTGGTGTGGTGACACTGCAGGGTGGAGATAGCAGACTCTGAAGCCAGATGGGCACGTGTTGCTCCTGGGCTCTGAGGACACCTCCTCCACCTTAGCTGTGTGGCTTTGGACCTGGACTTCTCTGAACCTCAGGCTCCTCTTCTTTTAAAATGGGTACAGGGATACCAACCTCATAGAACTGTGAGTAATGAATGAGATGATGAGCATCCAGGTGTTCTGTGTATTACCTGACACACTGTCTACACATAATAAACAATACATTTGTGGTTTTATTACATTTTATGTGGGAATAAACAAGATGATTTCTTAGGTTTACATTCTACCTGTTTCATCTTTCTCTCTCCCTTGGTAAAATAATGACATTTGGAGAATAATGGCACATGTGAGGATGGTATTTCAACTGCTGGATAAAAGGGGATGATATTAAAGTCCCTGGTATTTTGGTGGTATTACCAGGGACTATGCCAAACTAATAGCATCAGAACAGACCTAATATGAGGAAATTCCATTAAGGACTTTGCGTGGTGGCTTTTCCTCCAACATTCAATCTTGTGTTTTGTGTCTTTGAAGAGACTGAATACGATTATATTAGCATATGATGTGCTGGTGCTAGGGTGACAGCTTTATCTCCGAACATACAGACAAAACAGACAAATACAAATGTGGCAGCCAGCAAAATGAGCCCGGTGTGCTGTTCTCTGCCTTTTCCTGATGGAATTATTTTACACTTAACTCTGTTTTCTCCTGGGCTTCTGTAGCTCGTGGAACAATATGTGGTTTAAAAAATGATTTGAAGCTATTTTACAGAAAATGTCAAAATAGCTCATTTTATTGAGCGCATGCTCTGTGCTAAGCAACCAATAACTGCTTTATACCTGCTGCTGTTTACAACTCTGTGAGGTCAGGGTATCGTCCCCATTTCTCAAAAAGGAACCTGAGGCTCAGAGAGCTTGTGTGACTTCTGTAGGGTCACACAGCCTGTAAAAGGCAGAGGGGACCCTCCAGGCTATCTGCCTCCCCTTCCCTCCTTTGTAGTTTGCAGATGGAGTCATCTTACTCTTGCTGATTGGACAACTGGAAGGCTTCTTCCTGCACTTGAAGGAATTCTATCTCACTCCCAAATCTCCTGCGGAAATGGTAAGTTTTCCAAAGATTTTCCTTAGGGGTCTACCTCTAGGTAGACAGATCTAGGAAATTGGCATGATCAGTCTTTATTTATTCACTTCCAGGTGAAGTAAGGGTGAAAGGAAACTTTCTTTGTCCATATGTCTGCCCATCCATCCACCAGCCTCACCCATAGACCCTCACACTTATCCACTGACTTATTCATTCACTCATCCACCCAATTCATCCACCCATTCACCTGCCTGCACATCCATCCATCCACTTGCCCATCCATCCACCTGCCCATCCATCATCCATCCATCCATCCATCCACCCACCCATCCACCTGCCCATCCATCCACCCATCCACCTGCCCATCCATCCAGCCATCCACCTGCCCATCCATCATCCATCCATCCATCTATCCACCCATCCATCCACCTGCCCATCCATCCATCCATCCATCTATCCATCCATCCATCCACCCACCCATCCACCTGCCCATCCATCCATCCATCCATCCACCCACCCATCCACCTGCCCATCCATCCACCCATCCACCTACCCATCCATCCATCCATCTATCCACTCATCCATCCACCTGCCCATCCATCCATCCATCTATCCATCCATGCATCCACCTGCGCATCCATCCATCCATCTACCTGACCATCTATCCTTCCATCCATCCATCCATCCATCCATCCATCCATCCATCCATCCATCCACCTGCCCATCCATCCATCTATCTGTCCCCCACCCATTCACCCATGCACCGGATCCATCATTTTCTGAGGTCCTCTTGGCATCAGGCCCCGTGGGCCATAAAGACAATCCAGCACAGCTCCTGCTTTTGAGGACTGCTCACTCTCCACCCGCTGTACTCCCAATGATGTGTGGTATTCAAGGGCTGTGATGAAGTGCCTTGGCTCGTGGTGGGTGGGCCGGTTGGGGACCTGAAAGGAGGCGTGGTTAGTAGGACCTGCAGCAGTCAGGAGAGGCCTTGCGTGAGAGGTGGCCATAAAATTGACGGGGGCTGGGTTCGCAGCGTTAACTAGGGGGGTCACCCCCAGGGGAAGGGAACAGGGTCAGCCGAGGCTCGGATGTGGCAGGGGTTCTGGCCGTGTGGGGGTCAGGAGTTCCCACGTGGACCCTGGCGTCTGGGGGGCTGGTTGGGAGATGGCTGCGTTAGTCCAGGCGGAGGACTCTGGTCTCTGCCTGCACCTCAGGCTTTTGGCCCCTAAAATGTGCTCACAGTCCCTGCCCTGCCACCCCTCAGACCACACAAATAATAGGAAAGAGTTTGGAGCATCACAGAAGTGGAAGCATCCAGGGGCATGTGGTCCCTGGTCCCCCAGACCCGCCCAGGACCCCAGGTGGCCAGCTTCTGTCTGTCTGCACCAGGGTCCCAGGGACGGCTCAGCGGCAACCCAGGGTAGGAGGGCACCCTTTCATCCCTCCACAGAGAGGGGACACCAGGCAGGGCTGGGTGCCGGTTCCCAGTGCCAGCCTTGGGAAGTTTCTGGGAAAAGGAAAGATTTTGGTCCCCTTTGATGTGCCCATGGCCCTGGGGCTGGTTCAGACCTCAAGGCCTGCCTGGGGTTGGGTGAGCCTGTACACCCTTGACCCTGGCCCAGTTCCAGTTTCGATCTCTGCCTGGCCCCCACATATCCACAGCCCTGTCTGTCCCTGCTTCTGGCTGCAAGCCTGACCTACCCGGTCCCCTGCCGAATGTTCCAGGCCCGCCTTCCCAGACTGCCTGACTCCCAGCCGCAGCCTCACTGCCCGCCTGTGGTCCTTACTTGGTCTGGGCCTCTGGCATCTCCAGACCTTTCCCAGGCTGTTCTCTGGGCCCATCCTGCCTCCTGCTTTGCTTCAACCCCCTTAGCCGGGTGGTCGGCTCTGGCCACCTTATCCCCTCTGAGCTCTTGGGCATCCTATAGGGCCCCGAACCATGGCTACTCTCACGTTCTCTTGGAGTTCCTACCTGCCTCCGGCCTCACCTGGCCCTTGACCCCATTTCTCCCTCACTCCATATCCCTGTGAGGGAGGCAGGGCAGGGTTGTATCTCCATTTTACAGAGGGGAAAACTGAGGCTTTGGGACATGCCCAGGGCCATCCAGCTACTCAATGGCAGGTCTGACACCAGGACTGGCCACCCAACCCTCAGCCCACATTTTCCCCTTTGCAGCAGGAAGATGCCATCTCTGTGGGCATCATCTCCACCTTCCCAGGAGGCAGGGGTGCTCTTGACTTGAAGATTGATTTGGGGCTCAGATTCCCAAGAGCTGAGAAGCAAACAGGCTAGAGCAGTGCAGTGTTTGTAGCTCTACTGGTGGTAGAAACAGTGGTCAACACTTACTAAGTTCTTGTCCTTCACCAGGCACTGTATTAATCAGCTATTGCCACGAAAATGCTGTGTAACAAACCACCCAAACAACCAGTGGCTTAAAACTGCAATCCTTCATTCTCATGGATCTGCAGGTCGGCCGGGTTTGGCTGCTCTAGACTTGGCTGGGCTCCATTACTCACGCGGGATGGGCTGGGCGTCAGGCCATCTAGGCTGGGGTCACTGGGGCGGTCCAGCTCTGTGCCACGTGCTTCTCGTCCTCCTCCTGGGACTGGCAGTGAGCCTGGCATGGTTTCCTCACGGCAAAGGCAGGGACACAGAGACAAAGCAGAGCACACAAGGCGCAGGCTCAGACCTGGGGTGCTGTTAGTTCCTCTTCCTCCTCTTGGCCAGAGGAGGCCCTGCGGCCTTGGTGCGGAGGCGGGAGAGCCCTGTGGTGTGTGGTGCAGAGACGATGCAGGACTGGGCCCAGGGAGGCGCTTGCTTCCCTGGATGAACTTGCTAATTCCTCCCCACATCGGGCCCCTGAGTAGGAACTATTCCCCATCCCCATTGTGCTCTGGGGAAACTGAGTTCAGAGAGAGCTAGTAAGCTGGTCAGGAGCACATCACTGGTTAGGGTCGAGGTCAGACGGGCATCCAGCCTCGCCCGTCTCCAAAGCCAGAGCCGCCTCCTTGTGTCCTTCCGAGGGAGCCAGGATGAGCCCCATGGGAGACGGGGACGGGGTGGTGGGCCCAGAAGGAGGCTCGCCCGGAGCTGTGGGGACAAGGGGGGCTTAGGTGGGTCAGAGTGAGGCTGAGACCATGGCACTGACCTTCATCCAGAAGGCAGGAGGCCTATGTGTGATCAGTGATGAAGGTGGAAGGATGGAGACGGGCAGGTCACAGGCGGGCCCCCTGGGGACGAGGGGCTCGGAACAGCACAGGGGTCCCCTCTCTGTTACTCAGGTGTTGGGGATGTCACACCTGAGTAATGGGATGTCAAGGTGTGATCACTATTTGCTCACCTCCAACCCCTAGTTAGTTACAAGCCAGGGACAAACGTCCCAACTTCTAAGGCCCCTGTGTGCAGGCAGCCTGCCAACTCTACCGGCTTTAGGAACGGCTTCAGGACCGGCTTCCAAAGATGAGCCACAATCTATGTGGGGGAAAAGAAGCAGCCTCTCAGCTCAGGCCCCAAGAATGCATTTTTATGGACTATTGTAGGAATTCTCAGCCACAGGAATGTGTAATAAAAATGCTGAGGAAGTCATTAGCTGAAGAGGGCAGGAACAGCGGCCCTTTCCGAGGAATTGTTATCTCTGCAGCGTGGCCCCTGGCAATTGAATTTCTCGTTATCAGACCTTTGCCAATGGCGTCTACGTGAGGTTGCCATTCCCTGAGGGAAGAGGAGTAGGGGTGGAGGAGAGAGGCGATCATTTTCTCTGCAGAAATGAAAGCATGGGGGCCAAGAATCTCTGGCTTCCTCCTACATGCAATTACTTCTCCCAGGGACGATTTGAATGCATCCTTCTGGGTCGTAACCTTCTCTCAGCTCCATACTTTCATCATCTCAAACTGTGCGCGGAAGAAAAATGATGCTTTGGGTAGAGCGTGGTGGCATCAGGCTGGAGCCTGGGGCAGCTGCTTCTAGTCAGACCGAGCACTGCTGAGGAGTGTGACCCATAGAAACAAGTGCGATCACTGCTCTAGTTGATGGCAGCAATTCTCAAATTCCACGACAGCAGGCAGTGGGTCTGGGTTTGCCCCTGTTGCGTGGCCAGCGCATAGTAGATGCTCAATAAATATTTTTTAAATAAGTGAAGGAAGTCTTTCCAAGACACTGGTCCCATGAGCTGCTCTGTGACAAATGGATCCTATGGTCAAGTCACCTGGGAAAACATGCACAGTCTTGAAGGCTCATGACACACCAAAACATATTCAAGGCTCTGAGAAGTCCTGCAGTGGAGGATTTCCATGTAACTTTGTCGAAGCCAACATTTCCCAAAGCCGTTTGGCTTTCTGCACCCTGGACCACGCTGTGGGGATGTGGGCTTAGAGGGTGAGCGCATCAAAGGCAGGGCTGCAAGGCGGGGGAACCCAGCCCGGCTGTCTTCGTTCTCACTCTGACATTTACTTTCTGTGCGCCCTGTAAATAGTGTTCATGATGAAAATGAGAATAATAGCAACAGTTGTAACCCTCACTTTCCAGAATTTTCCAGTCGGGGGAAGGCTTGGGGACAAAGGCACGGGATGAGCAGTGGAGGTCTTAGCCCCTCACTCTGAGGTTTGCTTGCACCTGGTCTGGACGTCCCCAGAGGTGTGTCTCACCTGCTTGGGAGCATTGGCACCTGTGACAACCTTGGTTTCTTCTTCTTGACGGGCTCTAGAGGGGACAGCCCTGCTGGGCCGGTGACCCAGGCTCTGCCACTCTCTCTCTTGCATCTTGGACCCACCTCAGTGCCTCTGTCCATCTGATGCTCCATCAACTCTCCCCCGTGGAGAAGGGCTCTGCTCACTGCCTTCCAGATCCCTGTGGTCCCTGCACGGCCACCAGCTGCCATAGAGGACTCTGGCCCCTTGCCCGGGATGTGGCAGGAGTCCTTGGAGTGGGCGGAAGATGCTCCCCCGGACGCTGCCCTGTGCCCTTGGACCAGGACTGTGACCTGCCCCTTTCCCTCTCAGACAGAGTTCTTTCTCAGGGGCTTCAGGCCCTCCTACATGCCTCACTTCCCAGCCCTTGTAGGAGCCCGGACAGCTGGAATTTGCAGGGAAGCCCTGGCTCTGCCTTTATTATTCCATCTTCAAGTCTTGCCTTGTGGTTCTCATCCTGTGTCCACCATCACACTTGGATCTACACGGCAGCTTGGAAAGACCTCTGGAAGATGCACTATTCCCCTTGTACAGATGAGGGGACAAAGGCCCAGGCAGGACACGTGCCTTGTCTGACCTGTGACTTGTGACCTAGTGGGGCGGGTGCACAGACATCTAACCCAGATCTGCCCAGACTCACCAGGAGGTGACCGCAGGCGGCCTAGGCAGGGCGGCCTCCTCGGATGGGCCTTGCTCATCTGCTGCTCTGCCAGCCAGGTCTCTGGGCCCCTGGCTAGGTTGCCATGGGAATTGCCTGGCCTGTTTGAAGCAGGCTTTGGGGCTGGTATGGTCGGCAGATGGGGAGGGAAGTGACCAGCACAGCCGGCCACCAGTCTGGGACATCCAGTCAGCACAGTGGGCCTGAGACCGTTGAAGGAAGGACCTGCCTGAGGTGCCAGTGAGTCGGGGACTCAGCCAGCTTTATCCCTGGCTCATCCTGCCATGCCCCATGCCCTCTTCTTTACCACACCAGCCTGCTGCCCCAAGGAGAAGGGCAGGGGTCTTTTCAGTGGGATCTGAGGCCCCAGGGAGAAACTAACTGTGAAAAGAGAAGACTCCACTAACAGAGGGGCTGCTCTGAGCCGAGGGCTGATGGGGCTCCCCAGGGTCCACCACCCAGGGTCCTGTATCAGCGGAGATGGTGGAGACCCCACTTTGCAGGGAGCAAGTGGAGGCCCCGAGGCACCAAGGGACTTGCTCAAGGCTCCCCAGGACCGAGCGGGGATCCGAACCTGGGTGGGCCTGACTCTGGCCCAGGTATTCTCCTCAGTGCTGGGAGTGGTGTCTCAGGCGCCAGCCCAGGCAGAGGGGTGGCACAAAGGGCAGGCACCTGGGTAGACGTGGCTCCTCCAGCCCCCAGTCTGCTTTGCAGGCACCTGGTTCCGACACTTTCCATCTTGTGAGTTCAGATGAGCCCTGTGGCCTCTCTGAACGTCGGTCTCCTCATCTATGCTTTACCCATGGAACTCAGCTGTCTGTTCCTGAGGGAGTCTGTTGCTCACGGGTTTCGGGGCTGCTTCGGAAAAGATCAGGATGAACCCATGCTCCCTCCCCTGGTTAGTCCCCTCACCTGTCAAGACTCACCCCCAGGTGTCACCTCCACCAGGAAGCCCTCACTGATCCCTGGGCTGGGTGCCTTCCTCAGGGACTGCCTTTCCCACTAGAGGTGGCCTCCTTGCTGCACGATGGGTCATCGTGCTGACATCTGATGGGGTCTTGTCATTGTAGCTACACAACGTCAGCCTGGCCCTGGAGCTGCTGAAGGATGAAGGCCTTCTCAATCACCCCGTCAGACCAGAAGGTGAGTGCAGGGCACTCGTGGGCAGCCAGCCTCGGGCGAGCGCCACAGAGCGGGGCACGGGGCATGGGGACAGCCGTGTGTTGCTGCAGTCTCTTGCCTGGCGCTTGCTGAGTTTTCCTAGGAGGGGCACTGTGTCCACAGCCCCTACCCACGCCAGTGGAGGATGGTCCTGGGGAGAGGAGATGGGGGACTGAGGTCCCCGGGGATGGGCTGTCCGGAGGGCTGAGGCCTCGAGGAGTTGCAGTGTTGGGGGCCCCACAAGAGGGTGCCGGGGAGGAGAAGGAGGTAGCACGCCCTGTGATGGGTCCTCGGACTCAGGCCTAGCTTGACTGACTGTCCTGGTTTGCTGGGGTCTCTCCCGGGTTTAGCACTGAAGGCCTGTGTCCCAGGGAACCCCTTGGTCCTGGGCAAAGGTGGACGATTGGCCACCCCCTGCCCAAGCCTGAACCCTGCCCTCCTCTCCCCTGGCCCGCAGACATCGTGAACAAGGACACCAAGAGCACGCTGCGGGTCCTCTATGGCCTGTTTCGCAAGCACAAGCTGAAAGAAAGCACGGACGGGGTGCCCCTGGAATCCCAAAATTAACCGTCACAGCCCCCAAAATCTGCTTCTCAGAGCCTGCCTGCCAGGCCCGGCTGGAGGTCCTGAGGGCCTCAGAGGGATCTCCTCGCTGTCCAGCCAGCCCCTGGGCCTCCCACTCTTAGCCTGTGTCTGGGGCATGCCCCAGCCCCCACTTCCCTCTCTGCTGTTTCCATCTGTCTGAATATCTTTGAACTCACTAAGTGTGGATTCGTTCTGAGCCAACCTCTGGCCTTGCTCAGTTTCTTTTAACAAATGTATTTCCGGGAGGGATGTGGGGAGCCTGCCGTTGTCCCGAGAAGGGCCCCGCTAAATGTGCATGAATATGAAATGACCCCCCGTCCCCACGCAGCCTCTCTCCCCACAGGGTGGGCGTGGGAGGGGTTCTTGTCTCTGAGGCCACCCCTGGGGTAGCCGAGAGCCCAGCGGTGCTGACCTTCATTGGGGCCGAGGGTCCCGCCCTGGAGCAGGACCGCCCCTCAGGTGTCAGGGTTGACCTGACGGCAGAGACCCGCCTGCCCACACTCAGCTACTGCAGCCCGCCTGCCTCTCGAGTGGGGTGATGGCTCCAGCATCACCCTCCAGAGGCAGGAGCCCTAAGTGGCTCCAAAACCAGGCCGCTGTGCCCCTCGGGAAAGTCAGTTCAGTTACTTTTCAGAGGAGCCGTGGCCCAGGCCCAGCCCTATGGCCGCAATGGTGAGCTTTGCCCAAAAGTCACAGAGAAGACGTCTTTGTGGCTGATTAGTGGGTCAGATCGTCTCCTAGTCGGTCCCTAGGGAGCTACCCGGCGCGCGCGCGTGCGTATGTGTGTGTGTCTCTCTCTCTCTCTCTCTCTCTCCAGTGAGACTCAGCACTTGCTGCATACATTTCTCAAAGCAAAAGTCCCTGTGGGAGGATTGAACAGGGATTCCCAAAGATGACATCAGATGGGCACCAGCCTGGAGGAAGCAGGGCGGGCGGGGCTGGGGGTAGGGAGGGCCCACAGGGGAGGGCAGGGCGGTGGACCGTGGCTGGTGCTGGGCTCCTTCCTGCTCTCCCAGCTCCAAGCCCCTGTGGAGGACAGAGCCCACTAGGTCTGGGGTTGTCACAGTTTGACAGCCTTGGATTGGGAGAGGGGCTTTGGGGCAGGGGGCCGGCATGGGCCAGGCCATCTTTGCCAGACCAGCTGCTGGAGCGTGGAGAATGTCCTGCCTACGGGGAGGGACATAAGGAACCCATGGAGCTGGTGTCTGAGTGTGAGACAGTCTCAGAGTGGTCTTCCCTCCAACCCATCCACGTCCACATGCTCCCCTTACCTCCTGATTCGCAGATAATTAGGTGTAGATGAGGCCATGAGGGTGGGGCCCCTGTGATGGGATTAGAGTCATTATAAGAAAAGAGAGATCAGAGCTCTCTCTCTGCCATGTGAGGACACAGCAAGAAGGTGGCCATCTGCAAACCAGGAAGAGGGCCCCCACCAGGCACCAAATCATCTGGCACCTTGATCTTGGACTTCCCAGATACCAGAACTGTGAGCAATAAATGTCTGTTTTTAAAGACACCCAGTCTATGGTATTTTATTATAGTAGCCAGAGCTGACTAACACGGATTTTCAATACCATTTGTCATTAGGGAAATAAAGTTAAAACCACAATGAGATCTCACTATACACCGCCTAGAATGGCTACATTGAAAAACTGACAATAGCAAGTGTTGACAAGGATGTGGAGCAATTAGAATTCTCATACATTTCTGGTGGGAATGCAAAATAGTACATTTACTTTGGAAAACAGTTTGGCAATTTCTTATAAAGTGATACAAATACTCACCATATGACCCAGCCATTTCACTGCTAGGTATTTGTCCAAGAAAAATGAGAACATATGTCTACACAAAGGCTTAGACATGATTAGCAGTACTATTCATAAAAACCAAAGACTGGGAAGAACCCAAATGTCCATCGCCAGCAAAGGCATAAACAAATTAGAATGTGTCCATATAATGGGCTTCTGCTCAGCGACAAAGAGGAAAGGGTGTTGATACAAAACAGCCTGGATGCTCTCAACAACATTAGGCTAAGTGAAGGACATGAGACACAAAAGGCTACACATTTATAAGAAATTCTAGAAAAGGCAAAACCCTGGTAGGGGCAGGAGGGAACTTTGGGGTGACGGGAATGTTCTATGTATGATCGCTGTGGTTACGTGACTGTCCACATGTGTCAAAACTCATCAAATCCTACACTTATTGGGAAAATTTACCTTTTGTAAATTATTCCTCAACAGAGCTACAAAAATTAATTAAAAATTTTTTTCTGTTGCTGTCAAACTGAACAAGCGTGAGAATGGCCAACCTTCAGGGGGAGGGCTGTGGAAGAGAGGGAGCCAAGACCCCTGGGATGGGGGGGGGCCTCGATTTCATGCTTTCAGGGAGCCTGGTATGAAGACAGAAAGCGGGGCCTCGGGGGATGCGACCGCTTATGAGTGCGGAGGATTTAGCCTGTTGAAATGCCCACAGGGAGGGTCCAGAAGAGAAAAGATGAAACGTGAGAGGGAGAATCTTACTGGAGGGAGGTACCTGGGCAGGTGACAGGAGCTGGGCTCCAGGTACAGGGAGGGGTACCTGGGATGGGGGGACCGGTGGTAGAGGGGGGGATATGGGAACAGAGAGAGAGAGAGAGAGACCACCTAGTGCCCAACTGCATGCCCATCGGGGATTGTCAGGGCCTTTTGATGTCCTCTTTATCTTTTTGTAACATCTCTTGTTCTGAAATCTACTTTGATTTTAGATTTTAAATTTATTTTTTTACTTTGAATCAGATTTTAAAATAGCCACTCAAGCTTTCTTTTAGTGTTAGCGGGAGATCTTTTCTATTCTTTTCCTTTTAAAGGGTCCGTGTCTTTATATATAAAGAGGGTTTCTTATAGATACAAATAGTTGTGTCTTTTTATCTGATCTGAATACCTCTGCATTTTAATGGAGGGTTGAATTCATTAAAATTTTTTTTGTTGTGGTAAAATACACATAATGAAATTTTCCATTTTAGCCATCCTAACACTTGCAGTTCAGTAGCATTAAGTTAACTTCGCCCTGTGTGCCGACGTCACCACCATCTCCAGAACCCTTTTCATCTTGCAAAACCAAAACTCTGTACCCGTTAGACAGTAACTCTCCATACCCCTCCCTCCGGCCCCTGGCAACCACCATGCTCCTGCTTGACCAGACCCACATTTTGAACTGCCCTGGACACAGGGCCCCTTGGGGTTCCCACCCCAAACTCACCTGATTGAAGTCAGAACTCGCCCCTTCTCCTGTCCTGCCTCCTGACTCCCCAGCCCTTTTGCCGGCCCCTCCAACCTCCTGATCCCCAAGCCTGAGACCTGTGACTCGCTCTGGACCCTCCCCTTTCCCCCACCTGGGCACCAAGTCCTTTCTGCCCTTTGTTCGCCTTTCAAACTCCTCCCCTCTGCCCCTGGACGTCCAGGCCCTCACCCGGCCATCCACCGGGGCGGGTACAGTAATTCCCCAGGTGGGCTGTCTGCCGCTCTCCCCTCTGACCCCGATTCCACAGCAGCAGTTGGAGTTTTTCTGTCCTGGGAACCTGATCCCATTACCATGCTGCTCTAAACCTCGCCTGCTCCCTGATGCTCTGGGTCCTCCTGGCGCGGCTGGCTTTGAGTGTCTTCTTGTTGACCCTGTTCTATCTCCTACTACACCGCATCCTTTCCAAAATGCTTTTAGTTCATTCCCTGAAAGCCCCAAGGTCTTTCCAGGCCCTCCTGATGCTGTTATCCCTGCCTGAGATGCCCTCCTCCCACCTACCCCCGGAGCTTATCCCTCACAAAGGGGTGGGGCACCGCTGGGGAGAGTCCGGAGGAGGGATGAGCTCCGGGACAGGGTGGATGCCTGGGGGGTGGTCCCAGGGCTTGGGCTAGGTGGGCGGAGTGGCTCCCCCAAAGAAGCCTGAGAAGGGAGTGGCTGGGGAGCCCACCGCCCTCACCTCCCTCTCTCCTCCATTCCACGAAATCTGACCCCAGCTGGAGTCGCAGCAGGAGCTGGAAGCAGGATAATTACCGTGGGCTGAACTGGAAACCGTCCAGGGCCCAAGAAGGAGCTGGCAATCTTGGGCTGGTGCGCAAACAGCTTCGGAGTGACGGGAAATGCCTCGAAGGCCGGGGTGCCTCGGAGCTGAGCCGCTTCCCAAAATAATCCAAGGGGCAGCTGTCTCGGATTCTGAAACTGGGTCTGGCTGCCCGAGCTGCAGGAAGCCCCAGGCCCACACCAGCCTCACTCTGGGAACAGATGGCACTGGGAATATTTTTTTCTTTCACCAAAGTCAGCTGGTAAGCGAACAGCTTGTCTGGAGAAAAGCGTCCCTCCACCCCCCCACCTTTGGCAACAGATCGAAGCTGCCACCTCCCCTCCCCTAATCCCTGCCCGCCTCAGGCCTTCTTCCTTGTAAGACCCGGGCAGCCGAGCTAGAGGGACATCACAGGTATTCTCACCTCAGAGCTCATGGGGTCCTTGCCCACTGGTGGGTTTGACTCAGGGAGCAGCCAGGGCCCCTCTCTTTATGGGACAGCAGATTCTGGGAGGCCTGGCTGGTTGGAAAGCAGACAATAGGGATGTCCCATAAATTATATGCTTATTGCCTGTAAAGGGAACGCATCAATGCACAGGTAGGATTTTTGCATCTGCACAAATCATTCCTAAGAGGCCTTCCTGAGCACCTGCTGCGTGCAGCCCCCGGGCTCAGAGCTGGGGATACAGAGAGAGATCAGAGGGAGGCTCTGTCCTTGCTCATGGCCCACGGCGGACGAGGCAGCGCGGTGCCATGGTTAGAGCGCAATGCTTGCGTCAGACTCTGAGGCGTGAATCTTGGGTCTGTCCGCTACTTGCTCTGTGATGCTGAGTGAATCACTTACCTCCCTGAGCCTCAGTTTACTTCTCTATCCAATCAAAGGAATAAGGAATCTACTCTTTGTAGGGTTATTATGAAAGTTAAAGAAGAGAATCCATCTAAAGAGCTTTAACATTGCTGGGCACAGAGCATTCAGTAATGTCAGATGACGTCACCATCATCATCACTGTCACCATCATCATCACCACCATCACCACCACCACCATCACCATCATTCCTACACCTGTAAAAATGGAACTGAAAGCCCCTCCCCCCATGGGTCCTGGTGAGGATGCCATGACAAGGGGTCAGGGCCCTGGCACACTGGGAGCTCAGGGCCAGGCACTAAAGGGCTAGCTCACCAGGTGAACCCCACCTGTGTTTTGTATGTTCCCTGCACCCAGGCTCTGCTTGTTGGAACCCACGACACTCTGCACATCAGAGGCACTGGGTAAATATTTGCTGGCTGACCCACTGACTGTGACCTCTTACCTCCCCTGGGGTCAGGTACATCCAGACCTGCTGTCTTTACTTGAGCCCACCCAGCTGGCCTCCCTGATACCCCAGGACACCAGTGTTAAAGCTGAGCTCAACTCAGTTCACTGCTCTGAACTTGGGCTGGTTCCCTCAGCCCCTGGGCTAGGCCAGCGGGTTCACCACCTCAGCTGAAAATGGAGGACCACTGGCTCCAGAACCTCTCCCCTTCCTCTTGTCGTTTGGAACGAGAGACAGCACTGTGATGTCGTGGGAAGTCCTGGGCTCCAACCCCAGCCGGGCCACTTAGGGGCTGTGTGGTCTTGGGCAAGTCACTGCCTGTCTCTGAGTTTCCTTTTCTGTAAAATGGGAACAATCCTCCCAGCTTAGCTTAATCTCCAGGTAGGAGTCATAAAGATTAACTGAAATAATGATGGGCAGGGTTTTGAAGAGTGCCATCAGCTAAGCAATAGCCATGGCTAACATTTCCTGGATCCTCATCTTTCTTTAGTTGTCATGGTCCAGACAGCCTGGCCACTCATCAAACCCACTTCCTCTTCCTGATGGGCACGCAGACAGACTGCATTTCCCAGCCTCCCTTGCAATTTGTGTAACCAAGTCCCAGTCAATGAAATGTGAATAAAGTAAGATGCAACATTGTTGGTCCCCTGCATCCCCTTCAGTGCTCCTTGATGCCCAGGTGATGCCAGCTGATGCAGACAAGCGTGGTCATCTTGGGAGCCATGTGCTGGAGCCACAGGTAGAATCGCCCCGGGAGGAGAGTTGCCTGCCAGTCAGGAACACCTGCTTTGAACAGTAGATGATCAAGAAATGTTTGAACTCTCATCTCTTTGGTGTTGGTTACAGCAGCTGGTGGAACCTTGACTAAAATAGTTGTGTCGACTCTGCTGTTTAATTCATTTATTTTATGTCAATTATAGAGTTTTTTGTGGTTTCTAGAAGTTTTCTTTGCTTCCTTTCCAAAATTTCTTGGCCATTTTATAGTCTTTTGTTCCTTATTCATATATATATATATATATATATATATATATTTTTTTTTTTTTTTTTTTTTTCCTGCGGTACGCGGGCCTCTCACTGCTGTGGCCTCTCTCGTTGCGGAGCACAGGCTCCGGACTCGCAGGCCCAGCGGCCATGGCTCACGGGCCCAGCCGATCCGCAGCATGTGGGATCCTCCCGTACTGGGGCACGAACCCGCGTCCCCTGCATTGGCAGGCGGACTCTCAACCACTGCGCCACAGGGAAGCCCCTTATTCATATTTTTGATTCCTTCTTTTAATTCTTTCTACACACAGGTATCTTTATTTTATGTTCTTGTCTGAGGATCTAATGCCCCGGGCCTGTCTCTACAGTCGGACCCTGTTTGCGCTGACTCTCACTCACGGTGCTTTTTCCTCTGTGTCTTCTGTGAGCTCTGCCTGTGTCCTTTCTACTTAATCGTTGGTAATTCTTCGAGGCTTATGCTGAAAATGGGAACCTCCAGAGATAATTCATGTCTGCTTCAGCGGGACACCGAAGGTCTCTCTGAGTTGCCTCCCTCTTTTTTTTTTATAAAGATTTTTTTTTTGATATGGACCATTTTAAAAGTCTTTATTGCTTGTTACAGTATTGCTTCTGTTTTATGTTTTTGTTTTTTGGCCACGAGGCATGTGGGATCTTAGCTCCCCGACCAGGGATCGAACATGTGCCCCCTGCATTGGAAGGCGAAGTCTTACCCATTGAACCACCAGGGAAGTCCCTGTCTCCCTTTAAATTAAAGTCTTAGTCTGGGATTTGTGGTCCACAGGGCTGGTATAAAACCTACATTAGGGCAGGCTGGTGTTTATGACTTCAGGGAGATTCTTTTTCTCCTTTTCCCCCGGTGCCAAGCTTGATGTAGGCTAGTGTCCTTGCTTTTTCCGTCTTTAGGTTTTTTTTTCGTCTTCAGACTTTTTCCTACTAACTTATTCCAGCAGTGAAAGCATAGCCCTTGGGAGAGTCCAGCTGTAGGTGGGGCTCCCTACTGACTCGTGCTGGGCGGCCCAGGCTTTCCTCCCGCCCCACAGCCAAGTGTGGTCATGGCAAAGGACTATCAGGTGACTGGCCTTGGTGAATGTCCCTGGGGCAGAGCTAGCTTCGGCAACTGCTCACCTCTGGGGACTTGAATTTCCCTCCTAGTTCTCTGGCCTGTGAGGATTTTTCTTGTTCTTGCTTGTTCAGTGTGATGCGTTTTAATACATATAAGATATATGTATATGTGCGTGCATATAAAAACATGTTCATATATATAGATACGTATATTGTTTTTTCACTGCTTTGCCGTGGGACTATTGCTCAGTGATTAGTCTTCCACATGGTGGAAAATGGAGGTCATTTTCTGGTTGCACATTGTAGAGTTTGTGGGGTGTTTTTTTTTTTTTTGGCCACACCCCATGGCTTGTGAGATCTTAGTTCCCTGACGAGGGATTGACCCGGGCCCTCGGCAGTGAGAGCGCAGTGTCCTGGCCACTGGACCTCCAGGGAATTCCCATTGTAGATTTTGAATAAGCATCAAAGTATCTTTAAAATTTTCTCTCCATCTCCGCCCTCCCCTAGTCTACATACGGAGGCAGGCATCGGCTCCCCATCCATTCACCTCCACTCTCTCCTCCTTTCCAAGACCTCCTTCCCCAGCCCGGTCCTGTCTCCCAACCCAGACCCCGATCCAGCCAGACAGTGGGGTGCGCCCAGCGTTTACCCGTAGATACTCTTCCGCATCACAGCAGCCTGTGCCGCCAACAAAAGGCTTCTCAAGGACAAAAGTAGTGTGGGGTGTACAGGGAAGGTGGAATCTTCTTGAATGGCCAGCCCTGGCTGTTCTGGGGGACAGGACCTGTCTGGGGGCCAGAGTGGGCCAACGTGGCAGTTCTGGAGGCAAGGAAGAGGCCTGAGGTCCCAGACTGAATAAGGCAAGAAACAGGTGCAGAGGAGCCAGTGGCCTCAGGTGGAGACAAGGCCCCACGCGCTCACCTGTAGAAGGCAGAGGCCCCCAGGTGTCACTGGCCAGGGTGCAGGAGGCATCCCAATCAGCAGAGCTTTCTAAAGGCAAGGCCGTGCCAGGGCTGCCTAAGAGATGCGTGAGCAGAAGGACAGCCACCATTTGGGGGGTCTGCACAGGGTTCCGGCACCCCGGGGGCAGGATGGGAATGGGATACACCTGATGGGCTGGGTGCAGCACCCTGGGCCAGGTGCCTTGCTCAGACCCAGAGCCCAGTGCCCTGTCTCGTCTGTCCTGGTGATCAAAATCTGGGCAGTGGTGGTCAGGCAGGGCCCACAAGCCGATGTCCATCCAGCACTCAGGGTCCAGGGGGATAAGCAGTGCATCATGTGTGAGTTACCACGGGGACGACCCAGAGCCCCTAGGTTGCATATTATACACCAGGCACATTGTTCTCGCTGGTTCAACCTTACGTGGGCATAACTCACTTGGGTGTCAAAGCAGACTGTGTGCATTGCTGACAAGTTCTGGGCGATCCCGTTGGACTTTCCTGGTTCCGGGTCCCCCTGTAGACATTCTCAGGCCCTGGGCCAGGGGCAGTGTAGACACTGGGAGGTCTAGAGCCTGCCCAGGTGCCCCCTCCCTGTGTTAGAACACTGGCAACTTCCTTCCACTGGAGCCCAGTGACTCCCTCTTCTGCTCAGACCCCTTTCCTGCCTTCCCACAGCCTGGGCGATCCCATAGGAAACTGCCCTCTAGCACAGTAGGGACTGGACATTCAAATCCTGCCTCTGCCCTTTATTTGCCCATGACCTTGGGGGAGGGACTTAGCTTCCTAAGTCCATGTTTCCTCTGGTAATAGGAGATATTATTAATAACACCTTCCTCCCTCCCAGTTTCTGTGGCTGCCTGGTAACCTCCCCATTTCTTATGTTCCTGGCCTCCGTGGGTGGCGAGTTCAGCTCAGCTCTGCTCCCAGCATCTGAGGCCTCAGCTTTGGGGGCTTGGGTGGCTGGAATCCCCCAGAGGTGTCTCACTCACATGTCTGGCCACGTTCTTCTTCAAGTGTCTGCAGGGCTGGCCCTGGGCAAGAGAATTAGGCACGTGGCCCCTGAGGGCAGGCTGGGGAAGGGGGTGAGGTGGGGGGGGAGCTAGACTTGGGCTTGGTGCCAAGAGGAGCTGCAGTCCAGCCCGGGGCCTCCATGGCTGGCAGGAAGGAGCATCTCCAGGGGTGGGGTTCAGCCAGACCCTCTGCTCTGAGCCCACCTCCAGCCCCCTCCCAGTACTGCTCAGAGCAGGGGTGGGGGCTGCAGAGACCTAGAGTGGGTGGTGGCGGGGACGGCTGGGAGGTGACCTGATGGGGAGGGCACTGCCCTCAGGTAGCACACACCCAGACAGCCCCCTCCAGGCTCGGGCAGGAGGAGTAGCACCCTGCTGCCAAATGCCCAATCGTCTCGGTCCTGGGACGGACCCTCTCCCAGTGAGGACATCGAGGATGGCTGCCGCCTCGGGGTGGTCCCTCCCATCCTCAGAGGCCAGCGGATCCCCACGTTACCTCCCTCTGTCCAGAATGCTGTCCTTGCTGGCATCTGCACGCCCAGCTCCTTGACCCAGTTCTTAGCTTAGTGGTCACGGCTCCTGGTCACCAAGGTGGAGCGGCCCCGCCGCTCTCTCTCACCACCCCAGAGCCTCTGCATTTGTCACTAGGATATAGGATGCTCACACCATCCTATATCCTCTGCATTGCTCAGCACTAGCTGTTACCTCCTCCCTCCCTTCCTTTTGCTGTCTGTGTGGGTTCCTGTTTATCAGTCCACTGAAGACAGGCACCCTGTTAGGTCTTATTCACTGCATCCTGTGTCTAGAACAGTGCTCAGGACGTTATAGGAATTCAGAAAAGAAGTCTTACAAAGGAAAAACTCTTTCTAACATTCTGTACCATCTAACAGTGGAACAAACTGCTTTTCGGTAATGAGCTCCCCATCACTGGTGGTATTCAAGCGATAGTTGGATGAGCACTCGTCAGGGTGTGTTACAGAGACAAAAGCAGGAGGTAGAGCTTGTGCTTAGGGTAATCACAGCTCCCATCCAAGGGTCTCTGAACTTCCAGTGCTCCCCTCCCTGTCTTGCTACCCTCTGGCTGTGAGAAGCTGGGTGACACCCTACTCCACTCTGGCCCCAGTCTCTCCACAGTTCTAGAAAACAAGAGGTGGCAGCATCTATTTGGTTGAACCACCCAGATGGAAAAGGCTGCAGAAGCAAAGACCAATATTTATTCATTATCGTATCCAGAAATTAGCCTGGGAGCCACAAATAGACATTCCTAACCAGTGCCCGTCTGGCCCTGCCTCTCAGGCTCCTGCTACAGATTCCTTTTCATGTCACGTCTTGCCACCCGCACAGGGGTTTGGCTGGAATATTTGCCAGCCGCTTGGTTATTTTCTGAGGCGATTAATAGGAAGGTGGGGCATCCGACAGCAAGCAGGATGGTCTTTTAAAAGGACATGTGCTGTTCCCGACAAGGACCCATGTGAGCGTGGTTCAGAAGCTCTTGGAGTGGGTGGGCAGGGTGGGAAGAGCCAGGGCAAGCGGAGTGAGGGTGAGGTGCCACCCGGCTGGAAAGACCCATCAAAGACGAGAGGCTGCACGGGACAGGCCAGGTCTGTTTCAGTCCCGTCGTGCACTTGGCCCCGGCCCATCACTGCCGGGCTCAGGAGCCGTGCTCCATCTGTGCTTCCCCATCAGCTCTTAGCGTCAGCATCACGTACCCAACTATTTCTCCCATCTTCAGAGAAGCCTTCCTTTCCCACTTCTTCTGGCCTCCACTGCTGTCTCCTTCCCGCTCTTGATAGCAAATCTTCTTGAAAGAGCAAAACTCCTCCCCATCTTTCTTCAGTCTGCCCCCAGCCCGCTCCAAGCAGGCTTTTCATACCAGAGATTCCCTGAAACTGCTCTAAATGAAGTCAGCAGTGACCCCGCCCCGTCCAGACCCTGAAAGCCAAAATCCAATGTTGGCCATCAGACCTCAGCTTCCTGACCCATCAGCTGCCTCCGACTCTGCTGGTGGGTCCCTCTCTCCTCCTGGCTGCCCCTCCTCGCCTGGCTCCCAGGACCCCGCGTGCCCTCTGCTAGTGTCTCCTCACTCCCTGGCTGCTTCTTCCTGTCTCCTTGACCTTGATCACATTCATTGTTCAGTCCTTGGACTGTATCTCCTTTTATTAACCTCTTGCTGCCCCAGTGATCCTGTTTGGTGGCTTTATTTTATTTTATTAAAAAAATTTAAATTTAATTTAATTTATTTATTTTTACACAGCAGGTTCTTATTAGTCATCAATTTTATACACATCAGTGTATACATGTCAATCCCAATTGCCCAGTTCATCACACGACCACCCCCACCCCCTGCCGCTTTCCCCCCTTGGTGTCCATACGTCTGTTCTCTACATCTATGTCTATACTTCTGCCCTGCAAACCGGTTCATCTGTGCCATTTTCCTAGGTTCCACATACAAGCGTTAATATACGATATTTGTTTTCCTCTTTCTGACTTACTTCACTCTGTATGACAGTCTCTAGGTCTATCCATGTCTCTACAAATGACCCAATTTCGTTCCTTTTTATGGCTGAGTAATATTCCATTGCATATATGTACCACATCTTTATCCATTCGTCTGTCGATGGGCATTTAGGTTGCTTCCATGACCTGGCTATTGTAAACAGTGCTGCAATGAACACTGGGGTTCATGTGTCTTTTTGAATTATGGTTTTCTCTGGGTATATGCCCAGCAGTGGGATTGCTGGGTCATATGGTAATTTGAGTTTTAGTTTTTTAAGAAACCTCCATACTGTTCTTCATAGTGGCTCTATCAATTTACATTCCCACCAACAGTGCAAGAGGGTTGGTTCCCTTTTCTCCACACCCTCTCCAGCATTTGTTGTTTGTAGATTTTCTGATGATGCCCATTCTAACTGGTGTGAAGTGATATATCGTTGTAGTTTTGACTTGCATTTCTCTAATAATTAGTGATGTTGAGCAGCTTTTCATGTGCTTCTTGGCCATCTGTATATCTTCTTTGGAGAAATGTCTATTTAGGTCTTCTGCCCATTTTTGGATTGGGTTGTTTGTTTTTTTAATATTGAGCTGCATGAGCTGCTTATATATTTTGGAGATTAATCCTTTGTCGGTTGATTCGTTTGCAAATATTTTCTCCCATTCTGAGGTTTGTCTTTTCATCTTGTTTGTAGTTTCCTTTGCTTTGCAAAAGCTTTTAAGTTTCATTAGGTCCCACTTGTTTATTTTTGTTTTTATTTCCATTACTCTAGGTGGTGGATCAAAAAAGATCTTGCTGTGATTTATGTCAAAGAGTGTTCTTCCTATGTTTTCCTCTAAGAGTTTTATAGTGTCCAGTCTTACATATTAGGTCTCTAATCCGTTTTGAGTTTATTTTTGTGGAAGGTGTTAGGGAGTGTTCTAATTTCATTCTTTTACATGTAGCTGTCCATTTTTCCCAGCACCACTTATTGAAGAGACTGTCTTTTCTCCATTGTATGTTCTTGCCTCCTTTGTCATAGATTAGTTGACCATAGGTGCATGGGTTTATCTCTGGGCTTTCTATCCTGTTCCATTGATCTATCTTTCTGTTTTTGTGCCAGTACCATATTATCTTGATTACTGTAGCTTTGTAGTATAGTCTGAAGTCAGGGAGTCTGATTCCTCCAGCTCCGTTTTTTCCCCTCAAGACTGCTTTGTCTATTTGGAGACTTTTGTGACTCCATACAAATTTTAAGATTTTTTGTTCCAGTTCTGTAAAAAAATACCACTGGTAATTTGATAGGGATTTCATTGAATCTGTGGATTGCTTTGGGTAGTATGGTCATTTTCACAATATTGATTCTTTCAATCCAAGAGCATGGTATATCTCTCCATCTGTTTGTATCATTTTTGATTTCTTTCATCAGAGAGATAGTTTTCTAAGTACATGTCTTTTACCTCCTTAGGTAGGTTTATTCCTAGGTATTTAATTCTTTTTGTTGCAATGGCGAATGGGATTGTTTCCTTAATTTCTCTTTCTGATCTTCTGTTGTTAGTGTACAGGAATGCAAGGGATTTCTGTGCATTAATTTAGTATCCTGCAACTTTATCAAATTCATTGATTAGCTCTAGTAGTTTTCTGGTGACATCTTTAGGATTCCCTATGTATAGTATCATGTTATCTGCAAACAGTGACAGTTTTACTTCTTCTTTTCCAATCTGTATTCCTTTTATTTCTTTTTCTTCTCTGTTTGGTGGCTTTAAAACCACTGAGATGACAATGCCTCCAGGCCCCTCTCTTTGATAGCTAACAGGTTTCCAACTGCCTCCGTGATGGTTCCACTTGGATGTCAGAGCCACCTCTTCTCAAGCTCGACACATTTGCCACGGAGCGCCCGATCTCTTCCCAGCTTCCTCCTCAGTTGGCAGCTGCCCCGTCCTTCAGTTGCTCAGGCCAAGAGCCTTGCATTCATCCGTGGTGCCCACCTTTCTCTCACACCCCACATCCAATCTGTCAGGAACTTATATTGGCTGTACCTCCAAAATGCCTCCAGAATCTGACCACTTCTCACCACTCCCACTGCTTCCATCCTGGTACAAGCCACCTTCATCCTGGCCCCCTACAGTCTGTTCTTAGCACGGCACTCAGAATAACTGTCTAAAAACATTAAGCCAGAGCAACACTCAAAAACTTTGCAAAAGCTCCCACTTTTCACCTGAAATACAAGCCAAAGTCCTCACAGGGATTGCAAGACCCCTTATAATTTGACCTCCTGTACCTTCTCTGACACCACAGCCATCCCTCACCCCAGCACTCACTCCTTCTTAGCACCCCATCACCATGCTGTGAGGAAGCCCAAGCAGCCGTGTGGAGAGGCTCACGTGGAGGAGGAATGAAGTCCCCGTCTGGTAGCCCCAGCTGAGCTCCCAGCCTGGAGCCAGCATCACCCGCCAGCCATGCCAGGGAGGCCCTGTTGAACCTCTGGCCACCCCAGTGCCCCAAGCCAACACCATTCGAAGCAGGAGACCCACACGCTCAACCCACAGAATTGCCATAGTAAACGGTTGTTGGTGTTTTAAGCTACTAACTTTGGGGTGGTTTGTTAGATAACAATAAATAACCTAAATAACTGTCCAACTGAGGACTAGGTTTTAAAATATATTTTAATGACGTGAACACATACATGCATATATTATACACAAACGCTGGAATGTGTTAACATGTGTGCTGTTTGTTTTCTTGGCAGTCTTTGTGTTCTGTTTTCCTGTTTCACTTGGCTCCCTTTCCTCCTTCCCACACTTCCCACCCTATGTCCCCATTTCGTGTTGCCTTATTCTCCTGAATACACATCAATCATTTATTAGCATATACAGACACGTATAGAGAGGTTTTGCTGGGAGGCAGACGGCTTTCTGTTACCAAAATGTGATGAATATTATATTCTCTTGCTTATATTTTGCTTTTCTTATTGGACAATTCTTTGTGAAAATCCCTCGAAATCCCCTGTAGAACTCCAATTCATTCTTTCAAATAGTTATGTAAAATTCTACCGTGTGGCCATTGCATACCGGTCAGCCATTCCCAGGGGTGTGCTGGAGCCAGCTCATACTGGCTTCGTGAAAGCCTATTGTTAGCATTTCGGGAATATCATGAGCCAGTTACTAAATGCAATCAGTAAAAATATTAAATTCTGTAAACATATAATTAAATACATACATTATACTCAAAACGAAGGTAAAAAATACTCCAAACGTATCACTTCCTAATTATTTTACTATTCTCGATGCTCCAGGTTATTTACATCTATTAAAAAATACAACACGATGGCGTGCTTCTGGGCACATATTCATAAGTCTGTGATCAGATGTGTCCTGTACGTGGTTTAAAGCTGGCCATGGCAAAAGCACACACACCACAGAAAGTGACACACATTACAGACCTCGGCTTGGTTGATTGTTTTGTTGGTTGTCTAGACTTGAGAAATATTAACATTAATAATGCAAATTCAATTAAAATCGAGTCACATCTGCAGCTATTGCACTGTGACTAGCAGAAAAAAAGTGAGAAACTATTTTCCCAGGATTTGAAAACTGTTATTTGGGACTTCCCTGGGCACAGTGGTTAAGAATCTGCCTGCCAATACAGGGGACACGGGTTCAATCCCTGGTCTGGGAAGAGCTCCCATATTGCAAGCAGCTAAGCCCATGCGCCACAACTGCTGAGCCTGTGCTCTAGAGCCCACGAGTCACAACTACTGAGCCCACAGGCTTAGAGCCCATGCTCCACAACAAAGAGGAGCCCCCGCTCAACGCAGCTAGAGAAAGCCTGCATGCAGCAATGAAGACCCAAGGCAGCCAAAAATAAATAAATAAATAAACTTTAAAAAAAACCTTATTCAATTCAACAAAGAGGGCACTCGGGCCACTGATGAATGAGTGAAGTTTCAACAAACATCTTCTTTGTTCCCTTTCTCCTTACTTTTTAACAAAAATGTACATTCATGTTGGACCAACACTTGTTCATGGGTCCCAGCTATAGGTTGGCTACACGTACAGTTTGGCAAAAATCTGCAAAAACATTCTGTGAGGATCAGTTGACTACATCAAATTTATAAAAAAGGGTATTGTATATTTTATTATTATTTGTAAATGTTATGTCACACAACCTTTTTCTTAATACGTTTTATGATAAATATAGGTATATACACAGACACATGCATTTTTCCTGGAGGGTAGGTTGTTTCTCACTTGGCCACATACCACCGATTCTGTCCTCTGTCAATAGGCATCATTTTGTTTCCATTCCAACAAGGAATTCCATCCCATCCATGAGTGTATGTAATGTTAATAGATATTTTCAGGTTGCTTTCAACAACCATTATAACAACTCTACTTTCTTGCATCAGTGCGTGAGTACCCTTTTCCCATACAGCTGCTAACCATAGATTTATAGATTTATTTTTTGTCAGTCTGATGTAAAGAGGTATCATTATTTCACTTTGCTCCCCTCCCCCATACCAGTGTGAGTGGAGGTCTTTTTGTATGTTACCATTTGGATTCATTCTGTGAATTGCCTCTTGGTGTCCCATTTCTTCCCTGTTGTGTTGTTTATTCTCTTTTTGCCAATTTCTGCATGCTCTCTGTAAATTAGATGTAAGCCTTATATGTGTTCTCTGTGTTTAAATCTCTTGTTCATCTATTGACTTGGTGTTATCTTTTGTCATAGAAAAATTAATTTTTGTATTACTAACTGTGTATCATTCCTTCTATAGCTACCAGGCATCTGGTCTTGGTTAGGTACATTTCTCTCCACTGAGAGTGTTCATACAACCCTTTAGAATTTCTTGCTGCATTTTTATTAAGTCTTTAATATGAAGTTTATTTTTACATATAGCTAAAATAAGATCCAGTTTTATTTTTTTCTGATGGGTAGCTAGTCATGTTAGTATAATTTGGAAATATTTGTGGTTTAGTAAAACAATAATCATAGTTATGTATTAATAATTCCCCATTGTATTGAAATTTTATTTATTTATTTATTTATTTTTGCGGTACGCGGGCCTCTCACTGCTGTGGCCTCTCCCGTTGTGGAGCACAGGCTCCGGACGCGCAGGCTCAGCGGCCATGGCTCACGGGCCCAGCCGCTCCGTGGCATGTGGGATCTTCCTGGACCAGGGCATGAACCTGCGTCCCCTGCATCGGCAGGTGGACTCTCAACCACTACGCCACCAGGGAAGCCCTGAAATATTATTTTTGTTATCAAATATACTCACATATATTTCTGTATTCTAATCTGTCTGTTCTCAAGCCAGTAGCATGTTGATTTGATCCTAGTGTCTTTATAGTAGGTTTTCATTTGGGGGGTTTTAGGAATACAATATATAACGCTGTTTCTGGCATGAGGTCATTAAGAGAGCTTCCTTTATCTTGCTATGTCCCTTTCAGTGCATTACCACAGGGAGGCTCTGTGTTGAAACTGTGGAGACACCAAATGAAAGCAGTTGGATCCCTGAGTCACTTTATGGAGGAGGGTTTCCCTGGAGCATTGCCTGATTGCATCATCTTTGCATGAAGGATAAATAACCTTTTGTTTTGAACTCAGCATAGTTTATCCTGTCCTGACTAATAATTGATGTTGCTGCATTTAAAAGCTAAGATACATGGCATTAGCTTAGTTGCTGGTGGTTGGCACCAAGGAAACTGATACTGGAGGGTGGGTGTTGGCAATCCAGGTAATAAATGCTGACACATTACTTCTATCAGTCTTTATAGCCAAATGAACTTGAACACTAAAACAAGAGGTAAGAAAGAGGGGTATTATAAGTGTGTCTTGGCTGTTGACTACCCTCAAAAAGATTTTGCATGAATTCAGGAAGGAAGTGGTTAATTTGTAACCAGGAATAAAGAGACCAGGGAAATTCCAGAAATTAAGGGTTTAGCAAAATTGGAAAGCCAGAAATAACTTGATACAACATCCAGAAAGCCATTGAACATCAAAGGCTCAAACTACCTCAGGGCAAAAAGCAGATTAAAAAAGGTCCCAACAGACTCAAGGTAGCTGCCATTATATTGTGAGTGAGTGAGACTTAGGGGCAAAAAGGCAGATAAGCAAAATTGAGACCATATCTCAAAAAGAACTTTTGGGTGGAGGTATGGAACATGGAGCTTATTGGAAACAAATAAATTGGAAGCTTACTATGTTTTTAAGGAAATCGTGTTGTGAAAGAAACCCAAAGCTTGGACTAAATTAAGGCTTTGACTGTTCTTGACTTAAAATAAGCCTTGCATCCCCAGTCGTCCCTGGGCAGATGGCAGCTGAGAGTTTCACGGCCCCCAGGGATGGCACGGTCTCCTATGTCCACTTCAGACGTGGCCAAGGAGGATGATGGGGCAGCATGGTGGGGGCCTTGGCAATGTCCACCCAGCAAGGTTTCAGAATTACTACAGAGCAATGGCCCTACCTCCATTCTTCCCATTTCCATGTGGAAGTGTTGACCTCAGTTATTCTGACCCGCCCCATCAGTGAACATTGGGTCTGTACAGGAGGCCAATAATGTCTCAGTTTGTAGATTGCTGACTGAAAAAAAATGCACAACATAATAGTTGAGAATTATGTTTTATTCAGTGAACATCCTGAGGACTTCAAGCCTGGAACACAGCCTCGCAGATAAAGCTGAGAAACTCTTCCGAAGAGGCAAGCGGGGAGCCAGGATATACAGGAGTTTTTGCAACAAAAGACCAGGTAGTCCGAACATCAAAGGATTACTGTAAAAGAACACCAGATATCAAGTTAAGGAATTTAGCGCCTTTCTATGTATGGGAAGTTGCAAGAGCCTGGGCTCACTGAAATCATTTCTTTTTAAAATTTTTTTAAATTTTTATTTTATATTGGAGCACAGTTGATTTACAGTGTTGTGTTAGTTTCAGGAATACAGCAAAGTGCTTCAGTTATACATATACATATATCCAGTCTTTTCCCATATAGGTTATTACAGAATATTGAGTAGAGTTCCCTGTGCTATACAGTAGGTCCTTGTTGGTTATCTATTTCATGTATAGTAGTGTGTATATGTTAATCCCAAACTCCTAATTTATCCCTCCCCCTCAATGTTTCCCCTTTGGTAAACATAAGTTTGTTTTCAAAGTCTGTGAGTCTGTTTCTGTTTTGTGAATAAGTTCATTTGTATAATTTTTTTTAGATTCCACCTATGAGTGATATCATATGATATTTGTCTTTGTCTGACTTACTTCACTTAGTATGATAATCTCTAGGCTCATCCATGTTGCTACAAATGCCGTTATTTCATGCTTTTTTATGGCTGGGTAATATTCCATTGTATGTATGTGCCACATCTTCTTTGAAATCATTCCTTTGATCTGCACCTCAGCTCCCTGGGGCCAGCATCCTGTGCTTTCTCATCCTGAGTCTCCTCAGGGTGCACCATCGGGGTTGGCTGAGGCAGTTGACTGCTAGATGGTGAGCACCTTGTTTCTATCCTGAGTTCCTTCAGGGCTCACCGTCGGGGTGGCTGTAATGTAATGGCTTGATGGCTGCAACATCCTTGGTTTACTGATATGGCAGGCAACATTTTAGTTCACAAGAACTCCAGACCAAGAGGAGGCAGGTACAGAACCCCTGGAAAGCACCACGCAGCCACTCACTCGAAGATCTGAGATTTCAAGCTGGATTCGGAGACCCATGGCAGTTGGGGAAGGTGTGTGACTTGAATATTTGGGAACCAGGGAAGACAGCACTTCCCAGTTCCCAGGTAGTTAGGTGGGGCTATGTGGCTAGTTCAAACCAATGAAATGTGAGTGGAAGTGGCACCTATTACTTCCAAGCCAAACTGTTGAAGAACTGAAGAGCTACCCTTACACTCTGTCTTTTCTTACCATGGAGACCCTGGAGACCACAAGATGAGATGCTGGTGGACAGGAGGGTGCCTAGGTCCCAGAGTGGTATATGGAAGGGGGGTCTCACCAACCCATATTAGATTTTGCTTGAATGAGATATGTTTTTTTTTTATGCTTAGCCACTGGGTTTGATTTAAATTAGGTTATTTTGGATTTTCTACCTGTATAATTATATCATCTTGAAAGGTAACATTTTAGTTTCTTCCATTCCCATCCTTCCACCTTTTATTCCTTGTCTTTGCCTTACGGTGCTGCCAGGGTTTTATGTTCAATGTTGGATTGAGGTGGTGATAGCAGGTATTGTGGTCTTGTTCCTGTTCTGAAAGGAAAACTTTCAATATTTCAAGCATTAAGACCTGTAAGATGTTTTCTGTAAGTTTTTCATGGGTGTCTGTCATCAGTTTTAAGAAAGTTCCCTCGTACTCCCAGCTTGTATAGCATTTTCAAGCTCAAATGGGTGTTGAATATTATATTTTTTTATGTGTCTATTGAAGTGATCATATATTTTTCTCTTTGAAATGCTAATGCTGTGGATTATATTTATTGTTTTTGGATGTTAAGCCAACATGACACTTCTGGGATACCTCTGGTTAGGTTGTGCTTCATTTCCTTTGCTATCTTTTGATTGAAATTTTTGCATCTATGTCAATGACGGAGACTCACTTTGTCAGGTTTTGGTATCAGGGTAAACCTGCCTCATAAAATGAGTTGAGGCCATTTTATACTCTTTTATATTCATTTTATACATTTTTTCCTATTCTCTAGGAGACCTCGTGTAAGATTGGTATTATTTCTTCTGTAAATGTTTGGTTGAATTTGCAAGGCCTGGAGTTTTCTTATTGGGAAAGATTCAATTTATTTAATAAATATAGGGTTCTTCAATTTCTATTTTTCCAGTATCAGTTTTGGGAATTTATAATTTTTAAAAGAATATTATCCATTTGTTTTCAAACTTCAAATGTTTTGGATACAATTTTTCATAACTGTCTCATTTTTTTAATGTTTTCTGGATGTGCTGTGGTATCTTCTTTTTAATTCCTGATATTGGGAGTTTGTGTCTTCTTTTTTTCTTTCTTGATGATGTTTGCCAAGAAGTTATCAATTTTATTAACTTTTTTCCCCCAGGGTACTGGCACTTGGCTTTGCTGATTCTCTGTTATGTTTATTTTCTTTTTCATTCATTTTATATTTATCTTCATTGTTCTTTTCCTTTTCCTTTGTGCTTATTTGACTATCCTATTTTTAATTTGTGGAAAGTACAGATAAATCATTAGTTTTCAGTCAGTTAAATTTGTATATCAATTTGGGGAGAATTGATATCTTTACCTTGTTGTTGTCCAATCCATGAAAACAGTATGTCTCCTCATTTATTTAGATCTTCTTTGATCTCTTTACCAATGTATGCTCTTAAGCTTAAATTTCCCTTTAAGCACCAATTTAACGGCACCACATATGTTATAATAGTATCATTTCTTTTATGCTCAAATATTTTCTAATTTCAATTATGATTTCTTCTTTGACCTTAGGCTATTTATTTTCCAAACAAGTGGGAATTTTGTAGTTATTTTTTTCTTCATAGATTTTTATCTCAATGGCATTGTGATCAAATAATGTCCTTTGAGGTTGGTAGAAAGTTGCTTAATTATCTGGTATATGGTAACTTTTCACAAGGATTCTGTGTCTGCTTGGGAAAAAATGTGTATTTTGTATTTGTTGGATGCATTGTTTGGTATATGTCCATTTGGCAGATTTCTTAATCATGTTCAAGTCATCTATATTACTGATTTTTCATCTGATTTACTAGTAATGAATTCTTTCAATTTTAATTTTTCTAAAAATATCATATTTTTCCTTCATTCTTGAGAGAGAATTTTACTGGGCTTAGAATTCTGAGTTGGCAGTTACTTTCTTCTAGTACATCAAAAATATGAATCTCTTGTCTTCTGATTTTCATTACTTCTGTTGTAAAGTTTGCAGTCCATCTAATTGTGCTCCTTTGAAGGTAATCTTTCTCCCTCTCCCCTTTGCCTCCCCTCGTTCCTGCTCTTTTTTTCTGACCATACTTAAGATTTTCTGTCTTCTGATTTAGTTTAATAGGGCTTCTTGAATCTGTGGCTTGGTTTCTTTAATCAATTGTGGAAATTTCTCATCTGTTTATCTCTTCAAATATTATTTCTTCTCCATTCTCTTTCACTTCTCCTTCTGGAACTACAGTACATGTCAGTTACATGTTTCCTATGACTGCTAAATGCTTTTCTGTTTTCCATCCTTTTGTCTCCATGGTTTTTATTCTGGGTACTTTTTGCTAATACATCTTAAGGTTCATTAATTCTCTCTTCTGCTGCATCTAATCTGCTTTTTTAAATTAAACTTTTTCCTTTTGAGATACTTGTATATCACAAGCAATTGTAAGAAGTAATGCAGAGAGATCCCTTTACCAAGTTTTCCCCAGCGGTAACTTCTTGCAAAAGCTATATTACAGTATCACAAAGAGGATACTGAACTTGATACAGTCAAAATACATAACATTTCCATCACCTCAAGGATTCCTCCTGTTTCCCTTTTATAGCTACATCCACATCCCTCCTGCCTTCACCTCTTCCTTAATCCCTGAAAACCATTAATCTGTTCTCTACTTCTATAATTGTGTCATTTCAAGAATGTTAAATAAATGGAATCATACGGCATGTAGCCTTGTGAGACTGGCTTTTTTTTTTTCACTCAGCATAATTCTCTGGAGCTTCAACCAGCTCACTGCACACATCAGCAATTCCTTCCTTTTCATTGCTGAGTAGTATTGCACAGTGTGGATGTATAGTTTGTCTAACCAGCCACCAGTTGAGGAGCATTTGGATACTTTCCAAGTTTGGGGTTATTATGAATAAAGCTGTTATCAACATTCACATACAGGTTTTTGTGAGAACATCAGTTTTAATTTACCTGGAATAAATGTCCAGGAGCACAACTGCTGGGTTGTGTGGTAGTTGTACGTTGAGTTTTTAAAGAAACGATACCATTTTATATTCCTACCAGCAATGTATGATGGTTCCAATTTTTCCACATCCTTACCAGCATTTGTCACTATTTTAAATTTTTGCTATTCTAATAGGTGTGTAATGGTATCACATGGTGGTTTTGATTTGCATTTCCCTAATGGCTAGTGATTTTTTTTTATATTATATGTTACAGGTGTACAATACAGTGATTCACAATTTTTAAAGGTTATACTCCATTTATAGTTACTATACAATTTTGGCTATATTCTCCGTGTTGTCCAATATATCCTTGTAGCATGTTTTATACCTAATAATTTGTACTTCTTGTCCTGTACCCCTATGTTGCCACTTCCCCTGAAACCCCAGTTCTTTTTTTTTTTTTTTTTAATTAATTAATTATTTATTTATTTACTTTTGCTGCGTTGGGTCTTCATTTCTGTGCTAGGGCTTTCTCTAGTTGCGGCAAGCGGGGGCCACTCTTCATCGCAGTGCGCAGGCCTCTCACCGCTGCGGCCTCTCTTGTTGAGGAGCACAGGCTCCAGATGCACAGGCTCAGTAGTTGTGGCTCACAGGCCTAGTTGCTCCGCGGCATATAGGATCCTCCCAGACCAGGGCTCGAACCCGTGTCCCCTGCATTGGCGGGCAAACTCTCAACCACTGCACCACCAGGGAAGCCCGGTGGCTAGTGATTTTAAATATCTTTTCATGTGCTTATTTGTTGTTGTCTGTATTTAACAAAAGAAGTGCAAAACTTACACTCTGAAAACTGCAAAGCATTATTGAAAGAAATTTTAAAAGACCTAAATAAATGAAAGATATCCCACGTTTTAAAATACTTAATATTGGAAGTCTTAATGGAAGACAATATTTTTAAGATGACAATACTCCAAACGGATCTATAGATTCAACAAAATCCCTATCAAAATTCCAGCTTGCACCTCTGCAGAAGTTGACAAGCTGAACTTAAATTTCATATGGAAATGCAAGGGACTTGTAATAGCCAAAACAATCTTGGAAAAGAAGAACAAAATCATAAGACCCACACTTCCCAATTACAAAACTCACTCCAAAGCTACTAATCAAAACTGTGGTCCTGGCATAAGGATGGACTTATCAATCAATAGACTAGAAGTGAGAGTCCAGAAATAAACCCTCATATTTGAGATCAGTTGGTTTTTGACAAGGGTGCCAAGACAATTACAAATGGTGCTGGGACAACTGGATGTCCACAAGCAAAAGAATGAGTTGGACCCCTACCTCACCATACATAAAATTAATTCAAAACGGTTCAAAGACCTAAATGTAAGAGTTAAAACTGTAAAGCTCTTAGAAGAAAACATAGGGATAAATCGTCCTGAGCTCAGATTAGGCAATGGTTTCTTAGATATGAAACTAAAAGCACAAGCAACAGAATACAAAATAGATAAATTGGACTTCATCAAAATTATTTGTCTTCTGGAGATGCTCTTTCGTAAAATGTTTCTTCATATCTAATAGGATTGCTTGGATTTTTTTTTTTTTTTACTGTTTAAAATTTTTTTTAAGTTACTCTTTCTTAAAAATTTTTAAAATTAAGGTATAATTGATGAACAACATTATATTAGTTTCAGGTGCATGACATTATGATTCCGTATTTTTCTTTCTACTTTTGAGGATTCTTCATATAGTCCAACTACTAGTTCTTTGTTGGTTATGTGGTTTGCAAAGATTTTCTGCCAGTCTATAGCTTGTCTTTTCATCTAGTTAACAGGGTTTTTCACAGAGCAAAGTTTTTAATCGTGATGAAGTCCAGTTGATCAATTTTCGCCTTTTAAGAATCATGCTTCTGGGCTTCCCTTGTGGCGCAGTGGTTGAGAGTCCGCCTGCCGATGCAGGGGACACGGGTTCATGCCCCAGTCCGGGAAGATCCCACATGCCGCGGAGTGGCTGGGTCCGTGAGCCATGGCCGCTGAGCCTGCGCATCTGCAGCCTGTGCTCCGCAACGGGAGAGACCACAACAGTGAGAGGCCCATGTACCGCAAAAAAAAAAAAAAAAAAAAAAAAAAAAAGAATCATGCTTCTTTGCCTAGCCCTAGATCCTGAAGATTTTCTCTTTCAAAATTTTCTACAGTTTTATCGTTTTGCAGTAAACATGTAAACCCATGATCCACTGAGAAATAATTTTCCCTTAAGGTATGAGACTTAGGTACTTAGGTCAAGATTCCAATTTTTTTTTTCCCCTATGAATGTCCACTTGCTCCAGCACGATTTGTTGAAAATGCTGTCTTTCCCTCATCAAATTGCTTTTGCTCCTTCTTCAAAAACCAGTTGGGGGCTTCCCTGGTGGCGCAGTGGTTGGGAGTCCGCCTGCCGATGCGGGGAGCGCGGGTTCGTGCCCCGGTCCGGGAGGATCCCACGTGCTGGGGAGCGGCTGGGCCCGTGGGCCGTGGCTGCTGGGCCTGCGCGTCCGGAGCCTGTGCTCCTCAGTGGGAGAGGTCTCAGCGGTGAGAGGCCCGTGTACAGCAAAAAAAAAAAAAAAAAAACCAGTTGGGCATCTTGGTGTGGGTCCATTTCTGGGTTCTCTATTTTGCTCCATAGATCTGTGTGTCTGTCCCTCCACCAACACCATATAGTGTTGTTTATTTTAGCTCTATAATAAGTCTTGAAATTGGGTAGAATGACTCCTCCCACTTTATTCTTCTTTTTCAAAACTGTTTTAGCTTTTCTAGTCCTTTGTCTTTTCATATAAATTTTAAAATAATCTTGTATATGTCTTCAGAAAATCTTCCTGGGGTTTTGATAGAAACTATGTTAACCTTATATATCAATTTGGGAAGAACTGACATCTCTACTATGTTGAGTCTTCCAATCCATGAACAAGGTACATCTTATTTTTGGCTGTGTTGGGTCTTCGTTGATGTGTGCGTGCTTTCTCTAGTTGTGGTGAGCAGGGGCTACTCTTCGTTGTGGTGCATGGACTTCTCATTTTCGTGGCTTCTCTTGTTGCAGAGCATGGGCTCTAGGCGCACAGGCTTCAGTAGTTGTGGCACGTGGGCTCAGTAGTTGTGGCGCACAGGCTTAGTTGCTCCGTGACATGTGGGATCTTCCTGGACCAGGGCTCGAACCCGTGTCCCTTGCATTGGCAGGCAGATTCTTAACCACTGTGCCACCAGGGAAGCCCCTCCTTATTTATTTGGATCTTCTTTGATTTCAGCAGCTTTTTATAGTTTTAGCATAAAACTCGTACATGTGTTTTTTTAGACTTACACTTTAATTTTTTAAAGAAATTGTAAATGATATTGTAATAATTTTAGCATTCATATGGTCATCGCTAGTACCTAGAAATACAATTGATTTTTGTGTGCTCACCCATGATCTTTTGAACTCACTTATTGGTTCTAGAAGTCTTTTTTGTAGCTTTCTTGCCTTTTTTTATTTTTATCTTTTTGTAGACAATCACATCATCTGCAAATAGGGACAGTTTTAATTCTTCCTTTTTCATCTTCATGCCTTTTATTTCCATTTCTTGCCTTCGTTGCCCTAGTTAGAACTTCCAGTACCATCCTGAATAAGAGTGGTGAGAGCAGACATCCTTGCTTTGCTTCCGATCTAATCTGCCTTTAAACCCATTCATTGAGCTCTTATGTCTGGTTATCATACTTTTTATTTTTTACAATTTCTAAGTGGTTCTTTAAAATTTTCCTGTATTATATTTTTACGGTTTTCAGTTTTTAGAAATAATTTTATACATTTTGAGTATATTAAGTGCAGGTGTTTTGGAACTTCTGTGAGTCTCTCCTGTGATCCATTACTGCTGTTTCTTATGCACATTGCTGCACTGTATGCCTGGTTACCTCTGAGGGTGTGACAGACAGGATAGATCTGATAAATTGTTTGTAGAAATATTTTGAAGTCTAGGATGATGAAACCTCTCTGGAGGAAGATCAGCGTATGGTGCTATCAGTTACATGGGAGTGCTAGCAATCTGGGATCCCCTTAACACAATTTCAGGATTTGGGTGTCTCTGGGCCCCCAGATGAAGAGGAACTGAGTGTAAGGGGGGTCCACCCTTACTCCTGAGTGCAGCCTTTGAGGTCCCCATCCAAAGTGGGGCTGACGCATCCCTCCCTCAAGTAGTCCAGGACTCCAACCCCCTCCCCCTAGCCTGCTAAGCTGGAAAAGCACGGCTCATCCTCTCATCCCTCTCTTTCAGAATCAGCAAGTCCCCAGGAAAAAAGCAGCCCCAAGTGCAAACCTCAGCTTTCTGTCTTCTCCCAGACCTTGAACTCAAAATTCTTCGCTACCTTGTCAGCTCTCTAATGCCCTCCGGTAGTTTTAAAAAATACATGTGGCCCAGGGTTTCTAGCTGGGGCGGGCGGCGTAGTCTGAAGACCTGATCCGCCATCACTGGGGGCGCATGTTGGAGCGTGCCTTTCAGACGGGTGAAACGAAGACATATTCGAACGCTGGTGGTAATGACCCACCAGAGGGGGAAATCCGGGATGCAAGACTGAGCGGGATGTTGTCATAGGCAACGGGGGATGGAATCTTTTTTTTTTTTTTTAAAACAAGTATAGTTGCTTTACAATGTTGTGTTAGTTTCTGCTGTACAGCAAAGTAAATCAGCTATACGTATACATATATCCCCCTTTTTGGATTTCTTTCCCATTTAGGTCACCACAGAGCATTGAGTAGAGTTCCTTGTGCTATACAGTATGTTCTCATTAGTTATCTATTTTATATATAGTAGTGTAAATATGTCAATCCCAATCTCCCAATTCATCCCACGCCCCCCTTTCCCCCTTGGTCTCCATACGTTTGTTCTCTATGTCTGTGTCTCTATTTCTGCTTTGCAAATAAGTTCATGTATACCATTTTTCTACATGATTCCACATATATGCGTTAATATACGCTATCCTGAGATATGACCCAGTGAAGATGGGAGCCTGGATGCTTCGTTTTGTGGTCGCTTCCTTGCCTGTGTGGAGTGAAGACGGTAATCCCGGCAGGACCCCTTGGCCGGGTCACAGTGTGGAGGTAGGTGGCCCCTGCTTTCTGCAGACCTTTCTCTCTGGGGGGAACTAGTACTAGTCCAGTAAGAGCCATGGGCTGTGCTTTCTTCCTGTGAAAGTTCCAGTTGGCTGTATCCCATGGCTCAGGAGCTGAGGAGGGGAGGAAGGAGGTAAAGTGAAGCTGTGGAGGCCCTTGAACAAGCAGGGTGGGAGCCAGCAATGCTCAGCTCATCCGCCGCCGCTGACGGCCACCAGCTTATGAAGTCCTGCCCAGAAGTGCATCCTTTCCATGCTGTTCCACAGGATAGATCCGGGGGTGTCTCTCCTTTGCCCCCAGCCTGCCCATGGCTCCCCACTGCCCATACAATCAAGTCTGAGACATTCGGCTGGGTGCCCAATACCCTGAAGCATCTGGAGTCCTTCTCATGTCACCCCTGCCAGCTGGGGCCAGAAATGACCCTGCTCTAGGGTAAGGGACAACTGGGAGGGAGAAGGCAGCTTTCTAGCACAATCTTCACTCAGAAGGTTATTCTGTCCGCTCCCCAGTGCCAAGGCAGGGAGGTGTGTGAGTGCGTCTCTGTGTGTGTGTGTGTGTGTGCACGTGGCTGTGTCCTGGCCCGGTCCTCCTTGCCTGGAAACAAGGGCATGGAAGACCTCCACGGGGCTCTCCAAAGAAGCCTCAAAGTGCCCCAAGAACGTGCCCGCAGCAAAGCAGTGATGTCAATCCTGCCCCACCCCTGGCCTTTTCCTGGTCCTTTTCTCTGCCCCCGCCATGAGGCTGGTGGTGCTGGCGGGGAGGAGGGTGTGAGCTGAGAGTTTGCGCCATCCCATGGGACTCAAGTCCATTGGGGTGGCGGGAAGAGCTTGACTAGCACTTAAGACGGAAATTCTGAGCTGAGCTGGGCCCAGAGGGACACTGCTTTGGCCAAATTAGGAATGGGGTTGAGGATGGGGTGGAGAGGCTCCAACGTGGCCCCCTTGGGCAACAGTTGTTGGAGGTGCAAAACCCCTATTTGCCCAATAAGTGTGTCTGTCCCTGCTGGAGCAGGGGGTCTGGTCCTCCTCCGTGGACCCATCGGCTGGAGGTGGACTCAGCCACTGGGGGCCGTCTTCTGAGCCAGGCCTGGAAACACACTGACCCGCAGAGCTGCTCTCACGCTGCCCCAGCCTCAGGCGCAGGGGAAGGGGGTGATGCTGGAGGGGGTGTGTGCGAGGGGGCGGCGCTGCATCCCCAGCAATCGTCGCTGACGGCCCGCGGCTTGCAGCCCCTCCTGCCGCCCGCCAGTGCCCCTTTGGAGGCTCTGTCTCCTTTCCAACCCGGCTCTTGCCCTCTGGGAGGTGGTGTCCATCAGGCCTCTCCATCTGCCCTTGGGCTGGACCCTCTGAGGCTTCCCGGAGGGACCCATGTGATCAGCTGCCCCTAACAGCACCCCAGCAGCTTCTTAGCTGAGACCCCAGGCCCTGGCCGTCCACCCTCCCGACAGAGTGCCAACAAATGTGAGCGCAGCTTCCCCCGAGCACATTTTTGAAACATTAAAGCAAATTTTAATACAGGGAAGAGTTGACGTGACACTCCTTTATTAAAACCTAAGGACGTCTTTATAAAAACTACTGTATATAAAGACAAAAGCAGTGCAACAGCGGTCCGTGTAAAACACATTATTATTATTATTACATTATATTATTATTATTAGGAATATTATTGGTTTTTGGTTTTCCCAGTTATCAGCCTGCTCACGTGAAGTAGGGGTTTACAGGAGAGAGACAAGGCTGTCCCATGGTGTCTGCGCCCTTGTCCGGCTGATCCTGGGGAGGACACACCGACCCTGGGGTGGGGTTCCTACCTTGTCAGGGTGACAAAGCCCCCCACTCTCGCAGTCCCCACTTAGTTATTGCCCATCACCCAGACCCTGACTGTTTGGTTATTTGACAGTGACGTATCCCACTAGCTTTAACCTAGAAGATGGGGAAGAGACAGGAAGGAACCGAGGTGAGAACTTGAGGTGAGTTTCCAAGAAGAGATTCCCTTGGGGACACCAGTTTGGTTCCAGTTGTGGCCACACTGGATGCCCACAGAGGCCGTGTAATCTGTAAGTTTTGATCATGTGCACGGTGACCCTTTCTGGGGTTCGCTGACTTTGATGGGATCCTGCACATTTCGGAGAGCAGTTTAGGGCAATTCACAGGGCACCTCACTGCACCATCCCTGGGGTCACTGTTCACAGCACAGTCTATAGAAATGGTGCCCCCTGGAGGTGGGCACTGCAGCAGCCCTGAATTTCAGTCCAGCAAGGGCAAACAGGTCAGGGCTTTGACGTGAAGATAGGAGTTTTAGGTAGAGTGTAACTAATAGTCAAAGCTGCTCACTCATCAAGCATCTATCTAGCACCAACTGTCTGGCAGCATCTTGGACTGAAAACTTGGGGGCGGGGCGGGGGGGAAGACAATGCCACCTCCAAGGTCACTTATTCTCCTTATGAATTTGAGCATTCCTAACCGTTAGGCACAACAAGTCATTTCACAGGTGATCCCAGCCTCTCCCTCAGACACTGCATGTTCCCTGACATCTCCGTCTACAGCAGGAACAGCTCCCGGAGGGGCACTGGGTAAATATTTGTTGAATAGATGAATGAATGCATGCATGAACAAATGGAATTTCTAGAATCTTCTACCTCACCTGACTGCTAAACTCAACATTCAAGTTTTCAGGCCACGGGCTCCAAAGCTGCATACATTCACTTAATCACCATCTGGGGCTGCATTTGTGCTGTAAGGAGGGGCTGGGGAGCCTGGCGTGGCATTGGTCGGACGGAGGGTGTGCCGTGTTTGTTTTCTGGAGGGGACAGGACATCATTCCAGGCTGGTGGTGAGTTCTGGGGCTGCAGGTGGCAGTGACCAGAGTGTCACCCACTCACTGGGTGGGTGGCTGCCCTGCTGACCTTTCAGATGGCCAGTGGGTACAGGTAGACACTGTCTATGCTCGCCAGGTGAGCAGTAAGATAAGAATCCCCCAAGGTTGCTGCAGAGAGGGGAGCCCACCCAGACGTGTCTGCAGTGACGTGGCTGCCCCTCCACATGGACAAGAAATGCCCCCAGCAACTCCTCTCGGGGCTATCATGTCAACTTGGATCACTGCAGAATCTGCAAATTCACCTCTGAGGGCCACCTAAGGCATGGCTTCTGCCATTGCTGGGGATCAATCAGCCAAGCTGAAAAAATGAAAATAAATCAATCAACAATTTTTAAAAAGTCTGTGACTCTGGGAAACTAATCTTCTTTTACGGCACGACCTCTAGGAGACACAGTAAATGGGGTGTCAGAGGAGCCAGGAGATGGGGTCTGGGCAGGGACCGTGGTCTGGAGGGACAGCAGAGGGCCGGGACACTGGCCTGGTGTGGACAGGGGTCTGGGGGCCTGCTGGGTACATGGGAGACAGTGCCAGGCTCGATATGACGGGAATGGCCTAAAGGGAGCTTTTGATTTGATGGTGAGCTGAGAAGCGTCTCTTGGTAGAAGAAGCCTGTTAACCCCCATTCCTGGCTGTGTTTTCCCTGATGCCCCCAAGCCTTCCTTTCTAGCCATGGGGCTGAATTTGCCTGAAGGGTTTTTTGGATGAAGAGGGGATACGCCACCACTCCAGGAATGCTAGCTGCCTACCTGTTATTTCTCTAAAGCATCAGAGATGGGTTCATCAGAGAGATGGGATCTACCTGCAGAATCACATGTGTGCATGTGTGCATGTGTGTGTGTGCGTGTGCATGTGCTTTCAGTTAAGGCCTGTTTCCTATAGGTCCCGGTCGGCGTCAGATGTCAGGCTGGTAGCTGGCGGCCCCAGGCCCTTCTGTGCTGGCGGGCAGCTCCTTGAGGTGCAGGGGGATCTCAGAGGTTCAGGTGGGGGCAGAGAGGCCCATGGGTGCTACCAGGTATTGGTTCTGCGTAGAGATTCCAAAACGCACAATTACACTATACACAAATGAGAAGGAAAGCATAAAACTGCTCGTTATAACACACAGTTCCCAGTGGGAAAAAGTTCTTACAAATACAGGGAGTCAAAGACAAGTTCCTCAGCGGATATATTGCCATCTTCTTTCTCTTCTTTTTGTTTTTCTTTTTGTAGTATTATTATTGTTATTTTTACAAATTATGTGGTTATAGCCAGAAGCTCACAGTAAAAAGTAAAACTAGGCAGCTCGAAAAATCAGGTTAGGGAGTCACTAAAAAACACTAACTCTGTAAATCTCTACTTGAACCTGTCACTACCCTGCATCATATTCTCAGGGACACTCTACTCATTGGCACGTCTGCCTGCCATGGTAGGATGGGGCAGGTTTTTATCGGGATGGCTCATGTCCCAGGGGCTTTGAGGAGCCCTTGACATTGAGAGGGAATGAACCACACACGTGTGCCTTTCAGATGGGCATTCACACCCACGCACACTGACCTCTCCCCTCAGCCACTCCGTCCCACGCCAACAGCCCACACACTTGACAGGTGAGGCTCAGAGAGGTGAAGCGATTTGCCCAATACCACCCAGCAGGGAAGGGGCAGCGAGTGCTGTGGGTCCCTGCACTCCGTCCCCTGCATCCCAGGCTGCCCTGTGTCAGTTTGCTAAGTCTGTGATGTCTGCTGAGCTTCACGATGAGGGGCCGCCTGCATACAACAGACGTTCTGATCCCCAGCCCGGCTGCACCAGTAAACCTCCACCACGGGGTCATCAGTCATTCCTGGAAAGACCTCTGGTGGAGTCAGGAGCAGTGCCTTGCAAGTTCTCAAGCCCAGGATGCAGATCAGGGGAACCCTAGCCCCTGCTGGTCTCTGTGACAGTGACCTCTGGCTCTAGTGTTCGGGGCAGAGAGGCAAGGCCACCAGCTCCTTCTTGGCAGAGGAAGCGTCTCCGTGTGAACAGCTGCATGAGCAGCACCCGGAACCGCAGGAAGCCAGAGATGCAAGCCCCCTAAAAATACCTGGTCTGAGCCCTTCCTTTTAGTGAAGGCAGAGAAGGCACAGAACTTGCCTGAGGTCACACTGGTCTCAGTGCAGAGCTGACGTCAGAATCTGGCTCTGTGCCCACACCCCTCTCCCCAAGGCTCAGGTTTCTCTGATTCCCGAGGCTATGCATATGGGATGCAGGTGTTTGCTGATCCAGCTGGGCTGAATGGCTGCTGAGCACCCCTCCATGGCAACTGTTGCTCTGCATGGACAAGGCCCAGGGGCAGGTCCTGGCACGTCTCAGTGTCCAGGGTAAAGCAAGCCACGTCTATCCCTAATCAAGACCCCAAGCAAAGGTTATCTGACATTGCCTCTGCCAAACCTGTACACCTGGGCCCTGGTAGCACTGTCTGGAGAAGACGGGACTCAAGCCACAGGTCTGGGTCTTCCTTAGCTTGCCTGTGTGACCTTGGGCAAGCCACTTGACCCATCTGAGGCTCAGCATCCTAGTCCACGAAATGCAGAGAGTCCCTTCTTTATGGGCATTGAGAGGATGAAAAGCCAGGCTGGATGGAAAATGCTTGACACCCTGGAAACTTCTTTCTGCTTTATCAAAGGACAGGTGTTATGTTTTTCCAGGCTAAGGTGACTCACAGGGGACCACGGCATCTGGGCTCTCACCCACCTCTCTTTCCGCCCTTCCTCTGTGTCCCAGCCAACCTGGATTTCTTTTGGTTCCTTGAAAGCATCAAGCTAGTTGCTGCCTCAGGGCCTTTGCACTAGCTGTTCCTTCTGCCTGGAGTATCTTTAATGTCCATGGCTGGCTCTTGCTTATCCTTCAGAGCTGGGCTTAGCCTGCTCAGAAAGCCCTTCCCAGACCACCCAAGCTCAACAGGACCCCCACGAACATTGTTTTGACCAAATTCTCGGCTTAGGGCTCACTGTTATTGCTAACTTCCTTATTCACTGCTTATTTCTTCCCTGTCTTCTCCCCCAGCTAGGACACCAGCACCACGAGCAGGGGCCTGCCTGCTCACTGCCACGTCTGATGGGCAGAGGGTCTGTGGAAGACACTGAGTCCTGCTGAGTGAGGGTATGTGAACAGAGGAGCCGGGCCCACCCAGCTGGGCGCTGGGGGAGATTTTTGGCTTCACTAACACCAAGGGAATGAGGGTGTCTACACTGCCACCTTGGCCCTCGGGGATTTATGTGATCATTTCCTAGGTCATGCCCTTCCATGTGTGTGCCCCCGGGCTGGCGGGGTGGGTGGTGGCGGTGGTGAGCTCTGTGGACAGATGTTACGGGCATCCAAGTTTTTGTGGAAGTCCCACCTTAGATGGGAAGAGCTTCTAGAACCTTCCCCTCTGCATTTCCACAGTGCTCATCACTCTATCCAGCAAAGATCTGTGTGTCTGTCTCTCCCACCAGATGCAGCTCCCCCAGGGCAGGGACGAGGCCAGCCTGACTCATCTCCCTTCCCGATTGCTGCCCAGCAGAGGACTGGCAGACAGTAGGTGCTTAACCAGAATGTGCCCTGTGTAGGCGGGTCCTGCAGCAGCGACGGTGGAGAGCTTGGGTGATGGCCCATCCACTGAGAAGCCACTGGGGAGATTCTCCAGGGACTATGTTGGGGGTACCCTGGGCTGGGGAGCTTGGACTTTGGGTTCTTATACCTCTGAGGTCAAACCGAGGGCTGGTCTCCTCCTGGCTGTGAGACGTGGGCCATTTCTGCAGGGAGTTCATCCCACCCACCTCCCAGGTGATGAGAGAGGGCGTACGTGAAGATAACCTAGTGCCTGCCCCGAGGATGGCCTGAGACGTGTCTCTCATTATCACTGTCATTATGGGAACAAATTCCATAAGAACAAAACCCCACCTGCATTTCGCATCCCCAGCACCCCCTGAGACACAGTGGGGCTGTGACCTGTGCTTGCCCACTCCGTCTGGCTCACAGCTGCTGCAAGAACCTGGAGCCCGGACACTGGGCCAGACCCCCAGCACAAGGTGACTCAGGCCCATCAGAGAACTTGGGGGGACCCCAATAAAACCAATCAAACAAGCAAAAAGGATACCCCTGATCACACACACACGCACACACACTCACATTCAATATTCTGACACAGAGAGGCCCACAGGCCACTACAGGAGGAAGCAGAGGCAAGGGAACCACGCACAGGTACGACACATGGCCTGAATCCTCCCGGCTTCACTTGGCCGGGGCAGCTGTGTCGGTCATCCTGAGTCCACCATGGCACCACCTCTCAGAAGCCACCAGCCCAAAATGGGACTATTGCTTGCAGACGGGTGGCTCAGAAGCCCCTCCCTGCACCCGGCCCCCACCCCTGGGTTTGCTTGTAGTGTTAGAAGTCCGAGGAAGGGTTCGGCACAAGCAGTGTTTTCTCCTCTGCCACCACCGCGGCCGTCTTGGCTCTCCCTGGCGTCTTGAAGTGGTACTTCTTGGAGTCTGAGCCAGGTGCTTTGGGTCTCACCTCCCCCATCCTGAGGCACGGCAAAAGGGTTTTCTAGGGAAGTAGAAGGGAACAAAGTATCACATAGTGTCTCCTCCATGGGGATGCACTGGGGACATTTCTCTCTGGCCTCAGCTCCAGGAGAACCCAGGTTTTTCTCTGAGCACATGACATTTTTTTGTCTTCTAGATATTGAGACCTGTTTGACTTGAAGGCTGGAAGCAAGACAAGCAGGTCTGCTGTCACTATGGTTTCATACAGCACTAGTGCCCCTGGCCCAAGCAACAAGACAAGAAAAGAGCATAGAGTGTCAGGAGTGGACTAGAAGAACCCTAATTACCATTATTGGCAGATCATGTACATAGAAAACCCAAGAGAATCAACAGGCTAATTATTAGAACAGAGAGTGCAGATACAAAGATACAATTTTCAATCTGTAAGACAAAACCAGATCAACTTATAAAACCAACAGTGTTTTTTTACCTCAGTTGTTACCAGGGTGATTATATGTCTTGGCTTAGGATAGTCCCGGTTAATACTTATTGTTCTGACATAATTTTTAATATTGTTCCCTTTTCAGCCTCAAAAGTATTCTACTTTGGATGATAAACCAGATGGTCACCCTTGTTATAACAAACTAGAAAATATTAAGAACAGATACAGATAACACTCATAATAATAAAAAGAACCATTGTGAATCTTGGTGTCACACCACTGGATAGGACCATATCATACAAAGTCATGGAGAGGAAACCAGGACACTCCTGGCACATTGACAGGTCACGAGATCACTGGGATAAGGTCAAGAGTGTAAACACCAGCCCACGGGGCACTTACAGCTTTGATTGGCAGAGTTGAGTTGCCTTTGTTCTTTCTCCTCTTGAGATCACCTCTAAACAAGGATAATGAGGAACAGAAATACAAACTCCATCTCTGGCAGACACAGTGAATCCCGTGTCCTATAGCCATTTATAGGGGCTATTACCCAGTCACAAATATTCACCTTCCCATACTCCCTTGCAGACCGGAGTGGTCACATACCCACTCTGGCCAATGCTATGCAAGTGGAAGTCTACTGGGAAGGGGACATGGATCCAGAGGAAGAGCGTGAGAACAAAGGACCTTCACTAATGTGGCTGGAGTGGGAAGCAGGGAGAAACCTGGTTCTGGTGGCAGCCCCAGATTGTGCACCTCCACACCACTGTAGCTGGGTTTCTGCAACTTGTATCTGATTACAGCTACTAACAGATAAACCATCTTCCACCAAACTCCAGTGTGTTCCAGGGGCAAGGGGGGAAGTTAATGGAGGGGTTAAGCCAACAAAGTCCATCTTTCCAGAGGGCTTGATACTCCAAATGGCAGAGTCAACACCCCATTCTGCATCACTGGGCTCTGGGTGACAGATTCCGTGGTCCCGCATCACCTGCTTTATCATCTTACATCCAGTACACCAAATATTTTACTTACTGGTCTAGCTTATTGTTTGTCTCTCCCAACTAGAAAATAAGCTACATGAGGGTGAAGGTATTTGTGTGTTGTGTTCATTTTGGTATTGCCAGGATCTGGAGCAGTAACTGGTACACATAATAAGTCTTTGTTGAATGAATGAATGAAGCAAGAATTTAAAGCCCAGATGAACCCGATTTTAAGTATAAAGTCAACAGAAAAACTTTTAAAAACACATTTTTGATTTATAGCTCCCATGAGCCCTTCTTGCATAAATTAACAGAGGATACATAGAGGATAATAAAGGATAATATCCTATACCTTAGGATAACGAAGGGTAAATAGAGCAACTCTGGCAAGAGTACTAGCAATGAGAATCTATTTAACTGTAGGACTATGTCTGAAACTAGTGTATTGTGACTGTTATAGAAAAGAACAAAAAAGAAAACAGAGAACCAATATAAACTATAGTAGGGAAGGTGGAGGTCAGAAAGAAGGAGGTAATACATGTAAACTATGTCTTATTTGCTTATAGTTGGGAGTCCAAAAATATCAGTTAGAGATGGAAATAACATTAGAGGTACAAAGGTAAATGGAAAAACTAATATAATATAATCAACTAAAATCATTTGATGGAAGTGAGAGAAGGGGAGGGAGAGTAGATATGTTCTAATTTGGGCATCATTCATAGTAGGGAGAAAATAAACACTGTCTAAAGAAATAGAGGATTAAGGGTATCATATGACAGTATAATTATGAAGATAACTATGGGATGAAAAACACAGCTTTCCAAATTGTCAGAAGATATATACACAAAAAATAAAACAAAGAAAACAGAGGCCATATGGTGAAAATTGACAACCCCCACAAAAGCTATAAAAGCAGAAAGCGTGTCATAAACTATGATGACAGAACTAAGACTAAATGTAGCTCCCATATTAGTAAATGTTAATGAGCCATACACACTTGCTGAAAAAAAAAAAAAGACTCAGACTGGATTACAAGCAAAATCCACTGAAGGTAGAATAACTCAGAAAGGTTTCATATAATAGGATGCGTAGATGATGAAAAAGTTTTGGAGATGGACAGTAGTGATGGTTGTACAACAGTGTGAATGTACTTAATGCCACTGAATGGTACAGTGGTTAAAATGGTAAATTTTGTTATGTGTTTTGCCACAATTACACAAGAAAGAATGGGCAGAAACAAAACAAGTGCAAACCAAGAGATACCAGGGGTCTTGATCTGAATGTTAGACAAAGCTGAAGTCAGGGCAAGAAATAGAGAATGAGAAAAAGAAGGCATTGTGTGGGGATCAAGGATGAGAGTCACCATGAGGACTTAAAGTAATGAGTGTCTTTGCACCAAATAACAGTCTCAACATTCATAGAGCAAGAAATCTGAAAATGTAGGAAGAAAAAGACAGAGTATGGTAATATTGGTGCATTTTAATTCACCTCTCTCAGTCCCTCACAGATTAAGTTGACAAAAACATAAATAAGGTATAGAGAGCCAAATAACCTAATTAATAACATAGTATGTGTGTGTATTTTTTTTAATTTATTTATTTATTTATTTGTGTGTTTTTGGCTGCATTGGGTCTTCATTGCTGCACATGGGCTTTCTCTAGTTGTGGCGAGCAGAGGCTACTCTTCATTGCAGTGCATGGGCTTCTCATTGTGGTGGCTTCTCTTTGTTGCGGAGCATGGGCTCTAGGCACATGGGCTTCAGTAGTTGTGGCACGCGGGCTCAGTAGTTGTGGCTTGTGGGCTCTAGAGTGCAGGTCCAGTAGTTGTGGTGCATGGGCTTAGTTACTCTGCGGCATGTGGGATCTTCCCGGACCAGGGCTTGAACCTGTGTCCCCTGCATTGGCAGGCAGATTCTTAACCACTGCACCACCAGGGAAGCCTTAGGGAAGCCCTATGTGTGTGTATTAAACAGAATCTTCCTTCTGTTCAAATGCTCTTGAAAATGCACACACAAAAAGCAATTATCGGGCCACAAAGAAATTAAATTCCAAAAAGTAGATGTAAGACAACATTCTCTGATCACAATACACTAGAATTTGAAAATGTTAATAGCAAAACCAGAAAACAAAACCCAAGAAGTTTAAAAATGCTTTAAAATAACTCTTGTGTCAAAGATAGAGCAAAAAATCAAAGTTGCAGAATATCTAGACAATAATGAAAATAAAAAGATTACATTTCAGAACTTGTGAGATGCAGCCAAGGCAATGCTCAGAGGAAAATTTATAGCTTTAAATATTTATATTAATAAATAAGAGAACATGAATTAGCTATCCAGCTCAAAAATTAGGGAAAAAAAGGAAAAATACTGAAGGAAGGCATTGGAAAGCACTTGATAAATTAAAACTGAAATGAAGTTAAAAACATAAAAGGAAGAAATGAATAAATAAATCCAATTTCTTATTCTTTTTGAAAAACAGGACACATTAACTGTTGGTGACTCTAATAAAGCAGAAGGAGAAAGTGACCACTTAAAAGTTATGTGTACTTTTCCTTTCCAATTCTGCTTCTCCACTATCTCTTAACCCCTCTAAATAGGCTTTTGACCCAACTCTTCTGCAGAGTTTACCCTTGTTAAGGTCACCAAAGACCTCCATGTTGCTAAATCCAGTGGTCAATTCTCAGCCTTCCTTTTACTTGTCCTCTTGGCAGCACTGACACAGGTGATCACTTCTCTTGCTTCCAGGACACTCCAGGCCCCTCTCTTGGTTCTCCTAATTTTCTTGCTGCTTCTTCTCAAGCTCCTCCGTGGGTCCCTCCCCATCTTCTCGGTCTCCTCTTCTTTCCATATCTACTCACTCCTGAGGAAATCATGTCCTCCCAAGGAATTAACTACTCTACATACATTAATGTCTCTTTCAGCCTCAAGCTCACACCATAGCTTCAAGCTGTCTACTTGACATCACCAACTGTATATTTAATAGGCATCTCAAACTTAATATGCTCAAAACTAAAATCCCGATCCTCTGCCCCAAATCAGCTTTTCCCACAATTTTCCTGACTTCAGTAAATACAACTCCAACAGAGTCCCAGAGCATCTTTGGCCCCTCTCTTTCTCTCACCCCCAAATCCAGTCCACTAGTAAATCCTTCAGATGTATACATCAACCTTGCCTTTCTGCCACCTCCATTGCTTCTACCATGGCCTCCTCGCTTATCAAGCTCTTCTGTCTATTCTCCATACAGCAGCCAGAGGGATCCTGTGAAAATCCGTGTCACATATCATGTCCCTCCTGTGCTCATTGGCTCCCATTTCACTCAGAGTAGAAGCCAAAGACCTCCCTCTCCATCCGCTCTGGTCACATCCCTTATCTTCTCTTTTTTGCTCACTCCACTCCAGCCGCGATGGCTCATTTTACGTGTCAACTTGACTGGGCCACAGGGGTGGTGCCCGGATATTTGATCACACGTGGTCCTGGGTGTGTCTGTGAGGGTGTTTCTGGATGAGATTCATCTCTGAAACTGTAGACTGAGTCAAGTGGATCACTTACCCAATGCAGGCAAACCTCCTCCAATCCACTGAGGGCCTGGATAGAAGAAACAGGCAGAGGAAGGGAGAATTCCCTCTCTGCCTTCCTGTCTTTGAGCTGGGTCATCAGTCTTTTCCTGCCTTCAGACTTGGATTTGGACTGGAATTTACACCATTGGCTCTCTTGGTTCTCAGGCCTTCAGACTTGGAGTGGTACTGGGCCATCAGCCCTGCTAGATCTCCAGCTTGCCAACTACAGGTCTTGGGACTTCTCAGCCTCCAAATCTGCATGAGCCAATTCCTTGGAGTAAGTCTCTTTATATATATAGCTATCTCTATGTAGATTTTACATATTTTATCTGTATTATATATAGACATATATTTATATAGAGATATCTATCTATAATCTAGATTTATATATAGATATCTACATCTATGTCTATACTATATCTATATCTGTATCGAAATCTATCCTATTGGTTGTGTTTCTCCAAGAACTTAGACCAAGACAGCACCTGCACCAGCATGCTTCCCTCTCTTCTCCCAGATAAACACGTGGCTATTCCCTTATGTCCTTCAAGTCACCTATTACTGAGACCTTCTCTGACCACCTTATTGAAAGTTGGACTCCATCATCAACTCCCTCCCTGCTCTCATAGTGTTTTTCTCGCTAGCACTTATCACCATCTAACAGTCCACATATTTTATGTACGTATGTATTTTATTTTATTTTTTATTTGGCGGTGCCGCCCTGCATGTGGGATCTTAGTTCCCTGACCAGGGATGGAATCCGCGTCCCCTGCAGTGGAAGCGCAGAGTCTTAACCGCTGGACCACCAGGGAATTCCACACGTATTTTAAATTGTCTGTAGCCTCCATATAAATGGGAGCTGGCCCACTACTCTACCCCCAGGACCAATAACGACACCTGGCACAGAGCAGGCACTCAGGAAAGATGGGGGGAACAGACAAATAACAAGAGAAGAACGAGGGAGCCTACCCACTCAACGCCTGTGCAACAAAATCAGAAACTTTGTGATGGGATGGGTGAATTTCCAAGACAATAGAAACTGCCCAGAGAATCCAGGAAAAGAGAATCTAAACAAAGCAATTGCCAAAAAGAAAGAGAGAAACTGTCCAATGGCAAATCCAAAGTCTAAAATAAGAGAAATGCAAATGAAAGCCATGAGAAAGCATTCCAGAGCACAGACCAAAGGAAGCTTCTACATTCCTCCACTCATCACGTCTGCAGAGATCAAAAAGGTTGAGTGCACCATGTATTTGCTGGTTTCTGGGGGGGAAACCTCTGCTTTGTGCTGGTGGGAGGGACATCAGGTCACTCCTGGAAGGCAGCTTGGCGCGCACCCAAGTTATAGATGCGCATGCCCTCTGACCCAGTAATTCCACTTAACCATTATCCTACAAATACTCTCACAAGGGCAAAATTCTTACAAGCTCATTTATTGCAGTAATGTGGGTAAAAGTGGAGGATTAGGATCAAAGAAATGTCCATCATTGGGGAGCTGGTTCAAAAACAATGGCTCCCCATGCAGTGGAGACCAAAGCAGAATGATGCCTTCTGGAAGCCCCTGCTGGTGGCATCTTCTGCCAGGCCTGGGCTGGGTGCTGAGACACAGACCTGGAAGGAGTGGGCCCAGCCCTCGAGTGCTCTGAGATAGGGGGGAGCCACACTGGGACCCTAAAACAAGAGCGAAAGATCCGCACTATGTCAGTGCTGAGTGGCTGGGGGCGTGGCTTGGATGGGGGCGGGGACCCAGGGAAAACTCATGTCAGGAAGTGGGGGAAGGCACACCAGGAGGAGGGCGCAGCCTGAGCCAAGGCCAATCAGAGGGTCACAGCAGGTGACGCAGGATCTTCCTGCTGGGCTGAGGCTAGACAGGCATCCACCGAGCCCTTCAACTGCCAGGTGAAGGCACTACATGAGATCCCAGGGCTCCGGGACGTAGACATGGAAGATCCTTCCTAATCCCAAGAAAGGCCAGAGTTAGGGCTGCTGTGATGGGGTGTCTCTTCTGGGCTGGGCACTGTCCAAGCACTTTCGATGCCTAGTCTCACTTCACTCTCCCAACAGCCCTACAAAGGGGGACTCCTATTTCTCCTATTTACAAGTGAGGAAACCGAGGCTCAGGAAGGTAGTGTGACTTGCGCAGAGTCACATATCTGGCTAGTGGCAGAGCCAGGAGTCCAGGCTGTGCTGCCAGCCACTGGGCTGCACTGCCACCCCTCAGGTGCAGGGTGGCGGCCTGGATAGGCTGGCTGTGGGGAGGCCAGTTGAGCAGCAGGCACTGCTGCCCTGGAGAGAGGATGCAGGGCTGGGACCCAGATGGGGCCCACCAGGATAAGGAGGGTCTCCAGCTGGCTTCTGCAACCTAACCGGGGAGATAAGACAGAGCACCTGGCAATTTGAATAACAATGAACGCTTCCAGAAGGCTGAGAATCTGTCACAATAACTGCTCAGGATAAAAGCAGAGGCCTCAGGAGGCACAACATGACTAAACTGCAAGGTGAGCTGCAGAAACTGTGCCCACGGCACTGATAAGAGCTCAGCCTGGATCTAGTGGGGACAATAAGCCGGGAGTGGGGACAGGAGCTTTCAGCTCAATTTCTATTGCGTCCTCACAGCAACTTCTCACAAAGGGGTGAACAATGCGGGACCACCAGGGTGGTAAGAGGGCACTCCCACGGAGGGGAGAGCAGAGTCCCCCAGCACAGAAGGTGACCTCTTAGTGGCAGAAGGTGTGGTCATGGGGGGCGGCATGGAGGAGGTGTGCTCGTGTAATGAGGATAGAACGTGAAACGCAAGCATGGAGAAAATGCAACGTAAAACTACTGCAGGGAGCTGCCCTACAAGCCCCCTGAAACAAGGGGCTAAGATGAGAAAGACTGGTGAGGAGGTGGGGGAGGAGGAACTCTCACCCACAACCTGGGGAGTGCAAAATGGTTCATCTGCTTTGGGAAACTGGGGGAGCTGTACATGTTGAAGTTGAATATATGCCTGTCCCATGATGCTACATATAAACCTGTGTGAGTAGAACTCAGGCCCCCAAAGAGGTCCCCATCCTAATCCCCAGAGGTTGTGAATGTGGCCTCACGTGGTGAAAGGGATTCTGCTGGTGCGAATGAGTCGAGGGCCTTGTGATGGGGAGACTGGTTACCTGGCAGCACAGGCTGGACTCCTAGCTCCACCACTAGCCAGATATGTGACTCTGCGCAAGTCACACTACCTTCCTGAGCCTCGGTTTCCTCACTTGTAAATAGGAGAAATAGGAGTCCCCCTTTGTAGGGCTGTTGGGAGAGTGAAGTGAGACTAGGCATAGAAAGTGCTTGGACAGTGCCCAGCCCAGAAGGAATACCCCATCACAGCAGCCCTAACTCTGGCCTTTCTTGGGATTAGGAAGGATCTTCCATGTGGGCCTGGGGTCATCACAAGGGTCCTTAAAAGAGGGGGGAAGGACGGTCAGAGTCAGAGAAAGAGATGTGAGGATGGAAGCAGAGGTCAAAGGGATGCCATCAAAGGAAGGGCCCACACGCCATGGAACACAGGTCACCTCCACAAACTGGCAAAGCCCAGGGAACAGATTCGGAACCTCCAAGGAACCAGCTCTGCCAGCACCTGAATATTAGGGGTTCATAAGGCTCATTTTGAACTTCTGCCCATCAGAACTATAAGAGGATAATTTGTGCTGTTCTAAGCCACTGAGATTGTGGTCACTGGTTGCAGCAGCCACAGGACACTTGTACGACACCCAAGAGAAATGTGTTCACCCATTCACCAGAGTACTTGGCTGTGAATGTTCAGAGCAGCTTTATGGATAATAGAAACAACCCAAATGTCCTCAGCAGGTAAAGGGATAAGCAGAGTGTGCTACATCCACATGATGGAGTACTACACAGCAGTGAAAAGAATAGGCTCTTGACATGCCCAACAACATGGGGGAATTCACCTCATAGATAAAATATTGCGTGAGAGACACTGACCCCAGGCCCCACACCAGCCAATTCCAGCCTAGGAACAGCCCACGGTTGGGCAAAATCACTCAGGGGCTGGACGTCAGAGGAGTGGTGTTGAGGGGACGCGAGGAAGCCTTCTGGGTGTTGGAATGTTTCAATTTCAGATTGAAATTCACCAAGCTGTAGCATCAAGATGGGCACTTTATATACTTCAACTGGGAAACAGTGACCAACCTCAGGAAATGAACCTCTGGCCTCACCTTGCATGCCCCAGTGACGGGGAGCTCACTACTTAGTGAGGACAGCAGCTGGGCTGTGGAGGGAGGCTTCCTGGCAGGAGGCTCTTCCTCTCCTGAGCCCGTAACCTGCTTCTGGCCTCCTCCTCCCCCTGCTGCCAGCTCGGCCTCGGGGTCCTTCACTCTAGTCCTGCAGACACGGTCAGGCTCCACGAGCCTCAGAGCGATCAGGCTTCTCTGGATCAGGGATTCCTTCCGTCCTCCCCTGCTTCAGGCGAGAGCTGCCTTGGCCTAGGCCCCTGGGGTCCCATCAGACTGCTGTCACCTGCTGTCAGTCACCTGCTAAGTGGGGACTTTGTGAGGCTCCCAGGAAGCAGAGCGTGTGAGAACGCCTCACTCGCAGAAAGCACTCAGGGCACGGATGTCCTGTGAAGTGGGCGGGGAAAGCGTTTCACAACGGGGTCGTTAGAGACCCTCTAGGAAATTTTTATTTTGCCTTTAGCAAGACAGCTTGTTGGGCCTCTAGACGGATGAAGAGGGGCAGTGATCCAGGTGCAGACGGAGCGGCTGAGCAAGGGAAGGTGCGTGTGTGTGTGTGTATGTGTGTGTATGTATGTGTGTGTATGTGTGTGTGTGTGTCAGTGTGGAATGTCTGGGTGTGTGATGTGAACAGTGTCTCTGTGTGTGGTGCATGTGTATGTGTGTGTGCTGGGGAGGCTTTGGGCTAACTGGGTCCCCCTTGAGACCTGGCACCGTGGAGGTGCTCCCAGCAGAGGGTAAAGAACCCGACCGTGGAATCAGGTTGCTTCTCACTGGCTGTTTGACTTCGAATGTGCCAGAGACCTCTCAGAACCTTAGTTTCCACATCCATAAAATGGGCAGAAAACACCTGTCCTGAGAGGCCGTGGTACAGGTGAGATGGGCAGCGCTCTCCCAAGTGCCCCTCGCACCCCAGCTGTGGGTCACTGGGTCTCCAGGAAAAATGAGAGGTCTTGTTTGTGGACAAATTAGAATGATTTGGGGTCATAAGGCACCGCTTCATTTTAAAGAATCTAACATGAAACCTCACTTTCTTCCTGAAGAGAGAAGCCGCTGCGTAAAAGGCCAGGCGGATGGGAAGGAGAGATGATGCCTTTGGGTGTCAGACAAGCCGTCGCCTCTGTGTGTTTGCAGGAACCGCTGACTGTGTCGCGGGACGGACACGGGGCATCATGGGAGCAGCGGGCAGAGGGCCGGGCATTCGGTCCTGGCATCTGAGGCCGACCCCGCCGCTCCAGGATCCCCTGTCTTCAGGCCTTCTGGGCTCCGTCTGCCTCCGGGGCTGCTCCTCCCCAGACTCCTTTGCCGGTGTCCCCTGGTCCCTTCCCCCACACTTCATCCTCTCCCCAGGTGACTTCCTGGCCCCTTCACGACATGATTCCGTGACAAGCCCCCTTGGCCAAATCCAAGCTGGGATTCAACCCAGGTTTTCCTCCAAGTTCCTCCCCGACTTGTGAGTGGCACTGACATCACCCCATCCATGCTCACAGGCACCTCAGACTGCAGACACTCCACAAGGCTGATCCCCAAAGCCATGCCTGCCCCTGGGTCCCCACCTTGGAAAAATCCCACCAGCATCTCCCCAGCGGCTCAGGCCTGAGTCCGGGACACGGTCTTTGGAGCGCCTCACCCCCACCCAATCCACCAGCTGGTCCCGTGGGCTGTCTGCTTCCTTCTCTGCTCCTGCCACAACCCAGCCTGCAAGACAGTGCCAGCCTCTGCTGGACAACCAGCTCCCTTCCCCACTCACTGCCAGGGGGAGCTTTTAAAAAGGCACCTGTCCCTTTCCTGGAGGGTTTCCCCGGTCCCGGGATCAGGAAGCCCACCCCTCACCATGGCCCTGCACATCAGACACTCCCTGCATCTCCCATCCCTCCCCTCCTGTGCTCCCCCTTTCTCCCCACACTCCTGCACCTTGATTTCCTTCTGGTGCATGAATGCACTGGCTCTCTCTGCCTCAGTGCCTTTGCACATGCCACTCCGGGGCCTGGAATGTTCCCCGATCCCACCTCAATCTCCTCCAACCTTGGCAGCTCACTCTTTTCCATCCTAAAGGTCTCAGCTGCCCAGAGAGGTAGGAGCAAAATACAGAGGGCCATGAATGCTGAGCCGAGGGCCCGTCCTTATCCTGCAGGCCACAGGAGCCTCAGAAAGGCTTATGGCTGAGGAGGGCTGCCCAGGTGCCTCTGCAGATGCAGGGCTGAAGGCTGCTCTGGCGGGTAGCGGGAAATAGAGGAGGGGTCCATGGGGAGCTGTGCCTGGCTCTGGGGGCATCATTGTTGAAGCCCAGCATGTACCCTTCCTGCCCGTACCCTTTACTCTTCTGCCTGGTGGCATTTCTCACAGAGCTTTGGGTCTTTAAACCTCTACATCTTAAAGGTTAATTTTTAATGTCGCTTTGGTAAATATTTGATGCTGCTGCTTCCACAGGCGCTCTGCATTCTACATTAAATGCCATAAGGTGCTCCAGACTTTGTCCTTTTCATTTGCAGCTTCTGTCCTTAACTCCCCCCTCCTCCTGCTCTACAGAAAGACTCTCTCTCTTTGTTTCCTGCTACGATCTTTTCCAAGCGCTTTCCACATCCGTTCTTGTCCCCTATCGGCGTCTCCATTAGCCAGGTAGAAGGTCAGAGAGGTTCTAAGTTGAAAGGCACCGTAGAAGCATTCTCTCCCTTCCCTCGACTTACACGAGGGGACAGTAAAGCTTGGGGAGGCACAAGGCTGCCCAAGGTTAAACAGCAAGCCAGTGGCAGAGGGGGTTGAACGAGCAGCCGTGACGCCCAGCCCAGGCTCTGCTCTGGGCCCTGGGGTCCCCAATAGGACTCAGACTGTCCTTGTTTTCTCAGTGCAGTGGGCACAGGTGTGACAACAGACCATGTGGTCCTGGCCGTGACGGGAGCGTGGAGCAGGGGGAGAAATCCTCCAGAGGATGGAGGGAGGCGAGTGACCTGAGCAGGGCTTTGAGGGGTGAGTAGGAGCTTGTGGGGAGCTGGGGTAGGGAGCCCAGTGAGGCCAGGCTTGGGTGAGCGTCTCACAGGCACAGACGGAGTCGGATCCATTCTGTGTCCTCAGCCCTGGCCCGGGGCCCAGGCTTTGGTCCAAAATCTCTGGGAAATTAATGTGCCTCCTTGCTCCAGGGCACTTGCACCTTGCCCTTGGCCATCCATGGCTCCTGGTCCCCTGGCCCTGGCAGCATCCATGCCTCTATGCTCCCTCAGTCTGGGCGCTGACCTGGCCCTGTTCCTATTTTACTGCACCCCTGGCTGCCTCAGGTGCCCTGGCCTCTCCCCGCCGCCCTTCCCACTGCCCTAGGGTCAGGACAGAGGTGGCAGGAGGGGGCTGAGGCTTGGGCCAGGGACACACCCAAGCATATGAACATGCACACAACACACACATCCACACACACACAATACACACACGATACACACATGCGCACACACTATGCCCAAACTACACACCTGCACTTCACACGCACTATATGCTACACAGGTACACTACAGCCACACTATGTACACAAGCCACACACACAGACTGCACCCTCCTACCCACGTTGTACACACACACACCCCTAGTCTTGGCCTTTCCAGGCAGGCTTCACAGCCAGGGAGGAGGCCACCTCTCAAGGGCAACATGACGTGAGTCCGCCTGCCCTCCTGGGACCTCCCTCTGCCCACCTGGCTCACACCTGGCCCTCCTGGCGCCTGCATCTCTGCAGCTCTCACGATGCATGTTCCCCTTTACACGCCCCTCCGCCCCGCAGCCCCCGCCCCGCCTCTTCTCTCGCGTGTCCTTCTGGGCTGTGGCCACACGCGTGTCTCCCACGTCAGACCCCACAGTGGTCCTTGGCACTCCCCCTCTCCCGTCTCCCCACATCCACTCCCTCTGTAGGTCCCGCCTAGTCCACCTCCAAGATACTTCCGAATCGGTCCATTGCTCCCCATCACCACCCCCCAGCCTCTACCATCCTGGTCTCTTCCCCGGGGCACAGCGGTGGCCTACGCTCGGCCTCCCTGCCTCCACTCCCGCCTCCCACTGTAAGCCCTGCCCGGGCCACGGATGGGGGAGCTCCCACCAAACTCCCATCAGACCAAGTCGCCTGATGCTGAAAGCCCTCCACCCACCCCACGTTTTCCTTAAACTCACAGACACGCTCCCTCCCATCACGAGGCCGTGAGTTGCACCATCAGCCGGAACAGTGGCTTTTCATGAAGGAGCGGGCAAGGTTCCATCAAATGCACACAGCCATGGGGGCACATCTGGAGGTGAGAGACGTGACCCCTGGAGTCGTGTAAGTGATGGTGCCGGTCAGGGTCACAAGGACACAGCCACTGGGGTGCTATTGTAGCGACTGGTGTGTCCACACTTGGAGGCAGGGAAGGTCCAGAAAGAGGCATCAAAGTTCGGAGGAGGGTCACTCAGAGGTGCTGGATGGGAGAAGGGGGCCCATTTGCAGGGGGGCTGGGAGCCAAGTGACAGCCGAGGGGCCTGGATTCATAGAAGGCTCTGGCATTCTACCAGCTCCCCAGGACATGTCTGCGGGGTCTGCTGGCCTGGGGACAGTGGTCAGGAAGGAGGGCTGGACACAGATGGCAAACCTGAAGACAGATGGGGGCCCCAGGGTGCCTCTGCAGCCGTGTCTCCCTGGCTCTGAGACCACCAGGGCCGAGGATGGCTGTCTCCAGCCTCCCAAATTTCAGACAACTCTAGCCGGCCTCACCAGGGAGTGGGCTCTGGGATGTGAAGACCCCAGGGTGACCAGGCCACAACAGGACAAGCCAGCACCCTATCCCCCTGTCTCGTCTCTTTGGATGAGTTGTGACATAAACCCTCGGCAAACTCCAGCTGAGCAGGGGGCATTTGGCAGGGAGCTCTTTTCCCACCCACAAAGTGAGCAGAGACAAGGAAAGGGGGTCCTTTGGGGGTCTTTCCTATGAGTGGGGTACTGGATTAGGTCCTCTGCACACCCTCTCAGATTCCGTCTTCACTATCCACCCCTATGCCAGGTGGGGATTATTTGCTCCCCCACCAATGTCTACGCTGCAGCTCAGAGAGGTAAAGCAGCTTGCCCAAGGATGCACAGCTGGGCAGCCCAGAACCTGGTGCCAGCCCAGCCCAGGGGACTCCCGGGATGCAGCACCCAGAGATTCCCAAAGCCATGTTCCCAGACCTCAGGGCAGGATGGAACCACTCCCAGATCTCGCGGCCAAAGTGACCTGGCAATGGGCTCTCCCCAGCACCCTGTGGGTGCCTTAGAAACAACCGGAAGACCATCCTGGAAGGCTCTGGTGAGGAGCGGGGGAGGGGGTGCCCTCTTGGCCCACAGGCAAGTGCAGGTTTCCGTCGTTCCGACGGGGCTGGAATGCTCACATTGGGAGACATTTGCTGCCCCAATGAGCATCTATTCTTGGAAGCAAATATTTTAGCAGCTAAAGCCAGAGTGTTAATGGTGGGGATGGGGGAGCAGGATAAAGAAGGAAAGCTTCCGTGGTCCCCCCTGACCCACACCGATGGAGATAAATTCCTTCTTCCCATGCCCCCTGGCTCCTGATCTGGGAGCTGGGCCTGGGAAGAGCCCTTGAAATAAAGGGTCTGGGGGAACATAACAGTCATCAGCCCAACCACGATTTCCCTCCCTGGTGACCCCGCTTTGTCTGGTTACACCTGCTGCAGCCCAGAGGGCGATTCTATGGGATTCCTGTCAAATTGACATAAAGGAGCGTCTTCCTTTCTTGGGGGTAATGATCCCCGAGATTCGCCCAGGCCTGCATGGAAACATCTCTTTGTTAATTGCTCAGGCGAGCTGGCATCTTTGTTTACACAGTAGCTACCGCAGTTACTGGGTTAGGAAATTTTAATTGATTTCAAACTTGGGAGCTGGGTGGGCCGTGTGGGTCTCCTCCAGGCCGGGTGGCCAGGTGCGAGGGCAGGATTGCAGGAGCCCCTCCCAGGGTTTGAGCGGCCGCCTGGCAGTGTGCCCCTGGGAATAGGGGCGCCACGGGGCTGATCTCCTGCTCTGTTGCCCTGATGCCCCTGTTTTCACAGACAAGCAAACAGGCTTGGCAGGAGCGAGTGACTGGCCCAAGGTCACAGGGCCTGTGGATTTGGTTGGCTGGACCCAAGGCCCTCACTCCCCACCTCCCCACCCCTGCCCTGGCTGAGCTGCATCCTGGGCCCAGAGACAGTGGGTCTAGTTCATTCTGGAAGTGCATTTTCAGTGATTTTCCCAAAACCTTCCCTGAGGTATATTCTCCCTATGGCTGAATACCTTGATTTTCCAGGCAAAGCAAGTGGAGGGCCAGGATCAATTTCCTGCCCATCACCGGCCAGCGTTCCTTGCGGGCAGGGCTGATCCTGTCTCATCTTTCTACCCCAGCACTTAGCACAGCCGTGACCTAGTGCCAACCTTAGATAAAGTACTGGTTGAATAAATGAGGGAGTTAAGTGTGCCCAAGCTGCAGCTGCACAGCAATGCAGACTGTTTCAGGAAAGGAAGAGAGCAGGATGGAGCTGGAGAGTTTGCAAAGGGATGTCCGAGATGTTTCCTCGGGGTCTGAGACCCAGATGTGTGACAGGGAGGGCTGACCAGGCTCTCTGCCTTCCCACTCCCACTGATTTCTCCGTGCCCAGAAGAACCAGGATCTGGAAAGGGTGGATGAATCTCCCTCCAGAATCACCTTGCTTCTTGTCCCAGCTACTGCTGCCCGGGATGCCTGCCTATGGGTGTCCCAGGGAACGCCGGGACCCTGCTTTCACAAGCACCTAAGAACATGTTTGCTTCTCCACAGTAAGGGGCACAGACCACTGGGGCAGGCAGATCATTGGAGGTGCCATCTGAGCCATGCATAGCGATGAGCTGGTAAACACTTAATGACCTGTTCTCTGGCGGTGGGGGGGCGGGGAGCCCTGATTTGTAGCATTTGCTGCCCATTCCCATGGTGTAAATACTGCCAATATGATGTAGCTGATGGCAGAGTTGGGGAGAGATGGGTGGTAGCCACCATCATGCACATTTGCATCACACAGATACAACAGACCTAAAACCTCAAGAGCATAGAAAGTAGCCAATGTAGCATTGCAATTAGGAAGTGAAGAGTTTCAAGTATCTATTACCTTTGTGTTTAATAAAATTTATTTAATTGGAAGTTTATAACATTGAATTTTTATAGTGGTTTAACTACAGGCTCTGAAAATTTGTCAGAATTTAACTACCAGTGCTGCTGAGGTGGCCCCAGCAACCCTTGGATATGTTTATGGATTTGTTTTATGTGTATTAGGAAAAATGTAACTTTTTTAAAAATTGAAGTATAGTTGATTTACAATGTTGTGTTAATTTCTGGTGTACAGCAAAGTGATTCAGTTATACATATATATTCTTTTTCATATTCTTTTCCATTATGGTTTATCATAGGATATTGGATATAGTTCCCTGTGCTCTACAGTAGGACCTTACTGTTTATTTTATATATAGTAGTGTGTATCTGCTAATCCCAAACTCCTAACTTACCCCTCCCCACCCCTTTCCCTTTTGGTAACCAGAAGTTTGTTTTCTATGTCTGTGAGTCTGTTTCTGTTCCATAAATAAGTTCATTTGTGTTGTGTTTTAGATTCCACATGTAAGTGATATCATATGGTATTTGTCTTTCTCTTTCTGACTTACTTCACTTAGTATGATAATCTCTAGGTCCATCCATGTTGCTGCAAATGGCATTATTTTGTTCTTTTTTATGGCTGAGTAGTATTCCATTACATACATATATCACATCTTCTTTATCCATTCATCTGACTATGGACACTTAGGTGGCTTCTGTGTCTTGGCTGTTGTAATTAGTGCTGCTATGAACATTGGGGTGCATGTATTTTTTGAATTAGAGTTTTAGTCTTTTCTGGGTATACGCCCAAGAGTGGGATTTCTGGATCATATGGTAGGTCTATTTTTAGTTTTTTAAGGAAGCTCTATACTGTTCTCCATAGTGGCTGCACCAATTTACATTCCCACCAACAGTGTAGGATGTTTCCCTGGAAATATGTAAAGATATGATTGCTTAGAGCAAGTTTGAGTTTTCTAACCAAAAAAATGGCTTGATTTAAGATCAATTAAAAATGTGGTGGGCTTCCCTGGTGGCGCAGTGGTTGAGAGTCCGCCTGCCGATGCAGGGGACACGGGTTCGTGCCCCGGTCTGGGAAGATCCCACATGCCGCGGAGCGGCTGGGCCTGTGAGCCGTGGCTGCTGAGCCTGCGTGTCCGGAGCCTGTGCTCCGCAGGGGGAGAGGCCACAACAGTGAGAGGCCCGCCTACCGCAAAAAAAAAAAAAAAAAAAAAAAAAAAAAATGTGGTAAGTAAATAGTACAGGGAGAGAGATACACAGTCAAGAGGAACACCTAGCAGCTGAAATTTGGGAAAGAAATGTTGTTGATGGAAATGGCTTCAATTATCACCTGTCTTGGGGGCACAGTAAAATAAGTGGGCAACCCGCAGGAGAGGAAATACAATTATTAATTAACAGATGAAAGGAAAGGTGTTCAACCTCACTAATAATCAAAAAAATGCAAAGCCCCGTGCTGGAGAGGGGGCTGTGAAATGAGCATCCTCAGAAGATGCTGGTGGGTGACAGTCCCTTTGGGAATGAGGCTGGCACCTATATAAAGAACCATAACACTGTCACACCCTTAGACTCAATAATTTGCTGGCCTGGAATCTATCCAGAGGAAATAATTCAGAAAAGGGAAAACCATAAACACTTAAAGGTGTTTGTCGCCGCCCCTGATTTTCTAGAGTTATGTGCCTCCCCTGCAATGTTTTTTTGTCACAGTAAAAAAAACTGTAAGCTGTATAAATGCCTTGTTGTAGGGGAATGGCTAAATTAATGCCAGCATATGGAATCTAGACTGCTTGGGAGCTGCTAAAACGATATTTAGAAAAATTAAGTCAAAACCACAGGACAGGGCTTCCCTGGTGGCGCAGTGGTTGAGAGTCCGCCTGCCGATGCAGGGGACGTGGGTTCGTGCCCCAGTCCGGGAAGATCCCACATGCCGCGGAGCAGCTGGGCCCGTGAGCCGTGGCCGCTGAGCCTGCACGTCCGGAGCCTGCGCTCCCCAACGGGAGAGGCCACAACAGTGAGAGGCCCGCATACCGCAAAAAAAAAAAAAAAAAAAAAAAAAAAAAACCCACAGGACAATGGCTAATTTAATGTTAAGTGAATAAAATTAGAATGCAAAATGATGTGCACAGTCGTTCCCCGGCCATAACGTCCCAAGACCCCCAGTGGGTACTTGAAACTTCAGAGAGAACCAAACCCTACTTATATTATGTTTTCTTCTATACGTACATACGTGTGATAAAGTTTAATTTAGAAATTAGGCACAATAAATATAATAAGGCACATTTAACAACAATGACTAATAATAAAATGGAACAATTATAACAATACACTGTAATAAAAGTTATGTGAGAGTGGTCTCTCTCTCTCTCTCTCAAAATACCTTACTGTACCAATTTAATGTCTTTTACATCTTGATGAAGCACTTACGAGGCACTGTGGCCATTACTTTTGCAGTTTGAGGTGTGACAACAAAACTAGCACAAATTTCCTTTTCCTTCTTCACAGCGTCACGGGTAGAAGATTCGTTCTTGCCGTAGATCTTAGCAAGATCTTAGCTATTTTTCTTTCCACTCTGAGAACTTTCATCCTTTCACTTAAAGGATCCACTTCGTGGCTTCCCTTTGGCACAATTGACGTGTCAGCATCGCTGCACTTGCTCCGAGAGGCCGTGATTAGGTAGATAAGGGTCACTTGAACACAAACCCTGTGACACCACAACTGCCCATCTGATAACCGAGAGGGTTACTAAGCGACTGATGGACAGGACAGCCTGGGCAACGGGATGTTTCACATCCGGGGCAAGATGGCATGAGATTTTATCACACTACTCAGAATGGTGTGCAATTTAAAACTTATGAATTGTTTATTTCTGGAATCTTCCATTTAATATTTTCAAACCGAGGTTGACCGCAGGCAACCGGGTAAAGGGAAACTTTGGATAAGGGAGAAACACTGTACATCATTATTGGAAGAGCGTAAAAGCACATGCATAAGAAATCAGAAAATGCGAAACACCTGTGCGTGTTGGGGGGTTCTGTGGCTTCTCTTGTCTACCTTTACTCTTTGCACTAATAACATACCAATAATTACGATGACCATTTACGGAGGCCCCTATCACATGCCGGGCCCTGTTCCAATCCTCTCAGTCGCCCCGCAGGGTCGGTCTACTGAGTCCATTTTACGGATGGGAGAACTGAGGCTCAGAGAAGTGAAATAATTTGCCCGAAGTTCCCCACTAGCAAGCGGAGGCACCATCTGAACCCCAGGTCGATACTGCGTCCAGACCAGAGAGGGCTTGGTCTGCCAGTGCCTGGAGCCCCAGACCTCATGCTCTTTTGGAGGACCCTCAGGGTCCTGCCCCAGGGATGGGTGAGGCCTGACTTGCACAGGGAGCCTGTCATCAGGTCCAGCATGGGGCTGGGTGCTTTGTGAGCGCCATCTCAGGGTGTAGCTCTCACAGCGGGAGAAGTACCGGGGGAGACCCTGCTTCCCATTCCAAGAATGCGGGCTTTGGAGTCAACTAGACCTGGGTGTGAATTCTGGCTCAGCGGCTGTGCAGCTCTGGGAAATTGCTAACTCTCGCTGAGGCTCAGTTTCCTCCTCCATGCACGGAGTCAGGGTGGCCAAGCTGGGGACGTGAACTGGCACCGTCTGCTGCAGCTGCTTAGCTTACCAGTTCCTCAGGAAATGGGAGCTCCTTTTATTAACAATAATGATGCAATTCACTCATCGGTCTGACATTTACTAGGTGCCTAATATGTGCCAGGCTCCGGGAAGAAGAAGATGCATTGACTCAACACTTATTTATTGAGCGCCTACTTCTAGGTGCTGGGAGCACGACTGGGCGCGAGACAGACCAATCCCAGCTCTCCCGGGATTCCTTACAGCAGAGGAGACAGCAGACAAGAAAGCAAACACAACAGGGGTGGTGAGCTCCATGTAGAAACCGAAAGAGAAAAGGGGGAGTAGAGGGGGACGGTGGGGTGGGAAGGCTGTTGCTATCTTATAAACCTTGGCCAGGGAGGGCCTCTTGGAGGAGGGGACATCTGGGCAGGAACCTGGTGGAAGAGAGAGAGAGCAAGCCATGCAAATATCTGGGAGGAGAGCTTTTCAGGCAGAGGGAGTGGCAGGTGCAAAGGCCCTGAGGTAAGGGTGAGCTTGGCAAGCTCCGGGAGCCGCAGGGAGGCCAGTGTGGCTGCATCAAGTGGGGGAGAGGAGGGCAGAGGGGCTGCGGAGGGGTGTCAGGTCAAGCTGTGAGCCAGTGAAAGAATTTTATCCCCCAGTGAGAAAGGCATCGGTGGGTTCTGATTCACGTTTGAAAGGGATCGTTCTGCTGCTCCGTGTGGTTGGGGGCCGGGGGGTGGGTGGTTGAGAGGCAAAGGATAGAAGCAGGGAGAGAATTAGGAGGCATTGTCTCGACCCTGGTGGGAAGATGGACTGGAATGGTTGGTCTTGGGAGAGGGGTGCGGAGGGAGGGCTGACAGGACATGTGAAGCGGGAAAGAGAGGGTGGGGTCAGCTTGGCTCCAAGATTCTGTCCCGAGGAGACGGCGGGAGGGGGCGGGGGTTCCTGGATGTGCTCATCTGTCGACCGTGTCTACTGAATATCCGGGTGAGTCTGGAGTCGGGGGAGACGCGGGTGGAGACAGACCAGGGGTCAGGTGCAGGGGGACAAGACTGTAAATGTGGGCCGGGTGGGGTTCCCGGGGAGGGGGGGTGGAGATTGGAAGAAGAGGCTCAAGGAAGGGCCCTCCAGTGTCTAAGGCTGCAGAGACAAGGAGGGAGCAGTGAAGTGAACTGAGGTGAGGCCAGTGAGAGGCCGGGAGCTATGAGGGGGTAGTGCCCAGGACCCGGGGCTCCCCACTTTTCCTCAGCCTTTTCCCTCCTCTGGGACATTGCCAAGCTGCTCTCTCTGCCCTTTCTCCACTTCCAGAAAACTCCTACTCATCCAATGAAACCCTTCCTTGTGTTGATTGCTGTCCGGTACTCAGCCAAGAGGGCTGTGGACCCTGGGGACAGCTGACTGCCATCTTCAACACTGCAGAAAGCCTGCCACACCTCGATGTGATTCCGGGGAGAGATGAAAAACATTTGTACAGCAGTTTCTATGTCAGGCTCTTCCCACATCTCATTTAGCCAGACAGCACCTTGTGAGGCGATTTTAATCACCCTGCTTTCCAGGTGAGGGCAGTTTGGCTAAATCAGGTGCTGGAGGTCCTCTGGCCACCAAGAAACAGGAGAGCAAGATTTGAACCGAGGTCTGCCAGCCTCCAAGAGCCTCTGCCCCTCACCACTCTGCTTCCTACCTGTAAAGAAATAGAGTTTCGTAGCAGGTGGAGTTGTTCAGACGCTGGCAGCTGGCTTTGGAGGAGTGAGCCCTCCATCCCTGGGTAGCACACACCTGGGCAGGGATGGGCAGGGGGTTTCAATGCCAACACCGGAAACCCTCTCATCCTGGAGGCCAAGGGACCGGGGCACGAGAAGAGCGTTGCTCTGAGAGGTGGGAGGTCAGAAGCCCCCAGGTAGCCAGAGACACAGAAGTGGGTCATGGAGTGACAGAGCGTCTCTCAAGGCACAATGAATGCAGCCATTAAAGCACTGCTCATGAAAACTTCTCAATAACGCGGGCAGCTCGCCATGACATAATGTTGAATTAAAAACCCAAGACACACAATTTTCTGGGCGAAGGCAACAGCTATAAAGCGAAATGATGCTCTGATGACAAGAGAGGGCTGGAGGGGAGAAGGGGCTGCGTTTGGTGGTGAGGCCATTTGGTCCATTCGTCGCGTGCTCTCCACCGAGCATGGGCAATTTTATGATGGAAAATTTGGCATGAAAAGAAAGGAAACTGTCACGGCTACTTGGTGGAGGGCTGAGGTGGAGAAAATTATAATCAAGACCAGAGATAAGGGCCCCCCGTGCTCTGGCTCCAGGCGGCCCTGCCTCTCCATGCATCTCATCATCCCCTCCCAGAGAAGACCCTAAGCCTTGAGAGACAGGGAGGGGGCAGGGAGGGGGCAGGGAGGGGGCGAGATGTTGCAGGAATTGCCCAGGTCACATGACTCAGGAGGGCAGCTGTGGGATTTGAACTCTGGACTGCCCGTGGCTTTCCCTCCAAACTGCTTCATCCACCCCCTTCCCTTCTGCTCCAATATCACAATTTACTCCTTGGTATGAGTGGGAAAATCCACCAGCATGGTCCCTTTGGACGTGGGCTGGTTGGTTCTTTTTTCTGGACCCTGGAGACTGGTGCCTTCAAGGGCTGGGTTGGGGTCTCTGTTGGGGTTTATCACCCTCAAGGAAGGGAAAGAGCAGAAAAAGAGAAGGCCTTGAGCACCGGAAGACTTTCTGGGGGGCGTTTCTGGCCTCTTGTGGAATATTATTAGCAAAGGGGGTTTCACTAGAAAAAGAACCTATCTGATAATTCTATCAGAGAAAAGAACCCTGAGTCGCACTCTGTTCCTGGACAGCTGCTCCCTTCGGAGACCTCGTGGGCCTGACCCCTCACCTGGGCCTTTGCACGTGCTGTTTTTCCTACCAGCAACACCCTGCCAGCTTTTTTTTTTTTTTTGCCTAACTCTTACTCATCCTTAAAGATCATTCCAGCCACCACCTCCTCCAGGAAGCTCTCCCTGATGCCAGGATGGGCAGGTGTCTCCTCTGGTTTCCCTTTGATCAGATGTGATCACTCATTTCCACTGTCTGCACCTGAATCAGTCTGACTGTGTGTCCAGGTGCCCAACTCAGAGACTGGTGCAGGATAGGAGTGGGGGAGATTGGCTCCCATCCCTGCCGCTCTCTGGACCAGAATTGGACCCTACACCCTATCTTCCTCCTGGCCCCTCCCCCTGCCCTTGGCTCTGCCCTGGCTGGAGCCTGCAGCAGGGAGCTGCTCCCTGCCCAAGGCTTCAGGGGCATGCAGAGGCCCTCAAGCTCTGTCTCCTGACTCCTGCCTTCTTCTCTCATCCGGCTCCCTGGCCAAGGGGACCAGGCTGAAGACCCGGCCCTGACAGCCTGGGGTGGAGCACACTGCCTGGGTTCAAGTGCTGAGTCTGCAGGTGACCAGCTGGGTGACCTTGGACCAGTTACCTAACCTCTCTGTGCCTTCGTTGTCTTGTCTGTAAAATGAGGATTTGTCAGATAAGTGTTTGGGAGCTGGGAGGGATGCATTGAATCAAGCAAACAAAACTCATTCTTATGTTCTAGTGGGGCTGGAGCAGGAACATAGGGCACCCGATCTGAGTGCTGGAACGACACCCGGCTGCACCCGTGCTCAAGGGTTGCTGTTATTTTAAATTCACTTCCCAGCACCAAACCCAAGCGTTCCCTCTTGGGCTAACGGCCCCGCCCCCGTATCCCCCATCCCCCTGCGGGCTCTTCTCCACTGAGAAGTCTGGCTTTCTGCCCTCTCCGGGGTAAGGAGGGACAGGCCAGCTGGTGAGGGGCGAGGGGACATTCCCCAGGAATAGCATCAATGCTCCCTGCAGCCCTACTGTGTGCTCAGCCCTGGGCTGGGTCTTTCCGTGTGCCCTCCTTCACCTCTCATCACCACTGTCCAGAGTAGATACTGAGACTCAGAGAGGGCCAGCGGCTCATCTGAGGACACACAGCACATGAGGCCTCTGGTCTGGACTTTCTGTCACCCCTCATCCCTCATGGTGCCCCCTGGTCATGGAGCAGCACTAATGAACAAACAATCTCCTGGGTTTTCACCAAAGCCATGTGAACAAGATGAAAATAGGGAGAGCTGGCATAGGGTGCCTTCCTCTATCAACTAGGCCGGGTGGGAGGAAGCCAGGGCCCAGCCGGGAAGGACAGGGGTCGGAGGGGACAGGGCCAGAGTGTCCTGAATCAGCTGGAAGCCCTAAGCATTTGAAACTCCAGCCCCACTTGGGACATTCACTGTTTTCTGAATTCCGATCACGGAGGCCTCCTTGGTATTTGATGTGATGCCAAGGAAAGAAGATACCTGGTCCTCTCCCTTTGTCTCCTAATTTTCTGGAATTTCTCGCTGTTGGCTGGTGTCCCTGCAGAAACCACACACCAGAAACTCTGGCCGCAGAGCCAGCAAAAAAGTGACGCCTGGGCTCTGCCAGGGGGGAGGCTCTGGGGTTGGGTGAACTCCAGGGACCCCACGGGGAGGCACGGATGAGTTCTACAATGAGCTGGGAGGGTTCTAGGTGGGGGAGGGAGGAGGTGGGAGGGTGATGGGCTGAGAGGGGAGCCCCCGAACGAACATCAGGAAAGAATGTCTGGTTCTCCCACACGAAATCTGCAAAAGTCACGTGATCTCAAGTGTCACCGGGGCCTTTTTTCAAGGTGCTCCTTCTGTCCGAGGTGACTTTCCCATTGTGTGCCAACCAGGTGACCTCCCCTTACCTCCTCAGGTCTGGTGCAACATCGCCTCCTCTTCCAGGAAGCATGCCCTGACTCCTCCCTCCCCTGAAGTTCATCGTGGGCTCTTCTGGGTCCTCTGGGCACTTCATGTTACTGTGGCTGTTCTCTCAAGCGATGGGACACTGCCTTGCAAACAAGCCCCTCCCTAGCTGGAGGCTTTCTTGGCTGGCCACGTGGACCAGGGGGAGCTGCTCCTCTCCTGACTAGGGGGCCAGGAAATTCAGCATCCCCCCTGGACTCCAGAGCCAGCCCCCCAGGCCTCCAGGGCTCCTTCTGCCAATCTGGGTCCTGAAGTCAGGCAGCTTGCCCTACAGAGAAGCTCCCAGCTCTAACGGCCATGGCTCTGTCCTCTAGTCAAGGGCTGGTCCCCAGACTGGCAGCATCAGCATCTCCCAGGAGCTTGTCTACAAATGCAGAATCCCAGGCCCACCCCAGACCATGCACATCAGAATTTGCAAGTTTAACAGGACCCTGGGGGATTGAGTACCCATTAAAGTTTGAGATACACAAACAACCCCCTTCCCAGGCCCAGTCAGGATTTTCCCTTGGGAAGGCTTGGGGGCTGGGCAGCCTCCTGTCTCTCCTCCAGTCACCACCCCATCTCTCGCTCCCCACCCAACCCTCTAGGCCTGACCAGGGACCCTGACCTCAGGGAAGGTTTTGAAGGATGAATAGGAGTTCCTCAGGGAGATGTGGAAGAAGAGCATTCTGCGAAGAGAACTGTGTGCAAAAGCAGGGAGGTGTGAATCAGCAAGAGGTGGAAGGGAACCAGGCCCCGAATGCAAGGTGTGAGACAGGGATGAGGGATGAGGTGGGAGGGGAAGACTGCACAGCTTTCCTTGGTGGGGAAGATAGAAGCCCCTGTAGTCCTAACTTGCTGTGGGGTGTGAGGCTCTGAGGTTGGCAGGGGCTGTGGCAGTTGGCTCAGGGACGTACTTAGTTCCGAGAGACTTTGGACTAGGGAGACCCTGGCTTAAGTCCATGGACTTACTGTGTGGCCGTGGGCAAGTCACTTAGCCTCTCTGGGCCTGTGTTTGCTCATCTGTAAAAGGGGATGGTAAAGCTGTGCAGCTCAGTTCCCAGGGTGGGAATTACAAGGACCAAGGGAAATAATGATTGGTGGGGGAGAGGGAGTCTAAACTGTAAGTGTAACCATGGTTCCCAGTGCTCGACTTGCTCCCGTGTGTCTTAGAGGGAGGTGAGCAGCAGCCTGAGGCTTCAGAGAGAATGAGATGGGCTGGGGAGGGCCTTGGGGGCCAGGTTAGGAGCTGAGGCCCTCTCGGGGGATGGGGAGGTGGGACAAACCAGAGGGAGTGAGGCAGGACAACAGGGGGCTGGGGTCCTGAGAGGGTAGCCAGAACCTCATCTGGTCCTGAGACCTCCCTGTGAGGTGAGGCTGTGATTGTCCCCATTTTACAGATGAGGAAACCAAGGCTCAGACAGGTCTTGGGGAGTCAAGCTGCGATTCAAAGCCAGATGTGTCTGACCTGGAGCCCCTGCTTGCTCCCCTGGGCCCGTAACAGTGACAATGACGCACACAAGCGTCGAGGCAGCTGGGATGGCACTGTGCCTCGGGGACCCCTCTCCCTGAAGCTGCAGTGAGGACCCTGGGTGGTACCGCACCCCAGGCCGCTTCCCTTTTCTCCTTTAGCTCCACTGCACCCCTAGGGGGTCTCTAGCAATAAAGCACACAGCCTTAGGGTTAGGGTTAGGGTTAGGGTGACGTGGCAGGGCTGACTCCAGCTCTGTTGCTGCTGCATCAATCAGATGACATTTGCTGAGCACCTACTATGTTCCCTGAGCACCAGAGACAAGATGCCTGCGGTGGGCATAGGTTCCAGCCCGGGGGAACTGTAGCACAATAATAGAGATGTGATTCACCAGGAGGTAGACCCGGAACTGGGGCAAAAAGAAAGTCAGGTGGAGGGAGAGGCAGGGGAGGGCGGCAGGAAGGGGGAGCACAGCCCGGAGTTGCCCTCCTGCCGCCTGGGAGCCGGCAGGGGTGCAACGAGGGCCGAAGTGAAACGTTCTGTAAGCTCGGGAGAAAACCAGAGCGTGTCAAGTGAGCAAGGGAGACATTATGAGCAAAAAAGCAGGGCACCTTGTCACCACTTTCCGGGAGGCAATGAGCCACGGAGGTGCGGGCACCAGGGGAGACTGCATCCGTGGGATTTTAGCAGAAAACTTTGCAGTCTGAGGTCATTATGTTCTAAACGAAGGGAAAGCCAGCTTCTCCGTGAAATTAACTGAAAGCGGCTGTGCTTCATCCCCTCAGACCGCACCTCCCCACCCCCGGATCCAGGCCGGGTCCATAACTCAGTGACTGTGGGCTCCGATGGCACCACAATGCCATCCCGAGTGGTGATGCAGTTTGGGCCTGGCCCTGCCAGGCAGCAAGGAAATGGCGTTTCTGGTGATGGGGATGGATGGAGTGTGGGTCTGCGGGGACCACGGAGGCAGGCACTGCTCTGAGATGCAGCGCCCCTGATGCACGACCTCCGATACTGCTCTTTAAGTGGCAGCTTGGGGGCTGCCTCAGTCCACGCGTCACCGGAGAAGCTTTTGACGAAGAGGTTCCTTCCGCCTCCTGTGGATGAGGCCACCTCTCCAGAGGCTCTGTGAGCCTCAGCAGAGAGGCCATTGGCCCTGGGGTGGGACCCTGCATCAGTCGCCCCTTCACTGGCTGACCTGGGCAAGTCAATGAACTCCTCCGAGCCCCCCAGTTTCCACATCTGAAAATGGGGCTCAACAGCCCTACAAAACAAGCAGCATGTGGCTGGCCTGTGTGGGGCACGGGGTGAATGCTGTTCCCGCCCCCCCCGCCATCAACCCTGGCAGGGCAGGACCCCTACCACGTTTATTTACCCAAATGTGAAATGATCTCAAGAATCGCCGGCACTTGAGGACCAGGTACCAGGCCTGTACAAGGATCAGCCCGTTTAATTCTCAGGATGATTATGACCCCTGGTATTTACATGGGGAAATTGAGGCAGGGGCCGGTGGAACGGCCTGCCCGAGGTCGCAGAACCTCCGAGTGGCACAGGTGGGCCTTGAACCTGAGCCATCTGACTCCCGGCCCAAACACACGTGCTGCTTCTGATAATGCCGACAGCGATGATAACGCTAAAAATATCCACTTAAGAAGGCTGATGGCTTTATGGTTGACTGGTGCCAACCTGGCTGACGGAGCCAGTGATGGGCGCCTGGCACATAGTCACCACTGAACAACGGCCACTGCCTTCTGCTTCCTGTCCTCCGATCTTGTTTCTTTCTATGTCTCTGTGCCCTGAGCGCCTGACACTGAGTAGATCAATGCCAGCTGCCTGGAGGAGGGTGCAGGGAGCAGCGCCCACAGCCTCCTTCATGGGTTTCTGAGTGTTTGCTGAGCCTTGCTAGGTGCCTGGCCCCTCACAGGACTCAGCTGGGGGCGCCGAGGTCAGCCCAGTCTAGTGCCAGGTATCCAGGTCTAGTACCTGCTCCCAGCCGCTGGACCGGGCAGCTGCAGCATCCTTGGGTCTCCCCTCCGGGGTGCCTATGATAAGCCTCCTGCTTCAGTCTCCCCTGGAGTCGTTCAGGGCTGGATCTTGGCTCCAGAGTTCCCCATACCCAAATAAGGGCTCAAAACAGGCATGTGGAGACCCCAGAAGAGGAATGCACCTCGTGATGGGGACTCCGGGAACCAAGGTGCTAAGTGTGCATTTGCAGCCCTCTTCCTCCCCGGCCCCTCTTCCAAGAGGAAGAACTCTGGTCCTGCTCCCCAGGGAAGAAGCTGGGCCCTGAGCCAGGAATGGAGAAGCCTCCAGGAGCTGGAGAAGCCGGGATCATCCACCTAATACAGAGCTGGGATGGGGGGAGGGGAGAAAGAGAGAGAGGCCACAAGGCTGAACAACAGCGAGCGAGCGAGAGAGAGAGAGAGAGAGAGAGAGAGAGAGAGAGAGAGAGAGAGAGAGAGAGAGAGAGAGTGCGAGCAACAGCGAGAGAGAGAGCCCTTGGGGAGCGGCTGATGGGATCCGTGCTCAAAGATACGCATCTCAGTGACGCCCCGGGGCTGGAACGTGTGTGTTTGGAAGATCCAGGTGACAATTTGGAGTAAAGCAGCACAGATGCTAGCTCTTGTTCTGGGAGAAACACTGATTACAACCCTCCTGCCCCGACTCTCCCCCCTCCTCCCACCCCCAGTTTGACATCACGCATGACCACACCCACCACCGCACCTGGTCTCAGACCTCCACCTGCCTGAGAAGCCCCACCTCCCCTCCTGTCCACAGGGCAAGGCTTGTTTAACCTCAGATTGCTGGGGCCCACGGCCTGGCAGTGCCCCTCATCCCGCCTGCGCCCCCACCCCCGGGCTGTACCCCATCATCCTATGACGGTTACCTATGTCTTCGCTTGCCCCACTTGCTTCTGTGTCCCCAGCACCCAGCACAGAGCCAGGGTTGGGTAGTGGCTGCTTGGGAAACTTCAGCCAAACCAAACAATGTAAGGGAAGACAGGTACACACTCGGGAAGGGGAGAGATTCCTGCCGGCACAGAGGGCGGGGAGCTGGAAGCAAGGGGCAGTGGGGCAGGAGCTGGAGCCAGCTGTTCACCCACCTCCACCTCCATCACGTACTGACCCTACTGGCTGGGCTCCTCGGGAAAGCTTCTCCGTGCTTCCAGCACTTAACCCCCGAGGTCACAGTGAGAATGAAAGCATGCCAACAGGGCCCGGAACACAGCAAGTGCTCAGCAGATGTTGCTGGAACCATGGGCGCCCACCAGGAGGCCCAGCGACATGAAGGTCTGCTCTGGTCTCAAAGTCCATCCCCTCTCCCTTCGGCTGGTAAAAGGAAGCCCAGGGCTTCCCTGGTGGCGCAGTGGTTGAGAGTTCACCTGCTGATGCAGGGGACACAGGTTCGTGCCCCGGTACAGGAAGATCCCACATGCCGCGGAGCGGCTGGGCCCGTGAGCCATGGCCGCTGAGCCTGCACATCCGGAGCCTGTGCTCCGCAAAGGGAGAGACCAGACGCAGCGACTCAGAAATGCACCAGCATGGTCACTTTCCGTGCAAGCAAACCACCCCGGGTTCTGCAGGCAGGACAGCAACAGCCCCTAAGGGCCGGCTCACATCACGTCTTGTCAAGAACGTGGCAGGGGGTGGGGGGCACCTTTGTTTACATGGTAGAGTCTCGGCTCTCAAAACACTTGGTTTCTGGTAATGTAGTTTTCCAGTGGTTCTCAAACTGTAGTGCCTACAGGCATCACCCCCAGAGATTCCTGGTTAGGAGGCTCTGGCTGAGACCCAGGAATTTATTTTGACAAGCATCCCAGGTGTGTCTGCTGTGCGAGACCCACATTCCAGGAGACCACACCTTTGGGGCAGAGCCAACAGCTGTTTCATGGTCTGTAGCTTTGGGTGGGCTTGTGTGTCCCCTCCCCCCCCACCTCAAGGTGAAGAGCAGCCTCTCCTCCACCCATCACCTCCACACGATCAGGAGCCTGTCTCGGGGGCCCCGCCCAGAGGACGCTCAGTCCACATCTGTCCAGCTGAGCTGAGCAAGGCTGCGTCTTTGCCTCCTGCATGATAGTTGGGGCAATTATTAGATCAGTAAGCACAAGCTGATTTAAGTGTATCTTATTAATTATTTTAGTCGTTCATTATTGAAAAGGTCGCTATCTGTTAGCTACTTAAACGATCATGAACTAGCTTGGTTGCATCTCCAGCAAGGAAGGAGCAATGGTTAACTGAGCACCTACTATGTGCCAGGCATTTTGTTTGATCCTCAGGACAATCCCAGGGTGGCGGGAGTGGGGGAGTGCGTTCTTACTCTCCCCTGCTTCACAAGGATTGTAAGGTTAAGAGGGTGAAGGAGATTGCCTGAAGTTACAGATTTGGTAACTGGCAGAGCTGGGACTTGAACCTGGGTTGGGTTGCCTGCAAAACTCATGGCTTGGCAGGGACCACTGTGCTGAAGGTTTTTGTACCTGGATCTTGCAGGCTGGGCTCAGTACTGTGATGTCCTGGGATGATGTGCCCCGTGCCCCGTGTGCCCATGGCTGCAGCTCAGCCCCTGCAGAGCAGCTGAACCTTACATCCGAGCCCTGGACTTGAGCATCTGCACTTAGCCTGGCTCCTGCCAGGGGCTGATGCCTGTTCTTGGTGCTGGCCAGCCACACAGTGGGTTCCTGCTCCAAAATGCACAGACCCCTCCTCTCTCCCTCCAGCTCTGCACCGCCCAGGGACCCCCCAGGTTAGGTTATTCTCTGCCTCCCACCAGACTGGAGATGGATAGACATGAGAGTGGCAGTCTGTCCATTTCCAGGAAATCATGAACTCGCCCCTGGGGCAGGGTAACCAGGCTCTGCTGGGGTAGCCACCCTATAAGGCCAGCCGAGATCCCACCTCCCTGGCCGGCTTCCTTCCCTTCCCCTGAGCCATCACTGAGAAGCCTGCCTGCATCGCCCTCAGATGCCTTTCTGTGACTCAACATATATGCACGATGGAGTCCAGTAATAAATATGCTTATTTTCAAATTTCATGCCAAAAGAAGCTTCTCCCTCAGCCCCTGACAGATCAACTTGCTTCCTTTGACCAGACTGTGAAAACTTGGGAAGCCATCCAATTTCCCTTTTTGCCTTGGCAGCTAGGAAACTCACAACTCCACATCATGCTCAGTGGCAACAGCTCTCACACCAGAATCTAAGCAAAATAAACTTGCAAGCTTTGTTTCTAAGCTCTGTTTCAACCTTTCATTTCGACTTTTCTGTCCAGGCACAAGTTGTTACCATGAGCCACTTCACATCTTTCTTGGCAAATAAGATAAGCAAATTATCCGGTAATTGACAAGCCAAACACAGCAGCAATAATGATCTGGTATTTTCCAAGCTCGTCAGAGACAAGAGATCGCAGCCACTCACCAGGCAGACGAACCCTGGAAGCTCATCAGCGGTGGGCTGTGGCTGTCTCTCTGCAGCGTGTGTACGGCCTGGGGGGTTTGCGGCAGGGGACCCGGGGGAAGCTGGGACTGCAGGGCCGGCTGCCCTGGCCGGGGTGCCCGGGCAGGTTTCCCCCACCGCCTGGGGTCCTGTTTCATCCACCGTCCATGGATGCCCCACCGTGCCAGGTAAACCTTGCAAATGTCGTAGTTCATTGCCGAGTAATACAAAAGATCCAGGACCAGCAGCATCAACACGAAGAAGCCATAGATCCACACTCCCAACAAGGCGGTGTAGTTGCTGCGGGAAAAGAGAGAGAGGCTGAGAGAGGCCGGGATAGCAACCCCACCGGGGCTGGAGTTAATCAGGGGGGTTGATTAGAAAACGTGGCACGGAGGCTACGTCGGGGTCTCAGAGAGGAAGGTGAACCCCTCTGGGGGGCAGGGGATCTTAGCTCCTTCTTCTCATGCCCACTCCCCGCCCTGTTCGCCCCCTCCCAGATGCCTGCAATCCACTGCCCTCCGCCTGTCCCTCGAGCATCCCCTCTAAGGCCCCAAGTCCTTGGGCCGGGAGCCCAGGGGCCTCACCCTGTTAGGCCCTCTGGAAGAAATTTCCCGCTGGGCATCTGGGGCTCTTGTGTTGTGGTGGCGCTTACTTTCACCTTCCTGCCCCCCCGACATGGGCGCTACACCTGAACCTGCCAGCTGTCTCCCGCGGGTACCTCCCTCTTGCCCACCCTCCTGGCATTGGCTTATGCTGCTCCGGCCACCTAGGAGGCTCTCTTGCATCCCTCATCATCCCCTACCCTCCCCATCTTTCTGGACCCAGGGCAAATGCAGGAAGTCTGTCGTCTGAGGACAAACCAACCCAAGTTCCTGCCCCTCGGCATACACACTGGGCCACCTCACACCCCCAAGTTCTGCGTGGGTCTCAGCCAGGGCGTCTCCCACCTGGGGCCGGCTCCCTTCCAGCCTGCGCCATCGCGCTCCCTCCCTCGGAAGCCCAGGAATCAGAGCATCAGCTCAGCTGCCCTCCCCGCACCCCACGAGCCAGACACTGGTGTGTCTGCTCCACCAGCCACATGCCTTTCACAACCACCCTCAGGCCACTCCCCAACAGCGTTCTCCACCAGGCACCCCCAGACTGCACGGCTGGGGGTCTCAGGGCCCCCTGACATAGGTTCTTTTATTCCTTCACCCAGCATTTCCACGCTGAGGGCCAGTCTGCCCTCCAGAAGCAGAGATGATGGGGTTGGTTTTGAGCTGCAAATGCCCCTTAGTGAAGGGAAGCTGGCTGCCCCCTGAGGAGCTCACTGGGACACTGGGCCTTTGCACAGGCTGCGCCTTCTGCCCAGCCACAGCTTTCTGTCCCCCGACCCCCTTCCTTCCTCCCCAGCCTGACTCCCACTGCCTCTTGGAAACTGCTGGGCCCTTCCTCTGGCCTGAGTGCCCCTCAAACCCTCCCCCCACCACCCGGGGCCATGCTGGCAGGGGCCGGGTATATCCTCCCACCCAGGCCAGGGTCTGCATCTCTCCCGGGTGCCTGGGGAGGGCCATTTCCTGGCCTCACCACTGCAGCTAGGCCAGCGGAGCTCCACGCGGTGCTCGCCCGGGACTGTGGCTGTTTAAGGGACCGATTTATTAGTCACTCAAATGCCCCCTCCACCGGCTCCCTGCTGCGGCCATCTGTTCAGGTGGGTGTGAGCTGGCGGGTGGCAAAGACGAGGCAAAGCCAGGGTCCAGCCTCGCTGTCCCCTGGGGGGGACCCGCTCTGGTTCTCAGCAGACAGGCTCCTCGGTGTCCTGGGTCCCCTCAAGAGGTCCCTCTGGATGCTGTCTGAAGCTGGGGAGCACGGGTCTGGAGCCAGGAGGCCCTGGCTCTGTTTCTCCTTGGCCTCACTTTGCTGTGTGGCCTGGGAGGATGCCGTGTGTCTCTGGGTCTGGAGGAGATGATGTGAAGCCCCCCCTGGTCTTGGTTTCCAGACTCTGGATCTTCCCAGCTGGGTTCACCTCTGCTCAGCCTTGGCCTCTGCAGTGAGATGGGCGCCGTTCCCCTCTGGGTCCTCCAGCTCCCTACCAGGGCTGGGCCCAGGCTGGGTGGGGAGGCTGACTTTTGCCCGCACGTGCCCTCTGCCCGGAACGCCTTCCTTCCCCACACTGGCTGAGGGCTCTTCGAGGGGAGGTTCTGTGTGTCCCGCGAGCAGGCACGCACTGGCAGGTGCTTAGGACTTAGTAGTATCTGCTTGAGGAATGAGTAACCCAACAATTCCCCATCACAGCACCTTGGATTCCTCTGCGGCTTCATCTCCAGCCACCACCTCCATGAGGCCCGCAGCCGTCCCAGGGGCTTGTTCATACTAAGGTGTGAATGACTGCCTGCCAGGCCCACCCCCACCCCCTCCCCCAGCCCCCTGAGCTGCCTCATTTCAAGGGGAAGCTAGCTTCACTTGGAGATATCCAGGTGTGAATGCCTGCCAGGGAACAGAGGCCAGCAGCCCTGTCTGGCATGCCGAGGCAGGAGTCCACGTGGACAGGGGAGGAGGGCCTGGCTTCGGCCCCTGGCACCCCTGCTTTCCCCAGCACCCCCTCTCCAACCTCCTCTGTTGCCCCCACAGAGTTGCTCTAAGCATCAGGCTTTTCCTTGGTGGTTCCCATGGCGGCAGCCGCGGGCGCTGAGGGAGCCGGTGGGGAGGGAGAGGCAGGGGCACCTGTTGGCAGATGCTGCCACACTGGGAGAGGGAGTCCACGACGCCAGCTGGGGGTGGGAGCTGGACACGGCTGGGCCTGAACCATCAGGACTAAGAAATAATAACAGCAACCAAAGCAGCAGCCAGTGGGCATTGTTCTAAATGCTTTACACATCTTAGCTCATCCGACGACACTCAAAACACACAAGCAAGGAAGCATTACTGCTATCATCCCCATCCCAGAGATGGAAACTGAGGAGGCTCAGAGGAATTCAGAGACTGTCTAAGAGCTCACAGCCATTAAGTGGCAGAGCCAGGATTTGAACCCAGCGATCCAGCTCCACAGCACACATTCCTAACCGTTGCACAATACCGCCTAAGGCAGGCGCCACCCATGTTTTCTGGGCAGACAAGCCGCCTCCAGGCTTTTGCCTATGCTGCTCCCCTGCCTGGAACTTGCACCCTACCTCCTATGCAGGCAGCTGGCCCCACCCCCATGCCTGAGCACAGCTATCACCTCCTCCAGGAAGCCTTCCCTGACGTCCTGTGTTAAGTCCAATCCCTCCCCTGGGCTCCCAAAGCCACCGGGCTTCCCAGAACACATTGTGTTGTCTTTGCTGTCTTGTAGGACTGTCTGCACCTCGGGATCAGAGCTCCTTGGGGCCAGGGTCAGAGTTCAGTGCTCGGCCTGGGGCTGCTTTCAATGTTCCTTAAGCTAATATATATTGAGTGCTTATAGCAAGCTGGTGTCAGTGGCAGCCTTGACCGGAATAACTTCTTCACTAGACTTTACCTTCTCTATGCATATTCTCTAGTAGTTAATGGTGATTCTAGCAATCACAGCGTGCCCGTGCCTTGTGTTTCCGAATCTTTGCAACAATACTGTGAGTTAGGAACCAGTATCCCTAATTTACAGATGAGGAAACGGGGCCCAGAGAGGCAAAGTCAGCAGCCAGAGGCTACACAGCTGGGGAGTGGCCGCACTGGGGTTTACACGCAGGTCTATCTGACCTCAGAGTGTGCTGAATTTTGGGGAATCCCAAGGTCAAGTCTAAGATAGATGTCCAGGCAGGAATTCCCCACATCTGCTTGGCCCACTTGTCCTGGCTCATCCTCTACCAGAAATTGCGGACAGGTCCCAACCTCCCCAGCAATAGCATCCTGCATCTCAGTGTGTCATCATCATGGTGTGCATGGGCACCGCTGAGCCTGCAGGCCTCTGCAGCCAGCTTGCTCTAACTGGCATGGGGTTTGCGGAGTGGTAGCACCCGCCATGATCTCACCACACCCTGCCCCCCCAGCTCAGAGAAGGGAGGGGCACACCTGCAGGACTCCCTCTGCCCTGCAAGGGAGGCCACCCTGGAGGTGGCAGCCGGCTGGGAAGCCTGGGCCATGGATGCCATCCCCAGGCAGTTCCCTGCCTTCCAGGGCCTGCCCTCTCCATGGTTGCCTGGTTGGAAGCATTCTGGTTTTTTTAAATCTAATTTAAAAATGTGATCTGGAAATTAATTTCATCCAGATGCAGGGGTCTTTGTTGAGTGTGTGTGTGGGTGTTTTATAAAGGGCAGAAGAGAAAATAGAGGCTGTTTTATGGGACAAGATGTGAAGCCAGCCAAAGCCACAGATAGCAATTTTTCAGTATCTTTTGGAAGATTTAATGATTCAGATTCTTTTGCTGCTTCCCAAGCAGTAAAAAAAAAACCTTCTCTGATGGAGGAATGTCACTGAATACCTCCCGGGGACAGGAGCAGGTATGTCAGCCGGCAGAGGCCAGATGGAGGTCCCATCGCCACCCATGGGCAGTCCCAGTTGAGGATGGAGGACAGAGTCCCTGAGGCCATCGTGTCAGAAAAGGAACATCAGCTGCAGAGCTCACAGCTGGGCCCAGGCCAGCTGGGAGATGGTTCATGGCCCCTCAGCTGACTTCACCTAAAATAACTGAACCCGCTCACAGGGGGGCCTGGCAGTCAGTGTGACAAGTTGATAATCCTGGTGACTAAATTCTGGGCCTAAGAGATTAGGCCTGTGTGGACTCAAATCCCAGCTCGGCAAAATTCTTTCTCCATGATCTGGGGAAAACGAGCTTTACTTTCCTCATCTGTAAAATGGGGATAACAATATGCCCTACTTGGTGGTGCAACTGTGAGGCTTAATGAGATAACACGGGCCTGAAGGAGGAAGGACCCAGTGAGTGCTGGCTCCTGTGATTAAGGCACAGAGGGAATGCTCAATAGATCTAGGCCCAGAGAGGCAAAGTGACTTGCCCAAGGTCACACAGCAGGATTGAGGTTGTCCAGTGCTGTGGAGGCACATGGGCTCGGGGCTAATGAAGTAGCGTCCACTAATACCAAAATATTCACTGTTCTCCCTGCAGGCCTGCTTATAGGGCCCCGCCCTGCTGGTAACAGCCTTGGCCAAGTGATGTGCTTTGGCCAAAAAAACGTCAGCAGAAGTATCAGGCTGGTTCTGAGTGGAAACTTAGGAGTTACCTTGTAATTTCACCATCGCTCTTTTCCCTCTGCTATGGGGACATCCTGCTCTGGATGAGGACTGCTTGATCAGCTCGGGTCACAGATGCTCCCTGCCCAGAGCCCCAGGTGACCCAAGAAAGGCATGGAGTGTGAGTCAAAAATAAGCCTTTGTGGGGCTTCCCTGGTGGCGCAGTGGTTGAGAGTCCACCTGCTGATGCAGGGGACACGGGTTCATGCCCCGGTCCGGGAAGATCCCACATGCCGCGGAGCAGCTGGGCCCGTGAGCCATGGCCGCTGAGCCTGCACGTCCGGAGCCCGTGCTCCGCAATGGGAGAGGCCACAACAGTGAGAGGCCCGCGTACCCAAAAAAAAAAAAAAAAAAAAGCTTCTGTGTCTCGACTCCCAGGGACTCTGGGGCTCCTCCTTATCTCAGCCTAACTGAGCCCAGATGACCCAAACACCGGTCCCAAACCCTGCTGTGCCACTTGTGTGCTGTATGACTACAGGAAAGTTCTCACCTTCTCTGAGCCTCAGCCCTGGTGTAGTGAGGCCAGCGGGACCTTCTTCATAAATACCTCTACTCGGATTAAAGGAGTCAGGGCAAGTAAGTCCCCTTGCCTTCCACTAAATGCTCGCAAACGTTCATATATGTCCCTTCCCCTGGCTTGGAGGGGTGTATTCAGATTAGGAAACCTCGTGGATTCTAGAACCTCTTCAGCATCACAAGGCTGACAGTGTGTAGGTATGTTTTACGCCTAAAAGGGCTTGATAGGGCTGAGCAACTGACAAGAACATCCAGAAACTTCCGACCCAACTCAGGAGCTGGATTCAGAGCTTGAAGCATGTTTGACGGTGATGTAAGACCTGCAGGACAGGGCCCAGGTAGAGGAGACCCAGGGTACTGGGATTCTCAGGTCCTCAGGCCTGGCCAACCGCCACATATCATCTCTCGGTGTGGCTGGAGCACCTCTGGGTTCTGGGAAAGGAAAGCTACTTGAGGAAAGAGGTTTCAGTGCGGCCGAGGGAAGAACGACAACCCATCACTTCCCACTTTGAGGCCTTGAAGACCCTTCTGTCTTCTGAGAATTCCTGTCCCAGGCTCCCACCCCTGGCAGCCCATCTGCCTGGTGAAGGAACACCCACGCACTGCACAAGACTCTAGTCCATACCACCTCTGCCAGAGGGATGTCCCCTGCCCCCAGAGAGAGCTGACCGCTGACCCCATATACCCCGTCCCACCCTGTGCCCTGGATAGATGCTGCCACTGCTTGCTCAGGGCCCTGGGTGGTCACTGCTGCTGGCGTCCCAGCCGGAACCTGGCATGGGAGGGTGTGCAGTACACTCCTGAACACCAGGGACTCTGCCCAAGTGGCTAGAAGTGGCATCTCACTGTGGCGGCAGGCTTGGCGAGGTTGCTCCCCTAGCTCTGTCCGCCTTTCTGCCAGGCAGCCAGAACCAAAACAGACCATTCTGTTCCTCCAGAGAAACACAAATAAATAAGTCATCAGAAGCACTCTCCATTTCCCTGCCACCAGCCCCGCCTCCCAGCTGATTCACTGGCAGGGCAGGCGAATGTCAGGCAGCCCTTGCTGTTGACAGGCCCCATGCATCTTCATAAAGCCCCAGCGGGGGTCACAGCTGCGCTGGTCCATCTAGATGGGCTGCCAGTGGGAGCTAACCTTCTGGGATATCGGAACACCTGGCCTCTTGGCTGAGGTCTGGCACATTCCCTAGCATCAGATAAGTCCTGGCTTTCTAGATGCCCCTGGGGGTGGCAGAGCCCGCTGGCCGGAACAAGGGCCCTGGTGTCCCTTGGCCTTGACTGTGGCTGGAACAGGTGACTTCACCTGCCTGGGCCCAGCCCCTTCTTCCTTCCTCTCAGAGTAGCTGTGAGGACTAATGAGACAACAAAGGCATCCTGCCCAGAAGGGTCAGAGCTGCAAAGGGCAGGACGGTCCCAGAGGTGGACTTTACCTGGCTCCCCTCACACAGCCGGAGCACTCAGGACCTCTTGGCCAGGCAGGCCTGTCCCAACCCATTCACTAACCTATCCTCCCACACCCAGTGGCCCATCCTCCAGTTGCCCCCTCTCTGCCACAAGCTCTGGCTGGACGCAAGGCCCTGGCCCAGCTCCCTGGGCTCAAGCCTTCCCCCCAAGATGCCCAGCCCAGGCAGCTAAGCAGGGGCCTCCAGGGCTTCTTATCTGAGCTCTGGATTGGCTGTCTCCTGGGTGACCCCAGCCTCTCCTCTCCACAGGGCTCTGGTCTTGCCCAGGTCATCCTCATGACTTCTGCAGTGTCCTAGGTCCTTGTACCACGCACCATCCGTGAGCACAGGCCCAGCTTAAAGCTCTCGGGGCCCCTCACCACCCTCAAGAGGAAGCCCAAGCCCCTCCCCCTCTGCCCCCTGGTCCACGAGGCCCCACCCCATCCCGCCAGCCCCCGCTGCCTCGCTCCATGGTCCCCCTGGCATTTCACACTCAGGATGCAGGGAACTGTGTCTGGAAACACTCATTCCTCTGGACTGTGTGGCTCCTACCTTCTTCAACACTTTCGGATACAGGACACCAAGCACCACGCCTCCCTCGTGAAGCCCAGGAGAGCAGAACAGCCCGGGTGAGGAACTCAGCCCAGCTCTCCTGGGCCTCTGTCCACATCTGTGGGAAAGGAGATGGCGGGAAGCTCGGTGGAGAATAATGAGGAGGGACCCCTCCAGAGCAGTGCCCTCAACCGGGAAAGTCCCGCACCCCACGCTTGGCAGCGTCAGGACACACGGTTGGTTGTCACAGCTAGTCAGTGGGGAGGGGGTGCGCTCAGCATCTAGTGGATGGTGGCCAGGGTCTCACAATGCACAGAGCAGCCCCCAGAAAGGAGGATGAGGCCCCAGGTGTCCACCGGGCCGTGGTGGGGGTCCCTGCTCTAGGCCCTCCATCGGTGGAAGTCCCAGATTTATTAAAGCAGCTCTGGACCCAGGCTGGCTCTCAGCTCCACCCCGACTGGCTGCCTCAGTCGGGCAAGTTATCAATCTCTCCACGCCTCACCTTCCTGTGTGTAAAGGGGGCCAAGAGTGGGCTGCTAAGTGGCTTCAGAGGGTTGAGCACAGAGCCGGCTCCATGCCGCTAGCTCCAGAAATGCTTGCTGAGGTGCCAGAATAAAAGCCAAGCTAAACTTCCTCAATGCGTCCATGCCTCCCCAGGGAAGGGCTCTGTTTTGTGGTCCAACTCTTCATTATCTGCAGCCAGGACCCACTGTGCCTAAATGATGGAGAATTCCGTGTGAATCCTGTGTAAATGTGCAGATCACAGAAACCTGTGGGCTTCAAAACGAGGATCCCAGACACCAGTCGCCAGAGCCTTGGAGAAGTCTGTCCGTCTTGCCAAGCCTCTGTCTTCTGTCTGGCTTTCAGCTGGCAATGACAGCACTTCGGGGTCCTAACCCCAGTCCTGGCACCGCCCTCCTCCCTCAGGGAATTAGTCTTTGGTCTTATAAAAGGCTTGGGTCAAGTTCCAGGCTTGATTTCAGTCCTCGTGACAGAAAAGGCTTGCTGAACTACTTCACACAGAATTATTCTGAGGTCTGAGCAGATGGCAAGATATTCAGGGGAAGTACCCGTGCATTTGAGGAAGGAAGGCTGGGGAGCTGGCCTTGGTGGGAGGAGGAGAGATTCAGACGATAGTCAAGGGATTTGCATCTCCTGCCTGATCAAAGGGAAGAGGCAACTTCCCCCAAGTGAGCATGGCATGCTGGCAAAACATCCAAGTCCCAATATCAGACAGAGAGATGGAGGCTCAGACCCCTACCCCACCACTCCCAGCGGTGTCACTAATCTCTTCAACAGTCACTCAGCAAACAATGCTTCCAAGCAGATTTTTCCTTACCATGAAAAAAATACATCTACTCCAAGAGTCAGCTTCAGGCTTACTGGGAAAATATCTGAAGTATCCCCATTAAAGTCAGGAAGAAGACAAGATTGCCTGACAATTTTAAAGATGGTTTTAGAGGTACTAGCCAACACGATTGGACAAGAAAAAGAAGTGAGGCACAAAAATTGGAAAGAAGGAGATGAGATGATCATTGTTTGCAAATGGCATAATCGGACACCTAAGAGAATCAGCTGAAAAAAGTATTACAAAGATAAGAAATTTCAGTAAGGTGGCTGAGTAAAAAAATACGTATTTAGAAATCATTAGGTTTTATCATTTAAACAACAGTTGGTTAGAACAGTGGTCCCCGACCTTTTTGGCACCAGGGACCGGTTTCGTGGAAGACAATTTTTCCATGGACTGGGTGGGGGGATAGTTCAGGCGGTAATGTGAGCGATGGGGAGCAGCAGATGAAGCTCCGCTCGCTCACCCGCTGCTCACCTCCTGCTGTGTGGCCCCGTTCCTAACAGCCTGTGGACTGGTACTGATCTGTGGCCTGGGGGTTGGGGACCCCTGGATTAGAAGATATAGTAGAAGAAAAACCTCATTATAAAATAGCAGCTTGAAAAGAAATAAATATGAATAAACACAAAAGATACGTGCAATATCTATATGAAGAAAACTCCAAAACATTATAAAAGAAAATGTGAACAAATGGAAAGACACATTGTATTCTTGGATAGGAATATTCAACGTCATGAAAAGTCCGTTCTCCTTGAATTAATCCATGGATTTAACACAATCTCAGTAAAAAATACTAACTGATATATATATATATATTTTTTTTTTGGCAGGGAGACTACAAAAGCCAATTCTAAAGTTCGTATGACAAAAGACCTGGGGGAATAGACTAAGAAGACATTAAAACACATCAAAAGCAACAGTAGTTAACACAATGAGGTACTAGCAAATGTATAAATAGACCAATGAAAGCCATCACAATCTACCCAGATACTCAAATTTAGTATACTATAGTATACAATAAGTTTGCATTTTGCATCAGTGAGGAAAAGATGGACAATTCAATGATTGCTGTTAGGATAACTGTCTACCCATTTGGGAGAAAATAAATGTGGATTCCTACTTTACATCCAAGTAAACTACTTACATCCAAATTTTTAAAAAATCTTACATCCAAATAAATTCTTGACAGATCAAAGATTTGAAGGCAAAAAATTAAAACATAAAAGACGTAAAAGACAACACGAGGGGATTTTTAACAATCTCAGAGTAGTGAAAGACTTTCTCTGTATGATACAAACCCTACCAGACATAAAAGAAAAAAAATGGGTACAATTTGATTACATAACAATTAAAAATTAAGCATGAGGGAAAAAGCATCACAAGTTCAAAGACACACTGAGGAAATATTTGCAATGCATCCTATTTCCTTCATATGTAAAGAGTTCCTGTGAATAAATAAGAAAAGGGCCAAAAATTCAATAGGAAATGGCAGAGGACATAAACAGTTAGCTCACAGTAAAAGAAATACAAGTGACTCTCAAACATGTGAAATATCCTCAGTTTCACTCATAGTAAGAGAAATCAGTGGATGCTATTTCGATCCTACGTGCCTTTACTTAGCATATTCTCACTGCTTTTCTACCAGCAAACTCCTCTTTCTTTACACTCATATCCCCTCCATCAGGGCCCTGGTCTCATGTGTTTTAATCACCTTAGGGAAAGGGGCTGCATGGGATTAATCACGGGGTCAGGAGTGTCAACCAATATGCGTTGAACAAATAATGAATGAAAAAGGAACTCAGGCCCCGTGGATTCCAGGTCCAAAGCACCTTTCATGTCTGAAAGTCTTCCACATCCTTGACCTCATTTAACTACCGCAGCAGCCCTGAGAGGCAGCCCTGCTCATTTCTCAGATAAGAAGGCTGAAGTCCAGAGGGCAGAACAGGTCAGAAAACCTGTCACCTGAAGACTTTCCCAGACTCCTTCCAGGTCCACCCATCCTTGCACTGGTTGCCCAACAGCTGGCCTGGAGGCTGGGGTGTTTTGGCGGCACCCGGACTTGACTGGGGCCCAAGGCAGTGGGGCTGTGGCCCCAGTGCAGTACTTACTTGTGCATGTAGCCCTCGGAGCCGGTCGTGAGGTTTGCCTGCATCACCGCCTGGAACTCTGTCTCATTGCAGCAGTATTTGAAGACCGTGTTGTTATGGTGACAGCAGAGGATGAAGGTTTTGTTGTCCGATAGCCGGGGGCAGTGGAAGCCGAAGTGATAGTGGCCTTTGTGGTCCGTGTATGGCTCACAGACACGGTAATGCGCGGACAAGACTGGAAAAGACAGTCACCAGGCTTGCTGGTGTCCCTCCTCAGGCCCGGCTGGCCCGAGACCCCCACCAGTCCATGAGGACCATGGGCAGAGCCTGGTTGGCCTATTCTAGGGTTTTGCCCACCTCTTCCTTTGCCAGGAAGGCTTTGTGGTCCAGTGTGAGCCTCCCCTCTGCCAGGAAGACTGCTCTGGCTCCTGTCACCTCCCAGGCCCCCCTCGGCTACCATCCTGCTTATACTGTGCTGCCCAGACTGGGAGCTTCTTGCAGGCAGGGCTGATCTTAAGCCTCACGTGGATCCCCTCCAAGGGCTCTGCACACAGCTGGCACTCAATTAGGAAACAACACTAACTGAGCACTTACTATGTACTTCGCAGGTTCTGTCAGATTTAATCCACTTGGCCATCCTAGCAGGCAGGTCTGGGATCCCACTTTACAGAGGGAGGAACCCGAGGCTCAGAGGTATACAGTAACCTACCTGAGCCGGTTAGAGGTGGTGGAGCAGGAATCCAACCCAGGCCTGCCTGGATCCAAGGTCCAGGAGCCTCTGCACTCCTCCATCACTGTGCGGACTGATGGTGGACTCACCAACAAGTCCAGGCTGGCCTGGGTGGTGAGTGGCATGGGTGCAAGAACCAGGTCCCACTTGTAGAGAAAGCGGTGTCCCCTCATATCTTGGTTTCTACTAAACTGATGCCCTACACCGGGAAGTCCCCAAGGGCCTGCCTTGGTGGCCCCAGCTCATGGCGACAAAGCTGCCCTGGCCTTGGACCCTCATTCTCCTGGCTCAAGGCCAGAGGCCCCTATTCAGCCACCGATGACGCTGAAAACCCAGGACAGTATTTACTAGTTGTGCTGCTGATGATAAAGAGGAGTGAAAGCCTGAACAAATATAACAATGGAAAAAAACTTGGAGCCCGCTGTCTGCAGCTTAATTAGTATCTTCATAAAAGGGACTGCTGTATCTAATTTGTATCGCTCAAAAGGGGCTTCCTAGGCTGAATACATTTCTCCAACCACCAAGGCTCTGGTTCTGCAGAAGCGCCCCAGTTAATTGAGACCTCTGTCTCTGCTGAGAGGTTATTAGACTCCAGCCTACACAGCTCCCAGTGCCAGGGGCTGCCGAGGGGATCCCAGCTGGGCTGCGCTGGCCGGTGGGTGGGTAGGCCTCATGTGCTGGAGTGCCGAGGCTGGCTTGGGTGGTTTTGTGAAATCCTGGGCCCCTTCCCCAAAGTACAGCACCCTCTTTCGTGGGGACAGGCAGGATCACTGCGGGAAAAAGGTCTCAGCCTTTCAGGAGTCAGGGGAGAGTCAGCCTCGACCCTGGGAAACAGAAGACCCTTTTATGGATGCAGTGGTCACTAAGGAAGCCCCAGGTGGATGCACCATCTCATTTGATCTCATGTATTCCCATTGTACAGAGGAGAAAACTAAGGTTGAGAGCACCAGTCTCAAAGTGTGGTCCCTGACCTGCTGTGTCTGCATCCCCAGGGGACTTGTCACGGATGCAGTTTCTCAAGCCCCTCAGCAGACGTTCTGAATCAGAAACTCTGGGGGTGGGGGGCGCAGTCTGAGTCTTAGAAAGCCCTGCAGGGGATGCCGATAGACTTGGTTTGGGACCCACTGGCCTGGAGGAACGACGTGCCAGAGGCTAAAGGTGAGAGGCAGAGGCAGGAAGTGAATGCCAGCCACTGTCCAGCCCCTGTCCAGATTGATGAGAAAGCCCTGCTGGTGGCGGTGGTGGTGGGGGGGTGTCAGCTCACACTCGCTTGCAGGAGGCTCGGTTTGTCAGCAACACCCCGTGGCTGGTCAAGAAGACAAGTTGGGGCCCTGAGGCCACAGGACCCAGGGAGGAAGGAGCAGAGTGGTGGAGGGGGCCTTTGAGCTGGACTTCGGAGGAGCCAGATGTGCAGAGATGGAAGTGGGGAGGGAGCCCAGCCAGGGAAGGGATAAGGAGAAGTCCCCAGTGGCTCACCCTGGCCACCCCTGGACAGCCGGCACCACCTGCTTCGACCATGTGCGAAGACAAGGAGGCCGCTGCTGCTTCTTGAGGAAGAATGTGGCGGAGCCCAAGGAGTCCTGGCCCGGAGCCAGGACAGCTGGTGTGAATCCTGGAGCACACAGGGTCACCTGGGTCATCACAGCCTCTCTGTGCCTCCTTGCCCTCAAGGATGGAAGACCAGTGGTCTCCCGGGGGCTGGGGGCTCCGAGAAGCATTTGTGAACAGCAAAGCGTAGGGCCCGCTTAGAGCAGGGAGGGTGTCAGCGAAAGAGTGGACGATAAAGGGCAGCCTCCAGGCACGAGTGCATCGTGGCTCTGGGGCTGTGCCTGGGGCCCGAGGGCAGAGGGATGGTCGTTAGGAGGCCAGCGTGTCCTGAGTCACCAGGAAAACAGGCCCACGCGGAGAGGGAACACCGAGGGGAGGGCCACTCTCTTGGGTCCCGGGGTCTTGGAGTCCAAGATAGGACCCCGACCACCCCCTCCACATACACACACACACACCTGCGAGGCTCAGGGTCTGTGTGGCCATCATTTAACAGCCAGGTGACTGTGTCCACTGACCCTGTGGCCTCAGGCAGGTCTCTTTCCTGGTCTGAGCCTCAGTTTCCTCATTTGTAAATGGGTGAAGAGCTCCTCTCTCCCAGGGGACAAGATGATCTACTGTATGAGAAAGCAGTGGGGAAGGAGTTCTGTGCACAGTGGCCCCCAGACCCATGACCTTGGCCTGGTTTCTTCTCTGCCATCCCAGGGCCCTTCATGGCATCCTTCTGAACCACGACCCCCAGCAAAGGGGCAAGGGGCCCAAAGGTGCAGGCTGGTGTCCACAGCCCTGCCAGAGCAAGAGGGCACGAGGGCATACGTGCACACACGCACGAGAAAGAGAGACAGAGACAAGGACAGAGGAGGACAGAGACAGAGACAGAAGGAGACAGAGACGGGGGGACAGAGACACAGAGATACAGAGAGGGAGACAGAGGGAGAGACACAGAGAGAAGGCACCTTGCTGAGACCAGGGCTTGCGCTGGGCCAGCCCTGCTGGCGGGAGGTAAGGTGCCTTCTCCAGTCGGCCAGCTTCACTTTGGAGCAGCCAAAGGACTTGGTTCATGTTCATCTTTGTGAACAGGAGCTTGAAAGCCCCACTGCTGGGATCAGGGGGCCCGCCTAGGGGACTGTTCGGGTGCTGGGAGATGGGGCCCCGACACCACTCTGTCTGGGTTGGAATCCAGCCCCTACACTAGCTGTGTTGTCTCTGGCTGTCAGTTCCCTCTCCAAGCCTCAGTTTCCTCCTCTGTACAATGGGATGACTACGACACCGCCTGACTTTGACTTGCTGGGGTCAGGAGAGAATTCACTGCATGTAAGGGCTTCTCCCAGGACTTACCGGCAGCCACCGTTAACCCCACGGTGTCCTCAAGAATCTTCCAGCTGAGCTCCCCGAGGCAGGCACGTGGGGCACAGCACACAGTAGGTTCTCACCAAACAGCACCAAACATGAGCCCCTCACGAGGCTGGTGCCACTAGGGCAGGCAGCCCCATCAGCAGCCAGAAGCCCGGCTGAGCTGTAGCACTGACACCAGGAAGGGACCACCTCCCCCTCCCGCCTCCTGCCGAGCAACACGGAGGTTCTACCTGCGGAAATCAGCAAAGAGAGGACGGCGAGCACGTTCGAGGGCTGCTGGCCACAACTGGTCATCGTTCGGCTTTTGCATCGATTCGTCGAGCGCTGCCTGTCGAACGAGAGCCGGGAGAGGCCGGGTGTGGGCTGTTTTGTCTGCGGTGCAGACACTGGCTTTGCTGCCCATGGCAGGGCTGGACGGGCCCAGGCTGGGAAGCAAGTCTGCCGGGAGCAGGGGCTGGGCCGCGGATGATGGAAACGCCGCCATCCAATTTCCTTTCCGGAATGAATGACCTTCCCCCACCAGTCAGCTGTCATCTCCCTTTCTTTTCACGGCAAAATGAGACTTAATCAAAGGAGGACGGATGGCTCAGGTGGTGGAAATAACCAGCGGGCTGAGGCCGGTGGGCACGGGAATGAGAACGGTGGTGAGCGAGGGGATTAGAGGCGAGCTCATGACCCTGCAGGGGGCTGGCGGGACCCAGGTCTCCCTGCTGTGTCGCTAAAGGTGACTTCCATTAACCCCACCCCACCCCCACCAGCATGCATCCACCTGGCACCCTCCAGGCATTAGGGACGTGGCAATGAACTAAACAGACTCGAGATGGAACTCAATAGAAGCTGTCCCTTCCCTGGCTTGCATTCTAGTGAGCAGGGCTGACAGCTCACAGATGAGTAGTTCAAAGGCTATGAGGTCCCTGGGGTTGCACCCTGAAGACTGAAAGCAGAGACTCAAGCAGATACTTGTACACCCATGTCCACAGCAGCACGATTCACAATCACAAAAGGAAGAGATGACCAGAATGTCCATCGACGGATGATGGATAAACACTACGTGGCACGTACTACAGTGGAACATTACTCCGCCTTAAAAAGAAAGGAAATTCTGTCACAGGTGACAACACAGATGAGCCTTGAGGACATTACGCTCAGTGAAATAAGCCAGACACAAAAAGACAAATACTGTGTGATTCTACTCATCCGAGGTCCCTAAAGCAGTCAAGTCCATAGAGACAGGAAGTAGGATGGGGGGTGCCGGGGGCTGGGGGAGGGGGAATGGGAGTGAGTGTTTCATGGGGACAGAGTCTCAGTGTGGAAAGATGACAGAGTTCTGGAGATGGACGGTGGTGATTGGAAGAAGTGTTGCATACCGAAGGAGCAGCAGGTGCAAAGGCCCTGAGGTAGGAGCAGCAGGGAGGCCAGTGGAGGATGGGGGGAGGGGTGGGTAGCAACAGGCCACCTAAGGCAGGGCCTTGGCCCTCAGTGGCCACTTTACATCAGGTTGTTGAAACCTCAGGACAAACCTGAGGGACAGGTTCCCTCACTATCATCACCCCGCCCCACCCCACCCCTGGGCTTTGGGAATGGAGGCTGGGGAGGAGGACCAAGTGTCCTCTGTGTACTGTGTGGCCTGCTAGAGCCCCACCAGGGTTGTAGCTGCATGTGGCTGGGGAATAATTTGCTGAGCGCCTACTATGTGCCAGGCTCCAGGCCAAACAAGGTCCTGCACACTACCCTCTACCCTCACGGCACCCCTGATCAGGGAGAGCTCCGGGACCCCAGCTTGAGTCCAAGACAGCTCTGAATCCTGCTGACTAGCGGGCAGGCAGGGCAGGAAGCCAAAGGGACAACCCAGAGGCCGGAAGTTTCGGACCGAGGAGACGGTGCCAGATTCACAGCCAGCCAGGCCCTGCCCCTGCTCTGGGGCCTGGGGCTTCTCACCTGCAGCATGGGTGGCAGGGAGGCACCCAGAGTGTCAGTGCTGCTCAGAAGGCTGGTGAGCCAGAATAAGAAAAGGGGGTGGCAGGGCTGTTGGATGAAGCCTGAACACCTTAATACAATGCTTACTCAGGGTGATGTTGGTGTCAGCCCCTGGGGAGGGCCCCGCCCACCTCTCCATGAAGGCCTCTCTGCTGCCCCAGGAGCAGCCCTGCCCCCAAGGGCTGTGAACTTCTTAATTGCTCTGAGCCTGGGCCTCCTTCCTGCCTCCCTCAGGGCCCTCCTGGGAGGATGAAGGAGATTAAAGCATTTGAAAGTGCTTAGGAAAGGGTTTCCTACTAGGGAAACCTAAAGATCAATCCTGGAAAATGCACTGTGGGGGTGGGGAGTGACAGGTCCTCTGAGATGAGTCCTCCCTGCCATGTGGCCCCATTCCACAGATGGGGAACCTGAGGGCCAAGCCTGGTCTCCAGATTCCAAGCCCTTCTAGCCCCCGAAAGGTGGGGTTGCTCACTTTTTAAGCCAGGGCTCCAGTCTGAGAGCTGGTGGGTTCATTGAACAAATGCTTGGGTGGGGGTGGGGGTCCACCTCTGCCAGGTGCCCAGCCCTCCTTCCAGCTGCTCCCGCTCCCTACAAAGTCCTGCGTATACTGAGGGGGGCTATTACTCACACCTGGGGTGCCTTCCTCTTTTTCATGTGAGTCCAAATCCTGCACCAACTTAGAAGCTGTTACAATGCTACCTCCTCCAGGAAGCCTGCCTTGATTCCATCAGCTGGAAGAAGTTTGTCTCTCCATTGAGGCGTATCATATTCTATCTCTTCGCTCCTTAATGTGTTAATTCATTTATTCATTCATGTATTCTCTCAACAGCCACTTGCTGACCCCCACTTATCCGCTTGCTGACGCCCGGAAAGGGCCTGGGCCAGGTTCTAGGGACTCAGGGTGTCCTGGGTGAGGGCGCCCAGCAGCTCTACCTTATGGAACTGGTCCTCATGTCCTCCTCTATCCGACTGTGAGAGTCTTGGGCCAGGGCCTGGCCAACTGGGGGTCACGCAGACTGGGTGAGACTCCCAGCACGACTGGCACCGGCCTCGAGCCCTTGGCCCATTGGGGGCGCTGAAGCAACAGGGCCTGTTGTGGATGTGTGGGTCCCGCACAGCACAGGTGTACCCCGTCACAGTGATGCACTGTGACTCGTCTGTCCCCTGTCCAGCAGGGTCCTCCCTGCGATCTGCTCAGTCCCCTCTGCCTGGCCGTGCACCCTCCGCCCCACCTGGCCACCCACGGCTGCCTCAGGATGAGTCAATGGGTGACAGAAGCCACAGCCCTGTTGGTGGGACAAAGGTGGAGGTGGGGGCTGCCCCACCTCCTCAGACCCCGGGGAAGCTTAGGTGCTGGCACTGAAGGCTGAACCTGTGGTGGAAAGAAAACCCCACCATGCGTCACTGGGAAGTTACATAAAAATTCCATTTCTAATGACCGAAGACAGCAAAGCTATAAGCCAGCATCTCTATTCCTGGCTCGGTGGGAGAGCTGCTTTGGAAACTCCGTGGCTGCCATCCCTGTGAGGTTTCCAAGAGAGGGCCAGCTTCTGAGGGCACACCATCAACAGCCTCCATATTCACCTTAGCCCCCCTGTGGGGTCTGCAGAGGGGGACCTGGGTGTGTCACACTGTCAGGTGCCACCACCTGGGACCCTCCCCCACTGGTGACATTTGGGGGAAGCCTCTCCAGCAGAGGTAAGAGTTGGGGCTGAGTGAGCATCCCTCATCCTGCCCCCTGGGTCCAGCCTTGGTTCTGGGGTCTGCGGCCGTGGGGCTGCGCCCTGGGACTGGCTTAGACCAGCTGGGCTCTTCACAGGTGCTGGACGCTGGCTTTTCACCATGTTATCTCAGATAGTCTCCGACAGCCTGATGAGGCAGATATCAAACTCCCATCTGGTAAAGTAGGACACTGAGGCTCAGAGAGGTGAAGTGACTTGCCCAAGGTCACACAGCCACTCAGTGTCTCAGACAGGAAGCAAGCCCAGCCTCGAAACTCACTCTCCCTCCTGGCACTATAGGAGTTTCCAGAGCCTCCCGAGCCCCTGACCCTCACTCCTCAGAAAGCACATTTACCACAGACAGATTCGATTTATCGACCCGGGTTCTATTTCTTTGAAAACTGGTAAACTACCCACAATGGTAGCTGGTGGCCAATGATAAATCTCAAATAACAGGGGGAACATTCTGGATGAGCAGGACCCCCCAAGCTGACTGCCTCCAGAATCACAAGTCAAGCATGCATCTCTGCATCCACCCCTTGGGTCAGCCGGGGACTGCTGTTCCCAGATTTGAGGATTATTTTTAAACACCCAATTTGGCGAGGCCTGAGTGGAGAGGATGGAGGGCATGTGAAGAGAAACAGAGCCGGCGAAGATGAATTAAACCCCACTGGCAACAACAACAGATCTGTTCTCGGTCAGCCAGGCTAGGCAGGGCTCAGGAGGGAGGGAGGGGAGGCAGGCCCTTGGTGTGGGGCAGGGAGCACTGCCACCGACCCTCCAGGACCCCCCATGCCTGGCGGCCCCTGGCTCAATACCTGGAGGTTCCTCATCCTCTCTCGGCTTACCCCAGACCCCTGCTTAGCCCACCATGACCTTCCCTGGGCGTGGCCAAGAGCATCCCCTCTTGCCCGGACCAGGTCAAGGGCAGGGTGGTCTGGAGGGTGGGCCTTGGGTTTGGGCCACACTGCCTGGCTCCACCTTTTGTAACCACACCCTGTGTGACCTGGGACAAGTGTCCTCAGTCTCCTTGGCCCTAAAAGGGAGATGAAAATAGTATCGAATTCACAGAGTCCTTGTGATGATTGAGTGAAGTGATGCATCAAAGTGCTTGGAATGGGGCCGGTGCTCAAAAGTATCCATGGGGAGTGCTCCTTGCCACTAGATACCTCTGCCCCAGCCTCGCCCACCAATCCAGGTCCTATTGACTTCCTGAAATGCCCATCTGACCACCCACCCACCTCCTTAGGGGTCTTGGCAGCTCCAGGTTCAAGTCCATGCTCACGTCCCAGGCCCCAGGTGGTCTGGCTCTTGCTGCCTCCTCTGTCTCTCTCAGCTCCTCAAGGTTCAGCCCTCCAGGATGTGTCTCTCCTCTGGGCCTTTGCACATGCTGTCCCCACACCGGGGACACCCTTCCCCTCTCCTGCAGGCGGGCAGCCTGGACCCAGCTTTTGAGGTTCAGCTGCGGTGCCCATCTCTCAGCAAAGATTTTCTCCCTCTGATTCTCTCACTCCCCTGGGTGGGCTCCCGAGACTGGCATGGGCGGGAGCATGCTGCGTGATTAGTTTGTGTCCCAGCTTGAGAGCAAATGGGTTAGAGAAAATGGGTGGCAGGCGGGGGCGTTGAGAACCCAGACCCCTGCCGTAGGAGCCTGACCTCTTTAGACCCGGCCACCTGAGCCCCGCATTTCCCAGCAGCAAAAACAAAGAAGGGCACATGACTAGTTACACACCTGTCACCCAGACACACCCCACCTTGCCCCACCCCTGCGGGGGTGCAGCTCTGCAGTCAGCCCCGTGGCGGGCGGGGTGAGGATGGGTCCCGACCCAGCCTCCTGGGCATTGGGTGCTGGTGGTAGAGCACAGGAGTCGGGCCCTTTGCTCGGGCTGGCCCTTCCCTGGGCATCTCCTCCTCCAACTCAGATGTCTAAATCAGACCCACCACGAGGTCCGGCTCAAATGCCACCTGGTCCGTGAAGCTGCCTCGGCTACTCGTCCTCCCCACCCCTAGTGTCCAAGGAGTGGGTCCTCTTCTGCATGCCCATTAGTGAATACCTAACGGGCCTCTACAGGGGGCCAAACCCAGTGCTGGGTGGGGGTCGGATTCAGCCACAAACAAGATGGACCAGGTCTGGTTGCCATGGGACGACGGCCTGGGGGCGACAGTCAGGAAGCAACTGATTCCATGATGAATTAGTAATTGAGCTTGGGCATTCTTCTTATGATTAATAGTAGTATGAGCTTTATGAATTAGTAATTTAACAAGGATAGAGCCCTTTGGGGCCTCACAAACAGTTCTGTGGGCAGAGCAGGTACCCAATAGGCGGGTATTGGAAATAACCCTGGAGACAGCCACTGGGCGCCCACCCTGGGCCGGGAGCCCACCCTGGGCCGGGAGCCATGCGGAGCACTTGACTCCCATGAGCTCACTTACTTCTCAACACCCTTAGGCTGTACCACTGCCCTCCCCGGGGTGTGGATGGAGGCACGGGCGGGGCAGAGCCAGGATGCCAAGCCCGCACTCTGCTCCTGTGCCATCTCCATGGGCAGGTGGGCGTGTTCACTCATCAGGCAGCACACGCTTGCACACACGTCTGCAACAACACGCACGTGCACATGCATGCACAACCCCCTGCTGCCCAGACATACACGTGACAGGCACACACGGTATCAGCGGCGACCTTATCCTCCAGCAAGTCCTCAAGTTTCCAGGGCCTTTCTTTGGCGATGCAGACCTAATCCTGAGTTTGTGAACTTTTATTTTTAGGACAACACACACTTGGAGGTTATGAAATCTCAGTGTGAAACGTGAAGTCCAGGAATAGACGCCGGTGTGAAGCAAGATCAAACTGTGTCCTCCTGACCCCTGGGGCCTGCGGAGGGAGTGGCGGGAGGGTGGGAAGCAGGAAACAAGATGGACACGGGCCAGACTGCGACAGGTTTGCCTGCAGCCGGGCTCTGGGCTGCATGGCCAGCAGTCACGGCCACCGTTAAGTGCACCCGAGCTGGGGCCCAGCCTGTGTCGGTCAGCCCCTTTCCCTTCCCACATCTTCTCAACCTCACGCCGGCCCTGAGGTCCACGCTGCTCCCATCTCGGTGGCCTGCACCCCACCCCATGAATCAATCAAGCACATGGGGCCTCCCTATACTTCTGTCCCCAAAACCTACCCTCACCTCAGAGCCAGAGAGCTGCCTTTCAAAATGCAAATCCCATTGCATCACTCCTTGATTAAAACCCTCCAAGGGCCTCCTACAGCACGGGGTGGGGGGATGGGCAGGGGGAAGGCCAGACTCCTGCCAGGGTCCTGGCACCTCCCCGGCCAGGGAGGCCCACCCTCCAGCCACACTGGCCATCCCGCAGCCCCTTCACCGTGCCCCACACCCCACCCTGTGGCTTCCCTTCACCTGATAGATTCAGATGAACCCCCCAGTGCGTACGGGGTCGGGGACTCTGCCGTGTGCGCTCATGGCCTGTCCACCTCTCCTTCAAACACAGATAGTGGTTTATAGTTGAAGGCTTGCACAGTGGCTCTCTCTGAGCTGCGTCTGTCCGCTCCCCTAGACTGTAAGCTGGACAAAGGCTGTGACTCAGGACCTGCTGCATAATTTGCAGGGCCCAGTGCAAAATGAAAAATGCAGAGAACCATTTTTGTTCAAAAATCAATAAGCATTTCTAGACAGCGACGGCGGAGCATTAAACCAAACACGGGCCCTTCTGAGCGTGGCTCACACACCTGGCACGCCTGGCTGACTCGGTTTTGGATTGTCACAATGCAGCATGGGCCCTGGCACATAGTAGGCACTTTATAAACACTTGTCAGCTTGGCTGAGTGAGTGCAGGCTTTACCATCTCCATTTTTCAGATTAAAAAATGGCAGCTCAGAGAGCCTAAGTGATTTGCTTAGAACTGGAGGCTGGCAGGGCTGGGACTTGAACTCAGGTCTGTCTGACTCCAAGCAGGGGCTCAAAGTGGGTGCTGGGGTGATGGCACAGGTTTTGGAGTCAGTCTCCCCCGGCCTAGAATCTGAGCCCTGCTGCTAAGTAGCTGAGTATTCTAGGCAAGTTATTTCACTGGCCTCAGCTTCCTCATCTGTAAAATGGGAACCATGACCCCCACCCCTTGCTGGGGTGCTGAAGAAAGATGGAAAGGACAAGGAATGCTAGCAGGGCGCCCAGCACATCGAGCAAATGCTCCATAAATGGCTCTTCTCTGGTGTTGCCCACTGTTGTTTCCAAAGCCGGTGGTTTAGGTCCCTGGGAAGTTGCTGTGCAAAGGAAAGTGTGTTTGAACTCTTCCTTTCAGGCCTGGCTTATGCTTTTAGTTAGCACTGACTTCCTTCTGCCCCGCCTGCTTGCTAATTGCTTCCCTGCAGGGCACAAGCTCCTTGAAGGGGATGGCGGGCTTCTGTGCCTCTCTATCACCCACAGAGGAGGCTTTGCACACAGTAGGTGCTGCTGCTCAAAGAGTGGGAACTCTGTCAACACTCATTGGCCTGGAAGCGGGGTCCACTTTATTGCAAAGAGCAAACATTCTGATGGGAACAGCAGAGATGCAGGCAGAGGCCTGAGTGCAACTCCCGCTGAGACGGGGTGTCAACTTTCACTGCCAACACCAGGAGGGACCTTGGGCATCAGCCTTGTGGTGGATGCCACTCCTCTAAGCCAAGAAACCCCAACTCTGGAGTCCAGGGGAGCCCAGGTGGGACAGCGCAGGGTCCTGGATCTACATCCCTTGACCCCCACCCAATGTCCCCCACTCCATGGGGCTACTGTATGGTCAACTCAGGAGGGGAGAGGTGAGCTCTGCAAAGTGCGGGGTGGGGTGTAGGCGTGGGTGTGACCACGGGACGGCGTGCAGGTCACCACCAACTTGGAAACCACTCCTGCCCCCCAAGTCCCTCCTTCAAGAGGACATGCTAGTTGATTCCCAAAAGGGCTCTCCTTCCTCAGAGACATCTCCACCCCAACCTCTGCCAACTGGGCTCTGGGTTCAAGTTCCAAGCCTGGCTTGTTTCCATCATCCCTTCTTGGAAACCTCACCGAGTCCTCCATGCATGTCCCTTTCCTGAATGTTTGAGGTGGGCACTGCTGCTCTCCCGTTTCACAGGTGAGGAAACTGAGGCCCAGGGAGGGGAGAGATCTGCCCGAGGGCACGCAGCTAAGAGAGGCTGGGCTGGAAACTCCAGTCCTGCTGAAGGCCCGAACACTCTGCTCCCTGCTCAGAGCCACACCGGATCACCAGGCGCGTGGCTCCCCCAGTTAAGGGGAGGGCTTAGCTGAGAGCTCGTGAGGCCCTCTGCCTCTATGTGTTCTCCCGAATTATTTGCCTACACCATGGAGATAACACAACCCCTGGAAATCCCAGCAACATTTTTTTCCCACTGGAGAAACATGAAAATATCACATGAAGAATGGATCACTTAAAGTGTCAGGGCAGGAAGAGGAAAGACAGGCCCACAGACTGTCAGAGGGCAGCCCTGGATTTCTCTCCCCACTCTGGGGGCCTCTATTCCAGCCTCCCTCCGTGGGAGGGGGCTCTGGCCCCAGGAACCTTCCCTCACTGGGGAGAACAGAAACCAAAGCCCAGCCTCAGTTTCCCATCTGTAAGTGGGTATAACACGCCCCCCTTGAAGTGGTGTTGGGAGGGGCCAAGGAGGTGATGGAGACATTCATTCATTCATTCCCTGCTGAGTGTGATGCTGGGCAGCCCTGGGCTAAGGACTGCAGACACGGTGGTGGGCTAAACAGACCCCTCCTGCCCCTGTGGAGCCAACCACACGCGGCGACTCCGGGCACCTGAGCACAGAAGAGGGCCCTGACCTGGTCTGGGCCGGGGGTGTCCCCAGGGAACACGAGATCTGACAGGTCAGATCTCAGGCAGGCTCAGCTGGACCAGGCGAGGTGGGCCTGGGGAGGAGCGTGCCAGCAGTGAGGCCAGCACGTGAAAAGGCCAAGGATGGGGCCGAGCTCAGGGAGGGCAAGGGAAGGAGGTGCGGCCGGCAGGCAGTGGGCGCTCCTGGCACGGAGTGGGTGCTGATGGGCCTCTTTGGGGCCCACCCCCACCGGTCATGAGGACCACCAGAAACTGGGGGCTTGGCCCTCTCAGGTGAGGAAGGGGCCGGGATCAGAGCCGAGGACAAGTAAAGCCAAGTGGGGAGGAGGGAGCCCCTTGAGCACCTACTGTGCACCAGGACAGCTGTGCAGTCTCACGCCCGAGCCTGCCGGGTGAGGGGAGGGAGGGAGGCGCTGGCCCATGCTCACACCATGGGACCAGCCATGACCCTGAGGGCGTCCCCGGGCTCTGCCCACCCTGTCCTCTGCCTGGCCACGCCGGGCCAGCCGGCTGGATGTGCGCACAGGAAGAGACCTTCGGGGCAGCTGGGTGCAAAGGGGAGGTGGGAGAGGGCACCAGGTCACCAGGGCAGGGCCCCAAGGGCAGCTGACTTTGGGAAAGAGCTTGAAGGGAGAATGGGGTGGGGGTGAGGGAGGAGGCTGGAGGTGGTCCAGGCCAGACCCTCACACCTCCTCCGCACTCCCTGTTTTCCCTCCCATCCCAGCTTCCTCGCTGGTCCACAAAGCACAGAGCTTGTCGGAGCAGTTGCCCCTCTATTTACCCACCCTGTGTGCTAAGCTCCTGATACAAAGACACTAAGGCACAGAGATGGTCAGCAACTTGCCCGAGATCACACAGCCTGCAGGCAGAGGAGCCAGAACCTGAGCAGGTGGTCTGGGGCCAGCACCTGAGCTCCTCACACAGGGCTCCCAGCCTCTGTGCCCAGAGCCTGCTCTCCCCACACCTGCCCGTCACAGCCTCCCCTGGGGCCCCTCACATCTTTCTAGGACTGAGGGTCACTTTTTGGCCCTGCCTGGCTCCTTCCCTAGGCTGGGCGCTTGTCCAGGGCAGGGACCTGGGCTCGCGGCTGGGCTCAGTGAGGGTGAGCCCCTCACCCTTCCTGCTCCTGAAGGAAATCGTGCCTGTGCACACCGTGCATCTGGGAACATCCTGATCTGCCCAGCTCTGGACGGTGGAGACCAGAAACCCTGTCCCTCGCAGCCGCTGGCCTTCCACTCCCCACCACGATCAACCCTACACCCCAATGAAATGAGAGTGACTCAGTCGGGCCTTGTATAGGCAAAGGAGCATGGCTACCGGCCTGTGTGGACAGGAACTCAGCTGGTTCTTCTGGGGCCACGAGGAGGCTAGCAGCTGGAGAGAACCTCAGCCCTACGCCAGCGATGGGGACCCAGCTCAGGCCCAGGGCCTGGGGCCACCACCTGGGGACTGTCCCCAGGGCCAGGCTCAGGTCCCCCTGCCTTGGTGTCTTCACAGCACCTCCCCAAGAGTCCCATTTTACAGGTGAGCAAACTGAGGCTGTTCTCTGGGAGGTCTCACAGCTCGGAAGTGGCTGAGCTGGGGTTGCAGGGGCGCATCTGGGCTAACACTTCACAGGATGAGAGACCATGCATGTGGATTCCCCCCGAGGCCCTCAATGTCCGTTCTTGGTCAGATGCGGGTCAGTGATGCCACTGCTGGAGGCCGTCCTGGGCACTGCCCAGGTGAGGTGCGTTCGTGAGTGCGTTCAGCCCCCTGCCCTCTGAGGAAGGAAACCGAGGCCCACAGAGCCCACGGAGAGGGTGTTGTCCACCTGACTCCAAAGCTGGGCTGCCTTCCTGGCTGCCCCCTCCCACGCACCCCCAGCCCATCTCCAGCCGGCAGCAGAAGACCTGTCCACCAGGGAGGGCTGTCCGCTCCAGCTGCTGTTGGAAACACATCTGGATACAGTCAAAGGGCCCTAAGCCTCTACAGCCAGGTCTCCCCTGCCCCCAGGCACTGCCCCACCCACCACCATCTCCACACTCAGGGCCCTCTGTGCCCCCATAGCTGGCATTTTGTCGTGGCCAGTGCCACGGTGGCATTTAAAGCCAGGCCACAAAGGAGGCTGGCTCTTTCTCCCTCCCTCCCATCACTGGATCCTGCCTGTCCTGAGCTGGGCCAGACATAAACCTCTTCTTGTCCCCTGAAGTCACAGGTGCTCTGCTTACGGCAGACAGAGTGCCAGGTCCAGACAGGCCTGGGTGGCCCTTATCTAGTCACCATCCAGGTGGACAGTGGCAGCCCAGGGTGACTGGTGCTGTGATGGGGAAACCAGGGTGCCATGAGAGCCCAGGAGAAGTGCCCGACCCAGCCTGGTGGGATGGGAGGATGGGGATTTATTTAATCCTCACGCTATTAGGAGGTGTTGTAATTATCCTCAACTTACAAATGAGGAAACTGAGGCACAGAGAGTTTAAGTAACTTGCCCTGGGTCACCCAGCTAGTTGTGGTAAAGCTGGGATTCAACTCACCAGAGTGTCTGGCAGTAACTCCTGATGGACCGGTAAGTGAGGGAGGGCATTCCCGGCAGAGAGACTAAGACACGTGCGGCAAAGTGAGGGTTCATTCAGTGCAATAAGTATGGGACCAGTTTGGGGGCAGTGCTCACCCAGGTAACGGGGCTTCCCGTCCTGCCTGAGGTTCGGCACAGCAGCAGAGAAGCAGAAGGAAGGGCTCTGACCTTGGGGTCCGCACGCTTGGGCTCTGCCACTTCTCAGCTGTGTGACCCTGGGCAAGTGCCTTCACCTCTCTGAGCTGGGCTGCCTCAGCCAGATCCTGGGCACCTACGTCATACGAAAGTGCAGCTGTATCATTGCCTTTACTCCTGGTGATGACGCCTGCAGTAGGAATTCCTTTATTCCTCTTTAATAGAGCCTGTGATCACACCACACTGGGTAACGGTGGTGGCCCCGAGAGGACGGGGGTGGGTGTTCCAGCTGTTACGCTGGCTGGTAGGTTCAAGGATGTTTATCCCTGTGCTGGGGAATTCCAGCAAGGATTCATCTCCATGTGGACTCCCCGCCTCCTCCCGGGGAGCCCCAGACACTCTGCCCCGTCAAGTACTTCCTGCTCATAAGCTCTCGATGACTCGGTTTCCTCACCTATAAATTGGGGACGCTGGTCATTAAAGCTCCTCCTATGCTCGCAGTGTGCCCCGACCAGGTGGGCCCCTGTGAGGTAACCCAGGCATGGAATCCCACCGCCCCCTCGCAGCTGCCCGGGCAGGTCACCTGGCCTCGGGGAGGCTCAGCTTCTCCTCTGTAAGTGGGTGTCCTGCCCCTTCCCCCCGCCCCAGGTCACGGGAAGATGAGAGATGAAGTGGGTGCTGTGTGGGAGGTACCCTCGATCGTTCACAAAGTGACATTAGATGATTCAGGCGTGGCAGCCCGGGTCTCTGCCTGAGCCAGGGGGTGAAACCAAACAGACGTTGGTAACTGAATCCACCGCAAACTGCAGATGCCAGGGGTGGGGGAGGCAGCAGAGCCCCTGGTGGGGGCCAAGCGCTCTCAGCTGTGCCCCTGACACCCTGCCTTCCCACCATCATGCTCCCCCAACCCAAGGAACACAATTACATTCTGACTTGCCGAGGAGTCGTCGCTGTCACCGATGGCGGACCCTGGTGTGGACCCCAGACGTGAAACCGACCAAGCCAGGTAACCGAGCTGGGCCTGGTGTGCCCTGGCACGTGGTGCACCTGGGGTGAGGTGCCTGGGTCAAGGGTGTAGCATGTGCTGGGGAAGAGCCAGAGTGTATCAGCTCAGGCCCTCAGAGAAGCAAGGGACCTCTCAGAGCCTTGGTTTTTTCTAAGGAGGATGGGGCTCAGAGTAGGAGGAGGAGGATGGAAACTGTTGTGAGGGGCCCTGGAGGCGGCTGGACCGGGGTCGCCTGGAGTGTGGTCCTGCGCTCCGCTTGGGAGCTGGTTAGCAGCGCGGGATCTGGGGCCCCCCGGGACCCGTCGGATTAGAACAAGGGTGGAGGCAAGGAATCTGAATTTTACCAGCTTTCCAGGGGATTGTGACGCACACTCAAGTATGAGAACCACTGGGCTAGGTCAGAGGCGGGGACGTTTTTCTGTGAAGGGCCACACACTAGACATCATGGGCTTCGTGGGCCAGGAGGGCTCATCACAGTGACTCAGCTGTGCCGTTACATCAAGGAAGCAGCCCTAGACAATACAGGCTGCACAGCAGCGGCTGCATGCTAATAAAACTTTACTAACAAAGCCAGGCAGCCCCGTTTTCTAACCACTGTGCCTTGGTACCCAAAGTACAGTCCGCAGCCCATCATGGCAGCATCTCCAGGGAGCTGGCAGGGCCTCCACCTGCTACATCCCAGGCTGTGTGCTAACCTGTCCACACTCAGTTCTGCAGGCAGCTACGGGCCCTACGGGTTCCTTGTGGGTCTAAGGGGGGCCAGGCGGCGGGGGAGCTGGGAGAGGGGCTGCCTAGCCAGTCTAACAAACCATGGCACCAACGTCGCTAATTGGAAGCAGCTGCTGTTGCAACCAGAGACTTAGCTGTGATTAAGCGAAGTTGCCTTTAGGCCAATCAACTTCAAAATTATGCAAATAGGGCCGCAGCAGAGACCACAGGGATGGTGCCGAGCAGGCTGCCCGACACAGCCTGGCACTCTTAACCCCCACGGCCGGCCTGGAGGGCCCACGGCCACGTTCCCGTGGACCAGCTCCACTTCTGGGGATTAACAAGCCTCCCACCCACACTCTGTAAACTGGCACCAAAGCTGCTGAACTGAGAGGGAGGTGAACCAGCAGCCACCCAGAGACAGTGGATCCACCCAGCCCCCCGTTTGAAAGCAGCGGCTAGCCAGGTCAGGCTGGCGGCCACACTGGCCCTCAGTGAGCCAGGCAGGGGATGCTGCACACCAAGAGGGCTCCCTGGCGGCAACGGCTGAACATGGAGGAAAACAGGACACTTCCAAAGGTGGCAGGAGGCGGCTCTCAGCCAGCCTCCCCGAGCGCTTGCAAACTCTTGCTCACCGCCACCAGCTCTCTCGGGCCCCGACCTGGACAAACAGTGGCCTCCTCCTGCCCATCTCCACTCTTGGGACCCCCGGCACCCCACATTTGTTGCACCCCAAACTGAACTCCTCAGCCATCCTAGCCCATTGGGCTTTGCTGCCTCCCTCTGCCGGCCCCTCCCTTGGCTGATGTCCCAGGAAGCGTGAGTGGTCCACCACCTGAGTGGAGTGAGGGGCAGGGGCCAGGAGAGAGAGACGGAAGACGCCTCTCACGCACGCCCTTTCAGGGGCACTCCCTGAGTCTTCATCCTGGTCTCGGAGGATGGCAGTGTCATATGTCCTAGGAGATAGGAGGGAAGCCCAGCTCTCAGGCCCAAGGTCGTGATGTCCAGGGGCTGTCAGGTGTCTGGTTAGAGGCTGTATTCTGGAATCAGACCAAACTGCTCTGAGCCATGTCACTGGCATTTTTCTTTTCCTGTCTGCTCGCCCCTCTTCCCAGCCTGGGGGCACCTCCCCAGCAGAGCCAGTATCAGCTGGCACTCCCTCTGTTTAAACCGGCCTTTGCTCGGTCCCCCCTAAATTGGTGACCCATTCCAATTCTGAGTTTGCACTCTGGAAACAAAAGAATTGCTAAGAAATGTGCCTGCAGGCATTCAGAGAGGCCAGAGCCCTCTGACCATCCCCCAGGTGGGCTCTGACACCTAAGACACTTAAGGAGCAGGGAGCAAGGGGCTGAGCACAGGCCCCTGATGGACGGAAGTCCCCACCCTCAGGCTGACAGGGCCCCTCCCAGCAGGGGAGGTCCCTGCTACTGGGGCAGAGGCTGGTGCCAGGATGAGCCTTTATCACATGGGTCCTACAGGGGCCAAACGCAACTCCCGGGCCCATCATAGCAGGCTTCCTCCTTTTCAAAACTGAACATTGCTTATCATGCAGAGAAAATTGCTAAATTTTATAGTATAAGTTGACATCTAGGTAAACAGTATTACGGAGGTCTAATTCGTGTGCCACTGTGGGGAACGCTGGCTCCAAAATTTCTGGGGAATGGAGAGGTAACATCAAAAAGCATTTATGGGAGAGCCCTGCCGACAGGAAACTGGATCAGAACTGGGGTGAGAGGGCGGGACTTCAAGGGGAGGTGGGTGCTAGGCCGGTGCCTGGCAGAGGGCGGCCAGAGAGAGGACAGAGAGGGCAGGCAGGCTTGCAGGAGGGGACACAGTTGCCCTGTGACCCTGGGCACGCCACTTAGCCTCTCTGGGCCTCTCCCCAGAAAGTGGGGTGCTAACCCCAGCCTCACGTGGGTGGTGTGAGATTAAATGAGACAGTAGAAGTGAAACCTGGCCCGAGCTGGGAGCTCAGTAGGCGGTCAGTGAACAGGGCTTCCATTCCCCCCTCTGACTGGCTGGGGGTTTGCTTAGAGCTGTCACACCTGTTCTCTTCGGTGAGTTGCACGTGATCCTGAGCAGTGGCCGGGGGAGGTTATTAGCCTCAGATGAGGACGCGGAGGCTCAGAGAGGCTGTCATTTCTGAGGGTCACACAGCTCATACAGAGTAGACCTGGGACTAGCACCTGGTGCCCCAGAATCTCAGCGCAGGTTCCCTCCACTATGTCAAGCTGGCCTCTCCCAGCACAATCTGCACATCCCCAGCATGGTTAAGGGTGGGCGCCAAGACATTTTGGGCTCGCAGGGCCCTCTGTGCTGTGGCATAACCACCCCCCCTTCTCAGCTGGGGGCGACTTGCCCTGGACTGGGCTCCAGGGTGCAGACACAGAACCCAAACGAGAGTTAAGCAGGGTCTAATGACTGGCCTTCCACACAGTGGAAACGGGAGAAGGAGACCATTCTTGACAGGCATTGTCCAGCCCCATGACAGGCATTTGACAAATATGGTCTCCTTTAATTTTCAAAAAAAGGGGGACGACCGCTCAGTTTGCAGATGAGAAAACTAAGACTCAGGGAGGTTGTGTCACCTGCCCAAGGTCACACAGCTGCTGAGCTACTGGGACTTGGGCCCGAGCTGGTCTGGTTTCTAAGTCAAGGTTCTTTCTGGGCCTTAGGCTCTTGGCCTGGAGTATCTGGGGGAGGGAGCTGCCACGACCCCAAACCAAACCACTGGGAATTTCTCCCTCTCCCAATGCCTGGGGGAGAAACAAGAGACCATTCTCTGGGGATGGGAATCTGATGGTCTCATTTCCCACCAGTGCGGGAGCCCCCCCCCCCCCGCATTCAAGACTTCCCCAAAGATCCAGCCCCTGGTTGAACTCCTTCTGGAACTCAATGCACCACAGCCCCTGGGGAGTCCGTTCCTTCTGGGGGACAATTCAGACTGGAAAGCAGAGAGGGGGGATCTGCACTGCTGCCTGCCTACCCTCTTCCCCAGTTCCCCTTGCTCAGGCCCCACACTGAACAAGCTTATTTGTTTATTTGTTTTGAACAAGCTTACTTTAAAACAATCAGCATCTGGCTCCAGTGGTGAAAGACCCCATTCAGGAGTTGTGTCGGCAGGAAAAGCAAGCATCCTTGGCAGGGGAGGCCCTGCTTCCTGGTTCTCAGACCTGGTTCCTGGCTCCAGGGATGGTGGGGGGCTACATCCAGGTCTTGGGGTCGCAGCTCTGGTTCCAATCCCACCTCCACCACTAACAAACTGGTGGCCGTGAGCTGGTCACTTCATTCAAAGCCTCTGTTCCTCCCTCCCTCCCGCTCTTCCATCCGTCATTCAGGCAGGAAACCTACTAGATGCCAGTCCCAGCTCTAGGCCCTGAGGATACAGGAGTGAACCAGACACACCTGGTCCTTGGCATGGAGACGCCTTGGTCTGCCTATTTGGTACGTCCATGTCTGAGGCCCCCGTAGACTGCTGGCTCCCCGAGGCTGCAGCTGGGGAGGACGTCGCTACGAGACCCCTGGCTGCCCAGCCCAGCACTGGGCAGGGAGGAGGAGGTGGCGGGGAGTGGGGGTAGGAGGGGGCCAGGGCAGTGGCAGAGCGGGTGGTGAGGGGGTGAAAGGCCCCGGCCATGGCCTCGGACAGTCCACGAATAAACTCCAGCTCATCGCTCTTCCCAACTGAGATAGAAAATAGCTTTCACACTATATTTTCTGATTTTTTTTTTCACTTCACTGCTTCTAAATTGATCCAGAACAGATTGTCCGATTGTTTAAATTTCAGGAGAAAAGTCTCCTAATCTTTCCCTAGTCCTGCCCAAAATTCTGCCTGGCCCCAGCCCTCCCCCAGAGACCCCACTCCTCGGCCAGACCCCAGCTGGATGTCCGGGGCTGACCTGGACTTGCCCGCTGACCTATGGACTTGTAGGTGATGGACAGGGGCTCACCCGGGATAGGTGGGTCTACATTCCCAGATGGTGCTCATGCCCGGACCCACTGGAAAGAAAGGCTTTGTTTTCCCAGGAAGGACCAAACTTGCCCAGCACTGTAAGGCATTGGAGCCACACAGGAGCCTGGTGGCCCAGGTGGAATGAGAGGCTGCCACCTGCCTCCTCTCCTATCAGGAAAGTACTCTGGGTGCCTGGATGAGTCACACAATATAAGCAACTGTGAAGTGCTGTCATTATTCTTATTGACTACAGCAGTAAGGCAAACAGGTGTCATCTTGGGTGCCTACAGGATTGACTGGTTGGGACTGCCTGGGGGGCTGGGCCGAGGCACATCCTGACTCCATGCTGTGATGGATTGATTAGCAATGTCTGTCCTAGGCACAGCAGTGGCTGGTGGTGGTACACAAGCCACATATCTGCCATCCTGCATTTACAGAGTAAAGTCCAAACTCCTTAACTAGCCAGAGTCCTTGGAGATCAAGCCACTGCTGACTTCTACAGCCTCGCCTCCACAGCTTTCCACAAGTACCACGGGACAGCCATCCTATCCAGAAGTTTCTCAAACTTCTTCCTCTGGGCTCCATATGCATTGTTCCCTCTACCTCAAGATCGCCCCACTCCTTGCTTATTGGCCTGGTCAACTCATCCTCCATTTCCTTGGGTGCCCACCTCCTCTGACAAGTCCTCCTTGATGTCTGGCCCCTTTCCCCCAGGCAGAGTCCCTGCCCTGTCCTCTGTTCTCACCCACATTGGTGCGATCCCTTACGTGGGACTTGGACCCGGGCAGAAGAGCCTTCCTGCGGACTTGGAGCCCCACCAGGGCAAGCCCTGGGTTCAATCTTTGGAGGGAATAATCACATGACACATACCCAGGCTAATGGCTTGCCCACTCCTGTCTGACAGCCAGCCCCTTTGGAGGAGGCCACAGGTGGCAACAGAAACCAGACTCCAGATGTTAAGGACCCCACTGCCCTCAAGCTCCAGGCCCAGACGACGCTGGGGCAGCCTCAGTGCAGACCCTCACCGGCTCCTGCCAGGCCCCGCCCGTCCTTAGGGGCTCGCTGCCCCATGTCTCTCTCCGCCAAAGAGAAGGAATTCAAATAACAGCGACAAATGAGTGGGGACGCGTGGAGGGCTCCCTGCTGGAGTGCTTTGCCTCCGTGACCCTCGCCTGGATGAGTTGCAGGAGGGCCTGCGGTGGACCCACGTTGCAGAGGAGGAAACTGAGGCAGAGAGGACGGAGGTGGCTGGGCAAGGCCACCCAGATGTGAGGGGTGGGCACAGGAGTGTGGTGACCCATACCCCCAAGCATGCGCCCCCCCGACCACTGAGGGCACTCTGCCTTCCCCCCACCCCACGTGAGAAGATCCAAGTCCTGCCTTTGCTACTTAGCAGCTGTGTGCCCCTGGGGAAGCCATAGCCCTTCTCTGAGCCTTGGTTGGGACAGCAATCCGTCCTTGCTCAGGTATGTTCTGAGAATTAAACCAGGCAGTGTTTGTGAAGCACCCAGGACAGGGCTCGGTGTAGAGGGGAGGAACTCTCAGCAGCTCAGGGCTCTGGGGGCCCTTGGGCCCAGCACCCCATCCCTGGGGCCGTTCTGTGGCCTCAGCAGCTTGGAGGTGCCCTCTGCCCTCACCCCTTCCCTGACTCTGTGCCTGGAGCCCCCTTGGGAAGGAATCAGGTAGTCTACAGGCTGGTGGTCCACACTGCCGGCACCATGCCTGTCCCCAGCTCCAGAACCTCCCTGCAACCTGCCGTCTACTGTGTGGAGCCCAAACACCTCCTCTGACTTCCCGTGCACCTTTACAAATCACAAACCACGCTCAATGCGTGATCTTTGCACATCACTGTGCCCGCAAAGGAAAATAGCATTCTCCCGTATTATGGAGGAAGAAACAGAGGTTCAGAGAAGCACTGGAACTTCCCTGCCCTAAAAGGAGGAGGTCACAGTCTGAATGCAGCTCTGTCCTGCACCAAAACCACACTGTCAAGGACACCAAGCAACCTGGGTCCCCAGATTCGGGTCACCATCCCTGGTCCCTGGAAGAAGGGGAGAAGTTCATGCAGAGAAGAGAGATCATATCTGGCTATAAAACTCATTCCATCTCATCGCTCATGGCCCTCAAAGAGAAGCCTCTGCCCCAGTCCTTGGGCTCCTTCCAGAGCTTCCCTGAACTTAGGCTTTTGAAGTTTCCTGACAGCCATCACTCACTCACTCATTCATTCATTTACTTACCCATCCATCCATCATCCATCCATCCATCCACCCATACATTCATCCACCCATCTATCCATCAGTCCATCCCTTCATTCACAGACCTGTCTGAAGCATGCCTGAGCTAGAAGCTGGCTACAGAGCTAAACCAGGATCAAGGTGGTCTCTACCCTTTGAGGACAGAGAGAAACTCCACTGCTTCTGTGCCCACTGGGTGCTTCTGTTATTAAATGTGGTGATAATGATAACAGTATTATTTACTGAACACTTACTATGTGCCAGGCTCTACACCAAACATGTTCCTTGAATCAACTCTTTTAATTCCTGTAAGAACCCTGCAAGGTAAGTGCTATCCCCATTTTTAGAGGAAGAAACTGAGGCTCAGAGAGGTCACATAACTTGCCTAAGGTCACACAGCTATCAGGGGTGGAAACTGGGATTCAAATCCTGACAGCCCCTTTCAGAACTCAGGGATAAGAAAATAAATAACGGTTATCACTGTAATTGATCCAGGAGCCTGGAATGTCATAGTCCTTACCTTTAATCCTCAAAACCACCCTTGTAAGTTATTATTATTATTATCAGCTTTCTCAAGCGGATTTAAAAAATTAGGATACTGAGGCTGAGAGAGTGAAATAAGCAGCCCAGCATTGGCCACAGGTAAGGGGTGGAGCTGGTGTGTGAAAACAGGCAGGTGAGCTCCAGAGCTGGCTCCCTTGCTGCCCTGCTCTGTGGTTGCCATGGCACTGGGCAGGCACCAGAGCGGTCTAATGGCTCACTTGATTCATTTCCTCACTCAGTCAACAGCCAGTCTTGGAATCCCCTACTCTGGGGATTCCCAGATGATCGGCTTTGGTTCCTGCCTGGCTGCTTCACCGAAGGGCTGGAGCAATGCTGGCAGAGTAACAGTTAATAAAGTGAGAATACAAAGAATGCAAATTTATCTTACCTGGTTCATACAATAAGCCGTTTCCCAGATGAGGAAACTGAGGCTCACAGGTTATGTAACTTGACCAGGGTCACAGAGTTAAGAACAAGCAGAGGGGAGACTTGTCCAGGGTGGATCCGAGGCTGCTCCCCCGGGATCTGCGCCAGGAGCTTCACTGCAGCTCTGCTTCTCGCCCTGACAATGGGCTTCAGCTCAGAGGCTCTGCTCATTCCCCAAAGGCCTCATGGTCCCAGGGATCAGATTCCGGGCAGTGACACCCAGGTGATGCCGTATTCCCAATCTGCTCCCGGGAAACTCTAAACCACAGAGCCCTTCAGAAGCAAGCCCATGGGAGGGCATGCTGTACTCCCACTGAACTGAAGACTGAACTCCACTGGCCAGGCCTCCGGGGCTCGGTGATGATGCCAGGCTTCCTGCAAATGGGTAGAGAGAGGCCCCATCCCCCGATTTTCTGGATGCAGAGACCGAGGCTCAGAGCCGGCAGCTCTGGCATGGATATTCTGGGACCCCTGTCCGGAAACCCAGCCCGGGCTGTAGCCGAGAAGGGGAAGCAGGGCTCAGGTGGAGGGAGAAAGGGGATCTTCCAGACTTTGGTATTAGTGTCTGTAATTCTTTGATTTAATTTTTAGAATTTCCCTTTAGCAGCTTACGATACTGATACTTGCTCTGCTGTCCCCATAGAGCCCATCTGACCTAGGGCCTTGGGCTTCAGAGCTCTGGCTGGACTCTGGCCACCTGCTTCCCCTCCCTGGGCTGTGTTCTCCTTAGGGAAAGGGAGCCTTGGAGGTTGGCCTTGGGGTTGCCTGAGGGTGCTGGAAGATAATGGACAAGAAAGGGCTTTGTAATAAAGGCACCTGCAAACATTAAAATCTGAAGATGCCCTTGGGAGGCCATGCCTGTCTGAGACCCACTGAAAACTTTCCTCAGGCTGCTCCTCTGCCTGAATGCCCTCTGTCCCCTTCTGCCTGGCACTCTCCTATCTACCCTTCAAGACTCAAACCTAAAGTTACCTCCTCCAGGAGGCCCTCCCTGACCCCTCAGGCAGGGTGGGACCTTGCAGATGACTGTTTTTCTTCTGTTCTCCTGCCCCCAACAAATACACCGCAAAACCCACCAGGGCAGGGTCCTGTTTTAATTGTCTCTTGTCCCCCGAGCCTGGCACTATGTCTGGCACAGGGTAGGTGTCCCGGAAATGTGGAATGTGTTGGTCTATAAATCCAGCTGCACATGGACGATTCTCCCGACAAAGGCAAGGAGCCCAAAGTGAAAGCAAATCACCATCGTTTCGGTAACCTGCTCAGGGAGCCGTGGAGGAAATTCTGGCGCTGGATTATGGAAGGAATTGGCCTTTATTTTTAATTTGTGCCAATATCTAAGAAAGCGGCACTTTATTTTCAGCCCATCGTGTGCCGAGGAGCTTCGGATCTGGCACAGGAGACAAACTTTCCCAGCCCCATTTCCCAATGCAAATCTCGCAGCCTCAGCGAAGCGGACGTCTCCGCCCTCCGCCGGGCATTTCTCAGATGCTTGCCAGGAAGGAATAATCAGATTATGTAGCTGGGTTTTAAAAGATCACTGTTTGTCTCATTTTCCAGGGAACTGTGAACCAAAAAAAAAAAAAAAAAACCGAAAAAAAAATTTTTCCCCTCCCAGGGTTCTGTTAAGAGATTCCAGAACTTAATGCAGTGTTAAATTGGTGTAATTCGGGAAACTCATGCATTATTTCTTAATTTCTTGAAGGCGAGTTTGCACGCATCTGCTGGGGTAGGTGTGCGTGCAGACAGATGGGCGGTGACGGGAGTGTGTGCCCCAGACAGGGGAGGAAGGGGGCAGCCTGTCCAGAATATGCCAAGGGAACGAACGCTCCATTCATGTCTGATGGCCGGAAATATGGGACAGGAGTCATTTGCATTTCATCTCTCGGCTTCTGCTTTTCCGCTTGGATGGTCAGGGAGGGAGAGATTCTGAAGCCTCTTCCTGATGGGAGAGCCTTGGGGTTTTCAGGGCAAATTTCACCAGTCAAGGAGTTGTTTACACCCCTCCCCCACCTTGGGCAGCAGCTTCAGAGGCTCTGGCTGACACCCACCGGGTCTGTATCATGTCACGAACATCCTTGGCCTTCAAGGACGCCCAGTTCACTGTGACCTTGAGCATGCCACCAGCCCGCTCTGGGCCTCAGTGTCCCCGTCCGTACATGGGTCAGCGGACAAGCTTCTAGCTCCCTATCAGGCCCCGAAGCAGCAGCTCTTCGGGCTTCCCACCGTCATGGCACAGCACAGCACAGGGGCCTCGGAGATGCTGGGGTCCTTGACTCTATCTGCCCCTCCCCCCAGCTACAGGATGTGGAGGGTGGAGGCCCTCACACGGAAGATTCTGCCAGTCCCTTTCCCACCACAACCTTCATGAAACCCACTAGACAGGCACCAAGTCTCTGCACCGCTGAACGGGAAAACCCAGGCTCAGAGGGCAAGGGCTTTGCCAGTGAGTGGTAACATCGGGATGCCCAGAGAAGGCCCTCCAGAAAATTCCCAACCCGCTCGCAGCTAAGGGGTAAAGGAAGGAGCAGCTTGTCACAAGTGGGCCAAGCTGGCGTGGGGGAGGGGGTACGCTAGCAGAGCCAGGGGTGCTGGGACAGCCACGGTCTCAGCTCAGAGTTATTTATTCACATAGTCAGCTGTCAAACAGATACTGAGCCTTGGTCACGTCTAGGGGCAGGTTTGAGGGATCTTGGGCTCTTCTTTACCTTCCTAGGGGGTCAACCATGGGGGCGTGTCAAGGAATGTGTGTGCTGGAGGAGGGAAGGCAGGGAAGGAAAAAAAAGGAGCGGGGAGGAGGGAGGAGGAGACAGGACCTCTTCCCTGCCAGTCCCTGTGCAGGGCGAGACTGACACCAACAGAGTGGATGGCACCCAGCATTCCCAGGAGAGCGTGGCCCAGGGTGGGCAGGGCCCCTGGTCACCCTTCTCACTTTCACTGGCTCCAGATGTTCAGGACCCCACCTTACAGAAGACTGTTTAGGAAACAAGGCCCCACAGTTCTTAGGGCTTGACTACTGCTTCAGTAACTTCTAGAAAGAGTGGCTGGGCTGGGGAAAAGCCACTCTTGGAGAGCCGGAGATGGGCTCTGAGTTCATTCTAAGATCAAAATGAGTCTGTTGTGTGACTCAGCTGGGTAAAAGCTCAAGCAAGAGGCTGAATTTATAGAGGTAGAGCATCACCAAGAAGGGAGGTGATACCTTTCATCTGAGCCGAACACGGGCCACACTCTGGATCAGTCCAAAAGAGAAAAAACAGAACAATGAGTAGGATGTGGGATTCAGCAGACCCTGACCTGCAGCGGCTCACTGCACGGTATCTGAAGAGCTACCACGGTTGCCGTCAGGCACGGGCTGGGCTCCAGGTGGTGGAGTGTAGTGGTTAGGTGCGTGAGAGTAGCTGGGTTATTTTTAACCTCTCTGAGACTGTTTTCTCAGCAGTACAACAGAATCAATAACGGCCAGCTCACAGGGTTGGTGTGAGGACTAAATGGGATGATGGGGCTCAGTGACTGCCCTGCACGGTGCCTGGCACATAGTAGGCCTCTGGGCCTTTGTGGCCGAGTGCAATCCTATTGCTGTGCAGGTGCATCCTTAGGCTCATGGCAGTGAAGTCGTTTATCACAGACTCGGACAGTTGAAGCAGCCCGATCTGGGGTCCACTCGCTACTTTCCCCTCCTAGCAGCCAAGGGCCTGGTGGGGAGGCAGTCCTCTCCCACCATGTGGCCGGAAGGGGGTAGCATCTGGCAAGGGCTGGGCCGATTGCCCCAGAGAGCTGGAAACCAGACTCTTCTTCTCCTTCTCGCAAACCTCTCACTTTCCACCCCAATCACAGGCTCCACCCACGGGCCATGGACGTGTCCAAGTGCTGAACTTGACCATCCGCCCCTCCTCCCTGCCCCACCCCCACTATCTAACCCACACCCAGGCTGGGTGGTGGTGGTGCCCAGGTTTCCTGCCCTAGCCCTGCTCCCGCTGCACCACCTTTCCCTGCTCACTCCTGCTGCAACCCCTCCCTGCCCCACCACGCCCCCTCCAAGCCCCGCCCATCGGTCCGCAAGATGCCTCCCTCCCTGCCCCCTGTGTGCCCCCATCTTTGCCCGTGGAGGGTCTCTGCCCGGAACACTGCTGCTCCTCTCTTCTTCTGGCTGCTTCAGGCCTGCCTTCCGGACCAGGCTCCCCCAGCCCCGAACCCACCTCAGGCTCTCTGGGAAGATGCTCCCCACCTGCACCCCTGCCACTCAGCTTCCCCCAGGCAGGGCTCCATCCCCATTGGCTTGTCAGGGGCTGTTTCCTTAAAAGCTGCCAAGAGCAGAGCTGATGCCCTTCAGCAGCAGACATGGGGGCTCGCTGAGTTGGCTGAAGAAGGGGAGTGAGTGAAAGAATGAATAAATGCAGGGATGGATGGATGACTGGGACCGAGGGAGTGGCTCTCTTCCGGTCTCCTGATCTCCCGATCTCCCTCGGGACAGGCCTCACTCCCTTTCTCTTTCACTCACAAAGGTCTAAGCAGCACTCGCCCTGCCCCCACCCATCCTGTCCAATCCAGCTGCCCCATAAGTTCCAGGCTGGTGGCCTGGGAGAGTGGGGGTGGGGCGGGCGCGCGCGCGCGCACACGCGCACACACACACACACACACACACACACACACACCCCACATGGCTCCAAGCCAATCTGCTCCCCCAGCTTCCCCATCATACCTCCCAGATGCCTGAGACAGAGTCAAGAATTCAGTGATGGTGACAGTAAAGAAACAGGCAGAAAACCCTCCCTGAGGCTTTCAGCTGGAGCCATGAGGCGCTGGGGCTGCCTAGCTGCAGCGAACTTTCTGGCCACCTCTTGCTTCTGCTCCACATTCAACCCCCAGCCAGGACAGGCACAGCCAACAGCCTCTCTGGGGAGATGGATTCGTGCAGGGAGGTGTCCCACCCTGAGCAGTCACAGGTCTAGGGGATGGTGGGGGACTGACCCCCAATCCCGGGTGACCCTGACCAGCATGGGTATTGTCCTGGCTGACACCAAGGACCAAGGCTGGGCTGCCTGTTTCCCCGCCACCTTCAGACCACCTGACAGGTGAGGGAAGAGGGGGTGATGGAGGAGCTCCCCTAAGCCTGGTCTGAACGCAATTTGCTGGCTCAACAGTATTTCAATCGCAGCCCGGAGTGAAATTCACAGGACGCCCGTGACTTAAAGACACCCTGGGGTCCAGGCCCTCATTCCACAGACTTGGAAACAGGCCCAGAGAAGGACAGGCACCTGCCTAGGGTCACACCGTCAGAACTCACAGAGCTTTCTCGGTGTGACCTCGCAGCAACCTTCAGAAGTGGGAATGGCGCCCATGCTACTTTACAGATGGGGAAACAGAGGCTCAGAGGGGTCAAGCGCCTTGCTCAAGGTCACACAGCTTGGGGAGAGAGGGCTGGAGGCCGCTGGCTGTGATTCCTGGTGCAAGGCACTTTCTGCTCTTCCCATCCCGGCCTGGGCTCCCTGGGCTCCCTTGGGCGGGAGGAGCCGTCACTAAGCCAAGGGATCAGAGAGGCCGAGAGAGGCAGGTAGACACAAGAGGCCCACAGACACACTCCCACGGCAGATTATATAACTCCCCTTCGCAGCCCCACCGCCCCAGGAGTGCCACCCCGGCAACTGCACCGGGCACCAGACCCAGACGGACCGGCCTGACCCACCAGCCCGCATCAGTTCTCTCTAAAGAGATGACAGTTGGAGGCGCCAGGACGCGCTGGCTTTTCTTCCCCCTTTCTGGTTTCCTCTGGTTGAGTAACAAATACTAATACTAACAATGATAATAATAATTAGAATAAATATAACCTGAAGACGCTTGGGGTCTCGTTGCCATGGCAACCGCTGGAGCTAAGGCACTTCGGAGGCCGCCGCCGGGCCACCCGGCCCCAGGCGCGGGATCAATATTGATTCGGCCCCGGGAGGCGGCGGCGGCTCCACTGGGGCCACGCGGCGGGTGGGGAGCGAGGGGCACGCACTTGGAGGGGTCTTCCTGGTAGCCCGCGCCCCCCAGCTGAGACCCCCGGAACCGGTCGGGTCCCCAGCGTGGCTCCGGAACCCTGCCCGGCGCGCGCGGGGCTCCCGGTTCGCTCAGCTCCAGGACTGGTCCACGGACGCCGGTCCCCACCTCGGACGCGGATGCCGGTCCCAGCTGCCGCGTCCCTGCACGGTGCGCCCTGGACTGGTCCTCGGACCCGGGCCCGGTCCTCTCCAAGGTCCAGAGACCCCGACCTTGGCGAGCCCTGGTATGGACCGTAATGCCAGGGCACCGGCTGCCCGACACGGCTCCTGCCCCCAGAGTCTTCCCCGGGCGTACCCCGTCCCTTTCCACAGCACCCCGGACCTCCGATGCACCGAACTCACCTCTCCCAGGGGGCCCACCCCTCCCCGCCCCGGGCGACCGCACACCTTCTCGGAAGCCGGGGCGCCGAAGATCCGCCCCCCACTGGCCGGGACCCTCCTCCGCCAGGAGCTCCGCCCCGACCCCTTTCCCCCACCCCCGCGCCCGGACCCTGGCCCGGCGCGCCCCTCCCCCGCGCGGCCCCAGCCCGGCCCGCCCGGGGAGCCGCTCACCTTGTGCCCGCCGCCTGCTCGCTCCTTGCTCCGCCGCCGGGAGCCGGCGCCCGCGGGGCTGAGCCGCCTACCGGGCCGCGGGGCCGCTCACGCCCCCGTGGTGCCCCAGCCGCCGCCGCAACAGTTGTCCCAGCTCCGGGGGCTGCGGGGCCGCGGGGACTCGGGGCTCCGGGGCCGGCGCCGGGAGAGCGCACGCTCTTAGGCGCGCGGGGCGCGGGCTCGGGCTGGCGCTCCGGCTCGCGGACCGGCCGCCGGCCTCATGCCCCGCCGGCCGCCCCGCCGCGCGCCCGCCGCTACTGGGCGGCCCGTGCCGCTCGCCAGCCCGCCGGCCCCGAGCCCCGCGCCGCGCCCGCCGCCGCCGCCGCGCTCATGCTCGCCGGCCCCGCGCTCGCCGCCGCAGCCGCGGTGCCCACTTCACTCTTTGCCGCTCGCCGCTCGCCCTCTGCTGCCCCCTCTCCCCGCTCGCGGCGCCCGGCCGTCCTGCCCTCGCCGCCGCCGCGCCGCGCTCCCTCCCCAGCGCCCGCGGCGCCCTCCTCCCTCTCTCCCTCCCTCCCTCTCTCTTTCTCTTCTCTCTCTCTCTCTCTCTCGCCCTCCTCTTCTCATTTTTTTTCTTTCGCAATCTCTTTTTCCCCTCTCGCGCGCTCTCTCCCCGTGTGTGTTGTCTTCGTTTTTTCCCTTTTGCAATCTCTTCCTTCCTTTCTTTTGTGCTTCACTCTCTTCTCACTTTTTTCTTTCCTCCCCCCCCCACTCCTTTTCTTCCTTTCTAATTTTCCTTTCCTTTTCCCCTCTCCTCCCTCTTTTCCTTCTGTTCCTTCCCTTTCTTCTTTCTCTCCTCCTCCCGGCACCCCATCTCTGATTCTCTGTCTCCCCAGCCCCACCGCACGAGCTCACCTGCCTCCTCCCTGGCTGCTCCCCAGCCTTCGGCCGGGCCCGGCTGCTGGGAGGCGGGCTCCCCCAGCCCCTCCCTGCGGGAACACCAGACCCGCTCCAGCCAGGTGGCCGCGGTCCTGGCAGCCCCTCCTGCCGCCCCTCCCGCAGCCTGCCACTGGAGGGCCCCACCTGCAGTGCCCCTCCCCCTGCGGTGCTAAGCAAGACATTCCTTCCAGCCACCCCCCCACCCCCGCGGGAGGTGGTCAAAGTCAGGGTCAGGCGGAGGTGGTCCATGGCAGGGTCAGACTTGGGCAGGAGAATCCTTCACATCAGACAAGGTCTTCTGTCCAGTTTCCAATGAGAAAACCCGACTTCCCCAGGCGGTGGTAACCCTCTCCTGCTCCGGGGCCCCCTTCTCTCCACCTCTCCTCCCCAGCATCCCCGTCCCCCCGCCCCCATTTCACCCCTCACCTGCAGGACAACCCCGTGCTAGACTCACTGTGTGGCCTGGGGCCAGTGAGCCAACCTCACTAAGCCTCAGTTTCCCCACCTTCACCCCCACCTGTCCCTGGCCCAGTGACCTCTGGTGGTAAAGAAGGACATGTGGGGGGACCTTGCAGCCTCTTCAAAGGCCCCACAGAGGGGATGGCAATGCAGATTCAGGGTTAGGGAGCATGGTCTTGAGTGCTCTGGTAGGCAGGTTGATTCCACCCGTGCAAACTCTGTGTCTCCCTCGTCATTGGATCCGGCTCCATTTTTACAGATGTTGATTGAACCTCCCCGGAAACTAGGCTGAGCCCTTCATATACACCTTATTTTACTTAGATCTCACCACAGTGCTGGGTAGTGTCTTCCCTGTTTTACAGGTGAGGCAACTGAGGCTCAGAGAGGTTAGGGCACCTGCCCTGAGCCACACAGCTGCCAAGGGACAGAACCAGGGCTCCAGCCCAGACGCCCCCGACTTCCAAGCCCAGGCTCCCCACCTGTGACAGTTTTCTTCCCTAAAGAGGTCTCAGCAGCGTCTCCCTCACAAGATGTTTCGCAGATTAAATGAGGCAGGATATTTGAAGCACTTCACGCAGCTTCTGCAAACCCTCCCAAGAGTGGGGAGCATGATCACCCCATGGGATGATAGAAACCAAGGACCAAGGAGGTTAAGAAACAGACCGAAGGGCCCAGTGCTGGAGGCGGGTGGGACTGGGTTGAGAGCTGACCATCCTCTGTGCTAGGCTGGGCTGCCCTCAGTGTGTTCCCAGGGCCCTGTACCTTCCCTTCCCTACAGTCAGGCTCCCCAACCTCGGACGAAGCCACTTTGCCTCCCTGTGCCTCAGTTTCCTCATCTGCAACATTGAAATGATTCCACTCACCCCAGAGTCAGCATGAAGATTAAATGAGAGGCTGTATCAAACAGAAGACAGTCCTGTTGATTTTCCCAAATAAATGAGGGCCTTGATCTGCATCAGTGTCCCTTCTGTCCTTCCAGGAGGTGGTAGAGTGGGCGGAAAAATGTGCAGGCTTTGGAACTGGTCGGACTTAGGGCTGAATCTCAGCCTGGCCATTCACCAGCTGTGTAACCTTGGGCAAGTTCACTTCTCCCAACTCCTGTGCACTGGTTTCCTGGGGCTGCCATAACCAATATTCACAAACTTGTGGCTTAAAACAACATATGTTTATTCTCTTACAGTTCTGGAGGCCAGAAATCCCCAAATCATTTTCACTGGGCTGAAGGTGTGGACAGGGCTGCCTCCCTGGGAGGTTCTAGGGGAGAATTCTTCCAGCTCCCGGTGGCTGCCGGCATCCTTGGCTTGTGGCTGCATCACGCCAACCTTCAAGGCCAGCATCTTCCCGCCTCTCTCTGCCCCGTCTTCACGTGGCTGCTCCCCTGTGTGTGTCGGAGCCCCTTGCTCTCTCTCAGGACACTTGTGATTGCATTTAAGGCACACAGATAATCCAGGATAATCTCTCATCTCAAGATCCTGACTTTAATCAAATCTACAAAGCTCCTTTCTTGTTGCCATATACGATAAGGTCCCCAGGTTCCGGGGATTAGGACGGGGGTCTCTTTGGGGGTGGGGGGCATTTTCAGCCTCCCACACTCTGTGCATCTGGGATCAGGGCAGTTTGGGCTGGTAGGGCCGCTGGGGGAATCAGCGGAGACTAGCATGAAGACCAGCCTACATGGACCCATTCAACAAACATTGTGTCTCCGCTCTGGTCGGGGCTGGGGGAGAGGTGAAGGGGGGCGGGGCTGTGCAGGTAATTACCCAGACCGCGTGGGAAACGTTGCCCCCATTTCTGAGCACCTACTGTGAGTCGAGGTGGCCGGGTGCTCCAAGCTCTCCGTCGCCTTTAATCCCTTCCCTATTTACTATGTCTCTGCCTTCGGGAGGCCAGCTCCCCCGCAAATGCTTCCCCCCCCCACCCCCCACCCCCTGGGGCGGGCTGGCGGCCTGGAGGATGACTCACGCTCTCTCCCTCACCGCCTGAGAGCAGCCTTTTCAAAGGGCTGGCTGGGGAGGGAGCTAAATTTAAAGCCAGGCTTCCCGAGAAGATCACCTGCCACGTCAAAGTTGCTGCCATTTAATTAGAAGCTGGGGGCAGCCGAGGTCCACGCCCGTGAGCCCCTTTGGGAAGGGGGGAGGGAGATCCTGGGGTGGGCAGGGGGAGGGGCCGCGACCAGCTGGCACCCTGCCTCTGCATCAGCATCCCCCACCTCGCTCTGGGGAGCAGCCCTCCCCCTCCCAGGAACCCCCCAAGTCCCTCCTCCTCCTTCTGCAACCCAAGATCTCAGGGTTCCAAGCCCCCATTTCCCCAATTCAAGACATAAGGAGCTGGGGCTACCCCACCACCAAGTCACCCATGGAGCATGTGGCCAAGCTGGAGTTTGAAGTGCTGGCCTGGCCTGGGGGCTCGCGTTCTAGGCCAGCCGGCCACTCGAGCTAGTGGCTGGAGGTGGTGGGCAGGAGGCCCGGCTCTTTGAGCCTGTTTCCCTCTCAATCCAAAGAGGCTGAGGTCCCCAGGCTGCGGCCTGCCTGCCGCTTGAAGGCATTAGCTACACCCCGTTTACCTGGGAGGAGACAGGCCCCTGGAGGAGCCTGACCCCAGCTGGACCCCTGCTGCCCAGCCCTGCCCCTCTGAAGCTCGAGGTTTAGATCACAGCCATCCTTATGCCTTTGCTGCTCCCACTCTCCCAACTGGCCGTGGGAGCTATGTGTGGCAGCAAAGCCGCAGTCTCCCCGTGGCTGCAGGGCTGGGTCACGTGGGTGGCAGGGCATCCCAGTGGTTAGGAACGCTGGCTCTGGAGCCGGGCACTGAGCTGGCAGCCCACAGTGGCCTGGGCCGTGCTCTCCACCTCAGTTTGCTCTTCTGTGAGATGCTGTGACTTTTGACTCTTCCAGTCCAGACACACAGGAGGTGCTTCATGTGTGGAACCCACTGCTGTGGCTGACTGTTGTCCTGGAGGTTTGGGAGACCAGTAGGTCATCTGGTCCAGAAGCCTCCTTGACCAGACACACCCCCTTGACTCCAACTTGTGCTGGGCCAGGGGCTGTAAACTCACCGGGGGGCCTCCTCCCCGACCCCTGCCCGCCTCCCTCCTGGCTCTGGGTGTGACACAGTTTCTACTCTGGCCCTGCGAGGAGACCAGGCAGAACTACCTACAGCCCTCCGAGCCGGGAGGAAACGGGGCTTCCGTCTACATCAGAAAGGCACGTGGCAGACCCAGTTCCAAGAGGGCCCCATCACCTTCCCCCTGCTGTTACTCCACTGTGGCAAAAGGGGTTTTGCAGATGTAATTAAGGTTGTTAATCTGTTGATTAGTAAGATCGAGAGATAAGGAGATTATCTGGTGTGCCTAAGCCAATCACGGCGAGGCCTTTGAAAGCAGAGACTTTTCTCCGCTGTCAGCAGAAAAGGAAGTCAAAGAGATGGCAGCCAAAAGAGGGATTTGACATCAGGGAGGCTGGCGCTGAGATGGAGGGGTCTCAGCGCAGGGAGGTGAGAACAGCCCCCAACCAACACCCAGGAAGAAGCCAGGGGCCTCAGTCCTGCAACCACAGGAATTGCATATTCTGCCAGCACTCTGAAGGAGACTGGCGTCTCCCCAGACCCTCCCCTAAGAGCCCCGCTTGGCTGATGCTTTGATTTCCACCTCGTGAGACCCTAAGCAGAGAACTCGCGGAGCCTGCCCTGACTCTGCCCCACAGAACGGTGAGATAATACATGGGCGCGGTTTTAAACTGCTAAATTAGTTACAAGCCACAGAGGAACCAATATACCCAGCAACCGCTTGTGCCAATTCCTTTATTTTTAGGGGGCGAAGGTCTTTACGGCCCATCCCTCCCCCTGCAGACCCCTGGGCTGGCCTTTGTACTGTACAACCTGACTCAGCCACCCCTCTGCCTGCAGACCTTCCATGGCTGCACCTTCTCAGGGTGATGTCTGAGCCCCTGGTTTGGCATTCAAGGCCCCCTGTGTTCTGAACCCTGTTCCCCAACGTCCCCATGAGTGGCCCTGCCCCACATGTGCTGTTCAGAGAGCAGCCTGGGTCTCTCATTAGCCACAAGTTAATGGATCATCACGGTTCCCTGTACTCAAGTTCAGCACCTACATGTTCCCAAGTGTTTCCATTTCTTTAAATACACCCCCGATAGCTGCTTCTGTGGATATTGGGCAGAAGTCAGCCAATGTTTTACGCACAGTTGCAAATTCCACGTTTTAGGGCTTCCCTGGTGGCGCAGTGGTTGAGAGTCCGCCTGCCGATGCAGGGGACACGGGTTCGTGCCCCGGTCCGGGAAGATCCCGCATGCCACGGAGCGGCTGGGCCCGTGAGCCATGGCCGCTGAGCCTGCGCGTCCGGCGCCTGTGCTCCGCAATGGGAGAGGCCACAACAGTGAGAGGCCCGCGTACCGCAAAAAAAAAAAAAAAAGTCCACGTTTTAGAAAATTCAAAACAGGGAAGAAAAGACACCGTTCCCATCAGTCTGGAAATAGTTGGCAGCAAGGGCCCTGCCACTTGCTTGGGGCAGCTGATTAAGGCAACAGAAATCAACCCCAGGGAAACGGCAAAACTCGGAAGACCCCTCCACCCCCTTTGCAGACCTGACTGCCTCTGGACCCTAAGACTCAGAGCCTGCTGGTGCCCAGGAGTCAGGAACCGCTGTGTGGACCAGGGTTCCTGGGAGCATGTCTGTTGCAAAATGACAGCAGGAACTAGGAAGGCTTGGTGTGGAGGGGGTAGGGGGATGGACACCCAATCACCCTTCCCAAAGCTGGAAAACAAGAGACCCCAGCGGACTCAGTGTGCCCTTGGCCTCCTGGAGCCTCAGTTTCCTCATCTGTACACTGTCACTGATAATAACCTCCACTCAGGTGGCACCAGGCTCTGGTCTCAGTCATAACAAGCCTATGGAGTAGGAGCCGGTATCCTATCTGTAACAGTTTCGCAGGTGGTGATGCGCTGTGACCCCAGCGCCCGGGTTGCAGGGGGAGCTTGTGACTGAGAGAGCCCTGGCTTCACAGCCCCCAGGGCTTGAATCCTGGCTCTCTGCGTGCCAGCTGGGGCCTTGGGCAGATCCATTCACCTCTCGAAGACCATTTCCTTATCTCGGAATTGGGATGCCGCCGGCCTCAGCCTCCTGGCTTAGGGAGGCACAGCACGAGGCTGATGGCAGAAGGCAGAGGAGTGCTTTTGGGGTGGAGTGAGAGACCCCCACCCTTACTTCTGGGGTACTCACCCCCGCTCCAAACCTTCGAGGCCTCAGCTTATACGAACGGTGACAGCTCCAACCCCTGTGTCTGTCCCAGGTTTGGATTCTGCCACAGCTGGCGGCGGCTCTCATGGCCTCCCTGCGTCTCACCAGCCTCTCAAACCCAGTGCACAGGTGATGAGAATTAATATGGTGCAAATTGGTGGGTTGAGCCAAGCACCCCGAGATGGAGGCCTAATTTCCACACAGCCCAGCACCCCCCACGGGCAGCCGCGGAATAATAACAGCAGTGATAATCAGGATAATTGCATATGCAGAGCCTTTCAGTCACATGCCCTCCACACCCATTCACACCTTGAAAAAAATGTGGGGAGTAAGGGCAGGGATATACCCTCATCTCAGAGCTGTAGGGTGGGGGCCCAGAGAGGTTGTGTAATGGACCTGAGGTCACACAGCTCATGAGAGGCAGGCCTGAGGCAGGAACCTGAGGACTCCAATGCGAGTGCTCTTTCTACTGCCCTGGAAGCCCCTTCTCAGAAGCCTCTGTCTAGGGGACTGGAGTGGGGGCTTTGCTCCAAAGACCAGTCATTTTAAATCCCCAAGGGCAGGGCAAGGCAACTTAGACCCCAGTAGGATTCGCAGCTTTGTAGCAATAAGGCCTTGGACAAGTTGCCTAACCTCTCTGGGATGAGGACCTACCTTTTCTCTCGAAAAAGATCTACCTTTTCTCCCACTTACTGGGTGCTCTGTGGCCCCCAGTGTCACTTGGGTGGTCTCCTTGAACCCTCACCACCATCCCAGGAGTTGCTTCTATTTATTCCTGTTGACAGATGACAAATAGGCCCAGAGAGGTTAAGTGACTTGCCCAGGGTCACACAGCCAGGAAGTGGCAGAGCTAGAATTTGAACCTGGGTCTGTCCCTCCCTTGCCCCTGCTCCAGGCCCGTGCTCTTGACCTTGATGCAAGGAGGAACAGAGTTGAGGGCCCTGGAATGGGAGCACGTCCTGGCTCTGCTTCCCCATTTCTCAGTTTCCCCACCTGCTCCGTTCGCACTGCCGGTGAGGCCCCTCTGGCTCAGAGAGTGTGAGGCCCTGGCAGACTCAGCCCAGCGCTGGCTTCTTGCAGGTTTAGCCCAGCCGTAGGGAGGTAGGTTGTATGGGGTTTGACAGATCAGGCTCCCGTGGCTAGGGTCCAAACTCCAAGCTTCTTTGATTTTGCTGAGCAGCCTCTCCCGATGCTATAAATGGTTTGGCTTGGTCTCACAGAGCGACCTTTGTTATTGCAAAATCTCATGTTTCCACAGAACCCAGGGAAAAAGGAGCCTTTGGTGGTGGGTTCCGGCATCTGTCTGAATTCTATTCTGGTAAGGTTCCCAGCTGTGGGGAAGCCAGCCCGGCCTGGGCCGCAGGGTGGAGCCCGTGGCCTTGGCCAGGTAGCCCCCGCCTGTCTGGCTGCCTGCCAGCTACAGCCTGTTCACCGGTCAACATCTGTGATGAATCAGAACCTCCAAACGGCTACTCAGGGGCCTGACGGGAAGCGGCTGGAATAAGAATGAGGGGGGGGAGGTACCTTCAGCCCTGTCTGAGGTCTCCTCTGGCTGACCAGGGCCAGCCAAGCCCTGGTTCCTTTGGAAGAGGGGAAAGGGAAAGGAAATTCCAGCTTTCAGAGCCTGGATTCAGGTACCTCATGCCAGGTCTGGGGCTTTGCAAACATTTTCTCCTTAGCCCCACTGGCACCCCCCAAAAGCAAGGCGCTATTATTTTTGCCCCATTTCAGCTGAAGATAGGATCAGAGAGGTTAAGTACCTTGCCCAGGGTCACACAGTGGGTAAGTGGAAGCTGCTGCCTGCCCTATGTTAGATTTCCAAGTTCAGAACCCTTTATACCATTTACATCACTTTCTTTTTTTTTTTTTTTTTTTTGTGGTATGCGGGGCCTCTCACCGCTGTGGCCTCTCCCGTTGCGGAGCACAGGCTCCGGACGCGCAGGCTCAGCGGCCATGGCTCATGGGCCCAGCCGCTCCGCAGCATGTGGGATCTTCCCGGACTGGAGCACGAGCCCATGTCCCCTGCATCGGCAGGCGGACTCTCAACCACTGCGCCACCAGGGAAGCCCTACATCACTTTCTTGATCAGAGAAAATATGGCCCCACTTTGGTGTCCAGGAGATGACTTTGTCTCAGCCCTCCCCATCTGAGACCCAGACCATGTGAGGGGCCAGGCCCTCTGCAGTCAGTTTTCCTCACATATTGCTCTAAGGCCTCCCCAGAGCACCATGCCTGGTACTGGAGCCTAGCCGAAGAGAGGATGGGCTGCTTTCTGCCCCCAGGGCATCATGGGAATATCCTGGCATACCACCTCCAGAGAGAGAATCCCAGAATCATGGCCTGCTGGAGCAACCTTCCAAGATGAGTAGCATGAGCCCTAATTGCAGATGAGGAAACTGAGGCTCAGAGAGGTCCAGTGACTGGCCCAAAGTCACCTAGCACATTAAGCCTTCTCGCCACCTTAATGTCCTATTTTAATGTGAAAATTACAAAATAAGCCCCAGCTTCAGGGTCAGACTCTTGGGTCTGCCTCGCATCAGAAGAAGTCACTTTCCCTCTCTGAGCCTCGATTTCCTCATCTTTGAAATGGGGGCAACAGTTCCTACCTTTCAGGGGCCCCGTGATACGTGGTCGGTTGAGGCCATATTAGTAAGTGCCTGGCACACAGTAGGGCCTCCACTTGGCTATCCCCACCACTACCCCACTAGTAGCTAGTGCCTATAGTCTGGTATTTACTGGTCATAATAACAGTTACTAGGTCTTAACCACCTACTGTGTGTGACTCACTGCACTGGGCACTTTGCATCTTCAGCATCGTGAAAATAACCACAACCAACGTCTTTGAGCCTCGTGTTGGGCACTGTTCTATGCATCTGACAAGCATCATATGGGTTAACGTGACGTGGGCTGCAGCCACGCCCATCTCACAGACAAAGAAACTGAGGTTGGAAGTAACTTACCCGAGACTCCTAAAACCCAGGTCTGCCTGACCCCCGAGCCCAGCTCTCAAACCTGGGCCAGAACCTCTGTCTGAAAAGCTGAGGTCTCGTCCTCCACTCAAAAGGGGACACCCGAGCTGGCTTGGGGAGGAAGGAGGAAGCAGGGTCATCACCAAACCCAGTGGGGAGTGTGTGGGGCTGGATGTAGGTGGGCAACAGCTGCAGGTTGCAGGCAGCTGGGCACCTCCCCAGAGGGAGAGTCCACAGGGCTGATGGTCCACAAATGCCCTTGGCCAAGGCCCCGCCCTGGCGGCTTTCAGAGCAGGATGGGGTCAGTGCCGTGGACGCAGGGACCAATCTGTGTGGGCACTCTGCCCTTGACCATGCAGGCTCACACCTTTACCAGTCACCAGGTGTCTTGGCTTCGTCGGGCAGAGCCCCCCGAACCCTCCACCAGCAGCCCCTGAGCCGCTCCTCCTAGTATTTACTGGAGCTGCCGGTTCAAGCCTCACTGTCTCCTGCCTGGACACGTGCAGTAGCCAGCAGTCTCCCTGACTCTGTTCTCCCACCCAGTGGGCCATCCTCCAATGGGAGCCAAAGGGATCCATGTGGAACCCAAATCTGACGGCATTGCTCTCCTGTGCAAAGCCCTTCTATGGCTCCCTACTTCCCTCCAGATAAAGTCTGCATTCCACCTGCCACTGAGCTCCATCTCCTGCCACAAGGCTACCCTGGGCTGGCTCTACCTCCCTACTTCCCTGATCAGACCGTGCTCTCAGGCCAGCAGACCCCAGCTCTCTCTGTTTTCTCTTCCTGGACTGCCTGTCTTACTTCTTTTTATCTTTGAGGACCCAGGTCATTTGTCTCCTCCTCTTGGAAGCCTTCTCTGAGCCAGACTGGATCTCTGCTTCCTCTGGGCTTCTCCACCCATCACAGCCCTGGCCACACTGAGTGACACTGTCTGTGCTTCTGTCACCACCAGGAGCTCCCTTAGGTCTGGCTTGGGTCCGACCCAGCTCCGTGTTGCCGACACTGTCCACCACAGGGCCCAGCCCGGAGCGGGCCTCGGTGTGAGAAGTTGCATAAGTGGTTCCAACAGGCCCAGCCCAGGAGGCCAAGAGCGATTGACGTCTCTCCCCGCTCCTGCCAGGACACCCAGTGCCCAGTCTGGCCACGTCGGCAACTTGGCACCGATATTTTATTAATAAGCACATTTGGCACTTGCCTTGCACCTTTCCTTCTCAGCTCTCTGAGCACCTCCCCACCTTTAATTAATTCTCCCCACACCCCAAGTAAGCTGCTCTTCCCACAGCAGATGATGATGTGGGAAGTCCTTTCCTTAAAGGTGCCTGGGATTCATTGCACAGTGTAATTAGAATCCTCTCTTCCGCATCTCCTGGGCCCTTCCCACTTCTACTCCTCCCTACCCTGGGCCAGCAGGTGGTCTCAAAACCTTTGGGATGGAGTGTTAATGTATTATTGTTGTTATAAAGCCATGCATGAGTTTGCTGTCTTAACAGCTTAGTTTTGTCATCAGAAAAAATAACAAGATAATTTTTGAAGAGGCGAGAGGCAACCGGAGGGGCAGTGGGTGGAGTGGAGCAGCACTGGAGCCTGGTTTGTGCAAGCTAGCTGGGTGAACTGGTGTTGGGGAGGGCCCTGGGAAATCTCAGTTTTAGGCAACTCCCCTTCCTCCAGGAAGACTCCCCTGATTAGTCCACTCACATTGGGTTTTTCTGCTTCCCTCTGGCCTTTAGAGCAGAGACCCTTGTTCTGATAGGTGATTGCTCTGTGTGGGTTTGCCCCTCCCAATGACACTGAGAGTCCTTGTGTAGGATTCAAGTTTCCATGTCTTTGCATCCTGGGAAACGAGCAGAGGACTGGGCATTCAGTGACCAGTACTTGTGATGCATTGAGGAATGTGGGAATGAGTGAAAAGATGGTGGGTGGATAGACGGATGAATGGATAGATCAATAGATGGGTAGATAATGGGTAGGTGGGTGGGTGGATGGATAGATAATGGATGGATGGATGGATGGATGGATGAGTGGGTAGGTGGGTGGGTGGATGGATGGATGAGTGGGTAGTTGAGTGGATGGATGGATGGATGAGTGGGTAGGTGGGTGGGTGGGTGGATGGATGAGTGGGTAGGTGAGTGGATGGATGGATGGATGAGTGGGTAGGTGGGTAGGTGGGTGGATGGATGAGTGGGTAGGTGAGTGGATAGATGGATGGATGGATGGATGGATGGATGGATGAATGGATAGATCAATAGATGGGTAGATAATGGGTAAGTGGGTGGGTAGATGGATAGACAATGGATGGATGAGTGGGTAGGTGAGTGGATAGATGGATGGATGGATGGACGGATGGATGGATGAGTGGGTAGGTGGGTGGATGATGGGTGAGCGGGTTCATGGAAAGATGAATATGCAAGGAGATGGTTGGCTAGATGGAGAGCTTCACAGAGAGATGAATGAAGGGAGGGCTTGATGGATAGATGGATAAGTGAATGATGGGTGGATGGGTGACAGATGTGTGGCTAGAAGGGTCAACAGGTGAATGAGGGTGGGTGAGTCTTTGGATGGACAATAACAACAATAATAATATTCTACCCAGAGCTAATATTTTTTGAGCTTCCAGCAACTGTTCCAAGTATTTGTTCCAGGTATATTCATTAGCTCATTTAATGCTTGTAACTATCACTAGAGGGGAATGTGTGCTGGATTGGGGGACGAGGGATGCTTGAATGGGTGTTTTGGTGGATAGACAGTCAGGCAGGTGCCCAGCTGATGTGTGTTTGTGATGGAGAGGCGGGCAGGAGCTCGGTCAAGCAGATGGGATGCCGGGCGGGCTGGGAGGTGAGGCTGAGGGAGCAGTGGATGAGAGGTCAAAGCAATGGGCAAGAACCTGGATATTTTCTCTCTGTTTCCACCCCAGGGAAGGGCGTGACATTCCCTAGACACCCACCTCAGGAACCTGGCATCATCCTTGGCCACTGTCTCGCCTTCCATCTCACCAACCCTCGGAGCTCCAACTGTCTACCCCGACGACAACCGTGGCTGGATTTGGCCCCCAGCCCCCCTTAGCCGTCCTGGGCCCTCCTGTGTCCCCTCCACATGGCAGCCAAGGGGATCTCGCTAAAACACAGCCCCAAATCCTCCTCTGACCCCGAACGCCCATGGGCCCCTAGCCTTCTTGGTGTGCCCAGCCTTCCATAGCCAGTGCCTGTGGACACACTGAAGGGCCTTGGTTTCCTCCCATGACAGGTGCCTTCAGGCTCCCGGGTCATTGTTTATGCAGTGCCCCTTCTGGAAAGCCAGTGCCCCCTGTCCACTGGGGGCCCAGTGAAATCTCTTCTCCCCTAGGGTTCCCATCACTGCCCACCATCTTCAAGTCACCACAGAGGTTTCCAGCTGGGCTCTGGGGTCCCTGCAGGAAGCGACCCCTGGCTTCACCATGGCCGGCCTTCTCATGTGTAAAACAAGGATCAGCAAGACTTCTCGCCTGTGTGGTTGTCACCAGGATTGATGAGGTGTGGCCACTCTCACTATGGCACCTGACCATGGAGTGCTCACGAATGGCTGCTATGATTTTTCTTTCTTTTTTTTTTTTTGCGGTTTGCGGGCCTCTCATTGCTGTGGCCTCTCCCGTTGTGGAGCACAGGCTCCGAACGCGCAGGCTCAGCGGCCATGGCTCACGGGCCCAGACGCTCCGCGGCATGTGGGATCTTCCCGGACCGGGGCACGAACCCATGTCCCCTGCATCGGCAAGCAGACTCCCAACCACTGCACCACCAGGGAAGCCCTATGATTATTATTAATAAAGCGTCTGCCTCCCCCCACCTGACAGTATATTTCTCAAAAATAAGACTGGGCCTGGTGCACAGACTAGTCAGTTCATTCATCAAGTATTGATGGAGCCTTTCCTGTGTGCCAGGCACTGTCCTGGGTGCTAGGATACATCAGTGACTACAGGTGTCCCGGGGATCAGGGCCGCAACACCTATAGGGGGATGGTGATCCGTGGTCAAATCACTAAACAACAGCGAACAAGACCAGTGAAAGGGCCTCGCGGCCGGGTTCACACCAGCTGCTCATCCTGGTCGGTTCTTGAAACCAGGAGCAGCCCTCGCCTTCCAGAGCAGGGCAGGCCCTCTGTCAGAGTGTCTGAATCTGAGTCACTTCTGTCTCGGGGACAAGAGGGTGACCTTGCTTGTGGGTCCCGAGGAGATAAGAATAGCCTGGGAAGCTGAGCGTCCTGCCGCCCTCCCTCCCCTGCATGTGTGCGAGGTGGCAGAGGGGGGTACATGTCCTGCCCCACCGCAGCGTGGCCAGCTGCTGCTGGCACCTTTGGGGCATGGCTGAGCCTTGCCAGCTGTTTGGGAGGAGAGGAGCCAGAGGGAAGGAGGGTTTCCACCAGCCAAAGTGCTGAGCCAGCCCTTGGCTGCTGTCCTGGAGGTCCCACCTGGAGCAGGGGAAGGTCCTGGATCGGCCACTTACTAGTGGGAGAACTTCAGCAAGCCGCCTGTCCTCTGGTCTCTGTTTTCCAGGTGAGGAAACTCACATGCCTTTCTTCAGGGTGTGGAGCTGGCTTGGGGCCCCCCCACCCGATCCTGGCCCCCGCCAGTGGACTTGGAGGGCAGAGACCCTTGCCCCAGGCCTCTGCCCACCACCGTCTAGCTTTGCTGAGAGGACGCCCCGTGTGGCCTCCCCTGCATCCATGTGAACAGGCAGGAGCGTCCAGCAGGTCAGAGCGTTGCTCTGGAGTCTGATAGCCTGGGGCAAACCCCAGACAAGCCACACACAGACTATGTGACCTCAGACCAGTCACTTGACCTCTCCCAGCCCATTTCCCCCATTATGAAAGGGGGGTTATGGCCCATCTCAGGGGCATAGTGCTGTGGCGGGAGATATGCACGCAAAAATGACACATAGTAGGTGCTTCTGAAGCACATAGTAGGTGCTTGGTGTTGGTGTCATGCTTCCTGGTGGGAAGTGCTGGGTGTGGTGACTGGCACAGGGAATGACCTTTTAGGCCAATCTGGGAAGGAGAGGAAATGGAAGTGCTCTTTGTGACTCTGAGGGAGACGCCTGGGACCGGCAGGGAGACCGTTTGAGCAGATTTGGATGGAGGAATAGCCCCAACTATCAGAGATGAGAGAGACAGAATGGACTGTCCCCTCAGATAGAGAGCTCCCCATTCCTAGGGACAATCAAGAATAATCTGGTCCCCTGCTTCCTGGGGAGATTGCAACAGCGATTCACACATACATGGATCGGTATCTACCCCGGTGTTTCATGACACTGGGGTTTATCTGGATCTGGGTCCAGTAGAGACAGACTGTGTAGCTCCGGGAGGGGGTGGTGCGGCTGCCCTGCAGCTTCCGGCAGTAGCTCTCTGGCCCATCCACCTTCCGGCCCTGGGGCTGCACAGTCCTGAGCTGCTGGCAAACGCACAGACGGTTTCCTCCTCCTGTGGACCAGCTGCAGGAGAGTGCACAGCTGTCTGCCCGCCCCCACGGGGTCCTTGCCCTGCAGGTCACTGTGCTTTCCCAAGGCAGCCAACCTGTGTGCTCCTTCACCCTTCTGACCATCTCCGTACCCAGCGCCCTCAGGGGTATTTTACACAATCAATGTAATGAAGGCCAGTTTCTGCATTTAGGTCTCAGCTTAAAACCCTCCCACTGTGGCCTGGAATAAGAATTCATTCATTCAACAGTGTTTAGCGGTAAATACTGCAGATCAGGAATTGCTCCACCTGGAGAGAAGTTGGCAGGGAGGGATTGATTCTTTTTTTTTTTTTGCGGTATGCGGGCCTCTCACTGTTGTGGCCTCTCCCGTTGTGGAGCACAGGATCCGGACGCGCAGGCTCAGTGGCCACGGCTCATGGGCCCAGCCGCTCCGCAGTATGTGGGATCTTCCCGGACCGGGGCACGAACCCGCGTCCCCTGCATCAGCAGGCGGACTCTCAACCACTGCACCACCAGGGAAGCCCGAGGGATTGATTCTTGGTTATATTTATAACCTTGCCACTTCTTCTTCCTCCCTCTCTTGTCCATCTGTGGACCGCCAAGTACCAAATGTCTGGGCCTAAATCTCTCCTGAGTGCAAAACCACATCATCAGGTCCTCAGGCCCCCGGGTCTGCAGGGAAGTCTGTGGTGGAATTCTGCGTCCTCCTGCCCCGAGCCCGCCCCCTCCCGCACCCCAGCTGCATGCTGCCCTCCAATCAGATGCCTCTCCCTGGTCCTCCCAGGCTCTGTGGGCACCACCTCCTAACCATTGCTGGAGTCTGTCCATTTCCTTCCACTACCACCGCACCGTCACTCTCACCTGGATAACTGACAGTTGCAGCAGCTGCCTGGGGTCATCCTCTCCCCTCTCCCCCCGCCACCAAGTGCAGTGTCTGTCCAGCACCTGCAGTGGACAAATAAAGCTGAACTTCTAACCAACATGTCAATGAGGTATCAGCGTTGCAGCTTCCCCGGACGCAGAAAATGATCAGGGACCCTTCCCCGAACCTCAGGCTCCCCAGCCATAACAGGGCAGAGAGAGACTGGAGGGACTTACTGTCCTACTGTGAGTCCCCGAGGGGAGGGGGCTGCCACCTCCTTCACCTCCAGCCCGGCGGGGGGCCGGTTGGAGAGTCTGTCCTGTGTTGCTGGAGCCGGGGTGCTCCGGGGTCCCCTCCAGGAGAGGCCAGGAGAGAGAGCAGGGATGGACACGGAGGCACCCCCACGGTTGTCCCCGCGAAGGTGCCTATGTGAGTCCTGTGGACCAGGCATGGCGCCCAGAGCCCACCTGGGAGAACAAGGGACCCCAACAGTGAGTCTTCCAGGGGCGGATGTCAGAGCATCAGGGACCAGGGGTGGGGATCCGCATTTGAGAAGCCACCAGAATGGAGGTGACGGAGGCTGGAGGATGTAAGACAGATGGCAGCTGGGCTGGGGTTTGCGTTAAGAACCCAGGGGGCTGCGGACTTACTTCCTCACTCCAGGGGAAACACAGCAGGGCCCTGCCTCTGTCCGGGGCTCGCAATCCCTCTCTCCCTCCACAGGCTGAGCGGCCCTGGTCCTTGGCCCAGACCATGAAGCCTTGTGGCCAGGCTGGTGGCACTCGCTGCCTTGCCCATCGGAGTGGGATGTGCGGGACCCTGGGCCTTCTCCTGCCTGGGCCTGGGTCTTAGGGACCTGGAGATGCCTGTGTTGACATGGAGACTCATGAGCTGGCTATGGAGATTTCCAGACCATGGGCAGGGCCGGGGCAGGGTCCCTTTCCAGCCCAGAGTCTGGCCCCAGGTGTCTAAGGCAGGGGATTGAGGCGGGGGGCGGGCAGGGGGAGATTTGAGCTTCAAGAAGGACCCGTTGTTGGCAGCTCAATCCCTGTTTGTGGAGACCAGGTGGTCCCCCACCTCCACTCCTTCTGCCTCCCAACAGGTGTGTGGCAGGTGCTTTGTGGGTGGATGTCCGTCTGTCCCTCTGAGAACTCACCAGAGCCAATCAGTGATAGCCACGAAACTCACACCCTCCAGGGCCCCACGGCACCCAGAGCAAAGCCCCCTCCCAGCACCCTTCCCCGCAGGGCACTGGTCCTGGGACCCATACAGAAACTCGGCTCACTTCTGTCCAATCCTTTCTGAAATGTCAGCTCTTCAATAAGGCCTCAGGGGGTCTCACTGCCCGTCCCCCATTAAGATTCCTTTTCTCAGTTCGGTTTCTGTTTCTCCCGCTATGGGTGAAGTGCCTCCTGATCATCTGGACACTTTGGTCCTTTGTTCTGTTGTTACAAATGCCCCTTCGATCTGGAAGTTCCACCACCCAAGGGCTGGGCTCTGTATCTGCTGTGCCCCTGGGGCCTGGCACACAGTAAGCCCTCAGCAAAAATTTGCCAAATGAACGAACCAACCAGGATTCTGCTGAAACATCGGACAGAACGTGGGCAGGGATCTGGGCCCACTGCTCTCAACGGTGCAAGTGTTTTTTTAAATATTTTTGTTTCATTTATCAGAAATCAAGGCGGAGTCAAGCGCGGTAATACATCTAAACTGGTTGATTAAACCATAAGGAAGACGATGGCACTTTGTAGCAGTTAGAAGCCACCGGAAGGTTTAGAAATATTGTGATCCCTTGAGCGGTTTTTGCAAATGGGGTTTCTATTCATAGTGAGGCCATCGTCGTCTTTATTTCATTATTTCTGGGGGTTTTCTTCACGGCTCTGCCCCAGGGTTTCATGACACTGTTATATAAAGTGATTTCAATAATGAAAATCATGCACTGTTTGCTCTTGCCATTTTGGGAGCCAGGAGTGTTGTGCAGACAGGGCTGGCCTGGGGGCCTGGGATTCGAATGCTGAGGCTTTTCTTGCCACCTCACAGGGAGAACAAGCTCGGGTCAGAGGCTGAGTCCTGGGCCAGGGGCACACGAGGTAACCAACTCACCCCCGAGGCCTCCTTCCCCCCACCCTTCCCACCAACTCTTCCTCCACTCCAGCAAGCCCACTCCTGCCCCAGGGCCTTTGCACTGGCTGGTCCTGCTTCCCAGATAGTTCTGCTGTCCCCAGATACACCCGGAGCTGGCATTCTCCTTCCTGCCTGCCTTGGCTGAAATGTCATTTTCAAGAAGAGCCTTCTCTAAAGCACCCTTCATCTCCTGAAGCTTCCCACCTGCCTTCTCAGCTTTTTTTCCCTGAGACATTTATTGCTGTCTGCTATATTATATATGCCCTTGCTTATTTGTGAAGGGCTAATAGACTCAAGAGTTCTTTAGGTGGGTGGGTGGGTCAGATCTGGGGGCTGAGGGAGAGGGAGGGGCGGAGACCACCCCAGGTTTCTGGTTTGAGGAGCGGGGTAGGAGGGGATGGATGGGGAACCAAGCCCACACTTCCATGACCAGCTGCTGGTTCCCCATGCACTCTGGTGCCTGCAGAGCCCCCATAGGGCCCCTCCTCCGGCTGGCCTGTCCCCAGGGCCCACGTGGCATGCAACCTGGCCTCCCTGAGCCTGTGGCTGGCCCGGATTACCAGCAGCAACCCTTTGGGTGCCCTTGGATTGCTGCTATGGGTTGAACTGTGTCCCCCCCAAAATTTACATGTTAAAGTCCTAACCCCCAGCGCCTTAGGATGTGGCCCTTTATTTGGAAATAGGATTGTTGCAGATATAATTAAGATGAGGTCATAGTGGAGTCGGGTGAGCCCTGGTCCAACATGATTGGTGTCCTTATAAAAAGGGGACATTTGGGGCTTCCCTGGTGGCGCAGTGTTTGAGAGTCCGCTTGCCGATGCAGGGGACATGGGTTCGTGCCCCGGTCTGGGAAGATCCCACATATCGCGGAGCGGCTGGGCCCGTGAGCCATGGCCGCTGAGCCTGTGCGTCCGGAGCCTGTGCTCCGCAACGGGAGAGGCCACAGCAGTGAGAGGCCCGCGTACCGAAAAGAAAAAAAAAAAAAAAGGGGGGACATTTGGACACAGACACATACACAGGGAGAAGGCCATGTAAAGATGGGGGCAGAGATGGGGGTGATGGGTCTACAAGCCAGTGAACGCTAAAGATGGCCAGAAACCCCCAGAACATGGGGTTGGGGCCTGGCACAAATCCTCCCTCAGAGCCTCAGAAGGAGCCAGACACCTTGATCTCAGATCCTGGCCTCCAGATTGCGAGCGCATACATGTCTATTGTTTTGAGCCCCCCAGTCTGTGATGCTTTGTTACAGCGGCCCCAGGACACTAATGCCGTTGCCAAGCTCGAACTGGCCGGCCCCCAGCCCTCACCCGGCGGCTCCACTTGCAGCCCCACCGAGTCTGGAACTGTCTGTCTGAGAGGGACACCCTCGCTCATCAAACAAAGAGGCAGCTCCCCAGTCACTGGTTCCTCATTTGAAAAATTAGGATAATAATACCCACCTCCCACGGCTATCACGAGCCTTCAATAAAATACAGTGGCAACGCACCTGGTTCGTGGTAAGGTTTGGTAATTCGTGGCAGCAGTGCCGCGGTTATGTTCATTATTGTTGTTATTAATAGTATGATTGTAATTAGCTGTCAGTTGCCAGGTCTGAGCTGGCTGTCGTGGAGATCAGAAAGCCTCGAGGTGGGGCCTCTGCTCACCGCTGTGTGCAGGAGAGGAGACGGCCTGTAGGAGAGGGCCAGATGTGTGCACTGTCATTCATTCACAGTCATTGTTGCCACCTCTGTGCCTGGACGCATCTGCCCTCAAGGAGAGAGGTGCACCAATGGTGATTGCAATGCAGCATGATCTGGGCTCTGATGACAGGACCCTGATGGGTTGCGGGGGCCCAGATCCGACCTATCCGGGGGAGGGAAGCAGGGAAGTCTTCACAGAGTAGGTGACTTTTGAAAACGGCATAAAAGGAAGGGAATCTGGGCATCCAGGTTCCCAGCTCCCACACCAATGCACAGTGTGACCTTGGGTTGGTCCTTGACCTTCTCTGGGCCTCTGCCTCCCTGCATGAAAAACGCAGGCCACCAAGGGCCTATCCCCCAGAAGAGCTTGGAGTAGTCACCCTGCTAAGTATCTCCAGTACCCAGGCCCCATCCTCAAAGCCAACCAAGGTAAGGACCCAGATGTCCCATGAGGCACTTGAGCAGGGCACGCTTGTGGCCAACATTTTGGCCAGTTCTGAGAGCTGCATGCCTGAGGATAAGAAAAGAAACTATGGACAAACATCTAAAACCTTTCAGGACTCCCTGCCCTGCTGTTCCAGTCGAGGAAGAAACAAACTGCCAAAGCAATCTCTCTGAAGACCCACACCCAGCCGGGCAGAGCCTGGACCATCCAGTAGATTCCCAGTTCTTTTATTCAGTTTCAGCTCTGCGGCTGGCCACCTGCCTGTCCTTTTGAGCACCAAAATAGAGTGATAAATGGGGACGCTGGAGCTGGGCAGATGTCACCATTTAGGACAGTCGCCCCTTGCCTGCCACCTGGGATTTTGTTTTCCCCACTGGAAGACAATATCCCAGCAACGTGGAATCTTTCTCTGCTGGCAGATTTAAGGCATCTTGTAAACAGGAGCCAGAGAAGGAGAAAGAAACGCCCATTTGCTGAACACATGTTCTGCTCAGAGAGCTGCCTTCTGCGCTGTGAGTGTGGTTTCTCCTCTCCCCTGTTCCTATTTTACAGATGTGAACTACGGTGCCGGGAGCTTAGAGATGAGAGAGCCCACCTGGGAGGACAGCGGGAAGTGAAGTCAGGGCTCTGATTGTCAATTTTGCTGTGGACCAAGACCCAGAGCAAGATTTCAGGGCTGAGCAGCTTCGGGAGGACGGCCAGATTGGTGGGGGCTAAAGGGTGTGTGGTGAGGAGAAAAACTGCACCGGGCTCTTGCTAAAAATGGCAAGGAATACTTTATTCAAGGCTACTGCGATAGGGGCAAGAGATTGAACTCAATTTCCGAATACAGCAAGGACAGCTGGGGATATAGAGCCAAGGAGCAGAGTGAGGGGATCAGCGGATGGAAAATTACTAAGAGAAACTTGATCAGATTTCCCAGGTAGGGGAATTCTTGCTAAATTGGCCCAAAAGGATTCTGGCTAAAGGGTCAAGGACTTAGATACCAAGGGTCGGGAGAATGAAGATATGGGGGAGGGCATTCTTGATAACCTGGCTTAGCAGGATTCTTGGCTGAAACTGGGCTTGGCAGGTCAAGGTCAAGGAGAAAAGGGCTCGGGAAGCCTGATGGAAGTTTGGTCCAGGAGGGAGTCTGTCAGGTGGAGGGGAGACCTTTAGGAGAAAGAGGTCGAGTGCCATAGTGTGAATATCCAGTTCTCTCTGGGGACTGGGCAGGGCTCGGAGATGTCCCGGGATGTGACGATGGGAAGGCCAATGTCCGGGGCCAGGAAGAAGGCGACTGGGGCTGTGCTTTGACCCTCTGACTCAGTTTCTCCATCTGTTAGGTGGGGCCCCTGGTGCTGACTGAGAACACACAGGAGCGGCGACTGCACACACAAGGGGTTTGACAGTTATGAACCCTCCTCTCCGATCCGCTGCCCCAGAGCCCGGGGGTTTGTAAACTGAGCTGCCACATATAGGCCCACTGCATCCAATGTAATTTGGGGAGAAAATTCCAACTGGGACAAAGACACATGTTCTTTGCTACTGCAGCTCCCGGCCCTACAGGGCCGTCTTGTTAGGCTGTTTACAGCTGGCAGCGGGCTGGGACCACAAGTGGCGAGGAATTCAGAGCTGGGGCCAGCGGGGCCTTTCATTCCAAGAGGATGCGTCCTCTCTGGGTATTTCTGGGTGGTGTAGCAACGAGCTGAGCCACTGGCACCGCTGGGGGCAGGCAAAAACACATGGGGGCCAGATTGCTGCCGAGGAATCCCACCAACCTCTGTCGTGACTCAGTTCCGGGACAGCTGAGCGCTTCGGAATTAGCTTGAGCCCCGCTAGCAGACGCGCACAGGTTAGCTCCACGCGGCCATTGCATGGAGGTTGGCGGGGCCCAAACCAGAGGGGAGAAGTGCCTGGCTCTTGGCTGCATGTCCCCGTTGCCGGGACATGCGGCTGGCTCGCCGCCCTCTTGCAAAGTGAGTGCATTCCTCCAGGGCAGCGACCACGCCTGCCTCATCCTCAGGTCCGTGACGGGCAGGGGTGGGGCACTGCGGTGCCAAGATACATAGGTCTCAAGTTCTGTCTCCTGAAGCTCCTTCCAGGACTGGGCCCCCGGCTGGCACAGACAACCTGATATAAAGCAACTCACCATGTCCCAGCCCCTGAAGGCGGCTTGTGGGGAGTCCAGAACTTTCCCTGACCATTTTACAAAGCTGTTGTAGCATGTGGAAAGCTGACGGACTCGGGGATGAGCCAGGCCTGGGCCCAAGTCCTTCTCAGCCCCCAGCTGGCTGTGTGACCATGGATAAGTGACAGTCTCTCCAGCCACGGTTTCCCGTCGGAGGCGGAAGTCTTGGCATTGGGGGAATGTTTTTATAGGAGTTACCAGGGTAGTGATCCATAAATTCTAGAATTATGATGAATCACCAGTGTCATGGGCTGAATCGTGTCCCCTCCCAAATCCATATGTTGAAGTACCAAAGCGGGTGACTGTTTGGAGAGAAGGCCTTTGAAGAGGTGATTGAGTTTATGCGAGGTCATTAGGGTGGCCCCCATCCAGTAGGACTGCTGTCCTTATTAGAAGAGGAGATGAAGACACAGACACGCACAGAGGGACGACCACACGAGGACACAGGGAGAGAAGGAAGCTCAGAAGAAACCATTGATCTTGAACTTCAGGCCTTCGGGATTGTGGGAAAATAAATGTCTGTTGTTTAGGCTGCCCGGTCAATGGGGTCCCCAGCAAACGATTACAACCAGTATTGACGTTAGAAGAGTCAAATGATCATCAGAGCCTCTTGGGCTTGAATTCACCTGAAACCTACCAGTACCCGCCGTGGGACACTCCATGACATCCGTGGAGCCCCCGGGCCCCTCAGGGCCAACCTGAGCTGGCCCCAACCGTTCTCACTCAGAGCATCCCAGATGCTTTTCTCAAAGGAAATGCCTTCCACCATTCCCGACAGGGGCGAAGCTGGAGTTTGTCGCAACCAGGCCCCGGCATCCACCTCCAGGGATGGTCCATGGGGAAGCCCTGGGCACAGAGGTGTTTGCTGTGGTCATCATGGTAGCAAATCATTCAGAGAAGCAGTTAAGTGAGCCATGCGGGTCCACCCAACAGACTCTAAAGTTGCTTGAACTCAGTGCGTCTGAAAATTACAGAGGGAAACGGGAGGAGGGAACTAATGGATTTTGAACGGCTGTATGAGGCCTGGCTCCGATAAACGCTTTTGATAGTTATCTTGTTTATTTTTCTTAGCATCCTACGTAAGATAGATATTTTTATCCCTATTTTATGAGGTTAAAATCATGCCCAGGGCCACGTGAGAAAGGACGACAAGTTTTAAAAGGAACACGGGAAAGAAAGCGAGCCCGTGATGAGGGAGGCATACTGAGGGCATCCCTGCTGGCTCAGGGACTAGAGATCAGAGAGGAGTTCTCTGTCATACACTCCTTCAGTGCTCCTTTCCTATTTGCCATAGAGAGGGAGGAAAGGTCTTGGTGTCTGATCGCCAAGGCCTGATCCACGTCCCCTCCTGGAGGAGGCCCCTCCTCTGGCACCTGCTGGTTTGTGTCCTAATGTCTTGAAGTCAGACTCTGTCCCTCTCTCTGTCTCCCTCCCAGCACCTAACACAGGCTCTGCACGGCAGGTGACTGTGACAGCAAATGCTGACATCACTGGCCGTGTGCCAGCTCCACTCTGCACTCCCACCTCATGCCCAAAACCTGTGGCAAGGGCTGTGATCGGGCCCATTTCACAGACAAAGAGACTGAGGCCCAGGGAGCCTAAGTGACTTGCCCAAGGTGAATGCCTGGACGTGGGGACACCAGGATCCACCCATGGTACTTTGGCCCCCATGGCAGAGTGTGTGACCACTTGGCCACCCTGTCTCTGAGCACACGTGTTGAGTGACTGCTGGAGCGAGCAGCTGTGGGGTCTGGAGTGAGTCCCTATGCCTGGCCGGGCTCCCTTCCTCAGCTGGAAAATGGGCTCCCTCTGAGGCAGGAGATAGATGGGCTCCAGGCCAGACATTCATTACCAGCCCCCTGTTTATATATCCTGAGGCAAGAGACAAACGGGCCCCAGACTACATATTTATGACCAGACTCCTGTCTATATTTCAAGATC